>NC_135888.1:45967839-46628736 GCF_964194155.1 Cetorhinus maximus | reverse complement strand
TGCGGATGCTGTAACGTGTGGATGGGGTTACAGTGGATGGTTGGTCAGATGGGGTTACAGTGTGGATGGGGTTACAGTGTGGATGGGGTTACAGTGTGTTCAGTGTTGTATATTTTCTCTCCTGAGTGCCAGTGTAGACACTGAAGCATCAGTTGCTAAACATGAATTACATCAGATTACATAGGATGTAAGGCACAGAAAAAGGCCATCAGACCACCAGACCATTCAGCCCAGTCAATCCATGCTGGTGTTTACGCACCACCCAGGCCTCCTCTTGGAGTTGTGAAAATGGGTCATTGTCCTGCAAGGTAAATTGGTGGGAAGATTGAAAAGCTCCATACTGTGCCATGTGCTGCTCTCTGGCCTGTCGAAAGCCATAGCAGTCTTGAGTTGTTGCTCCCTGATTTAGTGTAAATTGTTGATGCTAGCACTTAGTCACAGCAGCTCCAGCTGCCCCAGAAGCCCTCTTGCTCTTTGGCGACTCTTGGTTTTGAGGATGGGGATTGCCTGTGATGTACTGACCTCCCAAACACTGTAACAAGTGTAAAGAGATCGGGCAGTATCTGGAGGCCTTGCAATTTCTCACCTTCTTAAGGAGAGCAGCATTTGAGCCTCCCTCCAGATGGATGGAACTTTCCAGTTTGCCAGCAGCTCCAAGGAGAAGGTGGTCGGCCATCCCTTCACTTTGGGTACCAGTGCTTTATAGGATTTTGGCTAAATGCCATCTGGACCAGCATCTTTTCTGGATTTGGTGATTGACAGGACCATGTATAACAAACTGTGATCCCGCCCGTGTGAAATCAGGAATCGCACCCGCCTGCTTCCTCAGCCCGTTAATTCTGTGCTCTCTGCGAAGTGTGACATGCCTGGCCCTCAGGCCTTCCCACAGGGGCCTGCTCTGCTGTACAATAAAGCTAATTGCCCCAATTGGGCGAGAGATATATTTAATTTAATTTTGTGACCTATATACTATGTACTTTAATTATTTTATGTGAGTGTGAGTGAGTAATACTGCAGCAAGTATTAACATCCCTGGTACTGAATGCTTCTTCCTGCTATATCTGTAATGTTTTTACCTCTTCTGTAATGGAGAAATGAGCACGACCACAGATTTGTCATTGGTTACTGTACACTAAGAATAAAGGGAAAGGTTCCAACGTTCCTGCATTTGTCTGGTTCTTTCCCATTTTCAAAAGTTTTGAAATTCCTTTCCCCTTGCAGTTTGATTCAAACCAGTATCTTGAGGGTAGAGATTATGTGGTGAGGAAGGGGTGGGGGGTTTACTGGACACACCCTATGTTGGCTCTCAGCAGGCTTTGCTTCACTCATGGAGCCCCTGAGCTCCCGGCCCACCGCCACAGCCCCTCCACATCAAGCCACACCGGACTGTGAGAGGTAGAGACACAGAGCCATCTAACTGCCCTTAGGGTATAAACCTGGCAGACAGGAGACCCAATGACCCTGGGGATGGTGGGGTCTGGGGGGAAAAAGTGGAAAGGCTGAGGTGACGCAGCGAGGTCAGGAGGGCTGAGCTGGGGGGTGGGTCTGGCCGACAGATGGGATGGGGCCAAGGAGGAGATGTGGCTAAGGGAAGGGATGGGGACGAGGGGGTGATGGGGCCAAGGAGGAGATGTGGCTAAAGGAAGGGATGGGGACGAGGGGGTGACGAGGCCAAGGGGAGATGGGATCGAGGGGGGGGGGAATGGGGCCGGGGGGTTGGGGTGGGGGTGGGGGTGATTAGGCATGATGGGGCGGATGGGGTGGGGGGGGAGGATGGAACCGAGGGAGGGGATGGGGCCAAGGGGAATGTGGATGGGGTGGAAGGAGGGGATGGGGCTGAGTCGGGGGGATGGGGCTGAGAGAGGGGAGGGGCTTGAGGGTGGGGGATGGGGCTAAGAGAGGGGAGGGGCTTGAGGGTGGGGGTGGGGCCGGGGAGAGAGATGGGGCGGAAGGAGGGGAGGGGGCTGAGGTGGGGGGAGTGGGGCGGAAGGAGTGGAGGGGGCTGAGGTGGGGGGAGTGGGGCGGAAGGAGTGGAGAGGGTTGAGGTGAGGGGAGTGGGGCGGAAGGAGCAGAGGGAGCTAAGGTGGGGGGAGTGGGGTGGAAGGAGTGGAGGGGGTTGAGGTGGGGGAAGTGGGGCGGAAGGAGAAGGCGGGGCTGAGGTGGGGGGAGTGGGGTGGAAGGAGGGGAGGGGGCTGAGGTGGGGGGAGTAGGGTGGAAGGAGGGGAGGGGGCTGAGGTGGGGGGTGGGGGGTGGAAGGAGGGGAGGGGCTGATGGAGGGGAGTGGGGCGGAAGGAGGGGAGGGGGCTGAGGTGGGGGTGGGGGGAGTGGGGCGGAAGGAGGGGAGGGGGCTGAGGTGGGGGGTGGGGGGAGTGGGGTGGAAGGAGGGGAGGGGGCTGAGGTGGGGGGAGTGGGGCGCAAGGAGGGGAGGGGGCTGAGGGAGGGGAGTAGGGTGGAAGGAGGGGAGGGGGCTGAGGTGGGGGGTGGGGGGTGGAAGGAGGGGAGGGGGCTGAGATGAGGGGAGTGGGGCGGGAGGAGGAGATGGGGCTGAGGTGGGGGAGTGGGACAGGAGGAGGGGAGGGGGCTGAGATGAGGGGAGTGGAGCGGGAGGAGGTGGGGGGAGTGGGGCGGGAGGAGGGGAGGGGGCTGAGGTGGGGGGTGGGGGGCGGAAGGAGGGGAGGGGGCTGAGGTGTGGGGAGTGGGGTGGAAGGAGGGGAGGGGGCTGACGGAGGGTAGTGGGGCGGAAGGAGGGGAGGAGGCTGAGGTGGGGGGTGGGGGGTGGAAGGAGGGGAGGGGACTGAGGTGAGGGGCATGGGGCGGGAGGAGGGGAGGGAGCTGAGGTGGGGGGAGTGGGGCGGGAGGAGGGGAGGGGGCTGAGGGAGGGGGCGAAGGGAAGGCATTGTTTCCTTCTCAAAGATGCCTGGACTTGTGGATCAGAGTCTGCTGTCGACCACTGGAAACCTGTCCAAGGTGGGGTTCCAGCAGGATGCAACCACCCACCCCACCACTGCTCCGAATCCACCCCAATCCATTGGGACCTTTCCAGAATCTAGGGAATTTTGAAGAATACAACCAATGCATCTACTATCTCTTCAGTCACTTCCTTTAAGACCCCAGGATACAGGCCATCAGGCCTAGGGAACTTGTCAGCTTTTAGCCCCATTAGTTTTCCAAGTACTTTTTCTCTAGTGATTGTGACTATTTAAAGTTCCTCCCTCCCTTTTGCCCCCTGCTTTTCTACTATTCTTGGAATGCTTTTTGTGACTTCTACTCTGACGACAGATACAAAATAATTGCTCAAAGTCTTTGTCATTTCCTTTTTTGCCCATTAATAATTCCCCAGTCTCACCCTCTAAGGGGCCAATGCTCCCTTTAGCTACTCTTCTCCTTTCTATATACTTGTAGAAGCTTTTACTGTCTGTTTTTATATTTCTTGCTAGTTTTCTCTCATACTCCAATTTCTCCCTCATTATTTAGTTACTTATCCTTTGCTGGCTTCTAAAATTTTCCCAATCTTCTGGCCTACCACTAATCTTTGCAGCATTGTACACTTTTCCTTTCAACTTGATTCCCTTCTTAACCTCCTCAGTTAGCCATGGATGCTGCACACTTCTCCCAGAGTCTTTCTTTCTCAATGGGATATATATTTTGCTGAAAGTTATGAAATATCTTCTTAAAGGTCTGCCATTGTTTCACTACTTTGTACCCTAATTTCCCAATCCAGCTCAGCCAACTCTGGGCGGAATTTTCCGTGCCCGCTGGCGTCGGGCGTGTTTGGCGGCGTAAGCAGACAATATGGCGAGAAGGCCAAAAATCGGTTTTGTGACATCATGAAATCAGTTTGCAATTATGCGCTCCGCCAGCCGATAGCAGGCCGTGTTTTCTTCTGCTAGACGTCAGGAACCTAACTTTAATAACCTGCATATCATTATAAGCTCGGCTCACCGGAATAATCCCCCCCACGCTGGATCGTCCGAGCATGTCAGCGAGCATCTGTAAGGCATGGACTTGGTGAGCTGCACTTCAAGGAGAGCTTGGAGGTGAGCGCACAGTAACATTGCGCAGCGCTCACGAGGGTTGCCTGGACTTCAATGTTGAGGTGCCACGCTTTCAGGTGATTGCACAAGCAAATTGCTTTTTCCAGCTGGCTGACAGTGCAGTTTCGGGGCAAGGGCTGTCCTGTGGCTGAGGTGAGGTGAAGAGTAAGAGAGAGGGACAAGGGTTGCACTGCGGTTGATGATAGTGCACAAGCATGTGTGGGAGGGGGGAGGGAAGGGGCCACGCGTTAGGGAAACCCTGTATGAAGCAACCATCGCTCCGTAGCTGAGACAGTTCAGGCACAGCCATATTGAAATGTGTAGAGTCGGGTTTCTAGTTTATCTGCCCACTCAAGCAACGCAGAGACATGAAAGTGCCACCAAGTGCTTCAGATCTTTTCATCCCTCGGGCACAGACTGCAAACTAATGGGTGTTTTAGTAGACTAGAGAACAATTGGATGACTGGGCACATTGTGCAACGTTGCTAAAGCTGGCTATGGAGCAGTCACTGGTGGAGGCGCTCACAGCCCCTTACAATGTCAGCATCCCGGTTTGGACCAGTGTCCCCCATGGTTCAAGCTAACAGCGCAGCCTTGCAGTGCGGATGAGGAGAATGCCTGCGCCTGAGCTGAGAGCACAGCATGCAGTCCAATGGGCAAAGCTGCCACCAATCGGTAGTTAGAGTGGGGCAGAGGTGGGTGGAGTCTCGGGAAGCCATGCAGCGCCCTAAACTCTGACCACCAAGTGGTGGCCAGCACTCTCTGACATGTGTTAAGGTGCCTTCACTCTTAACCAAGAGAATTTCTTATAATACCAAGCTAACCCACGGAAATACGGACCAGTGAGTCTCACGTCAGTGGTAGGGAAACTATTGGAGAAAATTCTGAAGGAGAGAATCTATCTCCACTTGGAGAGGCAAGGTTTGATCAGGGATAGTCAGCATGGCTTTGTCAGAGGGAGGTCATGCCTAACAAATTTGATTGAATTTTTTGAGGAGGTGACAAGGTGTGTAGATGAGGGCAGTGCAGTTGATGTAGTTTCTATGGATTTCAGCAAAGCCTTTGACAAGGTCCCACATGGAAGAATTATAAAGAAGGCAAATGCACATGGAATACAGGGTAATTTGATAAGGTGGATTCAAAATTGGCTTAGTTGTAGGAGGCAGAGGATGATGACAGAAGGATGCTTTAGTGACTAGAAGCCAGTGTCCAGTGGCGTACCACAGGGATCTGTGCTGGGTCCCCTATTACTCCATAGATCTCTAAAGGCAGAGGGGCATGTTAGTGGGGTGGTGAAAAAGGCATATGGGACTCTTGCCTTTATAAATCAAGGCATAGATTACAAAAGTAGGGAGGTCATGTTGGAGTTGTATAGAACCTTGGTGAGGCCACAGCTGGATTGCTGTGTGCAGTTCTGGTCACCACATTATAGGAAGGATGTGATTGCATTGGAGGGGGTGCAGAGGAGATTCACCAAGATGTTGCCTGGGATGAAACATTTAAGTTATGAAGAGAGGTTAGGTAGACTTGGGTTGTTTTCGTTGGAGCAGAGAAGACTGAGGGGCGACCTGATTAAGCTGTACAAGGTTAAGAGGGGCATGGACAGGGTGGATAGGGAGCAGCTGTTCCCCTTAGCTGAAGGGTCAGTCACAAGGGGACATAAGTTCAAGGTGAGGGGCAGGAGGTTTAGGGGGGATGTGAGGAAAAACTTTTTTACCCAGAGGATGGTGACGGTCTGGAATGCGCTGCCTGAGAGGGTGGTGGAGGTGGGTTGCCTCACATCCATTAAAAAGTACCTGGATGAGCACTTGGCACATCATAACATTCAAGGCTATGGGCCAAGTGCTGGTAAATGGGATTAGGTAGGTAGGTCAGGTGTTTCTCACATGTCGGTGCAGACTCGATGGGCCGAAGGGCCTCTTCTGCACTGTGTGATTCTGTGACACACGCCTTTGTGCATTTCACCCGGGACCAGGAGAGCCAGGATGCAAGAGCGATTGGATTTACCCAGAACTCAGGTTTCCCACAGGTGCAGGTTGCCATCGACTGCACTGACATGGTGCTCAGATCTCCGTCACAACAAGCGGTCAACTATGTCAACCGTAAGGACTTCCAATCACTGAATGCGCAGCCGGTCTGTGACCACAGCAAACATATCCTGCAGGTCTGCGCAAGGTTCCCAGGGAGTGTCCATGACTCCTACATCCTCAGTCAGTCTCAGGTCCCTGACATCTTCCAGGGTCCACAGAGGCTGCAGGATTAGCTCCTTGGGGACAAGGGCTACCACAGAGACCGTGGCTGATGACACGCGTGCGGTGGCCTCAGACTGCAGCAGAGCGACAGTGTAATGAGGCTCATGCTGCAGCTCACACCTTAGTGGAGCAAACCATCGGCATACTGAAAATGAGGCTCCGGTGTAATGAAAACAGAAAATGCTGGAAAAACTCAGCAGCTCTGGCAGCAGCTGTGGAGAGAGAAACAGAGTTAATGTTTTGAGTCCGTGTGACTCTTCTTCAGAGCTAAAGGGAAGTAGAAATGTGATGAAATTTATACTGTTTAAGGCGGGTGGAGCAGGTGAAGCTGGATAGAAGGCCAGTGATAGGTGGAGGCAAAGGAGAGATTGACAAAGATGTCATAAACAACAGGACAAAGGGAGTGTTAATGGTAGTGGTAAGGGGCTAAAGAAGGTTCTAATAGTGGCATAAAGGTAAGAAAGCAGAATGTGGTAATAGCAGAACAAGGTAAGCACTCTGTGAAAGAGCAACATGGAACAAGTGACAGATGGGTCTGTAGGGGGTGGGGTGGGGGGAGGGTGCAGTGGTTGGGAAAAAAGGGAAAAAATAGGGATAAAAAAAGTTTTGGTTCCTGGACCAGTCTGGTGGAACCCTACAGTCTGCAGAGGGTGTCACACATCGTCAGCACTTGCTGCGACCTTTACAACCTGGGTCTGAAACAAGGAGAGGAGCTGCCTGAGAAGGTGATGGAGGGGCTACACGTCTCCTCTGATGAGGAGGACGTCAATGGGGATAAGGATGAGGAGGTCCTCAAAGGAGAGGATGATGGCGATAAGGCCCTTGCACTAGCCAGCCGAGATGTGTGCTTGGGAGGCACTTGTAGCTGCTAGATTTGTGGAGGATGATGACAACATGCACTGAGGAGACCCCATAGATCCTCTCATTGCATCTGTGAATGATTAACTCCTGTCTGGCTGAGGGCAGCTCGCTTGTGCTCTGAGATCAGGGTCATATCATAGAGATGCAGCCATGAAACTTTAAATGCATCTGAACCTTTGTCTGCCTTCAGCACCTGAGCCCTTCAGGAGCACAGCGTCATTGGTCACAGATGCTGACGAGATGAGTGCCAGCCCCACCTTAAAGGTGCTGAGGGCACACAGAGAATGATGGAACTCTGTGATGCTCGCCCACGACATTCTGACAGCAATGACAAGCACCATCGAGGTGCAGGCATCAGTAATGTGTCCAGGGAGTGTGAGGTTGGATCATCACTTTGGTCTGAAGGCTGCACAAAGCACAGGGAAGAGGCCTTGGACTGAGACACCTGCCTTTATCTTGTACAGGAACCAAGGTTTCACATCTGAATAACATGAATTCTGCTCATCATAACAAGGAGCCATAGGCAGGGAGACATTCTTGGGAGTTTATTTACAATAGTGATCAATAAGTACAAGTGATTAACACCCGTGCCCAGGCTGTGCAACTATGTCTTCTTCACTGACTCCCAAGACGCTTGCATCTTTAGCGGCCTTGTGGACCATGTTTATATAGGATTTTGTAGGCTGCACTCCCGTTTCAGTTATTTAAAGAGCCTTTTATTAATGTTTTGTCTGCACTTCAGCCCCATGCTCCTGATCTACGGGCACCCAGTGCAGAGGGGAGCCGGCAGGGAGGAGGACCTCCTCGTGAACCTGCTCCTGGGCCTGGCCAAGTTGGCCATTAACAGGTCCAGGCAGCCGGCCATCGAGGGGGTCGTCCCACCCGACTGTCTGCCCCTCTTCAACAGCTACGTTCGCAGCCAAGTGTCCCTGGAGAGGGAGCACACGGTGTCTGCTGGCACCGTCGAGGCCTTCCGTGCCCGGTGGGCACCGCAGGGACTGGGGCGCTTTATCGACCCTCTTAATCACATTTTGATTTAATGTTGGTAAGTTTCCTTTGAATTTTGTCTTTATTTTTACAGTTTCTCTTTAAGGGGCTGCTTTTACTTTGTCCCTTGATTTGTTAATTTAGTTTATTTGTTTTGTAACAAAAGAGTTACATCTTCTTAACTCTCCTAACCCTGCCGCTACATCTTGGTGCACCCCTGGCATCCACAGCGGAGGTGGAGGCCACCTGCTGACTGTGACACCCTGTCTGTGATGACCTTGGTGGACGTCCTCTGGAGGGCTGAGACATGGAGGGGCCTGGTCTGCTTTCAGGGTCCTGCTGTGTGGCAGTGGCACCCTCCTTGACCTGTGGAGCTGGAACTGCTGGAGTCACAGTAAGAGGGCGTTCAGATGGGCTGGGCACTCCAGGAGTCACCTGGGTGGATGGCCCCAGGGTGTCCACCTGCTGATCCTCCCTATCGGTATCTGAGGGCCCTGGCTAACTCCTTGAGGAGACAGGGAAGCTGGAGTGAGATCGAGCCCCGCACCCTTCTTGCGTTGACACTGCTGAAGGCCAACTATTGCATCAGCGATGGAGTTGAGCCTGCACAGCAGTGCAGGACTAATGTCCTGGACCAAGGTCTCAATGGCAGCTGCCATCCTACCAGTGTTGACCTCGGTGCGTTGGCATGCCGGCGCTATCACCTCAGACTGAAGACGGACGAACTCCTCCATCGTGCCTTGCAATCTGAGGAGTGCAGCGGACATCCCTTCCTGATGTTCCCTAGCAGATCCAGCAACTGAGACATGATCGAGTCCAGACGCTCATCATTTGACTCAGACTCAGCAAATTTCTGGCCTCCAGCAGTCCTTCCAGTGCCGGACACCTGGGAAGGCCCTGCCGCTGTCTGCTGTCAATCAGACAGTGCGATGTGCTCACCGGGTTGTGATCCTGAGGCTACTGTACAGCTAGGTCCCACCAAGGTGCATGTCTCTGCATTGATGTAGGGCGTGGGTGAGCACTGTGATGGATCTTCAAGGAGGATGCCTTCAGTTTCCTCTTCAGAGGTTTCTTTGGGGCTTGATTGGAGGCTCTGGGTCATGGACTCTGTCGGCTGTTTCCCAGATGTGCCGTAGAGATAATTAGTGCATGGCAGTGGCCTGTGAAACAGGACACATCACTCACAGCATGGATGTCTGATGGATGTTGTGCTGCTGGATCCTCACTTGGTGGAGCACTGCCGACCTCACCGTCAGCACAGGACCGGTCCTGGTCATCGCCAGCCAGCTGGATGGCTCTGTTTTCAAAGTCCGTGAGGACCTTGATTTCAGACATTCCGCCATCTGTCTGTGACCTCTCCCTGTTGTTGTGTGCCAGTTTGTCCTGCATGAATAGAGATGGAGAGAGTGTAAGCAGGACCCCTGCCAGGCTAGATGATAAGTTTGCCTGGCATGTGTGGGAGGTGAGTGGTCCCATAGATGGGATGAGGACAATGAAGGTGAGTGTGAGAGAGTGAATGGTGATGTCCCTTGAACTGGCAGTGTGTGAGGGCTATGTGGATGTGTGATGGGATTGTGGGTGTGTGAGTCAAGAGTGATGAGAAGAGTGACTTACCCTGGTGGAACAGAGGAGATCATTCATCCTCTTGCAGCACTGGGTGGCTGTCCTTTTTTGCAGGCCACTGACCACCACCTCCCAAGCCAGATTGGTGATGTTGCTGCCCCTCCTGTGGCCGGAGCGGGGGTTAGGGGTCATCATGCGGGCCTGCACGGCGTCCAAAAGGTGCTCGAGGGATGCGTCATTAAACCCGGGAGCTGCAGTCTTCTTGCCTTTCGGGGCCATGTCTTCGTGCAGCAGTCCTGGGCTGGAAGCACAGATAGATATGCACGGCGCCCAGCGTGATATTCACCAACTATTCCCCCACCCCTGTCCCCATCCACTCCAGAAGATCCACAGTATGATCCAGGGAGGAATACTGGAGCCAATCGTGACCTGAACTGGTGTCGGTGTGTGGCATTCAGGAGCATGGAGCCTGACATCTGGCCATAGTCTAGAGACACTGAGGTCTATGTGGGCCTCTAGCTGTTTCTGTGCTGGATTAGGGGCTATGCCTTTGCTCTTTGCAAGGTAGCACAACATTGTGTGACATATTTACTCCACCGGTGTGTTACAATCAGGGAATTGGCTGTTCCAGTTCACCACACTGGGATTGAGACTCACAAGCAGGCAAGTGGAGACAGGGCAATTCCACACCAGAGAGGACACCCCCAGTTCCCTAGCGCGATTAACCCCTGCACATTGAGACACTACATCCCTTGCTGGAATTCACCAGGGTTTGAAATATCCCCTTCCTTTTCCTCCATCCTGTGCTACAGGCTGTGCTGCGGTGAGCAGTGCTGGATTTGAGTCAGGCTGAAAGGTGCCTCGGTCTCTGAGACCATGTTCAGCTGCACAATATCAGGATCTGTGGTAAGCTCTAACATTGATAACTGAATGCAATCATTTCAGTCTCAAGTGATTGCTGAACCAGTTTGATCTGTAAACAGAATCCAGTTTTATTGGTAAAATCTCTACATTGCTTCTAATGAAGATGCAAATTTTCGTCTTTAATATTCAGCAACTGAGGATCCAGCCACAAGGATTCAGGTCCAGCAATCAGTATACCCAGGTACACAGGATTCAGGTGCAGGGCTCAGTATAACCAGGTACACCAGATTCAGGTACAGGGGTCAGTATACCCAGGTACACAGGATTCAGGTGCAGGGGTCAGTATAACCAGGTACACAGGATTCAGGTGCAGAGCTCAGTATAACCAGGTACACAGGATTCAGGTACAGGGGTCAGTGTACCAGGGTACACAGGATTCAGGTACAGGGGTCAGTATAACCAGGTACACAGGATTCAGGTGCAGGGCTCAGTATAACCAGGTACACCAGATTCAGGTACAGGGGTCAGTATACCCAGGTACACAGGATTCAGGTACAGGGGTCAGTATAACCAGGTACACAGGATTCAGGTGCAGGGCTCAGTATAACCAGGTACACCAGATTCAGGTACAGGGGTCAGTATACCCAGGTACACAGGATTCAGGTGCAGAGCTCAGTATAACCAGGTACACCAGATTCAGGTACAGGGGTCAGTGTACCAGGGTACACGAGATTCAGGTACAGGGGTCAGTATACCTGGGTACACCAGATTCAGGTACAGGGGTCAGTATACCCAGGTACACAGGGTTCACATACAGGGGGTCATTATACCCGGGTGCACAGGATTCAGATACAAGGGTCAGTATACCTGGGTACACAGGATTCATGTACAGGGGTCAGTATACTGGGCACACATGATTCAGGCACAAATCTTGGGCTGCAATTGAGTGCTTCAGTTGGAGTTTGGTGTGGTGTATTTGGATTTTCAGAAACCTTTTGATAAAGTCCCACATAAGTGTATAAAGCACATGGGATTGGGGGTAATATATTGGCATGGATTGAGAATTGGTTAGCAGACAGGAAACAGAGAGTAGGAATAAATGGGTCTTGTTCAGAATGGCAGGCGGTGACCAGTGGGGTACCGCAGGGATCAGTGCTTGGGCCCCAGCTATTCACAATATATATCAATGATTCGGATGAGGGAACCAAATGTAATATTTCCATGTTTGCTGACAACACGAAACTAGGTGGGAATGTAAGTGTTGAGGAGGGTGTTAAGAGGCTTCAAGGCGATTTAAATAAGTTGAGTGAGTGGGCAAATACATGGCAGATGCAGTATGATGTGGATAAGTGTGATGTTATCCACTTTGGTAGGAAAAACAGAATGGCAGAGTATTATTTAAATGGTGATAGATTGGGAAATGTTGATGTACAAAGGGACCTGGGTATCCTTGTACACCAATCACTGAAAGTAAGCATGCAGGTGCAAGCAGTTAAGAAGGCAAATGATATGTTGGAATAAGAACAGAAAATGCTTGAAAAACTCAGCAAGTCTGACAGCATCTTGGAAAGAGGAACAGAGCCATGATCATATTGAATGGCGGAGCAGGCTCAAAGGGTCGAATGACATACTCCTGTTTCTATTTCCTATGTTTCCAAGTACAGGCATCAGTATACACGGGTACACAGGATCTATGTATAGGGGTCAGTATACCCGGGTACACAGGATTCAGGAAAAGGAGGACAGTATACCCGGATACATAGGATTCAGGTGCAGGGGTCAGTATACCCGGGTACACAGGATTCAGGAAAAGGAGGTCAGTATGCCCGGATACATAAGAACATAAGAACTAGGAGCAGGAGTAGGCAATTCAGCCCCTCGAGCCTGCCCCGCCATTCAATACGATCATGGCTGATCTCATTTCGGCCTCAACTTCAATTTCCCACCCTCTCCCCATAACCTTTCAACCTGTTACTAGTTAAAAATCTGTCTATCTCCTCCTTAAATTTATTCAGTGTCCCGGCATCCACTGCACTCTGAGGTAGTGAATTCCACAGATTCACAACCCTTTGAGAAAAGTAATTCCTCTTCATCTCTGATTTAAATCTACCACCCCTTAGCCTAAAACTATGGCCTAGAATGTCCCACAAGGGGAAACATCCACTCCACATCTACTTTGTCTATCCCCTTTAGCATCTTAAATACCTCAATTAGATTTCCTCTCATCCTTCTAAACTCTAGTGAGTATAGGCCTAAACTGCTCAATCTCTCCTCATAACACAAGCCCTGCATCTCTGGAATCAATCTAGTGAACCTCCTCTGAACCGCCTCCAATGCAACTACATCCTTCCTCAAGTAAGGGGACCAAAACTGTGCACAGTACTCTAGATGCGGTCTCACCAATGCCTTGTACAGTTGCAACAACACTTCCCTATTTTTATACTCTATTCCTTAAGCAATAAATGCCAAAATTCCATTTGCCTTCCTTATTACCTGCTGTACCTGCATACTAGCTTTCAGCGATTCATGCACGAGGACACCCAGATCCCTCTGCACTGAAGCATTCTGAAGTTTCTCTCCATTTAAATAATGTCGCCTTTTTATTCTTCCAACCAAAATGGATAACCTCACATTTATCCACGTTAAACTCCATCTGCCAAATTTTGGCCCATTCACCTAACCTGTCCATATCCATTTGTAAATTTTTTATTTCTTCATTACAACTTACTTTCCCACTATTTTGGTGTCATCTGCAAATTTAATTATAGTACCTTCTATCCCTGAATCCACGTCATTAATATAGATTGTAAATAGTTGGGGCCAAAGGACTAAACCCTGTGGCACCCCACTAGTTACAGCTTGCCATCCAGAAAAAGACCATTAATCCCGAATCTCTGCTTTCTGTTGGTTAGCCAATCCTCTATCCAAGCTAATATATTACCCCTAACTCCGTGTGATCTTATCTTGTGTATTAATCTTTTGTGCGGCACCTTATCAAAGGCCTTCTGGAAGTCCAGATATACTACATCTGCAGGATCCCCATTATCCACTTTGCTTGTCACATCTTCAAAGAACTCTAGCAATTTAGTCAAACACGATTTACTCTTCATAAAACCATGCTGACTCTGATGAATTGCATTTTGACTTTCCAAATGTCCCATTACTACTTCCTTAATAATGGATTCCAACAATTTCCCAACGACAGATGTTAAACTAACTGGTCTATAGTTTCCTACTTTCTGCCTCCCCCCCTTTTTGAATAAGGACGTTATATTAGCAATTTTCCAATCCACTGGAACCTTTCCAGAATCCAGGGAATTTTGGAATATTATAGCCAATGTATCCACTATCTCCACTGCCACTTCCTTTAAGACCCTGGGATGTAGGCCATCAGGTCCTGGGGACTTGTCACCCTTTAATCCCAATAGTTTGCTCAGTACTTTTTCTCTAGTGATAATGATTGTTCTAAGTTCCTCCTGCTCTATATCCTATGCCCTACCTGTTACTATTGGGGTGGTACTCGTGTCCTCCACTGTGAAAACTGAGGCAAAATATTGATTAAGCATCTCTGCCATTTCTGCGTTCCCCACTATTAACTCCCCAGTCTCATCCTCGATGGGACCAACATTCACTTTAGCTGCTCTCTTTCCTTTTATATACTTGTAGAAGCTTTTGCTATTAGTTTTTACATTTTGCCCTAGTTTTCTTTCATAATTTACCTTTGCTCTTTTTATTATGTTTTTAGTAACCCTTTGTTGATCTTTAAAAGTTTCCCAATCTTCCAGCCTGCCACTGACCTTTGCAATTTGGTATGCCTTAGTTTTTGCCTTTATGTTATCTTTAACTTCCTTGCTTAGCCATGGATGCTTTTTCCCCCTCTTACCATCTTTCTTCCTCTTTGATTCAGGTACAGGGGTCAGTCTACCCATGTATACAGGATTCAGGTACAGGGGACAGTATTCCTGGGTACACAGTGTTCACATACATGGGTCAGTATACCTGGGTACATAACATTCATGTACAGGGGGTCAGTTTACTCAGGTGTACGAGGAGTATAAACACACCATTGCTTCTCATTTGTATCAGGGGTTTTGGTAGAACAAAGGAACATAAGAAGTCAAAGCAGAGACCATACACTTTTCCAGACTGCTATGCCAGTCACTGAGATCATGGCTACATTTTCACATCAATTGCACTTACCTGCCCTTTCTCCATATCATAGGTTCCTAGGATGGTCACAGCACTGCAGGAGGCCATTCAGCCTGTCAGGACTCTGCTGGATCTTTGAAGGAGCAATTCAGCTGGAGCCACACTCCTGCCTTCTCTCCGTAACCCTGCACATTCTTCCTTTTCAGATAATAATGCAATTCTCTCTTAAATACCTCGATTGAACCTGCCTTCACCACATTCTCAGGCGCTCTCAATTAATTGGGTGTCCATAAATATATCAGTCGAAGTCTTGTATATATTTCATTGCTGAGTATCCCCAGCCCTCTGGGGTAGAGAATTCCAAAGATTCACATCCCTCTGAGTGAAGAAATTCCTCCTTCCCTCAGTCCTCAATGGCCAACCCCTCAAACCCTGTATCCTGAGTCTGAAACCAGGATTCTCACCTATCGTCTCATTCTCCTAAACTCGAGAATGTAGGCCCATTCTACTCGACCCCTCTTCAGGGAGTTTGTCGCATCCCAGGACTCGGTGTGGTACTCACGCGTTCAGTTGCTAACCTGGCAAAAACAGAATGGCACTAATGTTGCTGTCTGCCATAGTTAGAGCCAAAATGGTGCCCATTAGATCCATGGTCTTCTCCTGGGAGGGTTGAGGAGTAAATAGGATAAGACTGACAGTGAAAGAGTGGCACATCTTGGGCCGCACTTGTATCCTCTCTACCTGAACGCAGCTCTTTAAGTGCTGGCTGCAACCCTAAAACGGCTGCTGGTGCACCAAATATTCCACCCTGCTCGCTCCAGCAAATGCCAGCTGGATCCTGGGGTCTCACTGTGTGCATCCCAGAGAGATAATCTTACGGGAGTGTTCCCCATCCACCAGCATTATCTTTGACGTCCAACATGAATGCTCGGAACTCCTGGCACTATCCTCCAGACCTGTTTGGTGGGTTTTAAAGTCAGGATAAAGTTGGTGATGTCTGTTGGATTGTCCACAATCGCCCTCTCTTTCACCTGTTCTCTGTTCCGGCCATGTCATCATTGCGTCACTGTGTTGGGTAATTCACAGATTAACTCACTCCCCGCTCTGGGCAACGTTTCTTCTACAGTGAGGGTTGGGGGGTGGGGGGGGGGTGGTGGCTGCGGTTTGCGGGTTCCTGCTTTCCTCCTGCGCACCTACTTGCAGCCACTGGCACTTTCTAGGAGTGGCCCAGTTTACTTAACCTTTACTTAACCAGCACTAGGCATTGTCAAGTCACAGGTAGTGCCAGCTACTATCATTACAGCAGCAGGTTTTACCATCCGACCTGAATATTAAACTGGAATATTTACTTTAAAGTAAACTGTAGGAGTAGGATGAGGAGAAAAAGGCCCAAAATGACCGCTCCCTGATCAGAAAATTCTTCTTCACAAACTGATCGATGTTTGAAATAAACTTTCAGACTGTGCAGAGGATGCAAAGCCCCTCAACTCATTCAACAAACAGTTGGTCTACAATGTGGGGTCACCCTGCCTGAATAGGGTAAGATGGGCCGAATAGCTTATTGTCTTTGTAGCTATCTAGCCAGTTCTGCTGCTGTTGCAGTAGCTTGCTGAGTCGCAATCATTCCGATCTCAGATAGGGGGTTAACACTGATCATTTTATCTTTCTCACTGTTCCTGCCAATTTTGGGTTAAGACTCGAGCTGGTGAGCTGCAGCCCACTCTGCACCAGGAAGGTTTGTGTTTACAAACTCAAGGGCTGAACCAAAGAGACAAAAGTGCGGAGGAAACCAAAATATGCAGTATGAGCAACAGAGAGTGGAATTAGGAACGCTGCTTCAACTGTGTCATAACCTCATCCACAATGAAGCTTGTTTGCTCCACTATCACACACTAAACTCATTGTGCAATCTGTCTCTGCTCAATATGTTCAGTGCGTGACTTGATTTCACATCATGTGGAAACATGAGCTTTGCTGACTGACAGCGCCCACTCTTTGTCCTCTGAACATAGTCAAAAAAACTATAATCTGTTAAAACATAATTCCCTGCACAATAGAATGAAGGCCAGGTTATCATATACCTGGAACGAAATATAGTGCTCAGGGTGATCAATTAACAGCAACAATAAACTGAGTTCACTGTCAGTTTGCTTGAACAGTAAGTTCCTTCAGTCATCCTGAGGTCTGATTAAATTTAGCATTAGTTCCTGCCAGAAATAAACCCTCGATTTCAAAACAGCCAAATAATAGTCTTAGAGCCCCAGGCATTTTCAATAGAAAGGGAGGATAATGTCGGATAAAAGCAAAATACCGCGGATGCTGGAAATCTAGAACAAAAACAAAAATACCTGGAAAAACTCAGCAGGTCTGACAGCATCTGCAGAGAGGAATACAGTTGACGTTTCGAGTCCGTATGACCCTTCATCTAAACTAAGACATATAGAAATGAGATGAAATATAAGCTGGTAGAAGGGGGTGGGACAGGAGAGCTCGATAGGGGACCAGTGATAGGTGGAGGCCAAGAAGAGACTGCCAAAGATGTCATAGACAAAAGGACAAAGGAGTGTTGGCGGTGGTGATATTATCTAAAGGATGTGCTAATGGGGGCATTAAGGGAAGCAAGCTAGTGGCAGATGGCCCTAGTGTGGGTGGGGTGGGGGGAAGGGATCGAAATGGGCTAAAAGTGTTCAGACCTTCAGTCTGTCCGCAAGCATGACCCAGACCTCCCTGTCGTTTGCCATTTCAACACACCACCCTGCTCTCATACCCACATGTCTGTCCTTGGCCTGCTGCAATGTTCCAGTGAAGCTCAACGCAAACTGGAGGAACAGCACCTCATCTTCCGACTAGGCACTTTACAGCCTTCCGGACTTAATATTGAGTTCAACAATTTCAGATCATGAACTCTCTCCTCCATCCCTGCCCCCTTTCCGATCCCCCTTTTCCAATAATTTATTATTTTTTTTTACAACTATTTTTTTCTCTTCCCTCCTATTTTTAAATTTATTTTGATCTATTGTTTCATCTCCACCTTTTAGCCCATTTCAATCCCTTCCCCTCACCCCACCCTCACTAGGGCCATCTGCCACTAGATGTCCTGCTTGCTTCCCTTAATGTCCCCATTAGCACATCCTTTAGATAATATCACCACCATCAACATCCTTTTGTCTATGACATCTTTGGCAGTCTCTTCTTGGCCTCCACCTCTTCTGTCCCACCCCCTTCTACCAGCTTATATTTCATCTCATTTCTATATGTCTTAGTTCTGATGAAGGGTCATACGGACTCGAAACGTCAACTGTATCCCTCTCCGCAGATGCTGTCAGACCTGCTGAGTTTTTCCAGGATAATGTCGGAGCTGTTTCTTCACTAACACAATCTGGAGCTTTAAAAAGGGAATGTGTACTGGGAGTGGGAACATTTACAGGACAATGGGAAAAGGGCGGACAGAAGTGGCACTGATTTGACAGCTCTTTCAAAGAGCTGGCACAGGCATGATGGGCCGAATGACCTCCTTCTGGGCTGTATAATTCTGTGAACACAAAATTTGCAAATTTGCACTGCCCCACGCAACCCATGTACCCTCCTCATTTTCAAATATGTCTCTACACTTTCTTTAAAAGGTGCAAAGCCTTAAGCATTCCATGTGGGAATATTCTCCCTCTTTCTCAGTGACAATTTGAAGTTCTGTCACTGACTTCCCAACCAGAGAAATTATTCAATCTGTCAGAACTCTTCATTGTTTTAAAAAAAACCTCTATTAAATCTCCTCTTCACTGTTTCAGTAAAATAGTCCCATTGAGAAGCAAAATCCAGCTGGGGGGAGGGGTTGGAGGGGGTGCAAGGGGCATAAAATGGGTGGTAGTGGACTGGAATCATGTTAAACGCCACTCATTACATGTCACCCAATATACACTCTGCCTCTTACATGCCTCTTGCCTTCTTCTCTCTCTCTCTTTCTCTTTCCTTCCTTCCAAGCAGATGTTATCAATTCTTCGTGTCGTTCGTGTCTCTTCCTCTCCCTCCCAAAAGGGGGAGCTAACAGCAAAACAAAATGCTCCTCTCCCCTCTACTCAAAATCTTTTATTAATCGTGATTGACAGGCTTCTTAATCAATTATTGAAATGAAGGTGATGAGTGCCCCCTTCATAAAGGGTCACACAGGAGCTTTTAACACAAAGAACAAAATATTTATTAAACAAAACAAAAATGAACTATATTACACCAAGCAACAAGATTGGAAAAATCTTAATACAAACACAAGAAAATGATTCAAATATTCACTATTCCTTTACCCCATCTATATCTTTAAGACATACAAATTCAGAAAGATTTTTTAAAAATTAGAATATCTATCTCATACTCTAATATTCAGGATAAGTATGAGGTACATGTGAATTAATAGGTGAACTGTGGTCAGACACACCACACTCCAAAGCAAATGACAGGTGCAACCAAAGCAGATTCCATAGATTTCTTAACAACCCACCCAGACATTTGTCACAGTGTGAGCCAACCAGTCCCATGGAAACTTTATATTTCTCACGAAGGTTTCCAATCTCCATGTTTGAAGACCTCGCCTTGGATTTCTCTTTTAACATCGCTCCCACACGGGCGGCTTCAACAAGGATCCACCTCCAGG
Source organism: Cetorhinus maximus (assembly GCF_964194155.1). NCBI lineage: Eukaryota > Metazoa > Chordata > Chondrichthyes > Lamniformes > Cetorhinidae > Cetorhinus > Cetorhinus maximus. Next base: position 46,609,384 of record NC_135888.1, on the reverse strand, counting down.
GTTTCAGTCTCGCCTTTCGAGATTCCATTCCCCTGGATTACTGAGTACATTCACACTTCACCTTCCAAGCACAATTTCAGATCTTCGCTGTACCAAGCAGAACACCACGGCTCCAAAGGCCCACAGTAAGGAGTCACCAACCTCCGGCTGTCTCCTCAGATCTTCAGGGCTTCTTTCAAGCCCACTTCCCTTGAAGTCTGTTCCTCGCAGCTCTTTAACTCGGAGCCTATTGACTTCTGGGATCTCTTTTTGATCCCTGTCTCCGTCCCTGCCTGGGATTTTCTTCTGGGACCTCCCACTCCCTGTGCCCTGCCTCCTGGGACACCTTCCCCGGAATGGTGCTCGGGTTCAGGTCACTTGACCTGCAGCTTGACACCATTTCCCTTCTTTGCTTCTTTTCTTCTTCACAGGTGCACAGGGCCGGTTCCAAGTCTGAAAAACATAAAAGATACGGGCTGCGCATGTGCAGCCATTTCCTGGCCAGCCATGCGCAGAAAGCCCAAGGCCTGCTGGGAATTCGAGTCTCCGACATCCAAGGTAAGTATTCGAGTTTCATAACAAAATGCTCCAACTCTCACTCACACCTTCAAGAGGTTCACACACATGCATGCATGCATGCAAGCACACACACACACACACGCACACACACATGCATGCGTGCATGCAAGCACACACACACACACGCATACACACACACACACACACGCATGCGTGCATGCAAGCGCACACACACACGCACACACACACGCATGCGTGCATGCAAACACACACACGCATGCAAGCACACACACACGCACGCACACACACACATACACACGCATGCGTGCATGCAAGCGCACACACACACACGCAAGCGCACACACACACGCACACACACACACACACACGCACACACACACACACACACACAGGCACACATACACTGAAGTAAGTTACAAAGAAGGAGAGTAGGTTAAATTGTTTAAGAGTCCCAAAAGAAAGTCAATCATATACGGATCCTGTAGATTGATGTCTTGGACGATGTGGTAAAGTGGAGTACCTTGTACCTTTAAGAGAATGCAACTGGGCTAACCATGTGACAGTACTGACCAATCACTGTACAGTGCAGGCTACTGGTTAACTGTCAGTCTAGAGCTGGAGGTGTTTTGGGGAGCACTCAAGGATTTATTGCTCTACCTTCTGTTGCAATAAACAATCACAGTTTGTTTTTATGTTGGTCCCTCTCCATTATTGATCGCGAACATCAACTAACGAGTGTATATGAAGGTGTGCAATTCGAGTTTACTCGACTGGGGAACTCAGACTCAAGACATAAAACTGGCGACGAGGATGAATATAGCAAAATTGTAAGAGTGAGAATCCACAAGACAGGTGAGTAAAACTTATGTTGTAAAATAGGCAGCAGTCAGAGCAGGAAGCAGTGCTGCAGTTTTAAATTTTTTAAAAAGGAGAAAAAACCCGCAGAATCGCGATTGCAGGGATCCCGCCAAAACTCAAAAAGAGTGCGAAACACAGCACGGAAAAGCCGACAGCTGCAGAGATGGAGTTAAAAAAAATGGTGACTGCTTTAAAAGCAGCAATACATTTAAAGATGTACATGCAATAAAAATGGCTATGGACAGAAAATTATAAGAGACCCCAGAGAGAGGGCAACTCTGTGGAAGGCAAAGCACATCAATCGATGTGTTTTGATCGATGACAGTCAAGAAAGCCGTGGTAAGCCAAACACCTGAATTCGTCATTAACTGGGAAGCCATCGGAAGTGCAGTTCCCTTGCAGTCGTTCACAATGCCACAGTTTGGGGCATGTCGATCCATTCGACCCCATTTCAGGTGACTGGTCTCAGTATGTCGAATGCCTAGCGTTCTTTTTTACCGCTAACGACATCATGGGGGAGGAAAAGAAGAGGGCAATTCTTTTGTCCACATGTGGGAGCAAAACATACAGGCTGATCCGCAGCCTCACCTCACCGAACACCCCCGACTCAAAGACTTCTGACAAGTTAATAAAAATTGTACAAAACCACCTGAGTCCAAAGCCCTCAGTCACTATGCAGCGCTTCAAGTTCAGTTCAAGGAATAGGTTTCCAGGGAAGATAATAGCTGACTATGTGGCCATTTTAAAGGCATTAACTGAACATTGTGAATTTGGAATGTCCATTAGTGATATGCTGAGAGACCGACTGATATGCGGGATTGGAGATGATACTATTTAAAGGTGTTTGCTAGCCAAATCTAATCTATCTTCAATAAGGCATTAGAATTAGCCACAGCCATGGAGAGGGCTGTTAGAAATTCAGAACCTATAAGAGATGCACAAAATGGCGCCGTCCTTCTGGTAGGGCGGGACTGACCGGCAAGAAAAGGTGCGAAACATTGGACCCCATAGAAAGGCGGGAAATACCCCCTATGTACAGATCAGTAAAAAACCAGCAGTACTACAATGAAAATGAATGAGAGAAATGCATCCAGTGGGCGATTGACAATTCAAACAAGCCGAATGCTTTTTCTGCCACCTCTATGGTCACATAAGGCGGCATTGCAGAGATTGGCTGAGGCAGCGTTTTAAAGATAAAGGGAGATATCGTGAAATAGGTCTTATGGAAGAACCAGAAGAAATAGAATCAGACATCCATTCATTATATAACCTGAAAGTGGGTAGAACTGAGCCAATCCAAGTAGTCATTATAGTCAATGGACAACCCGTTAGGATGGAAGTTGATACTGGAGATCGATGACCGTCATTGGAGAACATACTTTCAGAAGAAATAAGACTGAAAGGGTTATGTCAAGTCTCGGTGACGTATATGGAGGTCAATTTGAAAGGTTGTCCTTGACTGTGGTAGCTGGAGAGAGCCCCAGCTTAATAGTCCGCAACTGGGTCAAAAAGATTAAATTGAAATGGGCTGAAATTATTCAAATTATGAGAGGCTTACAGGAATCGTTACAAAAGTATGCTTCCGTTTTCAACAATGAGTTAGGAAGGATTCGAGGGCTACAGGCCACAATCCATGTCGAACCCAAACGCAACCCCCAGATTCATAAGAGCCAGACCAGTCCCTTATGCTCTACGGGACAAATTTGAAACCGAACTAGACAGACTGGAAAAATTGGGCATCCTACAACCAGTGCAATTTTCTGAGTGGGTGGCACCCGTCATACCTGTACTGAAGCCGGACCAAAGCGTGCGTTTATGCGGTGACTATAAGCTAACTAGCAATAAGGTGACCAAACTTGATAGACACCCGATACCCAAGATTGAGGAATTTTATTCGAAGTTGCTCCAAGGATTGCCCCGTGTTATCATTTACTTGGATGATATATTGGTCATGGGACTGACTGACGATGAACACTTAGCAAATCTAGAAGAGGTGCTCAAACGCTTCACACAAGTCGGGGTACGTTTAAAATGAAAGAAGTGTCTGTTCCAAGCTAAGGAGGTGGTTTACCTGGGCCACAAGGTTGATGCGCAGGGCCTGCATCCTGTGGAAGAAAAAGTCCAGGCCATTCACAAGGTACCTGTCCCGAGAAATACGGGAGCTTAAGGCCTTCTTAGGCATGATAAACTACTACGGCCAATTCCTCCCAAACCTCTCGACTGTGCTGGCCCCATTGTACGGCCTGCCTAAGAAGAACCAGAAATGGAGTTAGCAGGCCCCGCACCAGGATGCCTTCCTGAAATTGAAGCGATTGTTAAGATTGTCGGCCTTGTTGGTCCACTTTGACCCCAAGGAGGAATTAATTTTAACATGGAATAGGGGCTGTCCTTTCACATCGGATGGTGGATGGCTCCATACAACCCATTGATTATACATCTCGCAGAGCGTTGCAGAGCGACAATATTCCGAAATTGAAAAAGAAGGCTTGTCTACTGTATTTGGCATCCGGAAGTTCCATCAATATCTCCACAGTTGCCATTTCCATATTATAACTGACCACAGGCCCCTACTGGGTTTATTTGGAGAAGATAAAGCGATGCCCTCCATCTCATCGACTCGCATCCAGAGATGGGCATTAATATTAGCCGCCTACGAACACACTTTTGTTCACCATTCGAGCAGTGGAATCACACAAGCCACCTTCCCCTGCCAGCTAATAACGGGGAGGCTCCAATTCCCCAGGAACTGGTCTCTGTGCTAAATTTTCTAGATTCCTCCCCTGTTCAGACCAGACAACTCTGAGTGGACAAGCCGGGATCTGCTATTGTCTAACGTCTGGGAGCAGGTCTTGAGTGGTTGGTCAGATGGATCTAAATCTGAGGAGATGAAGCCCTATTCAAATCACAGATATGAACTCTCCTGCCAGGACAGCATATTACTCTGGGGAGCAAGGGTTATCGTGTCCCCGAGGGGGTGAAGGCTGTTATTAGCCGAGCTACTTAGCGCTCACCCGGGCATTAGCCGAATGAAGATGCTCACGTGCAGCTATTTGTGGTGACCGGGGCATGGATTTGAATATAGAAACCCCGGTCAAAAGCTGTCCTCAATGCCAGCAGGTGCAAAATCTTCCCCTCTTAGCTCCAATGCACCCATGGGAATAGCAGGGCCGGCCAAGGGTGCTTCTCCACATCGAATATGTGGGACCCTTCTTGGGCACAATGTTCCTTTTACTGATTGACTCCCACTCCAAATAGATGGACATCTATGAAGTCCGGTCGCCCACGTCGGCTGCCACCATAGACCATTTGCCGCAGAGGTTTGCAGTGTATGGGTATCCGAAGGTCCTCGTGTCCGACAACAGGACTGCTTTTACCAACGGGTAGTTCCACAGGTTCACGGTCCTTAATGGCATTACCCATATCAAAACCTCACCCTACCACCCAGCATCGAACTGCATGGCTGAGCGGGCAGCCCAAACCTTCAAATCTGGGACGAAAAAGATGGAACTGGATTCCATCAGCACGAGATTGTCCCGGTTCTTGTTCGCATACCGGACCACACCACACACAACGACCGGCATTGCCCCTGCAGAACTACTAATGAAGAGATGTCTCCGCACCAGCCTGACCCTTATCCGGCTGCATTTAGAGGGGAGGATGGAGAAAAGCCAAGAGGCTCAGAAGACCAGGCACGATGGTCATGGTCGTGAAAGAACTTTCACAGTGGGAAGTATGGTCCTCGTGAAGAGCTTTGGAGATGGGCCCAATTGGCTGTTAGGCGAGGTGAGTGCAGTAACAGGACCCCTCTCCTATAATGTATCAGTAAACGGCCAAATAATTAGATGACACGTGGATTATCTCCGCACAAGAACGTCAGTCCCACAAGAAGAAATGAAGTCTTCATCCACGCTTGAGTCTGTCCCATATGTGGAGGACAGGTCACACGATTGGGAAACACCAGTGGGGCCTGTGGGACCCGAGGGGATCGGGGAGATCAATTTCCACTGAGGAACCGAGTGGACTGCTGTCCCCTGAAAAGGAGGTCTCAGAAAAACCAGCCAAGGTTGTTGAACTGCGACACTCAACAAGTCCGAGAAAGCCTCCTGAGAGATTTGATTTGTAAACAGTTATTAGTGTAAATAGTTCACGTTATTAAGTTTGTCAACTGTATTTTTTAAGTAAAGGGGGAGGGATGTGGTAAAGTGGAGTACCATGTACCTTTAAGAGAATACAAGTGGGCTAACCATGTGACAGTACTGACCAATCACTGTACAGCACAAGCTACCAGTTAACTGTAAGTCTAGAACTGGAGGTGGTTGTGGGACCACACAAGGATTTATTGCTCTGCCTTCTGTTGCAATAAACAATCACAGTGTGTCCTTATGTCAGTCTCTCTCCATTATTGATAGCAAGCATCAACTAACAAGTGTATATGAAAGTGTGCAATTCGAGTTACTAGTGAACCCATAGATTCAAGACATAAAAGACAGTATCAGGCTGGGTTTGGTGATCCTTCCCTATCACCGTCCGAGTCACGGTGAACCACAGCGAAGGAGGATCACCTATGGATCGGGGCTTCTTCACCAGGAGGATCCTGTTGAAGGCGTGCGGCTTCCAAGCTACGGAGATCTTCACCCTGCACGACTCCCGCAAAGGGGGTTATTTTGACGTGACGTTCAAGCGGGTGGCAGACTGCGTCCGGCTCCTGAGGGTGTTCGAGGAGAAGAGAGACCTGCCGGAGATGAAGATCCTGACGGCGGAGCCGCACTTTTCTCTGCCGTTGCAACGGGAACGTGAGGTGATGGTGCATGTGTACAACCCCTTCGTCCCTGTCGCCGACGTGGTCACCTTCCTCACCAGGTACTTCGATAAGGTGGGGAGCGGCACCGAGATCCGAGACGACTTGGGGATCTGGACAGGCAAACGCCTGTTTAAGGTCACGCTAAAGACCGATGGTAAGGGAGCCATTTTCCACCCTCCCTCCAGTTTCGCTATCGGGGGAAACCGTGGCTACCTGGTCTACGCTGGGCAACCCAAGCATTGTCGCTCATGCGGCAAGGCTGGTCATGTGGCGGCCAACTGCAGCGCCTCCCTCTGCAAGATCTGCAAACAGGAAGGGCACCAGACAAAAGACTGCAAACAGGCCAAGTGCTGCAACCTGTGTGGCGAGGCAAGTCACCTCTACAGGACCTGCCCCAAACGCTGCCGTACTTACGCACAGGCAGCCAAAGCCGACCAGGGGGAAGCAGAAGAAATGTTTCGTGTCACTCCAACCACCAAGGCCCCCAGGGAGCTCAACGGGACAAAGGAGGACACAGAGAGAGACAAGGTGGAGAAAGAGATTGAGGCAACAGAGAGCCAATCAACAGCACTACCCCCTGAACCTCCCAGTCCTCAGGACAGCAAATCAATGGAGGAGGAGGCAGCAGTGGGAAAGCAGCAGGGGGAGTGGCGGACGGTGAAGAACAAGAAAAGTAAGAGGGAGCGAAGAAGAAGCAAAGGCGTTTCCCAGAGAAGCGGCAAGAGGCGTCTCCCATCCGACACGGATGACAAGGGCAGCAGCTCTTCGGATGATGAAGTGCCAGAGCGGCACCGACAGAAGAGGCGGCAAAGCTCCAGGGCGTTGGAGGACGAGACACCCGAGCTCCAGAAAATTGGAGACAACAAGGAGACCAGCGCACCCCAACTTTGCCTGCAACCCGAGGAGGCCAGTGCACCACAGCCCCTGGAATCTGGGAGCAGTGAGGCAATCATCGCACCCCAGCTCCAGGAAGCCGGGAACAGCAACACCCCAGAGGGGGTGAGTTTTGGAGAAGCTTCTCCAGCAAAGGTCATCTCAAAACCCGCTCTCTATGTGAACCTCCAGATGCCACTGGAGCAGAACACGGACAAGGAGATCTACCTCAGCCCATCCAAAGTGAAGGAATTTGAGCTCACTACGGGTATGAAGGAGCAGACTAAAGGTCTGGGACTCTCAGAGACAGTGGGTTTGGTAGGAGAATAAATGCTTTAAAATGGGTTTAAAGATTGTATCCATAAATGTGCGTAGCATTAAATCTACTACGCGATGTGTTGCGACCTTGGACTACCTAGCCAAGGTCAAAGCTGACCTGTTGTTTCTGCAGGAGTGTGCGATACCGCACCTCAGCTCCTACAGGCAATGGTCACGATGGTGGTCCCACGGGCCATCGATCTGGTCGGGCGGAAACGACTCTCGTTCCTCCGGCCTGGGTATTCTGCTGCGGGGAGGCAACTTCACCGTCTCCGAGGTCAAGGAGGTGGTGGGCGGGCGACTCCTCGTAGCAGACGTAATGTACAAGAACGCTCCACTCCGGTTAATTAACGTGTATGGCCCGGCACAAGGGGCTGAGCGGCTGGAGGTTTTTCAGCAGCTCCCACTGCTGCTGGCGACCTCCAGGCCGGTCATTCTGGGCGGGGACTTCAACTGCATCATCGATGCGGCTGGACGATCCGGCAGGGCCGGAAGCAGATTGGACGCTACGTCCAGATCCCTGATGGAAACAGTTAAGGATGCCAAGCTGCACGACGTCTTCAGCAACCCTGCAGACGGAGCGCAGCGTAGATACACCTGGTCGCGGCCAGACGGGTCCATTCGTTCCAGGATAGACTTCCTGTTTGTGTCCCGTGCATTCACAGTCAGATCCACCGAGGTCAAGCCGGTGTTCTTCTCTGACCACTGCCTCCTACTGGCGGACTGCCACTTGGAGAAGGACCTGAGGGTGGGCAGGGGGGCATGGAAGCTAAATGTGCAACTGCTGACCCCAGAGAACATTGAGGAGCTCAAGAGGGATTACAAAGGTTGGAGAACCGTGAAACCCCTCTTTGAGTCCCTGACACACTGGTGGGAAGTGATCAAGGGAAGCATCAAGAGGTTTTTCATCCGCAAAGGCACCCAGAAAGCTAGAAAGGAACAGAGGGAAATGTCCCGACTCCAGAAAAAGATGCAGAATCTGCTCCGGCTGCAGTCGATGGGGGTCGATGTCAAGGAGGAGCTCCAAGAGGTGAAGGGCCAGCAAGCCTCGCACTTTGCCTCGGAGGCCTCCAAGATCATCTTCCGTTCCAGGGTCCGCTCCGTGGAGCAGGATGAGACGTGCTCACGTTTCTTCTTCCAAAAGGTACACAGAGAGCGCTCTGTGATCAGCAGCCTGAAGGAAGAAGACGGCTCAGTAAAGTCATCACGGTCCGACATTCTGAGGATCAGCAAATCCTTTTATGCCGGACTGTATGACGTGAAGCCCACGGACAGCACGGCCTCCCAGTCCTTCCTGTCCTCTATCACGGAGGTCTTAGACCACAGTACGCGGGAGAGCCTAGACAAACCGCTAACTCCTGACGAACTGACTAAGGCCCTCGAGTCCTTCGAGAAGAGTAAAACCCCCGGAAGCGACGGCCTGCCGGCGGAGTTGTATTCGGCTCTGTGGGACTTGATCGGCCCAGACCTGCTAGAAGTGTACGAGAGTATGCTCCTGGCCGGCAGCATGTCAGAATCCATGAGGAAAGGCATCATCACCCTCATCTACAAGCACAAGGGGGAAAGGGAGGAAATTAGAAATTGGCGACCCATTTCACTGTTGAATGTGGACTATAAGATTCTGTCCAAGGTCATCGCCAACCGGGTCAAATCCGCTCTGGAATTGGTGATTCACCCTGACCAGACCTGCTCTGTGCCAGGCAGGAAGATCTCTGACAGCCTGGCGCTGCTCAGGGATACGATTGCCTATGTACAGGACAGGGGTGTGGATACCTGCCTCATCAGCTTTGATCAGGAGAAGGCCTTTGATAGAATATCGCACACCTACATGGGGGATGTGCTCTCCAAAATGGGCTTTGGGGAGGGAATTCGAAATTGGATCCAACTGCTCTACACTAACATCAGTAGCGCAGTCTCAATCAATGGGTGGGAAACAGATAGCTTTCCGATTAAATCTGGAGTCAGGCAGGGCTGTCCTCTCTCGCCTGTCCTTTTCGTGTGTTGCATAGAACCCTTTGCCGAGTCCATCAGGAAGGATCCGGGCATAAGAGGAGTGACGATCCCAGGCAGTGGAGGCACTCAGGTGAAAGCCTCCCTGTACATGGACGACGTCGCCGTCTTCTGCTCGGATCCGCTGTCGGTGCGCAGACTGATGCACATCTGCGACCAGTTCGAACTGGCCTCGGGAGCCAAGGTAAATCGTGGGAAGAGCGAGGCCATGTTATTTGGGAACTGGGCTGACCGATCCTTTGTCCCCTTCACTGTCAGGGCTGACGGCCTGAAGGTGCTGGGGATATGGTTCGGAGGGACCGGGGCATGCGTTAGAAACTGGAAGGAGCGAGTGGCTATGGTGAAAAGGAAACTGGGCATGTGGGAGCGACGCTCCCTCTCCATTGCGGGTAAGAACCTGGTCATCAGGTGTGAGGTACTCTCGCTGTTGCTGTACGTGGCGCAGGTCTGGCCCATTCCAGACTCCTGCGCGATGGCGATCACTCGAGCCATCTTCCGCTTTATCTGGAGGTCGAAAATGGATCGTGTCCGCAGGGACGCGATGTACAAGCCTCTAGATAAAGGGGGAAAAAACGTGCCCAACATCGCCCTCATACTGATGGCCACCTTTGTGTGTGGCTGCATCAAGCGGTGCGTAGACCCTCAGTACGCAAACACCAAGTGTCACTACGTGCTGAGATTCTACCTGTCCCCGGTGTTGCGAAGGATGGGTCTGGCCACGCTGCCGCGGAACGCTCCAAGTAGTTGGACCGTGCCGTACCACCTGTCCCTGGTGGAAAAATTTATGCAGAAAAACACCTTTGACCACAAGTCCATCAGGCAGTGGTCAGCACGTAACGTCCTAGAGGCCCTGAGGGATAAGGAGAGGGTGGACCCTGTGGGATGGTTCCCCGAGCAGACTGTCAAAGTCATTTGGCAGAATGCCTCATCGCCAGAACTTTCCAACAAGCACCAAGATGTAGCTTGGCTGGTGGTGAGAAAGGCCCTCCCCGTCAGATCCTTCCTACACGCCAGGAAGCTCACCCCCTCTGCACGTTGCCCTCGGGGTGGCTGTGGTGGGGAAGAGACCGTTGTTCACCTCCTTGTGGATTGTGCCTTTGCAAAGAAAGTCTGGAGAGAGATGCAGTGGTTGCTGTCGAGGTTCATCCCGAGCAGCTCTGTGACACAGGACTCTGTGCTCTACGGGCTGTTCCCAGGGACACACACCGAGACAAACATCAACTGCAGCTGGAGGATCATCAACTCGGTGAAAGAGGCGCTTTGGTCTGCCCGAAACTTGTTGGTCTTCCAGCACAAAGAGTTGTCCCCGACCGATTGTTGCGGACTGGCACAATCCAAAGTCCAGGACTACGTGCTGAGGGACGCACTAAAGCTTGGGGCAGCTGCCGCAAAGGCGCAATGGGGAAGGGTCGCTGTCTAAGACCTTTCTACCACAGTGCACCGAGAGACTGGGAACTGTTTAGAGCCCCTCGGGCTGTACAGATCAAAATGAAAGGCTGTAAATGATTGTAATATTGTTTGTACTGATGCACCTGGTGATACATTTTGTAAAAGTTTAACCTGGATTGTACCCTTGTAATGTTGTTTTTGAAATGGTTTTGAATGTGATTGAAGATATTTTATGAATAAAGTATATTTTTACAAAAAAAAAATCTGTTCTTATCAGCACAATCCAAAGTCCAGGACTACGTGCTGAGGGACGCACTAAAGCTTGGGGCAGCTGCCGCAAAGGCGCAATGGGGAAGGGTCGCTATCTAAGACCTTTCTACCACAGCGCACCGAGAGACTGGGAACTGTTTAGAGCCCCTCGGGCTGTACAGATCAAAATGAAAGGCTGTAAATGATTGTAATATTGTTTGTACTGATGCACCTGGTGATACATTTTGTAAAAGTTTAACCTGAATTGTACCCTTGTAATGTTGTTTTTGAAATGGTTTTGAATGTGATTGAAGATATTTTATGAATAAAGTATATTTTTACAAAAAAAAAAAGATCCTTCCGGTTTTGCATTGAGACCATTTAAAATTTTGATGGACGATCTCTACTTTTCCTCTGGAGCCAGCAGCTGTTTGGTTTACGTTGAAGATGCTGCTTGTGACATTTGACTGGTCAGAGTACACACTTATAAAATGGCTGGAGAGAGAGAGAGGGGGAGGACTGAGAGCTCCCTCCTCGCTGTTACCAACCTAAGTCTTTCTGGTCTCTGACCCTGGAAATCAGTGTCTCTTTACACAAAGGGCTAGCCTACTGTCACAAGACCTTCCTTCATAAACTGGCCAGTTACCAAACATAGTCACAACAAGCTCATTCCAGGTCCATTGTATAAAGTGGCTAGTTTAAAATAGCTAGTGAGGCCCTCTTCAGCTGGGGTCCATTGTTCAGTATGATCAAGTTTAATGGCTCAGTCCTCACCCACCTGAACATCTGAATGTCTTTGGAGTAGTTCAGGAGTTGGCAATCAGACTCATTTAAGCTTATTGTCCTTGGTGGGCTGTCCAGACAACCCGATTCCATTCTGGTAGCTTTGTAAATTGTCAATGTAGCTATGTAAATATGTAAATGTCTGGCTGTTTTGAGACTCCCTTGTGTCTTTTTTAAAACTTATCCTGTTCAGCTTCAGCCCACTCAATAAACAAAGTCAATTTTTTGCTATAACACAGGTTTGTATAACACAACCATGAGGATATCCAGTATAGTTAGTTCTCTGACTAATCAAGTCCCTAAAAAGAATAGTGATGCACACAGAAAGTGGAAACAAAATATTGTGCAATATTTACATGGAATTTTCTAAAAACATCCGTGTCATCTCTGTGCTTTCATAAATTCTTAAGTTTTATTTTCCTACTACTACCTCAATGCAATTTGGACATCAGCAGCTGAGGTGAAGTTAGGCCGCTGACTGTGATACCTCATTACTTATGATGACTTTGCTGTGTGTCCTCTGGAGGTCTGGGGCCTTGAGGGTTTGGTCCTACTAGGGGTGTCCTACACATTTGTAGGGGCAGCCTCCTTGGCCATGCTGGTTGGAGGCATTGGGGTCAATGGCAGAGGGGGCAAGGAGCAGCCGCTCAACCTGGGGGTATCCTGATATGGAGCCCCCATGGCAGCTGGTACATGCTCTTCCTCCAGTTGGGTGTGCAATGGCACCTCCCTGTTTCCTTGAGTACAGGGGGCCACTGGAAGGAGGTCAAGGTGCCTTGTTCACCTCTCACCTAGCCACTGTGGCACTGAGCCCATGGCCAGGGCTATGGAATGCAGGTCAGAGCACATATGGATCGATTAACCGACCTGGCTGTCCATGGTGGTCGCCATCCTCTCCACGGATGAAGCCATGCGCTCAGATGTCTGAGACATGGCAGAGTGCATGGTTTGCACGGACTCCTCTGTACTCTGTGCAAGGCTGTGCATAACCCCTGGCATCTCCGCCATATGTTCCCCTAACCTCTGCCGCATTTCCAGGAGGCTTCTGGAGGTCATGATCAGAGGCCCGTCATCAGCATGGGACTCATCAGTGGGGTCCTGATCCCCAGCAGTCCTCCAAGTGTCTAGGACATTGGCTGTTGTTGTATGATGTTGTACGTGCCTGCATGCCATTGTAATGTATGAACACAGCACAATTCCTCGCGTGGTGCTGAGCTCTCATTATGGCAGCACCGAATTGGACCTATTCACACTCTGCTGCCTTGCCTTGTCAACTATGGAATAGCAGCCCAGTTCCCCAGCAATCCGGAGGGCTTCTTCCTCAGCAGGGGTGAGGACCTCGAGGTCAGGGACCCATCCGCCCGTCTTCACTCTTCCCTTCAGTTTATAGGTCTACCTGTCCTGTAGGAGAAAGTGTAAATTTAGTGACTTGATAAATGCCAACTGACCCCCTTGTCTGCACACATCCCCATCACACACCCCCATCACACATCCCCATCACACACCCCCATCACACATCCCCATCACACACCCCCATCACACATCCCCATCACACACCCCCATCACACACCCCCATCACACACCCCCATCACACACCCCCATCACACACCCCCATCACACATTCCCATCACACATCCCCATCACACACCCCCATCACACATCCCCATCACCCACCCCCATCACGCACCCCCATCACACACCCCCATCACGGACCCCCATCACACACCCCCATCACACACCCCCATCACACACCCCCATCACACATACGGGCCTGTCGATGTGTTAGGTTGTATCCAATTGCTCACTCAAGCCAAATTGTCACACACAGGACAACAGATTTTAATGAGAGGGGAGTTGATGGGTGAATAAGTTTGACGGGGGGCTGAGGGTTATGAAAGGTTGCAGAAACAAACTGACCAAACTGCAGAATGAGCAGATGTGGACATGGACCTATGGCCTTGATGCTGCGACTCCCTGCTTGTCCAGGTGCCTCTTTTATAGCCCACCTGGACCTGCTGAACATTCACCTGATGATGGGATCCACCAATAGAAACCCATGCCTGCCTCACTTTTGCACATGTTTCATGTGCCCACTGCTGCACTTTAAATTTTCAAATGAATCAGGTGGGTGCCAGCCCTGGCACAAAATCAGAACTGGCGCCCACTTCCAGTTCTGCCATGGGTACGGCATGTCACTGATTAAATTCCAACCCTGGTGTGGAGGAATTGGTCATGTTAAGAAACTAATAAGGGTTATCTTTTCTGTAGTTTAGTGCATTAGTTGTCTAGTAAGTAATGTTTCATCAGTGAGATAAAAGCAAAAAACTGCGGATGCTGGAAATCCAAAACAAAAATAAAAATAAAAATAAAAATACCTGGAAGACCTGCTGAGTTTTTCCAGGTATTTTTATTATTAATGTTTCATCAGTGTTGATTTTAATTTGTTTGTTACAGTACAAGTCTCAAAACGTGAAATCTTTTCATCTGATCCTTTGTGTCAGTCACTGGGAATTCAAATCTCTGTTTAAAACTTCACTCAGAGAGGTCCAACTGTCCCAGGCCAGGCTATGGGTTTATTAATATGTGTGACCTAGTCAATTTTCAGGAGCACACATACACTCGTGATCTTCCACTTTCTGTCTCCTTCCTCACCTTACCTAGAAGTAAAGTTCAATATTGAAAAGTGCACCAAGTGCCCACATCTTCCTGTAGAAGTTGGCCTTTCTCTCTCCCTCCTTCAAATCAGACACTGTCAATTCTTGTTCTCATCTCTTCTGTGCCCCCTCCCAAAACTGGGAGCTAACAGCAGTACAAAAATAAAAATACCTGGAAAAACTCAGCAGGTCTGGCAGCATCTGCGGAGAGGAACACAGTTAACGTTTCGAGTCTGTATGACTCTTCAACAGAACTAAGTAAAAATAGAAACGAGGTGAAATATAAGCTGGTTTAAGGGGGTGGTTGGGACAGGTAGAGCTGGAGAGAGGGCCAGTGATAGGTGGAGATAGCCAAAAAATGTCATAGACAAAAGGACAAAGAGGTGTTGAAGGTGGTGATATTATCTAAGGAATGTGCTAATTAAGGGTAGAAAGCAGGACAAGCAAGGAACAGATAGCCCTAGTGGGGGTGGGGTGGGGTGAAGGGAAGGGATCGAAATAGGCTAAAAGATAGAGATAAAACAATGGATGGAAATACATTTAAAAATAATGGAAATAGGCGGGAAAAGAAAAATTTACATAAATTATTGGGAAAAAGGGGGATCGGAAAGGGGGTGGGGATGGAGGAGAGAGTTCATGATCTAAAATTGTTGAACTCAATATTCAGTCCAGAAGGCTGTAAAGTGCCAAGTTGGAAGATGAGGTGCTGTTCCTCCAGTTTGCGTTGAGCTTCACTGGAACAATGCAGCAGGCCAAAGACAGACATGCGGATATGAGAGCAGGGTGGAGTGTTGAAATGGCAAGCGACAGGGAGGTCTGGGTCATGCTTGTGAACAGACTGATGGTGTTCTGCACCTTCTGCGATTGCATGGGAAGGTGCCATGGGAAGGGGGTTGAGGTGTAGTGGGTGATGGAGGAGTGGACCAGGGTGTCCCGGAGGGAACGATCTCTGCGGAATGCCACCAGGGGGGGTGAAGGGAAGATGTGTTTAGTGGTGGCATCATGCTGGAGTTGGCGGAAATGGCAGAGGATGATCGTTTGAATGCGGAGGCTGGTGGGGTGATAAGTGAGGACAAGGGGGACCCTATCATGGTTCTGGGAGGGAGAGGAAGGTGTGAGGGCAGATACGCGGGAGATGGGCCGGACACGGTTGAGGGCCCTGTCAACCACCATGGGTGGAAAACCTCGGTTAAGGAAGAAGGAAGACATGTCAGGGGAACTGTTTTTGAAAGTGGCATCATCAGAACAGATGCGACGGAGGCGAAGGAACTGAGAGAATGGGTTGGAGTCCTTACAGGAAGTGGGGTGTGAGGAGATGTAGTCGAGGTAGCTGTGTAGGCTTGTAATGAATATTGGTGGACAGTCTATCACCAGAAATTGAGACAGAGAGGTCAAGGAAGGGAAGGGAAGTGTCAGAGATGGACCATGTGAAAATGATGGAGGGGTGGAAATTGGAAGCAAAATTAATAAATTTTTCCAGGTCCCGACGAGAGCATGAAGCAGCACCGAAGTAATCATCGATGTACCAGAGAAAGAGTTGTGGGAGGGGGCCGCAGTAGGACTGGAACAAGGAATGTTCCACATACCCCATAAAGAGACAGGCATAACTGGGGCCCAAGCGGGTACCCATAGCCACACCTTTTATTTGGAGGAAGTGAGAGGAGTTTAAGGAGAAATTGTTTAATGTGAGGACAAGTTCAGCCAGACGGAGGAGAGTAGTGGTGGATGGGGATTGTTTGGGCCTCCATCACCCCCTACACCTCAACCCCGTCCCACGGCACCTTCCCATGCAACCGCAGAAGGTGCAACACCTGCCCCTTTGCTTCCCCTCTCCTCACCACCCAAGGGGCCAAACACTCCTTTCAAGTGAAGCAGCATTTCACTTGCACTTCCCTCAATTTAGTCTACTGCATTCATTGCTCGCAATGCGGTTTCCTCTACATTGGAGAGACCAAACGCAGACTGGGTGGCCGCTTTGCAGAACACCTTTGGTCTGTCCGCAGGCATGTTCAAATGTTCAGATCTTACAATATACTTTAGGTACTCTGCCTGTAAGGAGGTCTTGTGGAGCAGTGGGTAGTGTCCCTGCTTCAAACCCAAATGCTGGGTCTTGACAGCCAAGGAAGGTGTGTTTGTAATGAAGCTGAACAGACTGAGTATCAACCTGGAAATCCTTCCAACACAGGCAGAAAGAGTGGGAGAAATTCCTGGTCAGCCATGTGATGGAAAAAAAACATTTGGAGCCTCTACAATCACTATCCATAGCTCTGGACTGCAACATGCTTGTAGAAGTGTATGTTGCCACAACAACTTGGACACCCTGGAGCGAAGTGTAACACAACACCACCATTCTACCTGGTGATCTCTCCATTAACCACCACAAACTGATCATCATGTCTCTATTTGTTCACTCTCTGTCCTTTAATAAAGTTACAAAATGTATCAGCTTTTTTTAATTGGTTTGTATCTATCTTGTATTAGGGTGCTCTCAAATGTGGCCAGGCTTGTTCCTCAGCCATGTGGAGCCTTGTACTTGGGACAGAGACTCACCTTGTGCAATTCAGCATGGAAAACCCAGGCAGACAAGCACTCTTAATGCAAAGCCTTAGTTCCCCTTAGAAGAAATACGAAAAGTCTTGCATTTAGATAACATCTCTCAGGACCTCAGAATATCTCAAAGCACCTTGCAGTGCATGAAACACCTCTAAAGTGTCGTCACTGTTGTAACATAGGAACAGCCAAATTTGTGCACAGCAAGATCCCACAGACAGCAATGAGATAGTGACCAGATAATCTACATCAGGGATTTTGATTGGGGGATAAATATTGATTAAGACACAAGGATTCACTCCTCTGCTCTTCTTTGAAATTGTGCCATGGGATCTTTTATATCAACCTAAGAGGACAGACAGGACCTTGGTTTAAAGTCTGAAAAGTAGCACTCCCTTAGCACTGAACTCAATTTCATCTTAAACTGATATGCTAAAGTCCTGCTGTGGAGTTTAAACCCACAACTATTTAAGTCTGCTATTTATCCTACAATTAGCACCTACTCTGCACCAATGCTCGTTCCTTTACTAACACCATTACCACAGACTTTGCCTTTTGTTCCACAATATATTCGTCATTTAATCTTCCCCGCCCTCGAACCTATCTCTGACCTTCTCTTTTTTGCTCCACCTGACCCTCCCCTATTTTACAATAATATAAAACCCTTCACATCCCTATCTCTTCAGTTCCGAAGAAGTCATACGGACTCGAAACATTAACACTGTTTCTCTCTTCAGATACTGTCAGACCTGCTGATTTTTCCAGCACTTTCTGTTTTAATTGCTATTTAAGTCACTCAGATCAACTGACACTGAGAAACGCAATGGATAAAGATATGAAGCGAGAATTGGCCTGCAAGAGGTCAGGGACCATATCATGCTCAGTCCCATTGTCAATATCTCTAATAATCGGAGGTTAGAACTCACGCTCCCTCCCCAGCAGTCCATGTCCAAATGCAACAAGACCTGGACAACATCAGGCTTAGGCTGACAAGTGGCAAGTAACATTCGCGCCACACAAGTGGCGAGCAATGACAATCTCCAACAAGAGAGAATCTAACCATCGCCCCTTGACATTGAATAGCATTACCATCGCTGAATCCCCCACTGTCAACATCCTGGGGGTTACCATCGACCAGAAACTGAACTGGACTAGCCATATAAATACTGTGGTCACAAGAGCAGGTTAGAGGCTAGGAATCCTGCAGTCAGTAACTCTCCTCCTGACTCCCCAAAGCCTGTCCACCATCTACAAGGCACAAGTCAGGAGTGTGATGGAATACTCCCCACTTGCCTGGATGAGTGCAGCTCCAACAACACTAAAGAAGCTGGACATTGTCCAGGACAAAGCAGCCCACTTGATTAGCACCCCATCCACAAACATTCACTCCCTCCACCACCAACGCACAGTAGCAGCAGTGTGTACCATCTACAAGATACACTGCAGGAATTCACCAAGGTTCCTTAGACAGCACCTTGCAAACCCACGACTGCTATCATCTAGAAGGACAAGGGCAGCAGACACATGCAAACACCACCACCTGGAAGTTACCCTCCAAGTCACTCACCATCCTGACTTGGAAATATATCGCCGTTCCTTCACTGTCACTGGGGCAAAATCCTGGAACACCCTTCCCAACAGCACTGTGGGTGTACCTACACCACATGGACTGCAGCGGTTGAAGAAGGCAATTCACCACCATCTTCTCAAGGGCAACTAGGGATGGGTAATAAATATAGCAAAGCCCACATCCCATAAATGAATGAAAAAAAACTCCTAACCTGCCCACTTGGGCTGCAGAGTGAAATGCTGCAAAAAAAGTCAATAGAGGGCGATAGTATTAAACAAAACCGGAAATGATACAGAGGGCTGATACCAGAGCTGCAGCACCCTCTTCAGGGCAGCACCAGGTATCAGTGGGCACTCTGTACTTGTTTATATATCTAAACATATGTACTTTAGCTATCTCTCAGTATAAAATCACACGTACTCATATATTTATATTTTATAAATGTACACACACAATATACTTGTGCACATCATATCTACTTTTCTAAATCAAAAATAAAACAAAAATCTAGTCTGACACTCCAGTGCAATACTGAAGAAATGCAGCACTGTCAGAGGTGCTGTCTTTCATGTGTTAAATGGAGGCCCCTTCTGTCTGCTTGGCTGGATGTAAGACATTCCATGGCACTATACTTCAAAGAAGAGCAGGGGAGTTATCCCTGGTGTTCCGGTCACTATTTATCCATTGATCAACATCACAAAAAAACAGATTATCTGGCCAGTATCACATTGCTGTTTGTGGGGGTTTGCTGTGTGCAAATTGGCTGCCACATTTCCTAAATTACAACAGCGACCCCACTTCAAAAAAATACTTAATTGGCTGTGAGGCACTTTGAGACATTCTGTTTTGTTTCCTCTTTATTCTTTCATGGGATGTGGGTATTACTGACAAGGCCAGCATTTGTTGCACATCCTTGATTGTCCTTAAACTAAGAGGCTTGCTAGGCCATTCCAGAGTCAACCACATTGCTGTGGGCCTGGAGTCACATGTAGGTCAGACTAGGCAAAGACAGCAGATTTCCTTCCCTGAAGGACATTATTGAACCAGATGGGTTTTTAATGACAATCATTGGTAGGTACCATAGTCACCAATCCTGAGAGTAATTTTATATTCCAGATATATTAATTGAATTTAAATTCCACCAGTTACCATGGTGGGATTTGAACTCATATCACCAGTACTTTAGCTGAGACCTTTGATTAACTAGCCCACTGAAATTATCACTATGCCACTATCCCTGACCCCCAGCCTCCTCCTGGCTGTGGTGGTGAATGGTGCAAGCCTTTCTTTTTTACAATTATTTCAGGGTGCTGGTTACTGTTTCAAATTGTATCCTTAAGACTTTTTCCAGATGAGTTCACTGCTATCCCAGTTCTCCACTACAGGCATTGACACATTCTATGATTCACTTCCCTGGATGGCTGTCCTGTCCCACTGCCCATTTGTTGTGTGTAAGTCCAGACGGTGAGGGCTGGCAGTGTACAGGCCCAGGGCCTGGTGTACCCTCCCCTCTCCAGGTGCCTCCTCTGGCAGGGTTTCTGGGGCATTAGCCAGGAGCATGAACCCTGACAGGGTCCTCATTACAGTCTCCCCATCGATGAAACATATGCAAACTCCCTCAGTACAAGATCATTAATATGGTTTGTGATTTTGTGTCTCCCAGCACAAGCTCAGTCACACCTCGATCATTAATAAATAGAATTATTCTGACTGTCACATCCACACCCAGCTTAAGTCACATTGCAAACTCAATATACATATCTTGTACCCTCAGACACCAAGGTGGTGAGGGTTGCTCAGCAACATATCAAACAACACATTTATATATAGGCTGCTTGGGAGATACTACATTCCATACATCAAAGTGAAACATATTAATATACATGTTCATTCAGGTAATGAGCATCAACATCAAACGCTCCAAGGGCAGGTACAGCATGCAGATAGATACATTTTTTATTCTTTATGGGATGTGGGCGTCACTGGCTGGGCCAGCAATTATTGCCCATCCCTAATTGCCCTTGAGAAGGTGGTGGTGAGCTGTCTCCTTGAACCGCTGCAGTCCAAGTGATGTAGGTACACCCACAGTGCTGTTAGGGTGGGAGTTCCAGGGTTTTGACCCAACTACAGTGAAGGAATGGTGATATATTTCCAAGTCAGGATGGTGTGTGATTTGGAGAGGAACTTGTAAGTGGTTGTGCTTCCATGCATCTACCGCCCTTGTCCTTATAGATGCTAGGGGTCACCGGTTTGGAAGGTGCTGTCCAAGGAGCCTTGATGAGTTCCTGCAGTGCATCTTGCAGATGTTACACATTGTTGCCACTGTGCGTCAGTGGTGGAGGGAGTGAAGCTCCCTCAACACTGTCCCATCAAACACTCCCAGGGTAGGCACAGCACGGGGTTAGATACAGAGTAAAGCTCCCTCTACACTGTCCCATCAAACACTCACAGGACAGGCACAGCACAGGGTTGGACACAGAGTAAAGCTCTCTCTGCACTTTCCCGTCAAACACTCTCAGGACAGGCACAGCACAGGGTTGGACACAGAGTAAAGCTCTCTCTGCACTTTCCCATCAAACACTCCCAGGGCAGGTGCAGCACAGGGTTGGACACAGAGTAAAGCTCTCTCTGCACGGTCCCCATCAAACACTCCCAGGGCAGGTGCAGCAAAGGGTTAGATACAGAGTAAAGCTCTCTCTACACTGTCCCATCAAACACTCCCAGGACAGGCACAGCACAGGGCTAGATACAGAGTAAAGCTCCCTCTATACTGTCCCCATCAGACACTCCCAGGACAGATAAAGCACGGGGTTAGATACAGAGTAAAGCTCCCTCTATAATGTCCCCATCAGACACTCCCAGGACAGTTACAGCATGGGGTTAGATACAGAGTAAAGCTCCCTCTACATTGTCCCCATCAAACACTCCCAGGACAGGTACAGCACGGGGTTAGATACAGAGTAAAGCTCCCTCTATAATGTCCCCATCAGACACTCCCAGGACAGGTACAGCATGGGGTTAGATACAGAGTAAAGCTCCCTCTACATTGTCCCCATCAAACACTCCCAGGACAGGTACAGCACGGGGTTAGATACAGAGTAAAGCTCCCTCTATAATGTCCCCATCAGACACTCCCAGGACAGGCACACAACACGGGGTTAGATACAGAGTAAAGCTCCCTCTATACTGTCCCCATCAGACACTCCCAGGACAGGTACAGCACAGGGTTAGATACAGAGCAAAGTTCCCTCTATACTGTCCCCATCAAACACTCCCAAGTCTCAATGATGTTTTCACGACTCCATTTAATTTCCCAAAGACAATTTTCAGTTCTTCACAATGGAAAAACTCATGGCTGATATTTGTCCTGAAAGATGTTTAAATCTAATTGCAGACTGCTGTCTCCTCAGAATGGGAGTCCAACCTGACAGGGTTAGTATAATCTATCGGATAATTGCGATGTTGGGGAGTTGGAGCTGGAGAAAGCAGGCTCCTGCTTGGTAATATAGTGACTCCTGCTGGCTGGCTTGATGTTGTACTGAATGTCAGTTGTTCATTTGCTGTGAAGTTATGGTAAATGGAGCAAGATTGGGATGAAATCCTGACTACTCTGGCTGTTTTTTGGTTGGAGTGACTCTTCCAGTTGGATTGCGGGTTAGAGATAATGAAAGCAAGCTCCGTTGAACCATGGAAGGGTCTCTGATCCTATCAGCCTCCAAAAACATTGCACGGGTAGATTGGCTAGGCATGGAGTGGGCAGCATGTACATTGCAGAGTGAAGAGATGGGTTCTGCTGAAAGGCATGATCTCAGCAAAAATCAAGCAAACGCCAGAAAAGCAGGTCAAAGATCTGAAAGATCAGCCAGAGCTCAGTTGGTATCAGATGGTTGTGGATTCTATTTCTGTTTCTTTGAAGAAAGGTCATACAGATTCAAAACATTAACTCTGTTTTCCTCTCCACAGATATTGTCAGAGCTGCTGAGTCCCAGACTTCCAGCGTCCACAGTATTTTGTTTTTATCCCACTTTATATACTTGAGCACATAATCCAGGATGATGCTCCCATGCAGTACTGAAGGAGTGCTGCACTGTCAGAGGTGCTGTCTTTCAGATTAGATGTTAAATTGAGACACAATATGTTCCTATTTCTAAGACCTGCAGGAATGGTCTCCCTGATGTCCTTGCCAATAGCTCTTCCTCTTTTTCTCGATGATGATACAGTACTGGGCTATTAGTGATACTGTTCTGGTTTATTACTGATTCAGTGCTGGTTTAGGTCAGCTATGGAAAAAGACCAGAAACAATTGAGAGTAAGATTAATTAACTGAGGGAAATCCAAATTCAATGGGGTAAGAATGGATCTGACCCAGAAAAATTGGATTCAAAAGTCGGCAAGCAAAACTGTAACTGAACAATGGGCTGCCTTTAAAGAAGGGATATTTCGAGTACAGTCGAGGTATATTCCCATGAAGGGGAAAGGGAGGGCAAACAAATCCAGAACTCCCCGGATGACAAAGGAGGTAGAGATTAAGATGAAGAAGTAAATGTGTACTTATGACAGGAGTAAGGCGGATAATACAATCATGAACCAAGAACTGAAAAAGCCAACAGGAGAAGCAAAGAGAGAGTATGAGAAGAGACTGATAGCTAACATAAAAGGGAATCCAAAAGTCTTCTATAAACATATAAATAGTAAAGAGTGGTAAAAGGAGGGGTGGGGCTGATTAGGGACAAAAAAGGGGATTTACATATGGAGGCAAGGGGCATGGCTGAGATACTAAATGAATACGTTGCATCTGTCTTTACCAAAGATGAAGATGCTACTCAATCCACGGTGAAAGAGGAGGTAGTTCAGATACTAGAAGAGTTTACAATTGATAAGGAGGTGGTATGGGATAGGCTGTCTGCACTTAAAGCTGATAAGGCACCAGGGGCAAATGAGATGCATCCAACGATACTGAGGAAAGTGCTAGTGGAAATTGCAGAGGCACTGGGCATAAATTTCCAATCTTCTTTAGACTGGGGGGTGATGCCAGAGGACTGGAGAATTACATATATTACACCCTTGTTCAAAAATGGGTGTAAAGACAAGCCCAGCAACTACGGGACAGTCAGTTTAACTTTGGTGGTGGGGAAGCTTCTAGAAATGATAAACTTGGACAAAATTAATAGTCACTTGGGAAATTGCAGTTTAATTAAGGAAAGCCAGCATGGGATTGGGGTAAATCACATTTTATATGAGCTAGAGCTTGGTGTATAGGGAACAATTTCAAATTTACAGATGATACAAAACTTGGAAATAGTGTGAACTGTTGGGAGGATAGTGCATAACTTCAAAGGGACATAGATAAGTTGGTGGAATGGGCAGACAAGCGGCAGATTAAATTTAATGCAGAGAGGTGTGAAGTGATTCATTTTGGCAGGAAGAACACAGAGCAACAATATAAAATAAGGGGTACAGTTCTAAACAGGATGCAGGAGCAGAGGGACCTGGGTGCATATGTACATAAATTGGTGAAGGTGACAGGACAGGCTGACAGAATGGTTAATGGAGCATACAAC
Source organism: Cetorhinus maximus (assembly GCF_964194155.1). Classification (NCBI taxonomy): domain Eukaryota; kingdom Metazoa; phylum Chordata; class Chondrichthyes; order Lamniformes; family Cetorhinidae; genus Cetorhinus; species Cetorhinus maximus. The sequence goes on along the minus strand of NC_135888.1, from coordinate 46,585,249 downwards.
GTCCTGGGCTTCACTAATAGGGGAATATAGCACAAAAACAAGGAGGCTCTGTTAAACCTGAATAAAAGACTGGTTCAGCCTCAACTGGAGTACTACATCCAGTTCTGGGCACCACAGTTCAGGAAGGATGTGAAGGTATTGGAGAGGGTGCAGAAAAGATTCACAAGAATGATTCCAGGGATGAGGAACTTCAGTTAAGTAGATGGATTGGAGAAGTTAGGACTGTCTTCCTTGAAGGGAAGGTTGAGAGGGGTCTGGACAGAGTAGATCCGGAGAAACTGTTCCCATTGGCGGAAGGATCAAGAATCAGAGGGACCCAGATTTAAGGTAATTGGCAAAAGGTGCAATGGAGTCATGAGGAGAAACTTTTTCACGCAGCAAGTGGTTAGGATCTGGAATGCACTGCCTGAGAGTGTGGTGGAGGCAGGTTCAATTGTCCCATTCATATGAGAATTAGACAGTTATCTAAAAAGGAAAGGTGTGCAGGGTTATGGGGAGAAGGCGGGAGAATGGGACTAAGTGAATCGCTCCTTCAGAGAGGCAGCACAGAAACGAGGGGCCAAATGGCCTCCTTCTGGTGCTGTAACCATGTCTGTGTTTCTATAATGATATTCAGCGATGGGGAATGAAGGTGCCCCGAGTAAAAGAGGCAGGTGAGGCTGTCAATCGGAAGTGAGGGGCGGGATTGCGAAAGTTGGGGCTTGAGTCGTGGGGGCGAGAATATAAAAGGGCGGAGAGACTCAGACAGCGGGTATTACAGCGAAAAGCAACACAGTCTAACGGTACAGAGAGACAATAAGACCGTTAAAAACATTGAACAGCCGGGAAGCAGCACCCAGGGAGATACAGAAAGAGACAGCAGCAGGAGGAGAGAGTCAGACCAGCCGCTGCTCCTGACCATGTGTCCCCGCAACGCCGGCGCTCAGTCTCAGCCTCTCTGTCCAAAGAGGCTGCCCCGACCTCAAGGCGAGATCTTCACCTTCGACACCGAGTCCCCGAGGGCCATGTCCCGCTGTCAGCCCAGCCGGAGCAGCAGGCGGCCCCGCAGGATCCTCTACCCGGCCGCCGCCAGGCGCTACCTGCCCCGCCGGCAGAGGGACCACATCAAGACCTGGCTCCTGGTCCTCGGCGCCGTGGTGGCCCTGCAGATCTACTGGGAGCAACCTGCGCCGCTGGCCGGGGAAGGGGAGCTGAGCAGCCCCGGCGGCACTGGGCTGCCCGTGAACAGCAGTCACACGGGGGGAACCGAGCCGGACAACACGCCCGCCGCCAGGGGCTGCGCTTACCTGGAGCTCTACATGGAGGCTGCTGCCCTCAGACTGTGAAACCTGGAGCTGGCCCGGGACAGGAGACACCGGGACTGATCCGGGTCCGGGACAGGAGACACCGGGACTGATCCGGGTCCGGGACAGGAGACACCGGGACTGATCCGGGTCCGGGACAGGAGACACCGGGACTGATCCGGGTCCGGGACAGGAGACACCGGGACTGATCCGGGTCCGGGACAGGAGAAACCGGGACTGATCCGGGTCCGGGACAGGAGAAACCGGGACTGATCCGGGTCCGGGACAGGAGAAACCGGGACTGATCCGGGTCCGGGACAGGAGACACCGGGACTGATCCGGGTCCGGGACAGGAGACACCGGGACTGGAGATGTTCCAATCAGGAACTTGCCAGTGTGCGGCTGCCTGGACTTGGTGAGATTTGTACTGTAAATCTAACCGCTGCTGAATGAACTGTGAGGCTGGGTGAGGGCAGCTTCATCCCGGCCAAACACACCCTGGGAGGGGCGGGGGGGGGGGGGGGTCGGAACACTATTTTAAGAACTGATCCGGGTCGGTACATGGGACCCGCCAATACTTGAACTGTTAATAATTTTAACAAGTTTTATGTAATATTTATTTATGCTATTTATTTAATAACGTATGTGAATTTTATTGAATAAAAATGTTGCAGATAACTTTGTTTAATGTGTGTTTTAATTTGAGGGATTGAACAGAACCGCTCCCAGTCCAAGGGGGGGAGGCAGGCTCGGGAACCGAACCTGAGCTGAAACCTGGTCACAACCCGGGCTGCAATTTGTGGGCGCTGCCCAGGAGCTGCGGCTCTGCCTATCCCGCTCCCTGCAGCAGCCCATCTCCCCGCTCCTTTCCGCTGCAATTTTACCGGGTTGTGTTTAACTGCGGACCCGTGGAATGGTGGGGCAGAAATATACCAAAGGGCCCGCAATCTGTGTCCGTGAAACTGACCAGGACCCGGAACCTGTGTCCGTGAAACTGACCAGGACCCGCAACCTGTGTCCGTGAAACTGACCAGGACCCGGAACCTGTGTCCGTGAAACTGACCAGGACCCGCAACCTGTGTCCGTGAAACTGACCAGGACCCGCAATCTGTGTCTGTGAAACTGACCTGGACCCGCAATCTGTGTCCATGAAACTGACCAGGACCCGCAATCTGTGTCTGTGAAACTGACCTAGACCCGCAATCTGTGTCCATGAAACTGACTAGGACCCGCAATCTGTGTCCGTGAAACTGACCTGGACCCGCAATCTGTGTCCGTGAAACTGACCTGGACCCGCAATCTGTGTCCGTGAAACTGACCTGGACCCGCAATCTGTGTCCGTGAAACTGACTAGGACCCGCAACCTGTGTCCGTGAAACTGACTAGGACCCGCAACCTGCGTCCGTGAAACTGACCAGGACCCGCAACCTGTGTCCGTGAAACTGACCAGGACCCGCAATCTGTGTCCTTGTACATACGAACATACTATGTAGGAGCAGGAGTAGGCCACTCGGCCCCTCGAACCTGCTCAGCCATTCGATAAGAACTGATCTGCTTTTAAACTCAACTTCACATTCCCACCTACCCCCAATAACCTTTCTTATCCTTACTTATCTAGAATCTATGTATCACTGCCTTAAAATATTCAAAGACTCTGCTTCCAAATCCTTTTGAGGAAGAGAGTTCCAAATACAACCCCCTGAGACAGAAAATTTCTCCTTATCTCCGTTTTAAATGAGCAACTCCTTGTTTTTAAACAGTGACCTCTAATTCTATATTCTCCCACAAGAGGAAACATCCTCTCCACATCCAACACGTTGAGACCGCTCAGGATCTTGTATGTTTCAATCAAGTCGCCTCTTACTCTTCTAAACTCCATCAGATACAAGCCTAGTCTGTCCAACCTTTCCTCATAAGACAACCCACTCTTTCCTGGTATTAGTCTAGTAAATAATTCTCTGAACTACTTCCAATGCGTTCACATCCTTCCTTAAATAAGGAGGTTAATACTGTACACAGTACTCCAGATGTGGTCTCACCAGTGCCCTGTATAACTGAAGCATAACCTCCTTACTTTTGTATTCTGTTTGGTCAGAGAGCGGGGAGGGCGTCAGAGAGAGGGGAGGGCGTCAGAGAGCAGGGAGAGTGTCAGAGAGAGGGGAGGGCATCAGAGAGCAGGAGAGAGAGTTCAAGAGTGGGGGGGGGGGTGCAAAAAGTGGGGTGAAAAGGGTTAGAAAGTAGGGGAGAGGGTTAGAGAGTTTGGGGATGGGTTAGAGAGTGCAGGCATGGGTTAGAGTGGGGCATGGGTCAGGGAGTGGGGGTGAGGGCCAGTGAGTGAGAGAGAGGGTTAGAGAGTGAGGGAGGGTTGGAGAGTGCAGGCATGGGTTAGAGAGTGAGGGCGTGGGTCAGGGAGTGGGGGAGAGATTCAGAGAGTGGGGAAGTGGGTGAGAAATTGGGGGTGTGGATTAGAGCACGGGATAGGGAGTTGGAGAGTGGGGGGTCGTTTAGAGAGTGGGGGATAGGGTCAGAGAGTGGGGGAATGGGTTAGAGAGTGGGGAAGAGGGTCAGAGAGTGTGGGAGTGAGTCAGAATGTGGGGGAGAGAGCCAGAGAGTGGGGAAGAGAATTAGAGAGTGGGGTAGAAGGTTAGAGAGTGGGGGAGAGGGTTAGAGAGTTTTGGCATGGGTTAGAGAGTGGGGGTGTGAATCAGAGAATGGGGGAGAGAGTTAGAGAGTTAGGGGGTGGGTTAGAGGGTGCGGGCATGGGTTAGAGAGTGGGGAGTGGGTCAGAGAGTGAGGGAGTGAGTCAGACTGTGGGGAAGAGTGTCGGAGAGTGGGTGAGTGGGTTAAAGAGTGGGAGGGTGGGTCAGAGAGTGGGGGAGAGGGTTAGAGAGTGGGGGTGTGGGCCAGAGAGTGGATTAGAGAGGGCAGCAAAGATTATAGAGTGGGGGAGAGGGTTAGAGAGTGGGGGAGAGGGTTAAAGAGCAAAGGAGTGGGTTAGAGACTTAAAATGCCACTCCTAATTATACATAGTCTAAAAGATCTTGAGAATGTTCTCCGGCCCAAACAGAGAGAGTGGAATCAAAAGGGTGGGAAAAATACTGTGCAATTAATTGGACAGTCCTTTCAAAGAGGCAGCACAAGCATAATGGGCCGAATGAGCTTCTGTGGAGCTGTGTTATTCTATGATAGTACATTCAGTCAACACGGTGAGAAACACGATGTCTTTCCAGTCAGTGAGGTGTCTGACAAGGAATTTGATGTCACTGAGATTCGTGTGTTTTGCACATGGAATTGACAAGTCCACTTTAAACCATTTATATATCACTCCTTTCACAAGCTCACGATGTCCCAAAGCATTTTAACAGCCAATTAAGTATCTTTAAAGTGTAAACACTGTTCCTAATGCAGGGAAAGTGGTAGCCAATTTATGTGCAGCAAACTCCCACAGACAGCACTGTGATAATGAGCAGTTAATGTTTTCCATGGCGCTACTAATAGATATTTATAAGAGGAAGAGGTCAGGAGAAAGCTTTTCATCCTTGGTGGCATAGAGCAGGCTGTACCTCATAACAATGGGCCATTGAGGGAGAGACAGTAACACCATTTAAGGAAATAGGTTAAATACTTGTAAAGGGAAAGATACCAGAGGATTCCAGGAAAGGGCAGTGAGTGTTTCCCAGTATGATCAGTGTGCCCCATTGTTCCCCGGAGTGATTCAGTATTCCCCAGTGTTTCCCAGTATGATCGGTGTCCCAGTGTTCCCCAGTGTGATCCTGTATTCCCCAGTATTTCCCAGTAGAATCAGTGTGTCCCAGTGTTCCCCAGTGTGATCCTGTATTATTCCCCAGTATTTCCCAGTATGATCGGTGTCCCAGTGTTCCCCAGTGTGATCCTGTATTATTCCCCAGTGTTTCCCAGTATGATCAGTGTGTCCCAGTGTTCCCCAGAGTGATTCTGAATTCCCCAGTATTTCCCAGTAGAATCAGTGTGTCCCAGTGTTCCCCAGTGTGATCCTGTATTATTCCCCAGTATTTCCCAGTAGAATCAGTGTGTCCCAGTGTTCCCCAGTGTGATCCTGTATTATTCCCCAGTACTTCCCAGTAGAATCAGTGTGTCCCAGTGTTCCCCAGTGTGATCCTGTATTATTCCCCAGTATTTCCCAGTAGAATCAGTGTGTCCCAGTGTTCCCCAGTGTGATCCTGTATTATTCCCCAGTATTTCCCAGTAGAATCAGTGTGTCCCAGTGTTCCCCAGTGTGATCCTGTATTATTCCCCAGTATTTCCCAGTAGAATCAGTGTGTCCCAGTGTTCCCCGGTGTGATCCTGTATTATTCCCCAGTATTTCCCAGTAGAATCAGTGTGTCCCAGTGTTCCCCGGTGTGATCCTGTATTCCCCAGTATTTCCCAGTAGAATCAGTGTGTCCCAGTGTTCCCCGGTGTGATCCTGTATTCCCCAGTATTTCCCAGTAGAATCAGTGTGTCCCAGTGTTCCCCAGTGTGATCCTGTATTATTCCCCAGTATTTCCCAGTATGATCGGTGTCCCAGTGTTCCCCAGTGTGATCCTGTATTATTCCCCAGTGTTTCCCAGTATGATCAGTGTGTCCCAGTGTTCCCCAGAGTGATTCTGAATTCCCCAGTATTTCCCAGTAGAATCAGTGTGTCCCAGTGTTCCCCAGTGTGATCCTGTATTATTCCCCAGTGTTTCCCAGTAGAATCAGTGTGTCCCAGTGTTCCCCAGTGTGATCCTGTATTATTCCCCAGTATTTCCCAGTAGAATCAGTGTGTCCCAGTGTTCCCCAGTGTGATCCTGTATTATTCCCCAGTATTTCCCAGTAGAATCAGTGTGTCCCAGTGTTCTCCAGTGTGATCCTGTATTATTCCCCAGTGTTTCCCAGTAGAATCAGTGTGTCCCAGTGTTCCCCAGTGTGATCCTGTATTATTCCCCAGTATTTCCCAGTAGAATCAGTGTGTCCCAGTGTTCCCCAGTGTGATCCTGTATTATTCCCCAGTGTTTCCCAGTAGAATCAGTGTGTCCCAGTGTTCCCCAGTGTGATCCTGTATTCCCCAGTGTTTCCCAGTAGAATCAGTGTGTCCCAGTGTTCCCCAGTGTGATTCTGAATTCCCCAGTGTTTCCCAGTATGATCAGTGTGTCCCAGTGTTCCCCAGAGTGATCCTGTATTATTCCCCAGTGTTTCCCAGTAGAATCAGTGTGTCCCAGTGTTCCCCAGTGTGATCCTGTATTCCCCAGTGTTTCCCAGTAGAATCAGTGTGTCCCAGTGTTCCCCAGTGTGATCCTGTATTATTCCCCAGTGTTTCCCAGTAGAATCAGTGTGTCCCAGTGTTCCCCAGAGTGATTCTGAATTCCCCAGTGTTTCCCAGTATGATCAGTGTGTCCCAGTGTTCCCCAGTGTGATCCTGTATTATTCCCCAGTGTTTCCCAGTATAATCAGTGTGTCCCAGTGTTCCCCAGAGTGATTCTGAATTCCCCAGTGTTTCCCAGTATAATCAGTGTGTCCCAGTGTTCCCCAGTGTGATCCTGTATTATTCCCCAGTATTTCCCAGTAGAATCAGTGTGTCCCAGTGTTCCCCAGAGTGATCCTGTATTATTCCCCAGTATTTCCCAGTAGAATCAGTGTGTCCCAGTGTTCCCCGGTGTGATCCTGTATTCCCCAGTATTTCCCAGTAGAATCAGTGTGTCCCAGTGTTCCCCAGTGTGATCCTGTATTATTCCCCAGTATTTCCCAGTAGAATCAGTGTGCCCCAGTGTTCCGCAGTGTGATCCTGTATTATTCCCCAGTGTTTCCCAGTAGAATCAGTGTGTCCCAGTGTTCCCCAGAGTGATCCTGTATTCCCCAGTGTTTCCCAGTAGAATCAGTGTGTCCCAGTGTTCCCCAGTGTGATTCTGAATTCCCCAGTGTTTCCCAGTATGATCAGTGTGTCCCAGTGTTCCCCAGAGTGATCCTGTATTATTCCCCAGTGTTTCCCAGTAGAATCAGTGTGTCCCAGTGTTCCCCAGTGTGATCCTGTATTCCCCAGTGTTTCCCAGTAGAATCAGTGTGTCCCAGTGTTCCCCAGTGTGATCCTGTATTATTACCCAGTGTTTCCCAGTATAATCAGTGTGTCCCAGTGTTCCCCAGAGTGATTCTGAATTCCCCAGTGTTTCCCAGTATGATCAGTGTGTCCCAGTGTTCCCCAGTGTGATCCTGTATTATTCCCCAGTATTTCCCAGTAGAATCAGTGTGTCCCAGTGTTCCCCAGAGTGATTCTGAATTCCCCAGTGTTTCCCAGTAGAATCAGTGTGTCCCAGTGTTCCCCAGTGTGATCCTGTATTATTCCCCAGTATTTCCCAGTAGAATCAGTGTGTCCCAGTGTTCCCCAGTGTGATCCTGTATTATTCCCCAGTGTTTCCCAGTAGAATCAGTGTGTCCCAGTGTTCCCCAGTGTGATCCTGTATTATTCCCCAGTATTTCCCAGTAGAATCAGTGTGTCCCAGTGTTCCCCAGTGTGATCCTGTATTATTCCCCAGTGTTTCCCAGTATGATCAGTGTGTCCCAGTGTTCCCCAGTGTGATCCTGTATTATTCCCCAGTATTTCCCAGTAGAATCAGTGTGTCCCAGTGTTCCCCGGTGTGATCCTGTATTCCCCAGTATTTCCCAGTAGAATCAGTGTGTCCCAGTGTTCCCCAGTGTGATCCTGTATTATTCCCCAGTATTTCCCAGTAGAATCAGTGTGTCCCAGTGTTCCCCAGTGTGATCCTGTATTATTCCCCAGTGTTTCCCAGTAGAATCAGTGTGTCCCAGTGTTCCCCAGTGTGATCCTGTATTATTCCCCAGTATTTCCCAGTAGAATCAGTGTGTCCCAGTGTTCCCCAGTGTGATCCTGTATTATTCCCCAGTGTTTCCCAGTAGAATCAGTGTGTCCCAGTGTTCCCCAGTGTGATCCTGTATTCCCCAGTGTTTCCCAGTAGAATCAGTGTGTCCCAGTGTTCCCCAGTGTGATTCTGAATTCCCCAGTGTTTCCCAGTATGATCAGTGTGTCCCAGTGTTCCCCAGAGTGATCCTGTATTATTCCCCAGTGTTTCCCAGTAGAATCAGTGTGTCCCAGTGTTCCCCAGTGTGATCCTGTATTCCCCAGTGTTTCCCAGTAGAATCAGTGTGTCCCAGTGTTCCCCAGTGTGATCCTGTATTATTCCCCAGTGTTTCCCAGTAGAATCAGTGTGTCCCAGTGTTCCCCAGAGTGATTCTGAATTCCCCAGTGTTTCCCAGTATGATCAGTGTGTCCCAGTGTTCCCCAGTATGATCCTGTATTATTCCCCAGTGTTTTCCAGTATAATCAGTGTGTCCCAGTGTTCCCCAGAGTGATTCTGAATTCCCCAGTGTTTCCCAGTATAATCAGTGTGTCCCAGTGTTCCCCAGTGTGATCCTGTATTATTCCCCAGTATTTCCCAGTAGAATCAGTGTGTCCCAGTGTTCCCCAGAGTGATCCTGTATTATTCCCCAGTATTTCCCAGTAGAATCAGTGTGTCCCAGTGTTCCCCGGTGTGATCCTGTATTCCCCAGTATTTCCCAGTAGAATCAGTGTGTCCCAGTGTTCCCCAGTGTGATCCTGTATTATTCCCCAGTATTTCCCAGTAGAATCAGTGTGCCCCAGTGTTCCGCAGTGTGATCCTGTATTATTCCCCAGTGTTTCCCAGTAGAATCAGTGTGTCCCAGTGTTCCCCAGAGTGATCCTGTATTCCCCAGTGTTTCCCAGTAGAATCAGTGTGTCCCAGTGTTCCCCAGTGTGATTCTGAATTCCCCAGTGTTTCCCAGTATGATCAGTGTGTCCCAGTGTTCCCCAGAGTGATCCTGTATTATTCCCCAGTGTTTCCCAGTAGAATCAGTGTGTCCCAGTGTTCCCCAGTGTGATCCTGTATTCCCCAGTGTTTCCCAGTAGAATCAGTGTGTCCCAGTGTTCCCCAGTGTGATCCTGTATTATTACCCAGTGTTTCCCAGTATAATCAGTGTGTCCCAGTGTTCCCCAGAGTGATTCTGAATTCCCCAGTGTTTCCCAGTATGATCAGTGTGTCCCAGTGTTCCCCAGTGTGATCCTGTATTATTCCCCAGTATTTCCCAGTAGAATCAGTGTGTCCCAGTGTTCCCCAGAGTGATTCTGAATTCCCCAGTGTTTCCCAGTAGAATCAGTGTGTCCCAGTGTTCCCCAGTGTGATCCTGTATTATTCCCCAGTATTTCCCAGTAGAATCAGTGTGTCCCAGTGTTCCCCAGTGTGATCCTGTATTATTCCCCAGTGTTTCCCAGTAGAATCAGTGTGTCCCAGTGTTCCCCAGTGTGATCCTGTATTATTCCCCAGTATTTCCCAGTAGAATCAGTGTGTCCCAGTGTTCCCCAGTGTGATCCTGTATTATTCCCCAGTGTTTCCCAGTATGATCAGTGTGTCCCAGTGTTCCCCAGTGTGATCCTGTATTATTCCCCAGTATTTCCCAGTAGAATCAGTGTGTCCCAGTGTTCCCCGGTGTGATCCTGTATTCCCCAGTATTTCCCAGTAGAATCAGTGTGTCCCAGTGTTCCCCAGTGTGATCCTGTATTATTCCCCAGTATTTCCCAGTAGAATCAGTGTGTCCCAGTGTTCCCCAGTGTGATCCTGTATTATTCCCCAGTGTTTCCCAGTAGAATCAGTGTGTCCCAGTGTTCCCCAGTGTGATCCTGTATTATTCCCCAGTATTTCCCAGTAGAATCAGTGTGTCCCAGTGTTCCCCAGTGTGATCCTGTATTATTCCCCAGTGTTTCCCAGTAGAATCAGTGTGTCCCAGTGTTCCCCGGTGTGATTTTGCGTCTGCACAGGATTACATAGGATATCCAGCACAAAAAAAGCCCAGTCAGTCAGTGCCAGTGTCTATATTCCACCCTGGTCTCCTCCCATCGTTTCTCATTTGAACCTACCACTGTGACTATCTATTCCCTTCTCCTTCAAATACTTGTCTAGCTTCCCCTTAAATGCATCTATACAATTTGTTTCAACCACTCCCTGTGGTAGTGAGCTCCACATTCTTATCACTCTTTGGGTGTGTTTCACTGCTCCTCAGTGTTACTCAGTGTATTTTGTTCTCACTATGGGAGGACAGCATTGATTATAAATAATCGAATGTAACTATGAAGAAATGTTAAAGAGCACTATGAGATCCCTCTTGCAGTATAATAAGTTGCACTAGTGTCTGTAACCTTCCTTTTGCCCTATTAGCAGCATTATTGCATTAGATAGACGCTCTGTTTGGTGCACAGCTTCCATCTGGTACCACCTTCATGTGAGATTACAGCAGGCGAGCATGCAATCACCACAACATGAGAGACTCCACATCCTGCCCATGAGGTTAACAGTGTCACACACACACACCTCGGTACAGTCCACTGAATCTGCAATACACTGCAGCTCTTACCACTGGGAGAAGAAAATGTTTTTGGACAAATAAGTTTTCTGTGTTAAATAAAAAGGAAAACTTCAAATCCAGGAAATCACCAAGTAAAAACCGAAACCAGGTTGAAGGGTTGCCTTTCTACAATGCTTTTTCTATTCATATTTTTTGGTTTTTAGTTTCCTTATTTTTTAAGTTCCTGGAATCTGCAATAAAAACCTAGCCTCAGTAAAGGATTGTCTTAAAAACCCATCAGGTTTACTAATATTCTCTGGGGAGGAAATCTGCTGTCCTTACCCGGTCTGTTCTATACATGACTCCAGAGCTATAGCAATGTGATGTCTTGTGCATGCCCTCTGAAATTGCCCAGAAAGCCACTCAGGTCAAACCGCTGCAGAACAGTAAAACAAGAGGAAAGCATGACAAACCACCCAGCATTCAAACAGACATCAGAAATGATAACGACACACCCTGCCCGGTCGATCATGCAACATCCTCCTCATTAACATCTGAGAACATCTGGCAGAATTGAGAGGGGAGTTCCACAGACTAGTCAAGCAACAGCCTAACAAAGACATCAAATCATACCTTACTGCCAATGTACCAGACTTCTCCATCACCATCGCTGGGTATGTCCAGTCCCACCAGTAGGAAAGACTGATCAGAGGTGACAGGACAGTGGGATAGAATCAGGAGGGAGTTGCCCTTGGAGTCCTCAACATTGACGACAAACTCCATGAAGTCTCATGGAAACAGGTTAAACATGGGGAAGAAAACTTCCTGCTATTACCACCTACTGCCCAAAACTCAGCTGATGAATCAGTGTTCCATGTTCCTCCATGTTGGACACCACTTGGAGGAATCACTGACAGTGGCAAGGGTGCAAAATGTATTCCGGGTGGGGGTCTTCAGTGTCTATCACCAAGAGTGGCTTGGTAACATCACTGCAGACTGAGTGTACCAGTCCTGGTCTGCCAGACTGGGCCTGCAGCAGGTGATGAGGAAACCAATATGAGGAAAGAACCTACTTGACCTAGTCCTCAACAATTTAGCTGTAACAAATGCAGATGTCCATGACAGTATTGGTAGCAGTGACTATTGCACAGTCCTTGTAGCGATGCACAATTAAACAACTAGTTTGAAGAGAAGGCTCCACAAATATCCTCATCCTCAATGATGGGGGAGCCCAGCACATTAGTGCAAAAGATAAGGCCGAAGCATTTGCAATAATCTTCAGCCGGAAGTGCTGAGTGGATGATCCATCTCGACCTCCTCCGGAGGTCCCCAGCATCAAAATGCCTGTCTTCAGCCAATTCGATTCACTTCATGTGATAGCAAAAAACAACTGAAGGCACTGGATAGTGCAAAGGCTATGGGCCCTGACAATATTCCGGCAATAGTACTGAAGATTTGTGCTCCAGAACTTGCCATGCCCCTAGCCAAGCTGTTCTAATAAAGCTACAACACTGGCACCTACCCAGCTATGTGGAAAATTGCCCAGGTATGTCCTGTACACAAAAAGCAGAACAAATCCAACCCAGCCAATTACTGCCCTGTCAGTCTACACTCCATCATCAATAAGGTGATGGAAGGTATCGACAACAGTGATATCAAATGACACTTACTCTGCTCATTGATGCTCAGTTTGGGTTCCGCCAGGGCCACTCAGCTCCTGACCTCATTACAGTCTTGGTTCAAACATGGGAAAAAGAGCTGAACTCCAGAGGTGAGGTGACAGTGACTACCCTTGACGTAAAGGCAGCATTTGCCTGAGTGTGGCATCAAGGAGCCTTAGCAAAACTGGAGTCAATGGGAATCAGGGAAAACTCTCCACTGGTTGGACTCATAGCTAGCACAAAGGAAGATAGTTGTGGTTGTTGGAAGTCAATCACTTCAGTTCGAGGACATCACTGCAGGAGTTCCTCAGGTTAGTGTCCTCGGCCCAACCATCTTCAGCTGCTTAATCAATGACCTTCCTTCCATCATAAGGTCAGAAGTGGGGATGTTCACTGATGATTGCACAATGTTTAGCACCATTCGCCACTCCTCAGACACTAAAGCAGTCCATGTCCAAATGCAACAGTCAGGCTTGGGCTGATAAGTGGCAAGTAACATTCACCCCACACTAGTGCCAGGCAATGACCATCTCCAACAAGAGAGAATCTAACCATCTCTTCTTGACATTCAATGGCATTACCATCACTGAATCCTCCACAATCAACATCCTGGGGGTTACAATTGACCAGAAACTGAACTGGACTAGCCGTATAAATACTGTGGCTACAAGAGCAGGTCAGAGGCTGGGAATTCTGCAATGAGTAACTCACCTCCTGACTCCCCAAAGCCTGTCCATCATCTACAAGGTACAAGCCAGGAGTGTGATGGAAAACTTTCCACTTGCCTGGATGAGTGCAGCTCCAACAACACTCAAGAAGCTTGACACCATCCAGGACAAAGCAGCCTGCTTGATTGGCACCACATCCGCCATCTTTAACATTCACTCCCTCCACCACCGTGCACAGTGGCAGCAGTGTGTACCATCAACAAGATGCTCTGCAGCAACTAACCGAGTCTCCTTAGACAGCACCTCCCAAACCCATGGCCTCAACTATCTAGAAAGGCAAGGGCAACTGATAGATGGGAACACGCCACCTGGAAATTCCCCTCCAATTCATTCACCATCCTGACTTGGATGCCACTGTCCCTTCAATGTCTCTGGGTCAAAATCCTGGAATTCTCTCCCTAACAGCACTGTGGCTGTACCTACACCACATGGACTGCAGCAATTCAAGAAGGCAGCTCACCACCACATTCCCAATTAGGAATGGGCAATAAAAATGCTGGCCTCGCCAGTGACTCCCATATCCTGTAAAAGAATGAAAAAAGATGAAGTCCAGTCTTCACACTGAGAACCCTTTCGTCGTATTGTGTGATACTACCACTGTGCTAAATGGGATGGATTCAGAACAGTTCTAGCAGCTAAAAATTGGGCATCCATAAGGTGCTGTGGGCCATCAGCAACAGCAGAATTGTATTCAACCACAACCTGTAACCTCACGGCCTGGCATATCCCCCACTCTACCATTGCCATCAAACCCTGGTTCAATGAGGAGTGCAGGAGAGCATGCCAGGAGCAGCGTACCGAAAAATAACTGAAGTGCCAGCCTGATGAAGCTACAACACAGGACTACATGCATGCTAAAGAGCGAAAGCAGCATGAGATAGACAGAGCCAAGCAATCCCACAGCCAATGGATCAGATCTGAGCTCTGCAGTCCTGCCAGGGCTGAATGCTGATGGACAATGAAATGACTCACTGGAAGTGGAGGATGTAAGATTATGAGGTTACTAACCAGAATACTAATTATTAAAGTCTAACTTTATTAAGAACTTGTCTTGCTAGTATAGTAAAGTGGGAAAACAGGACACAGAATAGGAAAGATGCCAACTGAACTTTGGAAAAATTACATCAGGTTTTATACACAAAGATCTTACTTGCAGGAAAAAGGCGAGACCTCGAGGCTGTCTGTGGGAAGTGCTCATGCATGTAAAAACACAGCATCGGAATGTCGAGGCCCCTCTGGGAGGTAAGACCTTGGAGCCTTGAGATAAGAGACGGTGGAACCAAAGATAAACATTCTGTAATGGTGTGAAACTCACATGAAAGATGCTTGGTTGGACATGGAAAGTATGACCAAAGACAGGGCTGAAGATGAGTGGGGTTGAGGGAGGGGTTATTTGTATAAGAATCAGGATAAAGGAGACCCTATCTATGTCACTGTGCAGTGGAGAAATCTAGAAAACAAGACAAGAGACAAGGGAGAAGGAGAGAGAGACAGAGAAGAGCCCGAATACCAAAAGCTGCAAGAAGAGAAATCATCATGCGCTTTCTGGCTCCCAGTCTTAATATGAGAAGTCTTTAGCCTATGTTAGACCATAAATCACTGCCTGAGTTTATTGCTATAGTTTATCTGAAAACTTAACAAACTTGTTCTGACTATGGGCGGAATCGTCCATGATTTGCACTAAGTGCAGTAGCAGGCAGGAAAATTGAAGTTTTACCCATCAGCCACAATGGCGGCTTTTCACACTGTATCATTCCAAACCCGCTGCATTAATGATGCATTCCCGGGATACACGCTGGTTTGATGGCAGGCAGGCTCCGATTCACCTGCCACCCTGTCACCTCGCCACTTTATCATGCCAGGCACCACATTTAAACTACAGCTCAGGACTGCAGCAAGGGAGACATGGCCCCGAAAAGCAAGAAGACTGCAGCCCCCGAGCACCTTTTGGATGCCATGGAGGCCGCTGTGATGTCCTCTACCTCCACTCTGGCCGCAGGAGGGTAAGCAACATTACCACTCTGGCTTGGTAGCCAGTGGCAGTGGTGATCAGTGCCAATGCTGCACAGAAGAGGTTGGCCATCCAATGCAGATAGAGGATGAATGATCCCATCTGTGCTGCAAGGGTAACGCAACCATCTCATCACTCTAAATTCACACACTCACAAGCCCATCACACATTCACTGGCATCTCACTCACTTCCAGCTCAAGGGACATCACCACCCATTCTCACACACTTACCCTCAAATGTCCATCTGGCCTCATCTCCTCTGCCTCCTCAGCCCTCGCAATCTTGAGGTCACTTGCACAGATCAGCAAGGGCCCCCACACACACCTTGGGTTACCCTCCTTCCCTAGTACAATCCTCACCCTGCAGCCTCTTCCTTTGCCTGAGGCTACCTCTCCCCTTTCCTCAAGCAAGACCTTGCCCTGCAGCTGTTGAAAAGCCACTCCTGCCTTATTGGCTGGTCTGGTAGGTAGACACCTGCCCATGAGTCCCCCTAAAAGTGATGTGATGCTGTCTGTGAAGCCTGGCGCTGATGACTATGAGTACTGCCCGAAGCAAGGTAGGCAAACAAACCTGGAAGCTCAGAGCAAAGTGCAGCTTGCCTTATATATGCCGTTGTGAGACACATCGGTGTGTTTTCCCCTTTTATGTGGGCGGACAATCCAGCAGGAGGGTGGGGGACGAGTCCGGTGGGCTGACCTTATAGTGATATGCAGATCTATTACAATGAGGTTCGCAAAGTCCACCCGCCATCAATGGGCTGAGTGGACAATCGCAAACTGATCGTGAAACTGATTTTTGGCCTTCTCACCATATTGTCCGCTCACGCCACCGAATACGCCCGACGCCAGCGGGCACAGAAAATCCCGGCCTCTACCTCATTAAAGTAGCCTCACGACTGAACTTTTTGTCAGTCCGTTCCCATAACTCCCAGAAACAAACAATGCCTCCCAAGGGGGGTCTGGCGAGGGAGGAACACTTCCTGGGAGAAAGTAGAGCCTCGAGATAATGAGAATTGCTGTACGCGTCTTGGGAGGGAAAACGTTTGGGGAGTTTGGAGACCTTGACAGACCCACCAGCTTTCAAAGGCACTTACACAAGAATAGACAACACAAGACATCACATGTTACCCAAGAATACAAAAGTAAACACGTTGTGGGTTCATTTATTAAGACTAGGCACATGAGAACAGTCATGGGTAGGTATAAAGCTTAAAGACATCAGAGCTGTGTGTGTGTGTTCTGCTCAAAGCAAAAGTGAAACTATGGGCAGAATATTTCCTTCGTCGGGCTGGCGCATGCCCGACCTGAACGGGAGTGAAATAGTGCACGATGGCGTTGGGCAAGCGTCTCGGTGCCATCGCGCACTCTCATGATATTACACTTGGCAGGCACATGCGAGAGACAGCAGCATGCCTGCCGACAATTAAGAGGCCTATTAAGGCCCTTAATCAATTAATTAAAGCGAATTTTTCGCTACCCATCCAACTGTTTGGCTGGCGGGCAGGCGAATAGGCCAGGTGGCCTTTGCATTTTTAACGAAACCTCATCCACGGGCAGGATGAGGTTTCCAACAGTAAATGAAAAAAAACAAAAAAAAATTTTTACAACTCATTTTTAACATGTACCCTCATGTGACTCTGTCACATGAAATTTACCTTATTTTTGAAATCTTTCCTTTTAATGTTAAAAGTCTTCAGCTTCCTGAGGCAGCTCTGTGCCTTCAGTAAGCTGTCAGTGCGCACTCGCCCCCCCGCGCATGCGCACACTTCAGCGCCCGTGCTCCTCCCACCCCCACCCTGGCAGCGCTGAGACTCTGAGCACACCTTTCACACTGGCTGGCCATTAATTGCGTGAAACCGCGGTCGGAGCCCAATCGCGGGCAGCGGTCAGTTTCACGGCCACTCCCAGGCCCGCCTGCCATGCCCGCCCAACGAGGTAAGAATTCCGCCCTATGACTGGATCGCATGGCACATTTCCCTTCTAGTGATGCCATGCTGATATCCCTTAATGGCATATTACCACAAAGCCCACAGCAATAGTTAAAGCTGCTGTGGGAAGGCAATAGGTGTCAGGAAGGAAAAGAAACTTAAAGATGAAACTGTCATTGAAGCTGATAGCCAGCTTCTGTGTCGAAAGAAATTAAACATGAATATTTTAGTGAAATTGGAAGTGAAATGAGTCAAAGTAAGTGGTTGTGTCTCTTTAAAGTCTGTCTTTGAAAAGTGTAAGTGATCAATTGTTTTGATTGTAGTGCCACCCATTTTCCATGTAGAGAGCTAAAAACTGTTAACCCTTTGTCATCTGGCTTTTAATGTTGAAGGCATAAGTTTGTTACTTCCCCTAACTATACACAGGTATATTTTTGTGAAAAACATATAGTAAAAGTTTCTATAGATATTAACAAAAGAAAAGAGTTAACAAAGTGAGCATTGGTCCTGTAGAATGTGGGTCTGGGCAATTAATAATGGAAAATAAAGAGATGGCAGATGAATTGGACAGGTATTTTGCATCAGTTTTCACTATAGAAGATACAACTAACATCCCAGAAATAGCTCTAAATCAGGAAACGGAAGAGAGGGAGGAACTCAGGAAAATTACAATCACCAGGCAAATGCTACCGAGTAAATTGTTGGAGCTGTGGGTTGACAGATCCCTGGGTCCTGATGGACTTCACCTTAGGGTCTTAAAAGAAGCAGGTAGGGGGATAGTTGATACATTTGTTTTAATTTTCCAAAATTCCCTAGATTCAGGTGAAGTTCCATTAGATTAGAAAATAGCAAATGTTTATTCAAAAAGGGAGGGTGATAGAAAGCAGGGGTGGAATTTTCCGTGCTCGCTGGCATTGGGCATGTTCAGCAGCGCGGGCGGACAATATGGCGAGAAGGCCAAAAATCGGTTTCATAACCAGTTTGCAATTGTCCGCTCAACCCATCGATGGCGGGCCGCATTTCCCACCGTTGGATGTCAGGAACTTCATTGCAATATATCTGCATATCATTACAAGCCCAGCTCACCGGAATCATCCCCGCGCAGTGTGTCACCTGGCAGACTGCACTTCACTCAGGACTTCGAGGTTTGTTTGCCTATCTTGTTTTGGGCAACACTTACGGTCATCAGTGCCAGGCTTCACAGGCAGCACACAGCACTTTTAGGGAGGCTCATGGGCAGGTCTCTACCAACCAGACCAGCCATGAGGCGGGGGTGGCTTTCCAATGGCTGCAGGGCTAGGGCTTGTTTGAGGAAGGAGGAGAAGTGGCCTAAGGCAAAGGAAGAGGCTGCAGGGCGAGGGCTGTACTGGGGAAGGGGGAGGGGGGTATCCCAGGGTGTGACTGGGGGCACAAGTTGATCTGTGCAAGTGACCTTAAGGTGATGAGGGCTGAAGAGGCAGTCTCCAGAGGAGATGAGGCAGATGGAGATGTGAGGGTGTATGTGAGCGAATGAGTGATGATGTCCCTTGAGATGCCAGTGAATGTGTGATGGGCTTGTGAGCGTGTGAGGTTAGAGTGATGAGATTTACCCTGGCAGTGCGGATGAGATTATTTTTTTGCATTGGATGGCCAACCTTTTCTGTACAGCATTGGCACTGATCACCACTGCCATCGCCTACCAAGCCAGAGTGGTGAGACTGTTGGACCTCCTGCAGACAGAGCGGGGGTAGAGGACATCACGGTGAGCCTCCACAGCATCCAAAAGGTGTTCCAGGGACACATCATTGAATCGGGGCGGGGGGGCTGCAGTCTTCTTGCCTTTAGGGGCCATGTCTTCTGTGCAGCAGTGGAAGTACTGAGAGGTGTGCATGCGGTAGCACTTTAAATATGGCACCTGGCGTGAGGAAGCAGCTCGGTGATAGGGTGGCGGGCAAATGAGAGTTCATCCGCCATTGAAACGGCGTGTTTCCCAGGAATGCATGATTAATCAGGTGGGATTGGGACAATACAGCGTGAAAAGCCACCATTGCGACTAGCGGGTAAAATGTTCTTTTTCCTGCCTGCTACCACACTTAGTGCAAATCTGGAACGATTCCACCCCAGGAAATTACAGGCCAGTTAGCTTTAAATTTGGGATTTAATTGGGAAAATGTTAGAAGCTATTATTAAAGATGATTTAACAGGGCACTTAGAAAAATTCAAGGCCATCAGGCAGAGTCAACATGGTTTTATGAAAGGGAAATCATGTTTCACCATCTTATTGTAACCCTTTGAAGATGTAACCTGTGCTGTGGATAAAGGGGTACTGTACTTAGATTTCCAGAAGGCATTTGATAAGCTGCCATATCAAAGCTTATTGCGGAAAATAAAAGCTCATGGTGTAGGGGGTAACATAAGGCATGAATAGAAGATTGGTTAGCTAACAGGAAACATTATTGCCATAGAGGGAGTGCAACAAAGGTTCACCAGTCTTGTTCTGGAGAAGGCGGGACTGTCTTATGAAGAGAGATTGAGGAAACAGGGCCTGTATTCTCTACAGTTTTGAAGAATAAGAGGTGATCTCATTGAGACCTACAAAATACTTAAAGGAATAGACAGGGTAGGTGCAGATAAGATGTTTCCCCTGGTTGGGGAGTCTAGAACCAGGGGACACAATTTCAAAATAAGGGGGAAGCCACTTAGGACTGAGATGAGGAGGAATTTCTTTACTCAGGGTTGTGAATCTTAGAATTTTCTACCCCAGAGAGCTGTGGAAGCTCAGTCATTGTGTATGTTTAAAGTAGATACTGATAGATTTCTGATTAACAATAACGTAAAGGATTATGGGGATAGCGTGGGAAAAAGGCATTGAAGTGTTCGATCAGCCATGATCGCATTGAATGACGGAGCAGGCTCGATAGGCTGAATGGCCTTCTCCTGTTCCTATGTTCCTAGAGAGTAGGCATATTTGGATCTTTTTCTGATTGGCAGGATGCAACAAGTGGTGATCCACAGGGATCAGTTCTGGGGCCTCAACTCTTTACAATTTATATAAATGATTTGGATGAAGGGGCCAATGGTTGTTAAACTTGTTGATAGGTAGGAAAATAAGTTGGAAGAGGACATAAGGAGGCTACAAAAGGATATCGATAGATTAAGTGAGTGGGCAAAGATCACTTCGTTGGTGCAGCAGTCTGGACAGGGACGGGTGCTTGTCGGGCACTGGGCCCAATGGGGTCCCGGCGGGGGGTTCATAAAGAGCAGAGGCAGCTCCCTGAAGGTTGGCAGAGTCTTCCAGAGAAGGAGGGAGCTATCCTGCAAGTGAAATGAAGCCTCTTAAGAGCTCATGGTATCTGCACCTACTGGGCATGCCAGACAGGAGGGCAAGGCTGGTGAGCACTCTGCCCCCTGGTTTTCTGACTAGTGCCTGGGCTTTTTTGTTGAGGCATTCAGTGCCAGGCATGACATTTTAATGCCGTGGACTGACAAGAGGAGGCCACTAATCCTCACCAAGAAGGTGTGGTTAGAGATGGCAGCCTAGGTCAGCGGGCATGACGCAGTGCATCGCACATAGATACAGTGCAGCAAAAGGTTTAACAATCTTCTGCGCTTCGCAAGGGCGAGTGCCGAGTTGGCATGGAACTGTGTAGAAATGTTTTGAGGGTTGGCTGTTCCTCATGGCATGCGAGTGGGTGTGCCAAATGGCACTGAAACCTGTGCTGGCGAAGGCTGGGAGACCTGCCTGTTTGCCCAGGGCACATTGAAAAATGAGGTATGCTTCTCTGACATGCCCCGTTACAGCGGGGTTGGGCCAGGCTGGAATGGTGCTGCAGGTAGAGAGTGTACTAATGAATTCTCTTCTGCCTGTTCAGGAGGAGAAGCCATAAGGCTGTTGAGCGATCAAGAACAGGGGGTGGGGTGGCCAGCATACTAATCCTGACAAGATATGAGATGGACACCCGGGAGCTGGAATGCCAACGCGGAGCTAGGTCTGCTGGTCGTGGAGAGGCAGGGGTGTCTGAGGAAGGTGAGAGTCCAGTGGGCAGGTGCGAGACTGGCAGAGGGTGCAGTAAATGTAGGTTTGTCTCATCATAAATGAGAAGCTCCAACCAAGAGTCCTCATTGATCATCCAATCACAATGCCTCCAAGAGGCAGTTGTCCATGTTCTCACCAGCCCGTCTTGCATGTACATTGACTATGTGATGATTGATATTACTGACATATTGTCTTCTCTCACTCCCTCAGATGCACCATTCTCCAGAGGCTGCAGATATCCCAAGGACCCTTCACCTTACCACCTGAGGAGGACCCACAGACAGATCCACCTCCGCCACATCGTCTCTCGGAGCCAGGCACCAACACAGACACAGGCACATGGGTGGGCATTAGGTCGTCGGCTCAGGTGGCAGTGCACAGTGGGGAGGGCACTGCACACTCACATATGGAAGTGGCAGGGGCAGAGAGGTCCCAGGGTGCCAGCAGTTGGAGGACTGTTGGAGACCAGGACCATGTTGCATCCGAGGCAGATGACGAGCCTCTGGGGTCGTCTATCAGGTGGCAGATGCTGGTTGTCCAATGGGATGTGCGTGAAGATCTGGCAGAGATCCTTGGGGATCTGGGTGCCATGGTCTCCATTGTGGAAGAGTCCATTGCAGAGCATGAGTACTGCGTTGACCCGGAGCTCTAAGTGCACTGCCTCCTCCATTGAGGGAGTGGCAACTGTCATGAGAGTTGGCTCCAGGAACAGAACCAGGGGTTTCTGTGGCTGCACTTGGACCTGCAAACCCACACACTGGCAGTGACCTCAGCTGGTCACTGCCAGTGTGAGAGACAGATAAGGCACCTAGTCACTCTGCTGGGTGCCCGTCTATCAATGGCAAGCAGGGAAGTCCAAACGGACCTCACACTGGTGGACCAGCTGCTTGTTGTCTCTGCGGGCTCCTATCAGGGCACTCTAGATGATGGCAGCAGTTCCTCTGCCAGTGACCATGGCATCTGATGAGGCCGCAACGACAGAGGAGTGCCCAGCCATGTCGCTGGATGCTCCAACCACCCAAGTGAATGTGGAGCCATGAACAACCTTGGCACCTGGGAGTGTCACAAGATGTGGGCATCATGGAAGCTGCCAGGGTACCTCGCACAAACTTGCAGAATCTGTGTGTTATGGTCACAAACTATGTGCATGTTCATGGAATGGAACCCTTTTCTGTTCATAAAGACACCCGGCTCATACACTGGTGCCTTGATGGCCACATGAGTACAGTCTTTGGCACCCTAGATGCGGGGGAACCCAGCAATCGCTGCGAAGCCTCTGGATCTTTCAGCCTGGCTGGCCTCATCTGTACGGAAATTAATAAATATTATGACCCCTCTTAATGTAACTGTGGGCAGCTGATTGGGACGCTCCACACGGATCCCCCACTGACCCGTGGAAACAACCGGTGGCGATAAAGTTGAGGGCTGCTGTGACCTTTAGAGCCACGGGCATAGGGTGGGCACCCACACAGTTGGAGGAGATCTCTGGCCCAACCATCTGACACATGAAGGTTACAATCTCCCTAGAGAGGTGGAGCCTCCTTCGGCACTGGACCTCAGGCGTGTTGAGGTAGCTGGAGCTCTGCCTGTAGACTCTGGGTGCAGGATAATGGCGTCTTCTGTGGGCACTTCCGCCTTGCACTTCCTGATGGCCTTGCACCCACTGTGGCTGCGCCTCTCCTCCCACAAGTCTCCCCCTGAGACACTGCCTGTGGACACCTGGCCTCCTCTCCCTTCTGGCCCTCTCTTCCTCCTCAGAGGAGGTCCCACAAGTGGAGTAAACTATCTCCATTTACAGAAAGGCACTGTCTCGTGAACTAAGGGTGCACTCGGCAGAAAGCCTCCAAGAAAGTTTGAAAGCCGAAGAGCCCTTAAAAAAGGAACCTTGTAAGCAAAAGAGTCCTCCAGAAAACACTGACAGGAATAAACCAACAACAAACTCTCACCTAAACTAACTACTCACATTCCCTCGAATCCGGTGACTTTCATCACGTTCTGGATCAAGAAATCATTAAAACGGGATGGCCATGTTGTCCCTGTGTCGACCACTAAATCACACAGGCCATGTAAAATTTTTAACAGTAGGGCATTTCAGTTGTGTTAATTGCTACTTTAATTGTCGGTGGCGAGTTTCCGACTGCTGCATGGCACCTGCCAACCATAACATTATTCGACATCGTGATGACGCTGGGATGCACGCCCAACGTTTTCTCGCGCTAGTTTGGGTTGGCCACACATCTGATTGTGGTATATAAAATTCTGACCAATAGATTCTGAGGGGTCTTGACAGGTTGGATGTAGAGAGGGTGTTTCCTCTTGTGGGAGCATCTAGAAACTAGGGGCCACTGTTTAAAAATAAGGGGTCGCCCATTTAAAACAGTGATGGGGAGAATTTTTTTCTCTCAGAGGGTCATGAGCCTTTGGAACTCTCTTCCTCAAAAGGCAGTCAAAACAGAGACTTTGAATATTTTTAAGGCAGAGCCAAATAGATTCTTGATAAGCAAGGGGGTAAAAGGTTATTGGGGGTAGGCAGGAATGTGGGGTTGAGGTTACAATCAGTTCAGCCATATTCTTCTTGAATGGTGGAGCAGGCTTGAAGGGCTGAGTGGCCTAATCCTGCTCCTAATTCATATGTTCGTATGTTTGTATGTTCGTATATGAACTTCGGTCATGTTTTGGTTATGAACCTTGTTGAAACTGTGTGTTCCTTGGGCTTGGGACTAGAGTATAACACCGATTTTTGGCACTTTCAAATCAAGACCATATACAGAAAGAAAGTCAGGCACAATTTAATGCGTTACTTTTGTGAGAATAAAATGTAACCTAAAATAAATAACAAAACAAGCAAAATATGTTAATCTCTGGAATCAAATTGGATTGTTTGATATCTGTTTTAAACATATTTTGAGAACATTATACTGGACGGAAAAGTTTCACCAGGGCTCCAGAATGAGATAGAATGGTAATTAATGGGATGCCCCACATAGAATAAAAGATAGAGACAGAAAAATCATGTCACCAAATTAGAATTGGAATCACCCATCTTGGGTGTAGTTAAATAAAATAGATTGATCTGAAATTGATGTATATTCTAGTGAAAGGAAGGTATAGATGAGACTAGCATGCTGATAGTTTTCTCTTGGAGATGTTTGTGTCCTTGCCTATGAACTTACTAAGACAACTGAGTTTGATAGTCTGGCCAGTACCTGAGACATTGGGACCATGCAGGGAAAGGTAAGCAAAGATCCCAGGTCAGAGACCCACTTTGACCTTTTGATAAGATCTCCAAAAAGGCAAGAATGTGTGGCATGATGTTGGGATACTGGTGTGTGTGTGTGTAAATATGATTTCTTACATGTGAAGCAACTAACATTTGGCAATGCAGGCTGCAATGCACTGAAGAACGGGTCTCAGACATGTTCAGCTAAATGTGTGACATGAAATGGTTAATGGGGCCAGTAGAGTGAGAAAACATTTTTAAATCATCCAGGCACTGACACATACTCCATAGAGAAACCGACTCTAAGACAGTCAACCTGGTAGTGGTCAGAGGGAGTGAAATAAAAGTTAAAGAGATTTAGGTTGGGACAATTAAGGGACAAATAATACCGAAAAAGAATTATCTACAAGATGCATACAAGTAAAGGGAGAGCTGAAGAGTCTTTTAAGACCATGCATAATCTGCTGCTTTAGCTGTATGTATTTAAATGCTAATAACATACGAACATAAGAAATAAGAGCAGGAGCAGGCAATTCAGCCCCTTGAGCCTGCCCCGCCATTCAATACGATCATGGCTGATCTAATTTTGGCCTCAACTCCAATTTCCCGCCCTCTGCCCATAACCTTTCACCCTGTTACTAATTAAAAATCTGTCTATCTCCTCCTTAAATTTATTCAGTGTCCCAGCATCCACTGCACTCTGAGGTAGTGAATTCCACAAATTCATGACCCTTTGAGATAAGTAATTCCTCCTCATCTCTAATTTAAATCTACCACCCCTTAGCCTAAAACTATGGCCTCTCGTTCTAGAATGCCCCACAAGGGGAAACATCTGCTCCACGTCTACTTTGTCTATCCCTTTTAGCATCTTAAAAACCTCAATTAGATCTCCTCTCATCCTTCTAAACTCTAGCGAGCATAGGCCTAAACTATTCAATCTCTCCTCATAAGACAAGCCCCGCATCTCTGGAATCAATCTAGTGAACCTCCTCTGAACCATCTCCAATGCAACTACATCCTTCCTCAAGTAAGGAAAAGCTGTGCACAGTACTCCAGGTGCGGTCTCACCAATGCCTTGTACAGTTGCAACAACACTTCCCTATTTTTATACTCTATTCCTTTAGCAATAAATGACAAAATTCCATTTGCCTTCCTTATTACCTGCTGTACCTGCATACTAGCTTTCAGCGATTCATGCACAAAGACACCCAGATCCCTCTGCGATGAAGCATTCTGAAGTTTCTCTCCATTTAAATGATAAGTTGCCTTTTTATTCTTCCAACCAAAATGGATAACCTCACACTTATCCACGTTAAACTCCATCTGCCAAAATTTTGGCCCATTCACCTAACCTGTCCATATCCATTTGTAAATTTCTTATTTCTTCATTACAACTTACTTTCCTGCCTATTTTGGTGTCATCTGCAAATTTAATTATAGTACCTTCTATCCCTGAATCCAAGTCAATAATATAGATTGTAAATAGTTGGGGCCCAAGGACCGAACCCTGTGGCACCCCACTAGTTACAGCTTCCCATCCAGAAAAAGACCCATTTATCCTGACTCCCTGCTTCCTATTGGTTAGCCAATCCCCTATCCAAGCTAACATATTACCTCTAAATCCGTGTGATCTTATCTTGTGTATTAATCTTTTGTGCAGTACCTTATCAAAGGCCTTCTGGAAGTCCAGATATGCTACATCTACAGGATCCCCATTATCCACTTTTCTTGTCACATCTTCAAAGAAATGTAGCAAATTAGTCAAACAGGATTTACTCTTCATAAAACTATGCTGACTCTGATGAATTGCATTTTGACTTTCCAAATGCCCCACTACCACTTCCTTAATAATGGATTCCAACAATTTCCCAATGACAGACATTAAACTAACTGGTCTATAGTTTCCTACTTTCTGCCTCCCCACCTTTTTGAATAAGGGCATTATATTAGCAATTTTCCAATCCACTGGAACCTTTCCAGAATCCAGGGAATTTTGGAATATTATAGCCAATGCATCCATTGTCTCCACTGCCACTTCCTTTAAGACCCTGGGATGTAGGCCATCAGGTCCTGGAGACTTGTCACCCTTTGATCCCAATAGTTTGCTCAGTACTTTTTCTCTGGTGATAGTGATTATTCAAAGTTCCTCCTTCTCTATACCCTCTGCCCTACCTGTTACTATTGGGGTGGTACTCGTGCCCTCCACTGTGAAAACTGAGGCAAAATATTGATTAAGCGTCTCTGCCATTTCTGCATTCCCCACTATTAACTCCCCAGTCTCATCCTCCAAGGGACCAACATTCACTTTAGCTACTCTCTTTCCTTTTATATACTTGTAGAAACTTTTGCTATCAGTTTTACATTTTGCGCTAGTTGTCTTTCATAATTTACCTTTGCTCTTTTTATTATTTTTTTTAGTAACCCTTTGTTGATCTTTAAATGTTTCCCAATCTTCCAGCCTTCCACTGACTTGTGCAATTTGGAATGACTTAATTTTTGCCTTTATGTTACCTTTAACTTCCTTGCTTAGCCATGGATGCTTTTTCCCCTCTTACCATCTTTCTTCCTCTTTGGAATATATTTTACTTGGGAGGAATTGGAAATCTCCTTAAATATCTGCCACTGTTCATCAACTGTCCTACCTTGTAGTCTTCCTGCCCAGTCCACTAGGGCCAAATCTGCCCTCATGCCTATCTAGTTACCTTTGTTTAACTCCAGAACACTAGTGTGGGACTCAAGTTTCTTGCTCTCAAACTGAACTTGAAATTCTAGCATGCTATGATCACTCTTCCCTAGAGGATTCTTTACTCTGAGATCACTAATTAATCCCATATCATTACACAAAACCAAATCCAGAATATCCTGCTCCCTGGTTGGTTCCACAACATATTGCTCCAAGGAACAATCTCTAATACACTCTATGAACTCTCCCTCGAGGCTACCCTTGCCAATTTGATTCGTCCAGTCTGTATGCATATTAAAATTACCCATGATTATTGCCGTGCCTTTCTTACATGCTCCCAGTATTTCCTGGTTTATACTGTGCCCTACTGCTGAACTACTGTTTGGGGACCTATAGATTACTCCCACCAGGGACTTCTTTCCCTTGCTATTTCTTATTTCTACCCAGATTGACTCTACATCTTGCTCTCCAGTGCCTATATCATTCCTCACTATAGCACTGATCTCTTCCTTTACTAACAACGCTACACCACCTCCTTTTCCTTCTTGCCTATCCTTCCAAAACACTGAGTACCCTTCGATATTCAACTCTCAAACCTGTTCTCCCTGTAACCACGTCTCAGTAATCGCCACCAAATCATACCTATTTATCCCTATTTGCGCTGTTAACTCATTAGTTTTATTCTGAATGCTACGTGCATTCAGATACAAAGCCTTCAAGTTTGCCCGATTGTCAATTTTCCCTACTCTTATACGATTCTTTGGTGCTATATGGCATTCACACACTCTGTCGCTTCCTTTCACTTTTTGGTAACAATCAGCCCCTTCACTAACCTGCACTCTTACCCTCTCTTTAAACTTTGATTTTTTATATTTCCATGCAACTGAACCCTCCCCCCTACTATTTAGTTTAAAGCCCGATCTACAACCCTGGTTATGCAATTCGCCAGGACACTGGTCCCAGCATGATTCAAGTGGAGCCCGTCCCAACGGAATAGCTCCCTCTTTCCCCAGTACTGGTGCCAATGTCCCATGAATTCGAACCCATTCTCCCACACCAATCTTTGAGCCACGCACTTACCTCTTTAATCTTCTTGACCCTGTGCCAATTAGCTCGTGGCTCAGGTAGTAATCCAGAGATTCTGGATTACTAACCTTTTTGGTTCTGCTTTTTAATTTAGCCCCTAGCTGCTCGAATTCCCTCAGCAGAACCTCTTTCCTCGTTCTACCTATATCGTTGGTACCTACATGGACCACGACAACTGGATCTTTCCCCTCCAACTCCAAGTTCCTCTACAGCCCAGATGAGATACCCTTAACCCTGGCACCAGGTAGGCAACACAGCCTTCGGGACTATCGACCCTGGTGACAAAGAACAGTCTCTATTCCCCTAACTATAATATCCCCAATTACAACTACATTTCTCTTTTCTCCCCCCACTTGAATAGCTCCCTGTACCATGGTGCTATGGTCAGTTTGCTCATCCTCCCTACTGTCCCCGCTCTCATCCACACAGGGAGCAAGAATCTAGAATCTGTTGGATAAGGGCAAGGGCTGAGGCTCCTGCAGTGCTACTTCCTGGATCCCTCTACCTGCCTCACTCATAGCCATACCGTCCTGTCCCTGACCACTGGCCGAATTTAATGTAGTTTATCTGAGGGGTGTGACTGTCTCCTGAAACACAGTGTCCAGGTAACTCCCCCCCTCCTTGATGTGTCGCAGTGTCTGAAGCTCAGGCTCCAGCTCAACAACTCTGAGCTGCTAGAATTAGCAGCACCCCTGCAAAAAGGATAAGGGATATCATTGAATGAAGTGATCTATAGGTGGGGAGTACCAATCTATACACCTATTAGAAATAGTTAGGTTAGCCTGAAAATTAATTATGAGGTGTCCGTATGGGTACCTTCTCCTCAACAAGAGGATTTGTAAGATTATGAGGTTACTAACCAGAATACTAATTATTAAAGTCTAACTTTATTAGGAACTTGTCTTGATTGCATAGCAAAGTGATAAAACTTAGAAATAGGGCCCAGTGTAGAAAAGATGCCAAGTTTATTAGACCATGAGAAAATTATATCAAGTTTAATTTAAAAAAAGATCTTACTTGCAGGAAAAAGGCGAGACCTCGAGGCTGTCTGTGGGAATTGCCTATGCATGTAAAAACAGCATCGGAATGTCGAGGCCCCTCTGGGAGATAAGACCATGGAGCCTTGAGATAAGTCTCGGTCGAACTAAAGATAAATGTGGAAAACATTCTGGCTGTGTAAGAGGCGTTCTCCAATCTCGCCTGCTTTCCTGAAAGGTGAGGGTGCAGTGTACAAGGAGAGAGATGTTTACACATGGAGTAAGGTCATATATTGTGCAACTCCATGTACTCTTTGGCCAGAATTTTTCCCTCGTCGGGCGGGTTCAGTGGGGGCGGGCGGGAGCAGTCGGGAAGCCGACCGACACCCGTGATCGGCTCTGCATTGCGATTTTACGCCCAGCATAAGACGCGGCTGCAGAATGAGCGAGAAGGGGTGGGCGGGGACAGGTGTTCACCAGGGCCGATGGCGGACCTGGTGGCCAATTCAAATGCGGCCGCGTCAGCCATTGGAAGGCTGCCAGTGAAGGGTGTTGACCTCGTGATGGACAGTGGGCATGGCAGGCGGGAGGGCAGGTCAGCAGGACAGTCAGCCCCGCGTTTTTCTGATGAGTCCCTCGCTGCCCTCCTGGAGGAAGTGGCAGAATGGAGAGTAACCCTTTTCCCCAGGGATGGGAGGAGGAGGCCTCCCCACCCCACTAACAAGGCCTGGGAGGAGGTGGCATCCAGGGTTAGCAGCCATGACGTGGTGAGACGCATATGGGTGCAGTGCCGGAAGTGCTTCAACAATCTCCTGCGATCGGGAAGGGTGAGTACCGTGTTGGCATGGGTCACTTTACAGAGCAGTTAGGAGCAGCCCATCCACCCCCCCACCCCCCACCTTGGACCATAGAGGTCTTAGAGTGTGAGTAGCAAATGTCAATGAAGCATCAACTGGGCAAGGGTTTGAGTCCTGGCTGCTTGGACTGAGTGCCTTGCGGCTCCAGGGTCATGAATCGGCTGAGCCCTGTTGAGGTGTTCCTCAGGTGGGGTTGGCCAGGCTGTAATAGCACTGCAGGTACAGGGTGGACTAATCAATGCTCCTCTGTTCTTTCAGGAGAAAACATCCCGTAACAATGCAGAGAGGTTGCAGACTGGCGGGGAATCGCCCCACTTACTCACCCTCACATGAGCAGGAGGCCCTGGAGTTGGAGAGGTGCCATGTGCCTAGGTCAAGCGACTGAGGAGAGGTTGGGGTGTCACAGGGAGGTAAGGGTGCAGTGCACTGAGGTCAGAATGTCGGTAATTGCAACCATTCCATTGTTGTCTCTATATTGATGTGAACCTCGAACATGGAATCCCCATTGATAATGGAAAGACGAGGGCCCCCTGATCCGGGTGCCAGGCATGTACAGTAACAGTGTAACGACTTCAACTAATGACGTGACATTGTTCCTCCTTTCAGGCTCAACAGCAGCCCATTGAGGTGAGGAGCCTGAAGGCCCATACCTGACCCCAGAGGACAGCAGCTATCGAAATGCACCTGCGTCACACCCTCTCTGTCAAGCAGGCACCAGCGCGGGCACCAGCACTTCAATGGGCATTAGATCAGTGGCAAATATCTCGGTGCACATTGGTGAGGGTATTTCACACTTGCTTGAGGTGCAGGCTGAGACAGAGTGCCCAGGGTACCGGCATTCAGAGGACTGCTGGGGAACGGGACAATACTCAGTCAGTGGCTGATGATGGGCCTCTGGAGTCATCCCTGAGGCAGTAGATGCTGGATGTCCAGCAGGGTGTGCGGGAGGGTCTGGCGGAGATACATGAGGCAATGCATGGCATGGTGTCTGTTGTGGAGGAGTCCCTGCGGAGCCTGAGCAATGCATTGACCCTCATGGCCAAGCGCACTGCCTCCTCCATGGAGAGAGTGGTGACTCTCATGGAGAGGCTCCTCCAGGAGCTGAATCAAGGGTTCCTGGAGTTGCACTTGGACCTGCAAGCCCTCACACCGGCAATGACCTCAGGTGGTCACTGTCAGTGTGGGAGATGGATTGGGCACCCAGTATCCCAGCTCGGTGTCCATCCATCAAAGGTGAGCAGGGAGGTCCAAAGCAACCTCACATTGGCGCACGATCTGCCCGTCATCTCTGTGGGCTCCTCTCGGGGCGCTCCGGATGATGCAGGATTCTATTGCTGCCACACGGGCATCATCAGCCATGTCCTTTGCGGATACCCCTTGTCACCAAGGAGCCAACCCTGGATCCTGTGTGGTCCAGGATCTGAGATCTACTCAAGATGTAGAAGTTGTGGACGCTTCCTGGATATCTAGCGCAAACTTGTATGATAAGTTTCTTTTGGTCGCAGACCAGCTGTACGTTGAGTGAGTGGTAGTTTTTCCTGTTTGTTGGCACGCCTGTTGCCGGGAAGCTTTCATAGCCATATGAGTGCAGTCGATGGCATCCTGTGCCTGTCAGAATCCGGAAATCGCTGCAAAGCCCAGTGCTCTGGTGCCTTGACTTACCTGATCCCTATCGAAGTTGATGTAATTGTGGGTCTTGGCAAAAATGGTGTCTGTGATCTCATATATTCATTTGTGAGTGGATGCTTGAGGGATCCCGCAGAGTTCCACAGTGGAGCCCTGGAAGGAGCCACTCAGTGCGGTGGTTATTTTCACAGCAAGTGGCAATGGATGCCTTCCCAGTCCCCGTGGCGCCAATTCCTGGAGAATGTGGCAAATGTGAGTCACCAGATCCCTGGACATGCAGAGGCATTGGCGCCACTGCCTCTCACTCATCTGCAGATAAGACATGCAAGTTCTATACGCCCTCTGTCCTGCACATGAAGTCTCTGTGAGCCCCATCCTCTGTGTCCTGAGAGGGCCATGCTGCCCCTTGGTCTTGAGGGTTTAGCTCCTCCTTTTGGCAAGCCTGGCACTTCCATTACAATCTCCTCCTGCCTGTATGCGATTATGCAGGGAGCAATAAATCCAGGTTCCATCTTGCTGATGGTCTCCACTCTGCTGCATCAGTGAGAAACAGACAATAACTCGCCAATGACTCATCAGTGAATGTGGGTTCAAGGGCTTTGTTCCAGTTTTGGAGACTAATCACCCCAAAAATCCAGGCCAGTGCAGGGTGTGTTTCAAGGTGTGCCTCCCCCCACCACTGCTCTCCCCCCCCAATCCTCACATGGCCAACTGCTATGAGATTGCTTTGGCCAGGTGCTTGGATGTGCTACTTTCAGCCCAGGCTCTTGGATCCTCATTCACAGCACTCTAATACCACACTCTTGGAATAGACATGAGGGAAAATGTTTAGCCAGGAACTGAGATTATTTGAGGGGGGCCTGAGGCTTCTCTTCTATGAAGCTGCCAACGCCACGGTTCTAACACTCATCTGAAGCGTGTCCAGTCGCCCAATTGCTCTGGAGTACGTTACCACTCTGGAGAATCTCCACACTGTGAACAAGAGGTTGATACAAGGAGATCAATTAGTGCCGCTTTGTTGGGTTAGTCTTGCATGAATGCACCTCCTAGCTTCACTGTCCTGATTCCCTGCATTGTCATTGAAAGGCTCCTAACATGTCTCAGTTGTGCCTTTCTCCTCATTTGGGAGTACACAGTTCAATTGGGTGCCCCTTTATCCAGCACCCCAGTGCATGCACCTGCCCTCCAATTGGCCCTCAGCAGCAGATGATCTCCTCATTTTCATTTTGTACTGCGTCATCGTTGCAGGTTGGAAGATTGTATTGCTGAGCTCTCACTACCAGACCAGCTTAAAACCTCCCTTTGTGAGTTAGGAAATCTCTCCCACCATCCTGGAGGAGCTTAATGTTCAGGTTTCCCTCCCTCCAAGATCCTCTCAATCCTCTCCCTGTATTCCTTGATCCCATTGTGATTATGGTTGATATCCCTTTTTTACCCCCTGTATATGGTGAGGTAGATGTGCCTATGCCCTGTGTAGACCTCACAAATCCGCATCTTGAGGCCACTGCATGGTCTGATATATAATACCCCCCACTCCTGCCAAAACGCTTAAATGCCCCCACAATGCCTTTTCCCCATCTAAAGGCTGCAGATGCCTCCCCTGACTGAGTGTGCCATCTGCAGCCCAGTATGATGCCAGAAACCCCCCGGACCAATGCAGGTGATGTCACAACAACGCTCTGTGCACAACATGCTGGGCACGACTGAGACTGGACTGACATGCCCACCATTTGCCTGGACTGGAGGAAGGACAGTCTTTGCAAGGGCAACATTGAAACACTTCTTCACTCAGGGATCCTCCCATTCTGGCCCAAGTCACTTATGTCATTCTGTAACTGACCCCCCTCCCCATTCTGGTACTGAGGACGCTTCTCCACCGCCCACAAACCGCGCCCCCCTGGTGCGTTATACAGGGTAACACTTTGTTTGGATCTGACCGATATTAGTGGAATCAAAGGAGACAATTGATTATAAATGTTACTTTATTGTATTTGCACAACAACAAGCAATAATCTCACGCCTTCTGCCCGTCGGGGACCCCGCGGCGACAGTTGGTTGGGAGATATCCCCATGTTCCTTGGCACCGGTCGTGAACCCAGTCCATAGGTGAAGTCCGAATTCGAAAGGAAGGTCCCCGCCTTTATAGTATGGTATAAACAAAGGACTTATCTTGTTTGCTACATTCTTTATCGAGTTAGTCGTGGCCATCTGGTGTTTGCAAGCATTAGGCAGGTTATACTATAATAACCCATGAGTATCATTCTGAGACTGTGGCAATCCACAGATTCTCACACACCCCCACCCCCGCAGTCATGTGCCTGAATGCAACCTCCCCCACTCTTCACCTCCAGTGGAGGCTTTGCCCTGCAGCACCTTCCTTTGCCTGAGGCCAGTTTCCCCCCTTCCCCAGTGCAGACCTTGCCCTGCAGCAAATTTAAAGCCTTACAGCTGGTCTGGTAGGTAGACTTGTCTCTGACATCCACCTGAAAGTCATGTGGTGCTGCCTGCAAACCCTGGTGCTGAGTCTGAATTGCCATGGGTGCTGCGCAATGCACAGTAGCCAAACGAACCTTGAAGTCATGAGGAAAGTGCAGGTCGCCAGATGAACGTTACATATATACCGTCATGAAACACGTCACTCTAATTGCATGCTGACATGCCCTCCTAATCCAGTGTGGGGGATGATTCTGGTGAGCAGCCCTTATAATAAGATGCAAATATATTAAAATGACGTTCCCAATGTGTCGCGGTGAAAAATGCAGCCATTGATGGCTGGAGCAGACGACCCTGAACTGCTTTTATGATGGCGGTAAACTGATTTTTCTGATCTCGCCCTTTGTCTCTGAGCAGTGAAGAAATCTAGAAAACAAGACAAAAAACAAGGGAGAAGGAGAGAGAGACAGAGAAGAGCCTGAAGACCGAAAGCTGCAAGAAGAGAAGTCATCGTGCACTCCTTGTCCTGTCATCATACAGGAAGTATATAGCCTGCGTTAGACTGTAAATCACTGCCTGAGTTTATTGTTATAGTTTACCTGAAAACTTAATAAACTTGTCCTGACTCTATCTCATTAGAGTAGTCTCATGACTGAACTTTTGTCAGTCTGATCCCATAACTCCCAAAAACCAAAAAGCTTCTCAAGTGTCCCCATCCTCAATGATGGGGGAGCCCAGCACATCAGTGCAAAAGGCAAGTATTTGCACAAATCTTCAGCCAGGAATGCCAAATGAATGATCCATGCCGGCCTCCTCTTGAGGTCCCCACCATCACAGGTGCCAGTCTTCAGCCAATTTAATTCTCTCCATGTGATATCAATAAATGGCTGAGCACACTAGATACAGAAAAGTCTATGAGCTCCAAAAACAACCTGGCTATAGTGCTAAAGACTTGTGCTCTAGAACTAGCCATGCCTCTAGCCAAGCTAAGTGCAGCTATGACACTGGTATCTACTGGACAATATGGAAAATTACCCAGGTATATCCTATCCACAAAAAGCAGGACAAATTTAATCTGACCAATTACTGGCCCATCAGTGTACTCTTAATCATCAGAAAAGTGATGGAAAAAGTCAATGACACTGCTATCAAATGACACTTACACAGCAATAACCTACTCACCAATGCTCAGCTTGGGTTCTGCCCGGGTACTAGGCCCCAGACCTCATCACAACCTTGGCCCAAACATGGATAAAAGAGCGGAGTTCCACAGCAGAGGAAAGAGTGACTGCCTTCGACATTAAGGCAGCATTTTACCCTGTGTGGCATCAAAGGACTATAGTAAAATTTAAGTCAATGTGAATCAGGGGAAACTGGTTGGGGTCATAACTAGCATAAAGGGAGGCCAATCATGTCAGCCCCGGGACATCGCTTCTGTTCCTCAGGGTAGTGTCTTAGGTCCAACCATCTTCAGTTGCTTCATCAATGGCCTTCCCTCCATCTTAAAGTGAGATGTGGGGATGCTCTCTGATGATTGTACAATGCTCAATAGCATTCATACATCCTGAGCCAACGAAGTAGTTCCTGCCCCCATGCAGGAAGACCTGGCCAACATTCAGGCTTGGCCCGATAAATGGTCATTTTTGCACCACACAAATGTCGGGCAATGACCTTCTCCAAAAGGAGAGAATCTAACTGCTTGACATTCAACTGCATTACCATCGCTGAATCCCTCCCCATCAACACCCTTGGGGTTACCATTGACCAAAGAAACATTACTTGACCAGCCATATAAATACTATGGCTGTAAGAACCAATGATTTTAAAAGAGTATGCCTCTCAGCTCCCTCACTGTGGCTCAATGTGGAGTTGGATGCATGTGTTTTTTCACACTAGCTGGTGCATGA
This sequence comes from Cetorhinus maximus, assembly GCF_964194155.1. NCBI lineage: Eukaryota > Metazoa > Chordata > Chondrichthyes > Lamniformes > Cetorhinidae > Cetorhinus > Cetorhinus maximus. The sequence continues at coordinate 46,549,468 of NC_135888.1, read as the reverse complement.
TCTGCCTACATGAGACAAGGCAACCTTCAACACTCAGGGAAGCAGTCAAAGGTACTGCTTGGCTATTATTCACAACATGAGCAAGACACACAAGATCTCCAAGTGAATTCAACATCAGTGGCAAAAAGCAGAGCGATGGAGGGTAGAAATCAACCTAGGCACACAGCATGGACGGTGTTACATTAGGTAGCTGTTATACACCCCTCATGCTGTTTGGATAGAGTAAGTAAGGAGAAACTGGTTCCAATAGCAGTAACCAGAGATCATAGATTTAAAGTAACTAGCAAAAGAATCAACAGGGAAGTGGAGAATGTTTTTACAGTAAGTTGTTCTGATTTAGAATGCATTATCTGAATGAGTGGAGGCAGCAGATTCAAAATTAACTTTCACAAAGCAATTGGATAAATACTTGAAGAGAAGAAGCATTTGCTGGGCAATGGTGAAAGATCATGGAGTGGGATTAATTTCTTAGCTCAGTCAAAAAGATGGCACAGCTGTGATGAGATGAATGGCCTCCTTCTGCATTCCCTGATTCTGTGAATCTGTTTCATAAGGTCTCTCAATCACCCTTCTCTAGATCCTCAAAGCACGGTTCACTTTGGAGATAAAATTGAAGATTCGGCTATTCACACCAATTAGTTCCCACTTCTTCATGTGGATGACACAAGCCATTGAGGACCTTACAGAACTGGATGTGATTTAATCTAATTAGGTTTCTTCCGAAATATACAATCATTTTCCATCCCATATAAAGTTGTTTAATTATCAGGAAAAACAGAAAAGGCTGAGTCTCTCTAAGAAAGAGAGGTGATCTGATAGAGGTCTTTCAAATTATGAATGGGCTTGATAGGGTAGGTGTAGAGAAGATATTCCCACTTTTCTGGGAGAACAGAACTAAGGGGCTGTAAATATCATATTTGTCTTGTCTTTCATCTGCCCTTGTTCTGAGGGTTTGCCTCATTATGAACAATCTCTCTCCACTGATTTCTATTCTTGGCTGCCCTCACCGCCTGTCACACAGAGGAGCCATCCATGTTCTGATGTTATCCATCCATGTCATCTTGGGTCTTCCATATGTACGTTTTCCAGCTGTTCTGCCATGCATTACCTTCTTTTCCAAACATCCCCCTCCTGTTCGCATCACCTGTCCAAAATATGTGAGCTTCCCGGATATCACTGCCTCAAATAAGTTCAACAACTTTAGATCTTAAACTCCCCCTCCCCCCATCCCCACCCCGTTTCTTTCCCCCCCCCACCCGCCTTTTTTTTCAATAATCTATATAGATTCTTCTTTCCCCACCTATTTCCATTATTTTTAAATCTAAAACTAAAACCTTTAGTCTTTCCACCCCACCCCCACTAGAGCTGTACTTTGAATATCCTGTCTTGCATTCTTAATTAGCACTTTTCTCAGACAAAGACCACCACCTTCAACACCTCTTTGACCCTTTTGTCTCTGACATCTTTTGATTATCTGCTCACACCACACCCTCAATGTGTCTCTTCCCCCCCACCCACCTTAAACCAATTTATATTTCTCCCTTGTTGAAACTATGCTTCAGTTCTGCTGAAGGGCCATGAGGGCTCGAAACGTTGACTGATTTCTTCTCCGCCGATGCTGCCAGACTTGCTGAGTTTTTCCAGGTAATTCTGTTTTTATTTTGTTCCTCTTAACACCAGTTTTCTGCAGCACCCACTCCTTTGTCTGCACCCACCTCATATCAGTCTGAGTCCTTTCATTCCTAATGTTTTTATTCGTGCCTTGTCACTCTTCTTGATGGTCCAGCTTTCACAACCGTACATTGTCACCGGTCACACAAGGGCTTTCAGAAGATGAATTTTCATTGTAATCAACATTGACAAGACAAAGGTGATGGGGGGTGGGTGGAAAGACCCTCAAGATTCTGATTAATGGAGTTCAGCTTGAACAGGTTGATACCATCCACTATCTTGGGTCACTCATCACAGAGGATGCAGAGTCAACCAAAGAAATTCAGACTGGACTTAACACGGGTCATGGCATTGTGAACTCACTGAAAAGGGTATAGAGTACCACAGCATCTCTCAAAATATCACATAGTCACAAATAGATCTAATAAAGAGTTCAAGAGGAACTTCTTTACCCAGAGAATGATTAGAACCTGGAACCCATTACTACAAGGGCGAATAGCATAGCTGTCGGATAACACATGAGGGGGAAAGCAATAGAAGTCTACGCTGATAGGGTTGGATGAAGTATGGTGGGAGGAGGCTCAAGTAGAGCTTAAACATTGATGTTGACCTTTTGGCCGAATGTCTTGTTTTATGCTGTAAATGTTATGAAATTGTTTGTAAAGTCATATTCTGCTCCTGTTGGGAGCTAAGTCCAGCCCATTCCATTCTGATTAATCTGTGCTGGTCCAGAGTGACTGCTATGCTGCATGAACCACTTGTAGACCCACTAATATTGATTAACACTTCAATGTTCTCCTGGCTGGCCTCCAATCCTGTAAACTTCAAATCAATCAACTCTGCTGCTCACATCCAGACTTGCACCATGTTCTGTCCACACATCACACCCATGCTTGCTCACCTATGTTGGCTTCAGGTTTACCAACACCTCAAATTTATAACTCTCATCATAGTGTTCAAATACCAGCTTTGCCTCACTCCTCCTCATCTCTGAAATCTCCTCCAACTCTGCAATCCTCCAAGAACTCTGCACTCCTCCAATTCTGATCTATTGTGCGTTCCCCCCCATGCCCTCACCTATTTAGGCCTCTGGAGTTCCATCCCTAAATCTCTCCACAACTCTATTGCTCTTTGCTCCTTTAGGATGCTCCTTAAGACTTTCCTCTTTGACCAAGCTTTTGACAACTGGTCTTAATATCCCTTTATGTGGCTTGGCCTCAAATTTTGCGTAATAATCACTCCTGTGATTATTAAAGGCGCTATATAAATTCAAGTTGTTATTGTTGTAATTCTCATGCTAGCAAGGATCCACTTTCTTGTGGATGAAGACCATAACTGCACTCTAGAATAGCTTGGTAGTAAAAATATTAAGGGATACAGGGCAAAGGCATGTTATTGGGGGTAGGTTACAGATCAGCCATGATCTCATTGAATGGTGGAACAGTCTTGAGGGGTTAAATGGCTAAACCCTCTTTCAATATTCCTTTGATCACAAGTAGTATTGCCCATTCACCATTACTGTCCAAACACATTTGGAAAGGACTGCAGTTCATGTAGTGGGCCCCACTACGGTTAAAGTTGGGATGTTCCTGTAGCCACTTGCTCCTTCTTGTTGCCTCATTGTCAGTTACCATTCTCAACTGATTGTGGTGAAGCCACAGAACTTGGTTTGGATCCATTGCTTAAGGGTTTACTCAGCTACTATAGGTTGGTTTATTTGGTATCTCGCTTCACTCGGTCAGTACCTCATTCTAAGGTATGTGGCGCAGCTTCTTGCACACTGTTCTACACCCACTGTTGAACCAGGGTTAGTTTCCTTGCTCGATGGCCATCTAAAAGTGATGGATGTGTTGGACAATTGGGTTAAATAGTGGTTAGCGGTTCATGAATTGTTTGAGTGTAACTCTCACCACTGATCTTCTGGGCAAATATAGATATTCATGAGAGCAAACTCAAGTAGTTTACTCGCTCATGTTGGTTCACTCACCACCTGGCCCAGCCTGGCAGCTATGTCTTTCAGGACTTGACCAGCTCACTCAGTGGTGTTGCCACTGACCACTGTTAGTGATGGACTTTGAAATTCCACACTCTTAATTGACTCCTCCATGGGCTGTCAACAATCCATTGACTTCAATGGGGTAGAAAATTGGGCTGCATACATTCCATTGAATCTTGTCAATCACCAAACTGACAAGTTAGTTTAAAATTGTTCACCCTTTTGTTGCCAGTTCAGTACAATCCCATCTCAGAAGAAGCTTTGCTTCAACAGATGAAAACATGGTCACTTATTCCCCGCCAACTGTTTCTGGTTTGTTTACTTCAGTGACATCAGTACACTGAAACTCTCATTATTTTAGCAAAAACAAATATGGCCAGATTGACCCTTAAGGGTAAATTTTGCTAGCTTCCAAATTTGTGGGGCAGCCTTAAAGCTACTTTCCCTTTGGAATGTTCTCTTATTGTTCATTTCTGCTTGGAATCTTGGGGAGGAGGCAGTGGCGGAGTGGTATTGTCGCTGGATTAGTAATCGGGGGACCAGGGTAATGCTTTGGGGACCCAGGTTCAAATACTGCCATGGCAGATGGTGGAATTTAAATTCAATAAAAATCTGAAATTAACAGTCTAATGATGATTGGCCAATTGTTGTAAAAACCCATCTGGTTTACTAATGGAAGGAAATCCCACCTGCTCTGGCCTACATGTGATTCCAGACCTACAGCAATGTGATTGACTTTTAAATGCCCTAGCAAGCCACTTAGCTGTATCAAACTGCTACAAAGTCACAAAAAAGGAATGAAACCGGATGGGCCACCCAGCATTGACCTAGGCACCGGAAACGACAGCGACCCTGTAAAGTACTCCTTACCAACATCTGGGGGCTAGTGCCAAAATTGGGAGAGCTGTCTCACAGACTAGCTAAGCAACAAGCAATAGTCATCTTCACAGAAGCATATCTTACAAATAATGTCCCAGACGCCACATCACAATCGGCAGAGGTGGTGGCTCAGTGGTATACAGTCAGGAAGGAGTTGCCCTGGGAGTCCTCAGCATTGACTCTGGACCCCATGTGGCATTAGGTCAAACATGGGCAAGGAAACCTCCTGCTGATTACCACATACTGCCCTCCCTCAGCTGGAGTAAGCACTGTACTCTGGGTGGGGCACTTCAATGTCCATCACGAAGAGTGGCTCAATAGCACCACTACTGACCGAGTTGGCCAAGTCCTAAAGGGCATAGCTGCTAGACTGGGTCTGCAGCAGGTGGTGAGGGAACCAACAAGAGGGAAAAACATACTTGACCTCATCCTCACCAACCTGCCTGCTGCAGATGCATCTGTCCATGACAGTATCAGTAGGAGTGACCACTGCACAGTCATTGTGGAGACAAAGTTCCACCTTCACATTGAGGATATCTTCCTTCGTGTTGTGTGGCACTAACACTGTGCTAAATGGGATAGATTTTGAACAGATCCAACAACTCAAGACTGGGCATCCATGAGGTGTTGTGGGCCATCAGCAGCAGCAGAATTGTACTCGAATACAATCTGTAAGCTCATGGCCCAGCATATCCCCCACTCTACCATTACGATCAAGCCTGGGGATCGACACTGGTTCAATGAAGGGTGCAGGAGGGCATGACAGGAGCAGCAACAGACATACCTAAAAATCAGGTGTCAACCTGGTGAAGCCAAAACACAGGATTACTTGTGTGCCAAACAGCATAAGCAGCAAGTGATAGACAAAGCTAAGCGATCCCACAACCAACGGGTCAGATCTAAGCTCTGAAGTCCCGCCACATCCAGCCGTGAATGGTAGTGAACAATTAAACAACTCACTGGAGGAGGAGGCTCCACAAATATCCCCAGCCTCAATGATGGAGGAACCCAGCACATCAGTTCAAAAGATAAGGCTGAAACATTTGCTACAATCTTCAGCCAGAAGTGCCGAGTGGATGATCCATCTCGGCCTCCTCTGGAGGTCCCCAGCATCACAGATGCCAGCCTTCAGCCAATTCAATTCACTCAATGCGATATCAAGAAATGGCTGAAGGCACTGGATACTGCAAAGGCTATGGGCCCTGACAATATTCCGGCAGTATTACTGAAGACTTGTGCTCCTACCTTGCCGCACCCCTGTACACAAAAAGCAGGACAAATCCAACCTAGCCAATTACCACCCCATCAGTCTACTCTCGATCATCAGTAAAGTGATGGTAGAGGTAATCAACAGTGCTTTCAAGCGGCACTGGCTTAGCAATAACCTGCCCACTGACTCCCAGTTTGGGTTCCGCCAGGTCCACTCAGCTCCTGATCTCATTACAGCCTTGGTTCAAACATGGACAGAAGAGCTGAACTCCTGAGGAGAGGTGAGAATGACTGCCCTTTGACATCAAGGCCGCATTTGACTGAGTGTGGCATCAAGGAGCCCTAGCATAACTAAAGCCAATGGAAATCAGGGGGAAAATTCTCCGCTGGTTGAGAGTCATGCCTAGCACAAAGAAAGATGGTTGTGGCTGTTGGAGGTCAGTCATCTCAGCCCCAGGACATCACTGCAGGAGTTCCTCAGGGTAGTGTTCTCGGCCCAACCATCTTCAGCTGATTCATCAGTGACCTTCCTTCCATCATAAGGTCAGAAGTGAGGTGTTCGCTGGTGATTGCACAATGTTCAGCACCATGTGCAACTCCTCAGATACTGAAACAGCCCAGGTGCAAATGCAGCAAGAACTGGACAATATCCAGGCTTGGGCTAACAAGAGGCAAGTAACATTCACGCCACACAATGCCAGGCAATGACCATCTCCAACATCACCCTTTGATGTTCAATGGCATTACCATCACTGAATCCCCCACTATCAACATCCTGGGGGTTACCATTGACCAGAAACTGAACTGAACTAGCCATATAAATACTGTGGCTACAAGAGCAGGTCAGAGGCTAGGAATCGTGTGATGAGTAACTCAATTCCTGACTCCCAAAATCCTGTCCACCATCTACAAGACACAAGTCAGGAGTGTGATGGAATGCTCCACACTTGCCTGGATGGGTGCAGCTCCCACAACACTCAAGAAGCTTGATACTATCCAGGACAAAACAGCCCACTTGATTGGCACCCCACCCACAAACGTTCACTCCCTCCACCACCAATGCACAGTAGCAGTAGTGTGTACCATCTACAAGATGCACTGCAAGAATTCACCAAGGCTCCTTAGACAGCACCTTCCAAACCCACGACCACCACCATCTAGAAGGTCTAGGGCAGCAGAAAGATAGGAAAACCGCTAGCTGGAAGTTCCACTCCAAGCCACTCACCATCCTGACTTGGAAATATATCACCTTTCCTTCACTGTCGCTGGGTCAAAATCCTGGAACTCCCTTCCTAACAGCACTGTGGGTGTACCTACATCACAGGGACTGCAGCGGTTCAAGAAGGCAGCTCACCACCACCTTCTCAAGGGCAACTAGGGATGGGCAATAAATGCTGGCCAAGCCAACAAAGCCCACATCCTGTGAACGAGCAAAAAAAATACCTTCAATGACGTTGGTGAAATACAAGTGTACTATCTGCCCTGTTAGCTGAGGCTCAATTGGTAGCACTCTCAGCTCTGAGTCAGAGGTTGTGGATTCAAACTCCACTCCAAGACTTGAGATCTATGCTAACATTCCAGTGCAGTACTGAGGGATTGCTGCACTGTCTAAGGTGCTGTCATTCAGATGAGATGCTAAACTAAACCATGGCCCTGCCTGCCCTCTCAAGTGGATGTAAAAGATTCCATGGTACTATTTAGAAGGAGAACATGGGAGTTCTCCCCAGTGTCCCGGCCAATATTTATCCCTCAACCAATATCACTAAAAACAAATGATCAGGTCATTATTTCATCGCTCTTTGTGCCAGTTTGCTCAATGCACTGAAACACATTTCCTGCATTAAGAATGGTGTCTACACTTCAGAAGGACTTCATCAGCTGTAAGGTGCTTTAGGCATCCTGAGGTTGTGAAAGGTGTGTTACAAATGTAAGCCTTTCTTTCTTTGTTAGCCCATAAGCTCCAGAAAACTGTGTTTGGTAATTTCCACCCAGCTGGAAGCAAATGAGCCAGGATGAATACGTCAATGAAAATGTCATACGTGGGACATAATGTTGGTATGCCGCTCTTACACGTCTCATTGTTTCATGGTATTTGAAAGAAATAAGTTTATTATTGGTCAATTCAGACTCTCCTAAAGCATGCTGTTAGACTAGTAAAGCAGGATTTATATTAATATAGTATCTTTAAAAAGGTTCCATTTTCCAGATGTGACATTTAGGCAAGAAGAAACCTGCGATTTGAGAAACAGAAGTATTTTTCACAGCAATGGTGAATAGCACTGCGTAAATGCAGCTAAAGAATTCAGAAATCACAATGCCTGTCCTAGTGTGAAGTGATGACTGAGTCAATGCAATGCTAATGACTTGTGTTAACTAAGAACAGAAGAAAAAAAAGTGAGTAGTTTGGTTCCTTGAACCCGTTCCATCATTCAAATAAATCAAAGCTGATCTTAATTTCAACTACCTGCCTTGGTTCTATTGCCCATACTACCCTTACCTAATAAAAATCTATCAACCTTCATTTTGAAATTTTCAGTTGACCCCCAGCCTCAGCAGCTTTTGAGGTAGAGAGTTCCTCTTTGTACTTTCTGCCATCACCCCTGAATTCTACTTCTAAAGATTTGGCCCCTTGTTCAGAACTCACCCACTCAGAGGGAGTAATTTCTCTCTACCCTATCAAACTGTTTTATCATCTTCAACACCTAAATTGGGTTACCTCTTATTTTTCTCTATTCAAGGGAAGACAAGCTGAATCTATGTAACCTGCCCTCATAATTCAACCCCTTTAGCCCAGGTATCATTCTAGTGAATCTGTGCTGCTCACTGTCCAAAGCCAATATACACTTCCTGACACGCGGTGCCCAGTGCTCCAGATGCAGACTATATAAAGTGATCTGCCAAAGGGCAGCTCCTCAGTTCATTTCTCCACACCTGATGGTTTTGCACTTTCCTCTTCCGTTGCTCGCAGGAGTCTCCCGTTTTCAATTTCAAGTTGTCTGACATCATAATTCTAAGCTCTGAAGAAGAGTCATACGGATTTGAAATGTTAATTCTGTTTCTCTCTCCACAGATGCTGTCAGACCTGCTGAGTTTTTCCAGCATTTTCTGTTTTTACATCCCTCTAATCTTCCTTCAATCGCCTCTTTCAGCAAGTTCTCGTGTCTTAGAATATGGGCTGAGCTAATCTTGTTGCCTTTTCTTGCTACTAATGCCCTTTCCTCCCCATCATCCTGAGAACTCCTTCATTGTCTTCGGTCCGACATTTCATAACTTTCTAGTCTTTGGATGTCCGCTTTTCTCAAGGTCCACCTTTCAGTTCCGTACAAGACTCTCCAAATCACAGTCTTGATCTTTCTTAAAATCTCTACCCATTCCTTTACTGAGCAATTCTTTACATTTGGAGAATGCATTCTTTACCATTGCAGTTCTAACTCGGATCTCTTTCTGGCAGTAACCATCTTTTTGCAAGATCCTTCACAGGTATTTAAATTGTGAAAGCTGCTCCAGCTGGTGACCGTTTATCTAGACCTCTGTTTTCGCACCTTTATTTCTTCCAACCTTCATAACTTTCATCCTTTTTTACGTTAATTTTCACTCTGGATGCTTTCATCATATCATTCATTCTATCCATTAATATCTGTAGGTCTTCTGCTGTGCTAGCAACTCGGGCCTGGTCATCTGCAAATCTCACTATCTTCACCAATTGATCCCCTACTGTGACACCTTTCTGTATTTCATCTAATGCTTCATTTATCATGTTTTCCACATTGATGTTAAAGAGCAATGGTGATATTAGGCAGCCTTGTTTCATCTCCCACCCGATTACACCGGGTTCAGCTTCACCAAATACTGTTCTGAGTGTAGCAGTCAGTTCCACGCACAGAGCTACAATCATTCTTTTATCTCTCCAATCAACTCTGACTACCTCCAGCACTTTTTAAAATTCTTGCCAGTTCACCCAGCCATAATCAACAAAGCAGACGTGCCTTCTTGCTGCTAATCTGTGCTCCTTTCACTTAATACACTGGTCACTGCTATAGCCAGTTCCACAACCCTTCCTAAAGCTGAATTGATCACAGTCGATGTATGGCTTGCTTTGGCTTCCAATCTATTTGCTAGGATCTTTAACAAATCTTTAGGAGAGCTGACCTGGAGCTTCATACATCTTTACACACCAGGAGCATAACTCCCAATACTTTGGATTCAGCCCCCTTGAGATTTCATGTCCTCCATTAGCCATTTTATTGATTGCCTTTTTTATGTCATTCTGAATGGGGGTGGTATTAGTTTGCCTAACATTCCCTTTACACTTAAAAAAAAGGTCCAACCTCCTACAGCCCACCCAAGTCCCAATCAACTTGAATTCTGAGTAAGCCCACCTGACGGGCAGGTAAAATCAAGGCACTGCTCGGGTCTGGTGTAATTGTCATGTGATTAGTGCACTTCCCTAGTGCTCACTCAATAAGCCCCATCAGTGAACAGTGACCTGTCTAGTCTCTCTAGGACAATTGAAATCTTGTGCACTGTAAGAACAGCTTTCACAATGCTTTGCAATCTCTAACCTGAAATCCTTATTTTGGCCAATTTTTCATTATGATGCTGGGGTGAAGGTAGCTACTGTTTTACAGACGGCTAAATCCCAGAAATGCAAAAATGATCAGGGATTGTTTTTTCACTTGTTCACAGGATGTGGGTGTCGCTGGCTACGCCAGCATTTATTGCCCATCCCAAATTGCCCCTAAGAAGGTGGTGCTGAGCGCTTATATGAACCATTGCAGTCCATGTGATGTAGGTGGTACCAGTGCTGATAAGGAGGGGTTACCAGGATTTTGACCTAGTGACAGTGAAGCAATGGCAATATAGTCTCAAGTCGGGATGGTGAGTGGCTTGGAGGGGAACTTCCAGGCGGTGGTGTTCCCTTGTGTCTGCTGCCCTTGTCCTTCAAGGTCATGGTCGTGGGTTTGGGAGGTGCAGTCAAAGGAGTCTTTGTGAGTTGCTGCAGTGCATCTGGTAGATGGTGCACACTGCTGCTACTGTGCGTTGGTGGTGGAGGGTGTGAATGTTGAGTGAAGGGGGTGCCAGTCAAATGGACTGCTTTGTCCTGGATGGTGTCGAGCTTCTTGAGTGTTGTTGGAGCTGCACTCATCCAGGCAAGTGGGGAGTATTCCATCACACTCCTGACTTGTGCCTTGTAGATGGTGGACAGGCTTGGGGGAGTCAGGAGATGAGTTACTCACCTCAGAATTTCCAGCCTCTGACCTACTTTTGTAGCCACGGTATTTATATGGCTAATCCAGTTCAGTTTCTGGTCAATGATAACCCAAGCATGTTGATAGTAGGGGATTCAGTGATGGTAATGCCATTGAATGTCAAGGGAAGATGGTTAGATTCTCTCTTGTTGGAGATGGCAATGACCTGGCACTTGTGCAGCCCAAATGCCACTTATCAGCCCAAGCCTGAATGTTGTCCAGGTTTTGCTGCATGTGGTCACTATTGCTTCATTATCTGAGGAGTCGCGAATGGTGCTGAACATTGTACAATCATCAGCAAACATCCTCACTTCTGACCTTATGATGGAAGGAAGGTCATTGATGAAGCAGCTGAAGGTGGTTGGGCCGAGGACACTACCCTGAGGAGCTTCTGCAGCAATGTCCAGGGGCTGAAATGACTGACTTCCGATAACCAAAATCATTCTCCTTTGTGCTAGGTATGACTCCAACCGATGGAGATTTATCCCCCTGATCCCCATTGACTCCAGTTTTGCTAGGGCTCCTTGATGCTACGCTCGGTTACATGCTGCCTTGATGTCAAGGGCAGTCACTCTCACCTCACCTCGGGAGTTCAGCTGTTTTGTTCATGTTTGAACCAAGGCTGTAATGAGATCAGGAGCTGAGTGGCCCTAGCAGAACACAAACTGATCATCAGTGAGCAGGTTATTGTTGAGTAAGTGCCACTTGATAGCACTGTTGATGACCCCCTCCATTACTTTACTGATGATCGAGAGTAGACTGATGGGGCGGTAATTGGCCGGTTTGGATTTGTCCTGCTTTTTGTGTACAGGACACACCTGGGAAATTTTCCACATTGCGGCCAGTGTTGTAGCTGTACCGGAACAGCTTGGCTAGGGGTGTGGCAAGTCCTGGAGCACAAGTATTCAGTATTATTGCCAAGATGTTGTCAGAGCTGACTGCCTTTGCACTGTCCAGTGCCTTCAGTTATTTCTTGATATCATATAGAGTGAATCGAATTGGCTTTGGACATCCATGGTTCTGGGAATTAGGAAGAGGCTGAGATGAATCATCCACTGGGCATTTCTGGCTGAAGGTGGCTTCAAGTACTTCATCCTTATTTTTCTCACTGATGTGTTAGGCTCCCCTATCATTGAGAATGGGTTTTTTTACACAGCTTCCTCTGGTTAGTTGATTAATTATCCATCACCATTCACAGTTGCACTCTGGACTGCTGATTTCTGATCTGACCATTCGGCTGCGGGATTGTTTCGCTTTTTCTATTGCATGCTGCCCCCACTGTCTGGCATGCAAGTAGTCCTGAGTTGGAGCTTCACCAGGCTGACATCTCAATTTTGGATATGCCTGGTGCTACTGCTGGCATATCCTCCTACATTCCTCATTGAAGCATGGCTGCCCTCTCGCATTGTCTTTGCTCATCCTCCGTGGAGAAGTTGACCATATTCATCATTTGGGGTGTTCGGTAACGTTCCTGGGGTATGTGGGTGACTGCTAAGGACCATCTGCACTGGGGTGTTCTACTGCATATAGGGCAGGATATTGCAGATGATTGAGTTCGGACAAGCTGCTAGCTCGGGGTTTGCTCTCCTTGTGTTTCCTCTCTGCCTCGGTCTCTTGATCTTGCTTTCGAAGGAGGTCGCGTCTTTTTTTATCTGGTTGCGAAAGGCACAACGACCTTGGGTGAGCTTCTCCCAGGACTCGGGATCGATATCAAAACTCTTAAGCAAAGCCTTCAGATGTCGCCGTAGCCCTTCCTTTGATTGCCATGCGAGTGCACTCCTGACACAAGGTCCCCATAGAAGATTTGCTTTGGTAAGCGAGTGTCAGGCATTCTGGCTACGTGAACAGCCCAACTCAGTTGTGACTGTCTCGACATGGTGTGGATGCTTGGCATGCCAGCTTGGTCGCTTAGTGCAACATCTCAGCCAGGATTTAATGCCAGAATGTCAGTAAGGTTTCAGAAAAAGGCAAGGAACCATTGATATTCGCACTGGTGTTCACAGTTAGGCAGCTGCAAGAGAAGTGCCCAAGAACAGATCATGGACCTCGACGCCATGTTTGTTGACCTGACCAAAGCCTTCGACACAGTCAGCTGTGAGGGCCTTTGGAAGGTAATGGAAAAATTTGGCTGCCCTGAGAAATTCATCACAATGATTTGGACAATCCCATAACAGCATGCTCGCACTCATCTTGGATGGTGAACCATCTGACCCATTCCCAATCACTAATGGAGTTAAGCAGGGCTGTGTGCTAGTGGCAACCCTCTTTAGTTTGAAGGTAACAGTGGAGTGAGGGATATGCCAGGTCATGAGGTTACAGGCTGCGGTTGAATGCAGATCTACTGCCTCTCCACAATGACTGTGCAGTGGTCATTTCCACCGATACCATCATGGACAGATGCATCTGCGGCAGGCAGGTTGGTGAGGATGAGATCAAGTATGTTTCCCTCTTGTTGGTTCCCTCGCCAGCTGCCGCAGACCCAGTGTAGCAGTTATGCCCTTTTATGAGTCGGCCAATTCGGTCAGTAGTGGTGCTATGAAGCCTCTCTTGGTGTTGGACATTGAAGTCCCCCCACCCAGAGTACACTCTGCACCCTTACCACCCTCAGTGCTTCCTTCAGTTGTGTTCAATGTGGAGGAGCACTGATTCATCAGCTGAGGGAGGGCGGCACACGGAAATCAGCAGGAGGTTTCATTGCCCGTGTTTAAGCTGATGCCATGAGACTTCACGGGGACCAGAGTCGATGTAGAGGACTCCCAGGGCAACTCCCTCCTGACTGTATACCACTGTGCCACCACCTCTGCTGGGTCTGTCTTGTCGGTTGGACAGGACATTCCCAGGGTGGCTATGGTGGTGTCTGGGATATTGTCTATAAGGTATGATTCCATGAGAATGACTATGTCAGGCTTTTGTGTGATTCATCTGTAAGACAGCTCTCCCAATTTTGGCACAAGTCCCTGGATATTAGTAAGAAGGATTTTGCACAATGGACCAAGCAGGATGTACCATTGTCGTATCCGATGCCTAGATTAATGCCAGGTGGTCTGTTCCGTTTTATTCTTGTTTTTACTGCTCCATAGCAGTTTGATACAACTGAGTGGCTTGCTAGGCCATTTCAGAGGTCAATTAAGAATCAGCCACATTGCTGTGGTGTGAAGTCACATGTAGGCCAGGCCAGGTAAGGACAGCAGATTTCCTTCCCCAAAGGACATTAGCGAACCAGATGGGTTTTTTACAGCAATCGAGTTGATTTGTGGTCATCATTAATGAGACAGCTTTTTATTCCAGACTTAATAATTAATTGAATTTAAATTCTATCAGCTGCTGAGTCCAAAGCAAGAATCTGTGCCTCTGGGTTACTAGTGCAGTGACATTACCATTACTCTGCTGTTTCTGTTGCTCAGAGAACATTGTCTGCAATACTAGTCATCACATGCACGAGATTAGTTTTTAAGATAATGGGGACCATCCTGTATCTCCATGAAATAATCAAACCAATGATGTTAGAATGAATTCCCTTCATTGAGAACAGTGGGGTGGAGTAAACTGCTAATACATTTGTTATGATTACAAAGTGAAAGAGAGATGGAGGTTTCTCATTCCAGGTGATAATTTTCATTGGCACTTCCAAACGTCAATGCAGAGACCTGGGGGAAAGGCACAGATGAAACGTATTTGGCAGGAGGTGCGTTCTGCAACAGTCCAATAGAGATGGGGGCTGCTTACCTCATCGCCACTCAGAGTATAGCTGCAATAGGCTCTATGATGAGGCATTAACACATGCATCCTGTTATAGAATTGTTTAGCTCCAGTCAGGGATATGACTTATAAAGTCAAGTAGGCCCATATCCAGGACAGAGATTTGTGTATTATTTTTGGCATTAACACACTGTGAATATAGTACTGTATTCTATTCAGTGCTGTAGTTCATGGACAATCAACAAGTTTGATGAGAACAGGGGTCTAGCTACACTGGCAATATAATTGTCACGTCCACACACTTTGATGGGATGGGGATAACTGTTGGTTTCCAATTGACTTTGTAGCACTGGGGACGTGGTCAGTCTGCCCTTGGGGAGATCGAAGAAATGTATATGAGCTGTGTGTGAGATTACAGAATCCAGTACACACAAGGGGCCTGTCTGTCTTAATGTTAACAATTTAATGGGCAGCGGAGATGCACCTCTGATTATAGAGAACATGGGGTCCACTCACAGCAGCAACCAGTGACACTGAGCCTGAAAATACCCAGTGCAAGGTCAAAATCAGTACCAGTTCCGATGGTTACTCATTGTCCTTACTTAGCAAGGCAAATGATCCACCCTCCATTTACACTAGTTTATTATTTCCAGGTTATTCCCTGTTATGGTTAAAATGCCTGATTCAAAAATCAATATTTTTGTATCTGATTTATCCAAGATACCAATCAGGGGTGTCAAACTATAGGAGTTGTGTAAGCTTGCTGCAATGTGTGAGGCAGCCTGGGATGGCTGAGACTGCTGTGAGATGCACCCTCCATGGCTGGACCAATCTAACAGGATCCTTGCCCTTATTGAGTAGGGGTTGCCTTGTCTCCAGCCTGGGTTACAGCATGACACCATCAGAATCCCCATTGATTATGGAGCAATCCATATTTATCCTCGGAATTCTCGCTTCGCTGCAGCTTATTCCTTTGCCTTGCCTGAGTATGTTCCTTCACTATTTATTTCTAGTCCAATTTCTGCCACATTTCCAATTTTATTGATCGTGTTCTCGTTCTCTGAGTCTCCAGCGGTCTCCTGCCTTATCAGTTCCCTCAGTAGTTACCTTAACTGACAGATAAACTGGCCACGTAAATGATGGTGGATCTTCATCCCATTTCTTAACTGGTGTTGTTGAATTTGTGCTCAACAAAATGGCTGCCAAGTGTCGACTGAAGCATCTTAACTCCGCGGCTCCCAAGGGGTTGGCCGCCCAGAAAACAATTCAGTGCCTGACGTTGGAAACTTTTCTAGTAAGACATGTCTGTAGGGGTGGGGAGCTGAACAAGAATTGGATTTTCCCCGAGCTAAAATATTCCCCGCCCACAAGCGCATTTCCTGCACGAGTGTGTGAAGCAGTGACCTCACGAGGTGTCGTTCTACAGCACACCCATCCTGTCTCATCACCCAGTCACCCAAAAAACAAAACCATGTCTGAGACCCACTGAGATCAAACAAGATCAGACAACAATAATTTGCATTTTATAATTTACTAATTTGTGTTTACACTGCAGCCTGAACAAAGTAAAATGCCCCAACGCACTTCACAGGAATTTCACCAAACCAGACCAAGCCACATGAGGAGGTATTAGAACAGGTGATCAAAACCTTGGTCAAAAAGGTAGGCTTTAAGGAGCTTTATAAAGGAGAAACGGGAGATAGCAAGGGGGCAAGGTTTGGAGAGGAAATTCCAAAGCTTAGGGCCTTGGCAGCTGAGGGCAATTGTGGAGTGATGAAAATTGGGGATGTACAGAGTCCAGAATTGGATTGGGTTGGAGGAAGTTACGGAGATCGGGGACGAACGAGACCGCGGGTGGACTTGAAAACAAGGGTTAGAATGACAGCACACTTCTGACCAAGATCTACAACCAGAGCAGGCAATGTCGGAGGATGTGTACACAGCAATTCTCTGAATTATTGGTGTGGACGTCACACAGGATGCTATATATCAGCTCATACAAGTACAATTTATTCATTTAAAAAGCTTAGTCAGGAAGCTGAGGTAAAAACTGGAAACCACCAGACTGCTGACCGCACAAATTGCTACATATTATCAAAACTTAAATCAGGTCACACATCGTTTTGAATAATCAGGAGCTGGAGAGAAAGAAGTCACCAAGAGCTTAATGGATGCTGTACTTCAGGAAACAGCTCATTTTTTTGAAGAAACTGGAGCGAAACTACTGAGCATAGCTGTGTTTATGGCCTGATAGATGAATGGGCTCAATGGGTGTGGGGATACCCACTGGCTGTTCAATATCATTATTGACTGGGTGCCACTGGGTATGTAGTACTAAGGGAGTGCTGCACTGTCAGAGGTGCCATCTTTCAGAGGAGGCATTGAATCAAGGCCCTCTCTACCCTCTCAGTTAACGGAAACAATCGTGTGGTGCCATTTCCAAGTGAAGCAGAGGGATTGCTGAAAAGGAGACAGGCTGCCGAAGCTTTTTGTCTTGCACTCCTCAGCACAGATGCAAAAATGCCAAATTTCAAACGGGACAACCAGCTAATATTAGAAGTGATTCCACAATTGGGCAGCACTTCCTGAGCAATCCCGAGTGTGCTAAGAATTACACTAACAACCAATTTAAGGTTATCAGTCAGGCTCACAATGTGGCTCACATACACTTGCTCGAAGCTACAAATATGCATACGCAGGGACCTGTATTCTGCAGGCAGACATGTCCAGGTATTGCACCTTTTTTGAAAAAGGATGGGGGACAATAGCTCCCGCAGCATCTCGACCAATCAGAGCTGACGTATCAACTAATCAGCTTTTCTCAAAAGCTTTGACAGCTTGTCTCTTCTTCCAGAAATACTCAAGCTCTGTACTAACAAGTGACTAAAAGCAAGAAGGCTCCCCCCAATGTCATGGGCAATATCTATCCCTCAACCAATATCACGGAAATAGATGCTCTGATCATTATTGTATTGCTATTTGTGGGATCTTGCTGTGCACAAATTGGCTTTTTAAAATTCATTCATGGGATGTGGGCATCGCTGGCTAGGCCAGCATTTATTGCCCATCCCTAATTGCCCTTGAGAAGGTGGTGGCGAGCTGTCTCTTGAACTACTGCAGTCCATGTGGTGTAGGGAGGGAGTTCCAGGATTTTGACCCAGCGACTGTGAAGGAACAGCGATATGTTTCCAAGTCAGGATGGCGAGTGGCTTGGAGGGGAACTTCCAGGCAATGGTGTTCCCATCTGTCTGCTGACCATGTCCTTCGAGATAGTAGTGGTCATGGGTTTGGAAGGTTCCTGTCTAAGGAGCCCTGGCGAGTTCCTGCAGTGCATCTTGTAGATGGTATACACTGCTGCTACTGTGCATCGGTGATGGAGGGAGTGAATATTTGTGGATGGGGTGCCAATCAAGCGGGCTGCTTTGTCCTGGATGGTGTCGAGCTTCTTGAGTATTGTTGGAGCTGCATTTGTCCAGGCAAGTGGAGTGTATTCCATCAGACTCCTGACCTGTGCATTGTAGATGATGGACAGGCTTTGGGGAGTCAGGAGATGAGTTACTTGCTGCAGTATTCCTAGCCTCTGACTTGCTGTTGTAGCCACAGTGTTTGTATGGCTAGTCCAGTTCAGTTTCTTGTCACTTCCTACATTAAAACAGCGACTACACTTCAGTAGTATTTGATTGGCTATAGAGCCTCATGTGTGGGAGCCACTCACACTACCACCTGAAAGTAGAGGACAATAAGGAATTCTAGACGGCACATCTTAGGAAGGATATATTGTCCTTGGAGGGAGTGCAACATAGATTTACCAGAATGATAGCTGGACTTCAAATTTTCAATTATGAGAACAGATTAAACAAACTAGAATTAAATTCCCTGGAATTGAGAAGGTTAAGGGCCAACTTGATCAAAGCTTTCATCATATTAAAGGGAACAGACAGGGTAGATAGAGAGAAACTATTTCTTCTAGTTGGGGAGTCCAGAACTCGTGGGCATTGTTTAAAAATGAGAGCCACACCTTTCAGGAGTGAAGTTTGGAAACACTTCTCCACACAGAGGGCCATAGAAGTTTGGAACTCTCTTCTGCAAAGGACAATTGATGCCAGATCAGTGTAAATTTTAAATCTGAGGTTGATTGTTTTTTGTTATCCAAAGGTATGAAGATTTAGGAGGCAAAAACGGTACATGGAGATAGCTCACAGATCAGCCATGACCTCATTGAATGGGGGAGCAGGCTCGAGGGGCTGAATGGCCTCCTCCTGTTTTTATATTCCCATGCCACACATCCTCCTGAATGTTTAGTCAATCATCGTCCCCCAGGCTGATAGTAAATGATGTTCTGATATGCCATGTTGTGACTAAGAGACCCCTTGTCCAGTGAAACATTAGCCCAGCTTTGATCCTTTGTGAATTGCCAGAGGTTTGTGTGTTTATCTTATTTCATAGGTGTGTCAGCAGAATATGTCCAGGGGGGGATCCTTGTGCTGTGATTGTGCATTACATAAAGCCAGGTATCATCATCTGACCTCTACACAGGCACAGCCCCTCCCTTCACTCCCAGATGGTCATACTCTCTCTTTTCTCAATCATTCATGGTAACTTGCTCTGAATCACTACACACCTGTTTGTATACAAAGAGCTTAGCTCATCTGTTGAGATGAGAAGCAATTGCTTCACTTGCAGGATTGTGAATCTTTGGAATTCTCTCGCCCAGAGAGCTGTGGATGCTCAGCTGCTGAGTATATTCAAGCTGAGATAGACAAGTTTCTGGACTCTAAGGGAATTGAAGGATAGACTGGGCAAGTGGAATTAATGTGAAAAGTCAGCCACAATCTTAAAAAGGTGTGACCTATTTCTGCTCCAATTTTTATTTATTAGTCTTTCACAGGGTGTGGGCACTGCTGGTTGGCCAGTATGTATTGCCCATCCCTAATTGCCCTTGTTCAAAGGGCATTTAAGAGTCAACCACATTACTTTGAATCTGGAGTCACATGTAAGCTAGACCAGGGTAAGGACAGCAGGTTTATTTCTCTAAAGGACATTAGTGAACCAGATGGATTTTTACAACAGTCAACAATGGTTTTATGGTCATCATTAGACTTTGAATTCCATATTTTTATTGAATTCAAGTTCCACCATCTGCCATGGCAGGATTAAGAAGTACCTGGATCTGCACCTAAAGTGCTGTAAACTGCAGGGTTATGGGCCGGGTGCAGGAAGGTAGGATTAGAAAGGGCACCTGGGTGTCCTCGGGCTGACAAAATGGGCTGAATGGCCTCCTTCTGTGCTGTAACTTTTCTACGGTTCCATGGATTTGAACCGGGATCCCTGGGCCTCTGGATCACTAGGCCACTGTACCACTACACCACCACTGGGTGCTGCCAGCAAAGCAAGCATTTATTGCCCTCCCCTAACTGCCCTTGAATAGAGGGCAGTTAAGAGTCAACAACATTGCTGTGAGTCTGGAGTCACATGTAGGCCAGCAGATTTCTTTCCCTGAAGGACATTAGTGAATCAGATGGGTTTTTATGACAATCAATGATAGTTTTATGGTTACTGTGACTAGCTTTATAATTCTAGATTTTTGTTAATGGAATTGAAATTCCACCAGGTGCCGTGGTGGGATTTGAACCCATGTCGCCATGTCATTAGGCTGGGTCTCTGGATTACTCGTCCAGTGACATTACCACAATGCAGCATCTTCCCTTAACGTGTTTTAACATGTCATAAGACCAACACTTGGCCATAGGAGTGGCACAGCCTCTGGGCACTGTTGTCTGTGACTGATTCTGCACACTTATTGTATCTTCATTCCCACAGTAGTGCCTCCATTAGTGCATTCCAATATGCCACCATTCAAACAACCTCTGGACTTCACCACCTGTCACATCTGTATCTGAACTTGGACACAGTTTGTTGTTGCTCCATGCTGATTCCATCCAACCTACATCAAATTCATCCCATCAAAGGGCCAATGTTTTTAACTCTGGACTCCCTTCCATTGTCTCCTCTCTATTCCCTGTTAACTACCAGAATATATCCTAATAATTGCCTCGTAACCTAAGTAACTTGAGGTTTCCCTGTGTTTACTCATGTGTACGTTTCGACTGCTCCTCTAGAACAAGCCCATTACTTCCATTTCCACTTTTATCTACCCCTGCTTATATCTTATACCCTCCTCCTTCTCCCTCAATCCTATTCCCACTAAACTGCTGACCACCCAACTTCCCTCTTGATCCCCATATTAGTTAATATTGTTAATGGTTCTTTCCCTTAAGGTACTGTCCCTCTCCTTCAAATCTGCCATCATCACCCCCTCCTCAATAATCCAACCCTTGACCCTACCATCCTTGCAAACTATTGCCCCATCTCCAATCTCCCTTTCCTCTCCAAAGTCCTTGAATGTGTTGTCTCCCCCCGCCCCAAAACCCATTCTCATCTTTCCCAGAATTCAATGTTTGAATCCCTCTGATCATGTTTGCACCCCTGCCACAGCACGGAAATGGCTATTAACAAAGTCACAAATGACATCCTACGTGACTGTGACAAAGGTAAATCTTCCCTCCTCACCCTTCTTGATCTGTTTGACAGGATTGACTGCACCTTCCTGCTCCAACTGTCCACTCTCCACTGTCATCCAGCCGGATGGGACTGCTGTCACCTGGTTTATTCTTATCTATCTAATCGTAGCCAGAGAATCACTAGCAATAGCTTCTCTTCCTAATCCCAGACCATTACTTTTTGTGTTCCCCAAGGATCTATCCTTGGCCCCTTCTGTTTCTCATCTACAATAAACTCTTCGGCAACATCATCCAAAAACATATGGCAGTTTCTACATGTACCACCAGCTCTACCTCAACACCAACTCCTCCACTATCTCTAAATTATCACGCAACTTGTCTGACATCAAGTGCTGGATGAGCAGAAAACTGCTCTAACTAAATTTTGAGGAGTCTTTGCCTTCAGACCCTGCCACAAACTCCATTTCCTCTTCACTGATCCCACCCTCTCCCTGAAAACAGCCTGAGGCTGAAGGCTGAAGCAATCTTGGTGTCATATATTCCTTTGAAATAAACCACCTCTCCACATCATCATGAAGACAACTGTTTTCACCTTTGCAACATTACCCAATTCCACCCCTACCTCAGCTCATCTGCTGCTGAAACCCTCAGCCATGCCTTTGTTACCTCTGAATTAACTAGCAGGATAGATAAAGGGGAATGAGTAGATGTAATATATTTGGATTTCCAAAAGGCGTTCAATAAGGTACCACATGTAAGGCTACTTAATAAGATAAGAGCCCATCGTGTTGGGGTTAGTATATCGGCATGGATAGAGGGTTGGCTAACTAATAGAAGACAGAGAGCTGGGATAAGGGGGGCATTTTCAGGATGGCAACCTGTAACTAGTGGACTGCCACAGGGATCAGTGCTGGGGCCACAATTATTTACAACATATATTAATGACTTAGATGAGGGAAGTAAATGTACTATCGCCAAGTTTGCGGATGATACAAAAATCGGTGGGAAGGCAAATGGTGAGAATGATACAAGGAGTCTACAGAGAGACATAGACAGGTTAAGTGAGTGGGAAAAATCTTGGCAGATGGAATATAATGTGGGAAAATGTGAGGTTATGCACTTTGGCAGGAAGAATAGAGGAGCTGCATATTATTTAAATGGGGAAAGACTGCAGAAGGCTGCAGCACAGAGGGATTTGGGAGTTCTTGTGCATGAATCCCAAAAAGCTAACATACAAGTTCAACAGGTAATAGGGAAGGCAAATGGAATGTTGGCCTTTATTTCAAAGGAATAGAGTACAAAAATAGGCAAGTCTTGCTAAAACTATTCAAGGCACTAGTTAGACCACACCTAGAACACTGTAAACAGTTTTGGTCCCCTTATCTAAGGAAAGATATACTGGCATTGGAAGCAGTCCAGAGAAGATTCATTAGGTTGATCCTGGGTATGGAGGGATTTTCTTATGAGGAGAGGTTGAGTAGGTTGGGCCTGTACTCATTGGAGTTTAGAAGAATGAGAGGCAACCTTATTGAAACATATAAGATTCTTAGGGGGCTCGACAGGGTAGATGCTGAGAGGTTGTTTCCCCTTGTGGGAGAGTCTAGGACCAGAAGGTACAATCTCAGAGTAAGGAGGTGCCCATTTAAAACAGAGATGAGGAGGAATTTCTTCTCTCAGAGGGTAGTCAATCTATGGAATTCTTTACCACAGAGGGCTGTAGAGACTGGGTCATTAAGTATATTCAAGGCTGAGATAGACAGATTTTTAATCAGTAAGGGAATAAAGGGTTATGGGAAAAAGGCAGGAAAGTGGAGTTGAGGATTATCATATCAGCCATGATCTCATTGAATGGCGGAACAGACTCAATGGGCCAAATGGCCTACTTCTGCTCCTATGTCTTATGGTCTTATGGTTTTTTTCCCATTCCAATGCACTACTGGCTAGTCTCCCACATTCCACCTGCCATTAACTTGAGATTATACAAAACTGTGCTGCCCATTTCCTAACTTGCAGGAGTCCTATTCACCCATCCCTGTGCTCCCTGACCTAAACTGGCTCTGTAATGCCTCAATTTTAAAATTCTTATCCTTGCTTTCAAATGTCTCCATGGCCCCATGCCTCCTTATCTCTGTAATCACCTCCAGCCCCACAACCCTCCAAGAGATATCTATGCTCCCCGATTTTAATCGCCCCACCACTGACGGCCATGCCTTCACCCGCTAAGTCCCTTAGCTCTAGAATTCTCTCCCTAAACCTCTCTTCCTGTCTCTCCTCCTTTAAGACGCTCTTTAAAACCAATCGCATTGTCCCTGATTTTGGTCACCTGACCTAATAACTCTTCATGTATACAAAAAGGGCTTAGGAAGTATGGCTAATAAAATGGGACAGTATGAGCAACAAGGTGTTAAATTAAAAAGCAGAACCATAAAGGTAATAATCTCTGGATTACTAACTGAGCCATGAGCACATTGGCACAGGGTAAATAAGATCAGGGAGTTGAATGCTCAAAGGTTGGTGTGGAAGAAATAGGCTTTGATTCATGGGGCGAGTAACTCAACTTCTGACTCCCTAAACCCTGTCCACCATCTGCAATGCACAAGTCAGGAGTGTGATGGAATACTTTCCACTTGCCTGGATGAGTGCAGCTCCAACAACGCTCAAGAAGCTCAACACCATCCAGGGCAAAGCAGCCCGCTTGATTGGCACCACATGCACCACCTAAAATATTCACTCCTTCCACCACTGATGCACAGTAGCAGCAGTGTATACCATCTACAAGATGCACTGCAGCAACTCAGCAAGGCTCCTTCGACAGCACCTTCCAAACCCGTGAACTCTACCATCTAGAAGCTCAAGGGCAGCAGATAGATGGGAACACCACTACCTGGCAGTTCCCCTCCAAACCACTCACCATCCTGTCTTGGAACTACATCGCCATTCCTTTACTGTCGCTGGGTCAAAATCCTGGAACTCTCTCCCTAACAGCACTGTGGGAGCATTTCAAGAAGGCAGCTCACCACCACCTTCTCAAGGGCAATTAGGGACGGGCAATAAATGCTGTCCTAGCCAGTGACGCCCATGTCCCATGAAAGAATTTTTTTAAATGTCACCATTGCTTCATTTGCTAATCACCTTAAATCTGTGCCCTCTGGTTCTCAATCCTTCCATCAATGGGAACAGTTTCTCCCTATCTACTCTGTTCAGACCCCTCATGATTTTGAACACCTTTATCAAATCTCCTCTCAACCTTCTCTTCTCCAAGGAAATCAGTCCCAACTTCTCCAACCTATCGATTGAAGTTCCTTATCCCTGGAACCATTCTCGTGAATCTTTTCTGCACCCTCTCTTTCTAATGCCTTCACATCCTTCCTAAATGTTGGTGCCTAGAACTGGGCGTAACACAACAGTTAAGGTTGAAACAGGTTTAACATAAATTCCTTGCTTTTACACTCTATTCCTCTATTGATAAAGCCCAGGATACTGTATGCTTTATTTACCACTGTCTCAGCCTGTTTTGCAGTCTTCAATGATTCATGCAAATATACACCCAGGTCCCTCCGCTCCTGCACCCCCTTTAGAATTGTACCCTTTATCTTATATCCCCTCTCCCTGTCCTTCCTACCAAAATGAATCACTTCACACTTCACTGCATTAAATTTCATCTGGCACTTGTCATCCCATTCCACCAAACTGTCTACGTCCTTTTGAAGTTCTATACTATTCTCCTCACAGTTTACAGCACTTTCAAGTTTTGCATCATCCACAAACTTTGAAATTGCTTCCTGTACAGCAAGGTCTAGGTCATTAATGTACATCAGGAAGAACAGGGGTCCCAATGCTGACCCCTGGGGAACCCTACTACATATCTCCTATGGTCCAGAAAGTGACCATTAACTGCTATTCTCTGTTTCCAGTCACTCAACCAATTTCATGCTGCCCCTGTCCCTTTATTCTGTGAATTATAACTTCGCTCACAAACCTGTGGTGCAGAATTTCATCAAATACATTTTGGAAGTCCATGTACACCACATCAACAGTGTTGCCCTCATCAACCCTCTCTGTTACCTCATCAAAAACTCCAGCAAGTTAGTTAAATGCAATTTGCCCTTAACAAATCCATGCTGCCTTTCCTTGTTTCAGCCACATTTGCCCAAGTGTCTATTAATTTTGTCTTGAATTATTGTTCCTAGAAGCTTCCCCACCACTGAGGTGAAATTGACTGGCCTGTAGTTACTGGGCTTATATATACACGCTGCTTTGAACAAGGATGTACAGTTGAAATTCTTTAGTCCTCTGGTACCACCCTGGAAATTTTCTACAGCAATATGTTTCCAGCCCAATGAGAAAGGAGACACTGCTAGACCTGGTACTAGGGAATGAGGCGGGCCAAGTAGGTCAAGTATCAGTAGGAGAACGTTTAGGGGACAGTGATCATTGTATCATAAGGCTCAAGATGACTATGGAAAAGGACAAGAAACAGCCCAGAGTAAGGATAATTAACTGGAGTAAAGCCAAAACCAATGGGGTAAGGACAGATCTGGCCCAGATAAACTGGAATCAAAGATTGGCTGATCAATGGGCAGCCTTTAAAAGAGAGATTGGGCACAGTCAAGGTATATTCCCAGGAAAGAGAAAGGTAGGGCAAATAAATCCAGAGCTTCCAAGATGACAAAAGAGATAGAGATTAAGATGAAGCAGAAGATCAGGTGAATAATACAACAGAGAACCAGGCTCAACATAGATGGTTCAGAGAGGAAGTGAAAAAACCCAACAAGAGAAGCAAAGAGAGAATTAGAGAGACTGGCACCACCCCTGAGTCTAAGGAAGGCTGAAAAATTATGGCCAATGCCCTGCGGAATTTCTACTCTCACTACC
Source organism: Cetorhinus maximus (assembly GCF_964194155.1). Classification (NCBI taxonomy): domain Eukaryota; kingdom Metazoa; phylum Chordata; class Chondrichthyes; order Lamniformes; family Cetorhinidae; genus Cetorhinus; species Cetorhinus maximus. Next base: position 46,523,369 of record NC_135888.1, on the reverse strand, counting down.
CTCAGTAGCTTGAATGCATGTCATCCATTCCTGGTCCCTTGTCAACTTTAAGTACAAAGGCCCTACCAAACACCTCCTCCTTATCAATTTTAAACCCTTCAAATGTCTGAACCACCTCCTCTTTCACCATGACTTGGGCAGTATCTTCTTCCTGGGTAAAGGCAGATGCAAAGTATTCATTGAATGTCTCAGCCATGCCCGCAGCCTCCACATAAAACAGTGCACAGTAACTGGGCCTTTAAGAGCCTCAATAGGGCCAAGGGTGGGTGGGTTGCCTGATGCCTTTCCTGTCCACTGTAACGTGGGAGACAGTTCAGGGATGAGTGGGAAGGCATTGGGAAGGCCACACATTTTATTTTACAAGCCCACCTGTCCCCACTTTCAAACATAGCGACAAAAGGCCATAAAATACAACCTGTTAACTCTCATAACTCTCAAATTAAGAGCGGCCGCAGGATATCATCAATGAGGCCACGATTACAGAACATTGCACAATCAAAACAGATAGAATTAGAATCGTTCCACATCTGATGTGTTCCAGTTCAACCACTTCACAGCCTCTTTTTTGAAGCATTTACATATGTTAAATGTTTGCCCTTGCCCATCCATGGTTATGCCAAGGGCATTCATATTCTGTGAGGCAGTGTGGGACTGGGTCACAGATAGGCAGGTCCAGACCAACACAGAACAGTAGCTGCCACTCCCTGAATGTCCAGATTGAACCAGTTGCATTTTATAACAATTCGGCTGCTTTAATAGTTTATTTTTTGGCTGAATCCAGCTCACAAAGTATTGAGTTCAATTTCAAGGCTTACCATCGTAAGGAACTGAACTGGACCAGCTGTTTTAATACTGTGGCTACAAAAGCAGGTCAGAGGCAGGGAATTCTGCTGACTCCTGACTCCTCGAAGCCTGTCCACCATCTGCAAGGCACAGGTCAAGAGTGTGATGGGATACTCCCCTCTCACCCGGATGAGTGCAGCTCCAACAACACTCAAGAAGTTTGACATCATCCAGGACAAAGCAGCCCACTTGTTTGCATCCCACCCACTCCCTTAAAGATTCACTCCCCCCATCTCTGATGCGCAGTGGCAGCAGTGTGTACCATCTACAAGGTGCATTGCAGAACTCATCAAGACTTCTTCAACAGCACCTTCCAAACCCTCAACCGCTGCCACCTAAAAGGACAAGGGCAGCAGACACATGGGAACACCACCACCTGGCAGCTCCCCTCCAAGCCACTCACCATCCTGACTTGGAAATATATCGCTGTTCCTTCACTGTCGCTGGGTCAACATCCTGGAACTCCCTTCCAAACAGCACTGTGGGTGTACCTACACCACATGGACTACAGTGGTTCAAGAAGGCAGCTCACCACCACCTTCTCAAGGGCAATTAGGGATGGGCAATAAATGCTGTCCTTGTCAGCAACACTCAGAAGCCATGAAAAGATAGAAAAAATATTTGCATGCACTATGACTGGGTAACTGCCTCAACACCATAAGCACTGGCCTGTCACGCGCACGCAACACATACATATATGTTGGAGGGAAATATTTAAAAGTTGCTTGCAGTTGTGCCTCAATGGATCAACCCCCTGTCTCTTAATCAGAAGGCTGTGGGTTCAAGTCAGTAACTTGAACATATTGCTGACACTCCGGGGCAGTACTGAGTGCTCCAAATAACCCATCTACCCCACCCTTCAAGCATCACCTGCCTCGCATGTGGCAGAGTCAGCAGATCACACATTGGACTTATCAACCATCTCAGACCCATCAAACCAGAGAGGAAGCAAGTCATCCCCGATCCTGAGGGAAGAAGAGGGAGTGTTGTACTGTCGGGAGTGTTGTCTTTCCCATGACATGTTCAGCTGAGGTCCTTTCAGGCTCTGTGGCACTATTTTGGGACAGAGCAGGGGACTTCGCCTGGTGTCCTGACCAATATTTATTCCCCAACAAACACCACTTAAAACAAATTATCTGTTCATTGTCTCGTTGCTGATCGTGGGATCTTCCTGTGCAGGAATTAGCTGCTGTATTTCCTACGTCACAAGAGTGATGACATTTCAGAAGCACTTCACTGGCCGCATGTGAACCAGTGTGTGCCACAGAAATGCAACTCTTAATGGGGAAATAACAGAGTCGGCAAATGCAAACTGTCTAATCGTTTACATCTGAAGCAGTATAAAATTTAAACAGGAAGTTTGAAAGCTGCTTCCCAAACCGACTCACTGGCAGGGCCGAAATGAGAATCAAACCTACGGTTGAATTGTGGCTGAGAGGCTGCTCCACAGCCCCATCCAATGGCCAGAGCCTGCAGCTACATTGAAGATTCAAAACTGGGTTATCCAGTTGAGGTGTTTAAGATGATAAAAGGGATTGATAAGGTACATAAACAATTTCCTAAGCTTGGGTCATGGGTGTAGCCCAGAACAAGGGCGCAGAACCTTCAAATTAGAGCTAGGCTGTTCGGGGGTGATGACAGGAAGCACTTCTTCACACAAAGGAAGTAGAAATCTGGATAAAAACAAAAAACTGCGGATGCTGGAAATCCAAAACAAAAACAGAAACAGAAATACCTGGAAAAACTCAGCAGGTCTGGCAGCATCGGCGGAGAAGAGCACAGTTGACGTTTCGAGTCCTCATGACCCTTCAACAGAACAGAACAGAACAAATCTGGAACTCTCTTCCCCAAAAAGTTGTTTGAAAATTTCAAAAATGGGATTGATGGATTTTTATTAAGTAAAAGCCATTAAGAGTTATGGAACCAAGATTGATTATTGGGGTAAAGATCAGCCAGAATCTAATTCATTGGTGGAACAGATTTGAGGGGCTGAATGTTCTGTTTCTATTCCCTATATTCCTATGTTCTCGATATCCACTGTATCTTTTCTCATTTAATCTGTATTAAATCTTACCTGAGCATCTTTGTGCTAAGTAGGATAATCCCAGTTTCCCTTGTCTTTCCACATTGAGAGTGTCACTGCTGTATGAAAAAAAATCATAGGAATGGTCACAGCACAGAAGGAGGCCTTTCGGCCCATCATGTATGTGCTGGCTCCCTGCAAGACTGAATCGCCCAGTGCCACTCCCGCTCCAACAAACAGGAGAAGGTTAAAGAGGGAAAGATCTTTATTGTCCATGGAGTATCCTGAAGTGCCAGACGGTAAGTGAATCTGTTTTTCAAAGTGCAGTCCCCATTGTTAAATTGGTGAGGGCAGCAATCAGCCAAGAGTAATGGATAATGACCATTTCATCTGTTTCAAGTGATTGAAACAACAGCAACTTGCATTTATAAAGCGCCGTTAGAATAGAGAATCATCCGAAAATGCTTCACAGAAGAAGTATTATCAAACAAAATATGAGGGTGAGCCACAAAAGGAGATATTAGTGTCCTGAGATGACCCTTTTTATCTGTGGACTCCAGGCATGGTATTTAATTACCAGACAGACTGTAATCATACTCTAGTATCTGCTTAACACTTGTTTATTAGTATTACATCTAAAGAGGTTACAGAGTAGGCATGTTGCTCCTGGGCATGGTGTATGAACCTCTCTCTCATGTCTAACACATGACTGACTGATGTCAGTGATTCATCTATGTCATACATTAGCACATCCCATCTGTTAACCCGTTATACTACACCTCCCCCCAGGTATACTATCCAATTTTCAACAACAATGTGAAACTAACTCTTTGGGCAGGATTTGCGGGTGGGCGGGCTCAGCGGGTGGGCCCGGGAGCGGCTGCGAAATGGTCCACCGCCTGGGATCGGCCCCTGACAGTAATTTCACGGTGGCTGGCCAATTAACGGGCAGCCGGTGTGAAACGCGGGCTGAGAGCCTCAGCGCTGTTGGGGTGCGGGCGGGAGGAGCGCGAGCGCTGAAGCTTGCATGTGCGCGGAGGTGCACTCACTGAAAGCTCCCTGAAGGCACAGAGCTGCCTCAGGGAGCTGGAGATTTTTAAAATGAGAAATGAAGAAGCAACAAATAATATAAACATGTTCCCACATGTGACTCAGTCACATGAACAGGGACATGTTCAAAATGAGTTTTTTTTAATTGTTTTTTTGTTCAGTTTTGGAAACCTCATCCTGCCCGTGGATGAGGTTTCGCAAAAATGCAAAGGCTGCCTGGTCTATTCGCCTGCCCACCAATCGTAAAGTTGGATGAGCATCAAAAATTTCAATTTAATTACCTGCTTAAGGGCCTTAATAGGCCACTTAATTGTTGGCGGGGGCATTGCCAATTCTCGAACACACCTGCCAACTGAGCTAGTGCGCGTTATTTCAAGTTTGGGCATGTTAGATGTGCGCCCGCATAGCGAGCTGAGAATCCTGGCCTTTAACTACTTACATTACATTTCTGTAACTCTCTTTTTACAACTTGTTACGGACCGGAGGGGGATTAACTTAAACAGCCCTGATTTCTTCTCTCACTACCCGTCCATAAACAGAAAGGTGTTTTTGATTTCTGATTTCCCCCCTTTATAAGTGGTGGTGTATTTCCCACCAACCCTTCAGTTTTGGAGTGATCGAACTCCACAGAAAACTCGAGATAAAGTTAAATAAGAGGGTTGGTTTATTTTACACACGCACAAAATGCGGGAAAGGGGTTTTCATAATATCCGCCCCTTTTTGCACTCATACAATGAAAGAGGGATAAGGGAAAGAAAGGCGTACAGGGCAAGACCACGATAAAAATAAGAGTTATGGTTTCACATGAGTCCAGATTCCAGAATCAAAACCCCAGTAGCGAATTCCTTCAGAGATTAGCAGGCTGAAACTGTTGCAGGGTGATCTGACTTTCCAGAAGCGATGACTTTCCCGATGGAAGAAGACACGTGGAGATGAATTAGGCTTGAAGGCACAGATACAGAAGTTTCAATGTTCCAATAGCTCACAGTGTAGATGAGGGCCAGGAGCATCATCTGGACGGAGCTCTTTCTGCTGTTGACGTTTCGAGTCCTCATGACCCTTCAGCAGAACTGAGTAAAGTTAGGAGAGGGGTGAAATATAAGCTGGTTTAAGGTTTTGGGGGAGGGGGGGTGGTGGGGGGGGGAGAGAAGTTGTGTGGGGGGGTGGTTGGTTGTAGGGACAAGCAGTGATAGGAGCAGATAATCAAAAGATAATCATGACATCTTTCGATTATCTGCTCCTATCACTGCTTGCTTGTCCCTACAACCACCCCACCCCCCAACTTCTCTCCCCCCACCCACCCCCCCCCCACCCCACCCCCCACCTCCCCAACCTTAAACCAGCTTATATTTCACCCCTCTCCTAACTTTACTCAGTTCTGCTGAAGGGTCATGAGGACTCGAAACGTCAACTCTTTTCTTCTCCGCCGATGCTGCCAGACCTGCTGAGTTTTTCCAGGTAATTATGTTTTTGTTTTGGATTTCCAGCATCCGCAGTAGTTTTTTGTTTTTATCTTTCTGCTGTTACCTGTTAGATGGTAAAATGGTAGACTGCCTGGGCTCAGTTCCACACGGCAATATTACACGTTCTAACAGCCTGAGGGGGGTCATGTGACTTACTTCCCCCTTCAAATCCTGGATATTGGACAGAAGACGTATTTTCCCAGGTCCAGAATCTTGAGGTATTTAATAGAGGAGTCAGGGTCCCTTTTGTCCTTTGCAGACATATCATCTCCAGTGGCTATAATTCTTCATTAGAAATGTAAAGAGGCTTAGTGCAGTTCCAGGGGTGCGGAGGGGCTGGCAATGGGGGAGCATTAGTGCCTTTTTAGAGAGAACAAGTCTCTGCTGTTTGTCTGAAGGCTAGAAATTCCTCTGGTATGATTCATGGCAAGTCAGGGTAAAGCCTTGTCCAGTTTTAAAATAAAAATAACAATTTTGTAAAGTAGCCAGGTTGAGGTAGATTATATGTATCTTTTTTTTCTTCCTGTCTTCTGGCCAGGACAAACTACAGCTTCTACTCATCTCCAACCCCTACTCTTCCCCCTCCCCAAGTCACAGTCCTCATATTTAGGGAAGGTATCTGGGAGACATGAGAGCTCTCTTCTGCGTCTGAGAGGACATCATCATCTGCGGAACGGGACAGCAATTTAGCAACATTTCTGGTAAGCAGAGTGTAGGTTTCAGAGCTACTGAACTGCAAGGACAATGGGGACTTTTCAGCTAAAGGTTGATCCAAGAGAGAAGGCTGAGGAGAATCAACCTTTGGACCCTCTGGGACCAGAAGAGAAGAGCTCAGGGTTCTCTGAGGAACTTAGTTAAAAACAAAATACTGCGGATGCTGGAAATCTGAAATAAAAACAGAAAATTCTGGAGAAACTCAGCAGGTCTGACAGCATCTGTGGAGTGAGAAACAGAGTTAGCATTTTGAGTCCAATTTGACTCTTCTCCGGAACATTCCGTACATTAGCATACCTCATCTGTTAACCCTTTACACTACAATTAGGACAGCTGACCAAAAGCTTAGATAATCAGAAAGGTTTTGTGAATGTCTTGAAGGAGGAGAGATGGCTGGAGAGGCAGAGAGGTTTAAGGAGGGGATCTTGGGGCCCAAGCAGCTATAGTCACAGCTGTCGAAGGTGGAGAAATACAAACTGCGGATACCCAAGTGGCCAGAGTTGGAGGAGCATAGATATCACAGAGGACTGTGGGGCTGGAGGAGGTCACAGAGATAGGGAGAGGCCAGGCCATAGAGGGATTTGAAAACAAGGATGAGAAATTCAAAACTGAGAGATTGCCTCAATTTATGTCAGCGAGCACAGAGATGATGGGTAAATGGGACTTGATGTGAGTTAAAGATACAAGCTTTTGGATGAGCTCAAGTTTAGGTGGAAGATGGGAGTCCACCAGGTGTTTATTTGAATAGGCAAGTCTAAAGGTTACTAAGGTATGGAACCAGGCTTCAGCAGCAGGTGAGCTGAGACAGGTGGGGATGTTGGGGGGCAGGGTAGGTTTTTTTATTATTCATTTACAGGATGTGGGCGTCGCTGGCTAGGCCAGCATTTATTGCCCATCCCTAACTGCCCTTGAGAAGGTGGTGGTGAGCTGCCTTCTTGAACCGCTGCAGTCCCAGTGGTGTAGGTACACCCACAGCGCTGTTAGTTGAGCGATGTTACAGAGGTGGAAGTCTGTGGGGTTAGTGACGGCATGGACATGTGGGTGAACCATAACACCACTACAGGCTGGGTCAGCCTCAGGGAGAGGGGTGGGGGCCTGTGGCTACAGAATAATGTTTTTGATGGGCTAAGAAAATGGCATAAAAACAAAATACTTGTGATGCTGGAAATCTGAAATAAAAACAGAAACTAAACAGAGATTTTTCAGCAGTTTCACAAAGATAATGGTTTCGATTTCCCCAATCTTTAATTGAAGGTAATTTCTGCTCACCAATTAATGGATGATGCGGGGCAAGCAGTTTTACAGGTGAGAGGTAGTGGAAGGGTTGAGGTAGAGCTGGGTGACCTCAGTGGAAACTGATCTTGTTTTTCCAATGATGTCGCTAGGGGCAGCATGTAGATGAGAAATAAGAGGGGGAAAAGGATCGACCCTTGGAGAACCCCAGAGGCTATGGTGAGGGAGAGGGAACAGAAGCTGTTGAAAGTGGTTTTCTGGTGCTGGTAGAGAAATGCTGGGGAGAATCCTCCTGTTCTTCTTTGAATAGAGCCATGGAAACTCTTATGCCACCTGAGTGATACCACCTGAGCAGGTAATATGTACCTGAAAAACAGCACCTCTGACAGAGCAACACTCCCCCAAACTCACCTTCTTGACAGTGTGACACCCCTTCATTATACCCACTCTACCAGTGCAGTGCCTTCTCAGTACTGACCCTCTGACAGTGCAACACTCCCTCAGTCATGACCCTCTGGCAGTGCAGCTCTCCCTCAGTACCGGCCTTCTGACAGTGCTGCGTTCCTTCAGTACTGACCCTCCAACAGTGCAGCACTCCCTCAGCCATGACCCGCTGACAGTACAGAGCTCTTTCCTTACTGACCCTCTGACAGTGCAGTGCTCCCTCAGTACCAGCCTTCTGACAGTGCTGCGTTCCTTCAGTACTGACGCTCCAACAGTGCAGCACTTCCTCAGTACTGCTGACCCTCTGGCAGTGCAGCGCTGGCTAAGCCGTGACCTGCTGACAGTGCAGCACTCCCTCAGTACTGACCCTCCAACAGTGCAGTGCTCCATTAGTTCTGACCCTCCAACATTGCAGCACTCCCTCAGTAAGGACCCTCTGACAGTGCAGCACTTCCTCAGTACTGACCCCCCAACAGTGCAGTGTCCCCTCAGTACTGACCCTCCAAGAGTGCAACGCTCCCTCAGTACTGACCTTCCACGAGTGCAGCACTGCCTCAGTACCAACCCTCTAGGAGTGCAGCTCTCCCTCAGTGCTAATCCACCAAGAGTACAGCACTCCTTGATTACTGACCCTCCAATAGTACAACACTCACTCAGAACTGCCCCTCTGTCAGTGCAGCATGCTGTTAGTACTGATCCTCTGAACTTGTAGCGCTCCTCTGTAGTGTCCATCTGACAGTGCAGCACTCCCTTGGTACTGTCCCTCCGACAGTGCAGCACTCCCTTGGTACTGTCCCTCCAACAGTGTCACCCTTCCTCAGTACCGACCCTCTGACAGTGCAGCGCTCCCTCAGTACTGACCCTGTGACAGTGCAGCACTCCCTCAGTACTGGCCCTCTGGCAGTGAAGCACACCCTCAGTACTGACCCTCTGACAGTGCGACGCTCCATTAGTACTGACCCTCCAACAGTGCAGCACATCCTCACCCATGACCCGCTGACTGTGCAGAATTCCCTCATTGCTGACACTCTGAGATTGCAGTGCTCCTTCAGTACTGACCCTCCAACAGTGCGCTTCTCAATTAGTACTGACCCCCCAACAGTGCAGCATTCCCTCAGTCATGACCCTCTGACAGCACAGCACCCCCTCAGTACTGACGCTACAGCAATGCAGCTTTCCCTCAGTAGTTACCCTCTGACAGTGCAGCATTCCCTCAATACTGATCCTCTGATAGTGCGGCGCTCCCTCAGTACTGACCCTCCAACAGTGCAAAGCTCCATTACTACTGACCATCCAACAGTGCAGCGCTCCCTCAACCAAGACCCGCTGACTGTGCAGAACTACCTCAGTACCGACCCTCCAACAGTGCGGTTCTCTATTAGTACTGAATCCTCCACCAGTGCAGCACTCCCTCAGTACTGACCCTCTGACAGTGCAGCGCTGGCTCAGTCTTGACCCTCTGACAGTGTGGCAATCCCTCAGTACTGACCCTGTGACAGTGCAGAACCCCTTCAGTACTGACCCTCCACCAGAGCAGCACTCTCTCAGTACTGACCCTCTGACAGTGCAGCGCTTCCTCAGGTGCTGACCCCCCCCAACAGTGCAGCATTCCACCGGCACTGACCCTCCAACAGTACAGCACTCCCCCGGTACTGTCCCTCCAACAGGGCCGCCCTCCCTCAGTACCGACCCTCTGACAGTGCAGCACTCCCTCAGTACTGACCCTGTGAGAGTGTGGCACTCCCTCAGTACTGACCCTGTGACAGTGCAGCACTCCCTTAGTACTGACCCTCCGACGGTGCAGCATTCCCTCAGTACTGACCCTCTGACAGTGCAGCGCTGGCTAAGCCGTGACCCGCTGACAGTGAAGCACTCCCTCAGTACTGACCCTCCAACAGTGCAGTGCTCCATTAGCACTGACCCTCCAACAGTGCAGTGCTCCATTAGTACTGACCCTCCAACAGTGCAGTGCTCCATTAGTACTGACCCTCCAACAGTGCAGCACTCCCTCAACTATGACCCGCTGACTGTGCAGAACTCCCTCAATACTGACCCTCTGACAGTGCAGCACTCCCTCCACACCCACCCTCCAACAGTATGCTTCTCTATTAGCACTGACCCTCCAACAGTGCAGCACTCCCTCAGTACTAACCCTCCGACAGTGCAGCACTCCCTCAGCCATGACCCTCTGGCAGTGCAGCACTCCCTCAGTACTGACCCTCCAACAGTGCAGCACTCCCACAGTCATGAGCCTCTGACAGTGCAGCACTCCCTCAGTAATGACCGCTGTCAGTGCGGCGCTCTCTTGGTACTGACCCTCCAACAGCCCAGCGCTCCATTAGTACTGATCCTCCAACAGTGCAGCACTCCCTGAGTACTGTCCCTCCAACAGTGCAGCGCTCCATTAGTACTGACCATCCAACAGTGCAGCACTCCCTCAGCCATGACCCGCTGACTGTGCAGAACTACCTCAGTACCGACCCTCCAACAGTGCGGTTCTCTATTTGTACTGAACCCTCCACCATTGCAGCACTCCCTCAGTCATGACCCTCTGACAGTGCGGCACCCCCTCATTACTGACGCTCCAACAGTGCAGCACTTCCTCAGTACTCCTGACCCTCTGGCAGTGCAGCGCTGGCTAAGCCGTGACCTGCTGACAGTGCAGCACTCCCTCAGCACTGACCCTCCAACAGTGCAGTGCTCCATTAGTTCTGACCCTCCAACAGTGCAGTGCTCCATTAGTACTGACCCTCCAACAGTGCAGCACTCCCTCAACTATGACCCACTGACTGTGCAGAACTCCCTCAGTACTGACCCTCCGACATTGCAGCACTCCCTCAGCCATGACCCTCTGGCAGTGCAGCACTCCCTCAGTACTGACCCTCCAACAGTGCATCACTCCCACAGTCATGAGCCTCTGACAGTGTGGCGCTCCTTTAGTACTGACCCTCCAACAGCCCAGCGCTCCATTAGTACTGATCCTCCAACAGTGCAGCAATCCCTGAGTACTGTCCCTCCAACAGTGCAGCGCTCCATTAGTACTGACCATCCAACAGTGCAGCACTCCCTCAGCCATGGCCCGCTGACTGTGCAGAACTACCTCAGTACCGACCCTCCAACAGTGCGGTTCTCTATTTGTACTGAACCCTCCACCATTGCAGCACTCCCTCAGTCATGACCCTCTGACAGTGCGGCACCCCCTCATTACTGACACTCCAGCAGTGCAGCACTTCCTCAGTACTGCTGACCCTCTGGCAGTGCAGCGCTGGCTAAGCCGTGACCTGCTGACAGTGCAGCACTCCCTCAGTACTGACACTCTGACAGTGCAGACCTCCCTCAGTACTGACCGTCCAACAGTGCAGCAATCCCTCAGTCATGACCCGTTGACAGTGCAGCACTCCCTCAGTACTGACCCTCTGACAGTGTGGCACTCCCTCAGTGCTGACCCTGTGACAGTGCAGACCCTCCGACTGGCAGCTCTCCCTCAGTACTGGCCCTCTGGCAGTGCAGTACTTCCTCAGCACTGATGCTCCAACAGTGCAGCACTCCCTCAGTACTGACCCTCTGACAGTGCAGCATTTCCTCAGTACTGACCCCCCAACAGTGCGGTGTCCCCTCGGTATTGATCCTCCAAGAGTGCAGCGCTCCCTCAGTACTAATCCACCAAGAGTACAGCACTCCTTGATTACTGGCCCTCCAATAGTACAACACTCCCTCAGAACTGCACCTCTGTCAGTGCAGCATGCTGTTAGTACTGATCCTCTGAACTTATGGCGCTTCTCAGTATTGTCCATCTGAAAGTGCAGCATTCCCTCGGTACTGTCCCTCCGACAATGCAGCATTCCCTCAGTACTGTCCCTCCGATAGTGCAGCACTCCACCGGCACTGACCCTCCGATAGTGCAGCAGTCCACCGGCACTGACCCTCCGACAGTGCAGCACTCCCTCAGTACTGTCCCTCCAACAGTGCTGCCCTCCCTCAGTACCGACCCTCTGACAGTGCAGCACTCCCTCAGTACCGACCCTCTGACAGTGCAGCGCTCCCTCAGTACCAACCCTCAGACAGTGCAGCACTCCCTCAGTACCGACCCTCAGACAGTGAGGCGCTCCTTCAGTACTGGCCCTCCAGCAGTGCAGCACTGCCCCAGCCATGACCCGCTGACTGCACAGAGCTCCATCATTACTGACCCTCTGACAGTGCAGCACTCCCTCAGCACAACCCTCCAGCAGTGCGTTCTCTATTAGTACTGACCCTCCAACATTGCAGCACTCCCTCAATACTGACCCTCTGATAGTGCAGCACTCCCTCAGTACTGACCCTCTGACAGTGCAGCACTTCCTCAGTACTGACCCCCCAAGAGCGCAGTGTCCCCTCAGTACTGACCCTCCAAGAGTGCAACGCTCCCTCAGTACTGGCCTTCCACGAGTGCAGCACTGCCTCAGTACCGACCCTCTAGGAGTGCAGCTCTCCCTCAGTGCTAATCCACCAAGAGTACAGCACTCCTTGATTACTGACCCTCCAATAGTACAACACTCACTCAGAACTGCCCCTCTGTCAGTGCAGCATGCTGTTAGTACTGATCCTCTGAACTTGTAGCGCTCCTCTGTAGTGTCCATCTGAAAGTGCAGCACTCCCTTGGTACTGTCCCTCCGACAGTGCAGCACTCCCTTGGTACTGTCCCTCCGACAGTGCAGCAGTCCCTCGGTACTGTCCCTCCAACAGTGCCATCCTTCCTCAGTACCGACCCTCTGACAGTGCAGCGCTCCCTCAGTACTGACCCTCCAACAGTGCAGCACATCCTCACCCATGACCCGCTGACTGTACAGAATTCCCTCATTGCTAACACTCTGAGATTGCAGTGCTCCTTCAGTACTGACCCTCCAACAGTGCGCTTCTCAATTAGTACTGACCCCACAACTGTACAGCACTCCCTCAGTCATGACCCTCTGACAGCACAGCACCCCCTCAGTACTGATGCTACAGCAATGCAGCTTTCCCTCAGTAGTTACCCTCTGACAGTGCAGCATTCCCTCAATACTGATCCTCTGATAGTGCGGCGCTCCCTCAGTACTGACCCTCTGACAGTGCAGCGCTTCCTCAGGTGCTGATCCCCCCAGTAGTGCAGCATTCCACCGGCACTGACCCTCCAACTGTGCAGCACTCCCTCAGTACTGTCCCTCCAACAGGGCCGCTCTCCCTCAGTACCGACCCTCTGACAGTGCAGCACTCCCTCAGCACTGACCCTGTGAGAGTGTGGCACTCCCTCAGTACTGACCCTGCGACAGTGCAGCACTCCCTTAGTACTGACCCTCCGATGGTGTAGCATTCCCTCAGTACTGACCCTCTGACAGTGCAGCGCTCCCTCAGTACTGACCCTCCAACAGCGCAGCGCTCCATTAGTACTGATCCTCCAACAGTGCAGCACTCCCTGAGTACTGTCCCTCCAACAGTGCAGCGCTCCATTAGTACTGACCATCCAACAGTGCAGCACTCCCTCAGCCATGGCCCGCTGACTGTGCAGAACTACCTCAGTACCGACCCTCCAACAGTGCGGTTCTCTATTTGTACTGAACCCTCCACCATTGCAGCACTCCCTCAGTCATGACCCTCTGACAGTGCGGCACCCCCTCATTACTGACGCTCCAACAGTGCAGCACTTCCTCAGTACTCCTGACCCTCTGGCAGTGCAGCGCTGGCTAAGCCGTGACCCGCTGACAGTGCAGCACTCCCTCAGTACTGACACTCTGATGGTGCAGACCTCCCTCAGTACTGACCGTCCAACAGTGCAGCAATCCCTCAGTCATGACCCGCTGACAGTGCAGCACTCCCTCAGTACTGACCCTCTGACAGTGTGGAACTCCCTCAGTACTGACCCTCTGACAGTGCAGCACTCCCTCAGTACTGACCCTCTGACAGTGTGGCACTCCCTCAGTGCTGACCCTGTGACAGTGCAGACGCTCCGACTGGCAGCGCTCCCTCAGTACTGACCCTCTGACAGTGCAGCATTTCCTCAGTACTGACCCCCCAACAGTGCAGTGTCCCCTCGGTATTGATCCTCCAAGAGTGCAGCGCTCCCTCAGTACTAATCCACCAAGAGTACAGCACTCCTTGATTACTGGCCCTCCAATAGTACAACACTCATTCAGAACTGCCCCTCTGTCAGTGCAGCATGCTGTTAGTACTGATCCTCTGAACTTATGGCGCTTCTCAGTATTGTCCACCTGAAAGTGCAGCATTCCCTCGGTACTGTCCCTCCGACAATGCAGCATTCCCTCGGTACTGTCCCTCCGATAGTGCAGCACTCCACCGGCACTGACCCTCCAACAGTGCAGCAGTCCACCGGCACTGACCCTCCGACAGTGCAGCACTCCCTCAGTACTGTCCCTCCAACAGTGCCGCCCTCCCTCAGTACCGACCTTCTGACAGTGCAGCGCTCCCTCAGTACCGACCCTCAGACAGTGCAGCACTCCCTCAGTACCAACCCTCTGACAGTGCAGCACTCCCTCAGTACCGACCGTCTGACAGTGCAGCGCTCCCTCAGTACCGACCCTCAGACAGTGCAGCACTCCCTCAGTACTGACCCTCAGACAGTGCGGCGCTCCCTCAGTACCAACCCTCAGATAGTGAGGCGCTCCTTCATTACTGGCCCTCCAGCAGTGCAGCACTGCCCCGGCCATAACTGCACAGAGCTCCCTCATTACTGACCCTCTGACAGTGCAGCACTCCCTCAGCACCGACCCTCCAGCAGTGCGTTCTCTATTAGTACTGACCCTCCAACATTGCAGCACTCCCTCAATACTGACCCTCTGATAGTGCAGCACTCTCTCAGTACCGACCCTCCAGCAGTGCGTTCTCTATTAGTACTGACCCTCCAACATTGCAGCACTCCCTCAATACTGACCCTCTGATAGTGCAGCACTCCCTCAGTGCTGACCCTGTGACAGTGCAGCGCTCGCTCAGTCATGACCCACTGACAGTGCAGAAGTCTCTCAGTACTGACCCTCTGATAGTGCAGCACTCCCTCAGTACCGACCCTCTGACAGTGCAGCACTCCCTCAGTACTGGCCCTCCAACAGTGCAGCACTCCCTCAGTCATGACCCGCTGACCGTGCAGAACTCCCTCAGTACCGACGGCGCAGCACTCCTCCATTACTGACACTCTAAAAGTGCTGCACTTCATAGTACTGACCCTCCAGCATGCAGCATTCCCTCAGCACTGTCAGTCGACAATGCAGCGCATTAGCCTGAATGCTCCACGAGTCGAGTACTTCCTCACTAGTCCACTGGAAGAGTCAGCCTTGAATAGAGTGGGAACTTTAATGCATATCACCAAGCTAGTGGCAGTGGTTATCCCTGCCAGTTATATCTGACTCCCTGGCCTTCGCTGAGGGCATCTGTCACTGTCAGGGCGGTTTGTCTGTGTTGTTAGGGATTGTGCGACCTGAGCTGATGCTATGACTTTATTCCCAGGAAGAGGTGACATCTGCACCCATCAGCAGTGCTGGCTGCATTAGTGGAGGTGGGGAGGTTAGGATGGGGGGGTTCGATGGCAATGGTGTAGTGGTATTGTCTGGGTTTAGTAACCCAGAGGCCTAGGGTTAATGCTCTGGGGATGCAGGTTCGAATCCTGCCACAGCAGAGGGTGGAATTTGAATTCAATAAAAATCTGGAATTAAAAAGTTTAATGATGACTTTAAAACCATTGTTGATTGTTATAAAAACCCATCTGGTTCACTAATGTCCTTTAGGGAAGGAAATCTGTTGTCCTTACCTGGTCTGGCCTGCATGTTACTCCAGGCTGCAACAATGTGGTTGATTCTTAAATCCCCTCTGAACAAGGGCAATTAGGGATGGGCAATAAATGCTGGCCTAGCCACTGATGCCCACATCCCATGAATGAATAAAAAAATTCCCCTGAGGTCCAGCAGATTCTTTATATATTGTGAGAAGGTTGTCTGGGGGTTGGCAATGGGGTGATTTGCATGGGGTAAATGGGTGGATGGTAGGAGGGTGGATGGGGGATGGGGGAGGGCATTCTGGATGGGTCAGGGGTTGATGGGGAAGAGGAGCGGGTAGGGATGTGGATGGTGGAGGGGACGGTCAATGGGGAAGGGTGCTTTTGGGTGAGGGGGTGGATAGGTGAGGGATGGGGAGGGGAGGGCGGATTGTAGAGGGGCTGGCTGTTGGAACCTAGAGGTCATGTGAGGAAACCACCAAAAATTGATCCAATCAAGGTTGATTTCAGGAGGGGCAGAGCTTGACAAATATTGGCCGCAGCATTCCTTGTCATCGAGCAGCAATAAACATGGCCTACATTCTGCTGACAGAGCTGTGGGTGTTGGGGTAAGGGGTCGGGTTTGGGCCAGGACAGAATGGGGTTTGTATGTGGAGCTCTCATTACCTGAGAGCTCTATCCATTCATGTCAAATGGTCACCTGGACAGGGTAGCAGAGAGCTGCTGTCACCCAGAGAACCATTCCTCATGAGGACACAGGCCGAGGGAGAGAATGAGGCAGAGAATGAAAGAGAGAGAGAGAGTGAGAGAGAGAGACAGACTGTGACTGGAAGGCAGAGTGTGAAGAGGAGGCAGACCGTGAAAGAGAGAGAGAGACCTTGAGAGAGAGGCAGACTGTGAGCAGGCTGAGAAAGAGAGTAACAGTGTGAAGAATCAGACTGTGAGGGAGAGATAGAGAGAGAGAGAGAGATTGTGAGGGAGAGAGAGAAAGAAACTGTGAGGGATAAAGAGAGAGAGAGAGAGAAACAGACTGTGAGTGGGAGAGTGACCATGAGAAAGAGGCAGGCTGTGAGGGAGGGTGTTGTGAGTGGTGGCTGAGTTGGTACTATTGATAGAGTTGATCAGCAGACACATCTTGGGTGGAAACTTTAAGTTTATTTACAAGTACTCAGTAGCAACTACACGTGTGCATTCACCCACAACTCTATCTCTACTACTGACTACTGAGGTAGCCCACGCTACTCTCCTGTTGATTACTAAAGATCATGTGATCTTCCTTAACAAGTATTATTCTTAAAGGTACATTACACACTAAACAAAACCATAATTATTACATTCCTCCCCCTTTAACTCAGGTATGCATATTATATTTACAAATATATTTTTTTAAGACAATATAATATTTACACTGGGTAAGGAATTTACAAGTTCAGTCTTCTGGTGGTTTCCTGATGTATGTAGAACATCTCAGCTCCACAACTTCAGATTCTTTGTCAGGAACCTCCTTTTCCAGAGTTGTCTGAATATTAGGTGCGTCAGTGGAGTTACAGGAACATCAGACATGTCTGCACAGGGTTGAGTATCCTCTACAGGAAATGCTGACCCGGTCGTGAACACTGGTGGAACCAATTCTTCGTGATTTGTTTCTCTCTTCCTTAAATGGTCCACATGTCTCTTCATGACTCAGCTTTCTACCTCCACATGGTAAGTTAGAGGTCCAGTCACTGCACTTATTTCACCCGGTAACCACTTTGGTCCCTCTTCAAAGTTCTTAACGTATACCATCTCTCCCAAGGTAAATCTCCTCTCGCGACTATGCCAATCCTGTCTAGTTTTCTGGCCTCCCTGACTCCTTTGCACCTTCCCCTCTAAATTCAGGATTATTAAACTCAATTCATCCTGAGACTGCATTTCATCAATAACTCCACAGGAGTGACAACTGTCGTGTGAGGGGTAGTACTGTAACAAAAAAGAAAGCTTGCTAGCTTGGTTGTTAAGGAATCGCCAGTTAGCTTTCTCATGCCTGCCTTGAACGTTTGAACTGCCCTTTTGGCCAGTCCGTTTGAGGAAGGGTGGCACAGTAAAAATTTTTACATGAGTGATACCGTTGAGGCTGATGAGCTGTTGAAACTCAGCACTCGTAAATGCCGTGCTGTTATCAGAGATGATACTTCTGGTAGTCTGTTAATGGCAAAACTTTGATGTAGTTTCTCAATTGTAGCAGCCGGAGTTGGTGACTTCACCTCATATATGTCCAACCATTTTGAGTGGGCATTGACAGTGAGCAGAAACATTGTTCCCAGGAAAGGGTCTACCTGGCCACTCCCAAGGTTGTAACGGAGCTGTCACTGGTAATTTTTGCAGTTTCTGACATTGCACACAATTATTCGCCAAACCCTCTATTTCGCCATCCATCCCAGGCCACCATAGCTGTATGCTATATCCCTTTGGAGGAACTATCACTTGTGCTCCCTACAATAAGATGCCATCCTGACTGGTTATTTCATGTCTGCGGTTGAAGTGCAGTTTCATTTTGTCAGATACAGGCTCTTGTGACCAACCATGAAGCACTTGTTCTCATATTTGTGATAGGACTGGGTCCCGACTTGTCCAGTCTCTGATCTGTTTAGCACATACCGGCGAGGAATCTAAGAAATATAACAGGGAAACAAGTAACTGTGGAACTGGGAAGTGCTCATCATTTTCTTGCAAAGGCAAACGACTAAGTGCATCAGCGTTTGCGATGTGGTTGCCAGGCTTATGTACGAAAGTGTATTCGTATGCTGCCAGAATTAACACCATTCATTGTATTCTTGCTGAGGCTATGGGTGGTATTGTCTTGTCCTCACTAAACAATCCTAGCAATGGTTGTGATCTGAAACAATTGTAAAATGGCGGCTGTGTAGGTACTGGTGAAATTTCTTGACGCCAAAGATGATGGACAGGCCTTCTTTTTCTATCTGCCGGTATCACTTTTTCGCTGTGGTGAGCGTATTTGATATGTAACCTATTGGCCATTCCGTGCCATTGTCCATCCAATGAGAGAGCACTGCTCCCACTCCGCAGGAAGATGCATCACATGTCAGCACCAATTCTTTCGTCTGGTCATAATGCACTAATAGATTGGACGAGTGCAACAATTGTTTCACCTTTATGAAAGCTTCTTCCTGGGGCGCCTCCCAAGACCAATGTTGGTTCTTTTTGAGTAGAGGATGCAGGGGGCAGCACTGTAGACAAATTGGGCAAGAACTCCCCATAAGAGTTGATAATTCCTAGAAATGATTTGAGCTCCGACGCGTTCTTTGGCAAAGATGCCTCTCTTATGGATCTCACTTTCTCCTCTACCAGGTGAATCTACTGGGTGACCCAAATAAAAGTGAATAAATCTCCAGGTCCGGATGATTTGTGTCCCAGACTGCTGAGGGAGGCAAGGGAAGAGATTGCAGGGGCTCTGACCCAAATTTTTAATTCCTCTCTGGCCACGGGGGAGGTGCCAGAGGACTGGAGAACAGCTAATGTGGTTCCGCTATTTAAGAAGGGCCGTAGAGATAAGCCAGGGAACTACAGGCCAGTGAGTCTCACGTCAGTGGTAGGGAAACTATTGGAGAAAATTTTGAAGGAATCTATCTCCACTTGGAGAGGCAAGGTTTGATCAGGGATAGTCAGCATGGCTTTGTCAGAGGGAGGTCATGCCTAACAAATTTGATTGAATTTTTTGAGAAGGTGACCAGGTGTGTAGATGAGAGTAGTGCAGCTGATGTAGTTTATATGGATTTCAGCAAAGCCTTTGACAAGGTCCCACATGGGAGACTTATAAAGAAGGCAAAGGCACATGGGATACAGGGTAATTTGATAAGGTGGATTCAAAATTGGCTTAGTTGTAGGAGACAGAGGATGATGACAGAAGGATGCTTTAGTGACTGGAAGCCAGTTTCCAACGGCATACCATAAGGATCTGTGCTGGGTCCCCTATTTTTAGTCATTTATATAAACGACATTGACGACTATGTGGGGGACAGGATTAGTAAGTTTGCGAATGACACAAAGATTGGCCGGGTGGTTAACAATTAGGTTGAGTGTCTTGGGCTACAGGAAGATATAGATGGGATGGTCAAATGGGCAGATAAGTGGCAGATGGAATTTAACCCTGAAAAGTGTGAGGTGATACATTTTGGAAGGAGTAATTTGACAAGGAAGTATTCAATGAACAGCATGACACTAGGAAGTTTTGAGGAACAAAGGGACCTTGGCGTGTGTGTCCATAGATCTCTGAAGGCGGAGGGGCATGTTAGTGGGGTGGTGAAAAAGGCATATGGGACACTTGCCTTTATCAGTCAAGGCATAGATTACAAAAATAGGGAGGTCATGTTGGAGTTGTATAGAACCTTGGTGAGGCCACAGCTGGAGTACTGTATGCAGTTCTGGTCACCACATTATAGGAAGGATGTGATTGCACTGGAGGGGGTGCAAAGGAGATTCACCAGGATGTTGCCTGGGATGAAACATTTAAGTTATGAAGAGAGGTTGGATAGACTTGGGTTGTTTTCGTTGGAGCAGAGAAGACTGAGGGGCGACCTGATCGCGGTGTACATGCTTATGAGGGGCATGGACAGGATGGATAGGGAGCAGCTGTTCCCCTTAGTTGAAGGGTCAGTCATGAAGAGACATAAGTTCAAGGTGAGGGGCAGGAGGTTTAGGGGGGATGTGAGAAAAAACTTTTTTACCCAGAGAGTGGTGACAGTCAGGAATGCGCTGCCTGGGAGGGTGGTGGAGGTGGGTTGCCTCACATCCTTTAAAAAGCACATGGAATCAGCACTTGGCACGTCATAACATTCAAGGCTATGTGCCAAGTGCTGGTAAATGGGAATAGGTAGGTAGGCCAGGTGCTTCTCACGTGTCGGTGCAGACTCGATGGGCCGAAGGGCCTCTTCTGCACTCTGCGATTCTGTGATTCTGTGATTAATTTGGGGATTTGTTTAAAAGTTATTATGGTATAACTTTTAGACGTGTATATGTTTAAATGTGTTGTTAAATTAATAAATGTTTAATTTAGTTTTATATTAAAAAAACCTCTTGAGGCTTGGTGGTTTTATTCTTGAATTCAGAGCTGCATCTCAAACATATCAATTGAAAATATAGGTCATGACAGTTGTTCAAGTTCCCCTCTGGGATTTAAACAACTCAGTCTTTACCAGTTGCCGTGTCATAACAACTGGGGACTCATCCGGGGTAACATTTGTAACTCCTTGATTAATTTGGAATTGGTGATTCTTAACATTATGAGTACGAGAAGCACTTTGAATTCAGGAGTTGGTGAGGTGTTTTAGAAGTGTTGAGACTGCAAGATGGCTTTGGCAATTTCTAAGACTTGTCTGGAAGTGAAGATATAATTCTGGTTGGGTTACAAAAAGTAACAAAGAGTAAGTTAACAGAGTTGGCAGATAAATTACAATTGGGGTTATCTGCGGGGGCTTGGAAGCCAGATATAATTTAAAAATAGCACAGCATCTACATTTGGAAGTACTACCTGACACAAATGAGTCACAGCTTGAAGTAGTGAGGCTTCAGTTACAAATGAAGACGCTTGAACTCAAACAAACAAAGGAACTGAAAAAAACTTGACTTAGAAGCAAAGGAAAGAGAAGGGGCATTTCAAAGGGAATTAAAAGTTATGAAGGCAGAGAAGGAGAGAAGAGAAAAAGAGAGAGAATTTCAACTGAAAATGTTGGCAGTTAAAAAAGAGATGCCTGGAGGTGAGAAAGGACTTATCTCCAGAGTAGCACTCAGTGGGGAGATGTTTAAATTTGTGCAAGCTCTTCCAAAGTTTGAGAAAAAATATATTGAAATATTCTTTATTTCATTTGAGAAAGTAGCTAAACAGATGAAATGGCCATGGGAAAACTGGACGTTATTGTTGCAGTCTAAGTTGGTGGGTAGAGTGCATGGGGTATATGCTTCGCTGTCTGAAGAAGTATCGGTGAATTATGATGTGGTGAAAAAGACTATTTTGTGTGTATATTAGTTGGTTCCTGAGGAATTCAGGCAGAAATTTAGGAATATGAGAAAATAGCCTGGGCAAACTTTCATTGAATTTCAGAGGGTAAAACAAAATAATTTTGACCAGTGGATATGGGCATCAAAAATAAACACCGCATATGCAGCTCTTAGAGAGGCAATTCTTTTGGGAGAATTTGAAGATTCAATCCCTTCAGAACCCATGTGGAGGAACAGAGGGTTCAAATGGCAAGACAAGCAACAGAGATAGCTGATGATTATGAGTTAGTTCATAGAGAAAAACCTTTTTTTTTGTCACCTTTTCAAATCAGAAAAGGATAGAAAATGGGAAGGTGAAAGGAAGGCAGGCAGGAAGAGAAGAAGTAGCTGGAAATTCCCAGGAAGTTTTTTCTTAGAATAAAAAGGAAGGTGCTGAGGGTAGGGGTGACATTCGAAAATTGAGGTGTTTTCATTCTAATAAAGTGAGGCATACGAAGTCAGTGTGTTGGAAATTACTGGGAAAATCTGTTGCAATTACTGGGGTGCAGAAAAGCTCTAGAAGTAGAAGTTCAGTGGGTTCTGAGGTTCATGCACAGGAGAAACCAATGGTTTGGGTACGAACAAAACAGGGAGAATCAGTGATGGGTAATGAAGTGGAAATGTGTTCACAGTTTACTCAAGAGAATTTTGAGGAGCGGGTTGCAGAAATGTTTAAAGGCTTTGTGTGAAGGGAAAGTACTTCCATGTGTACAGGGTGGAGTAGGCAAAGATCTTAAGATTTTAAGAGACACAGGGGCTAGTCAACCTTTAATGTCATCGGATAGTGATATTTGTTGTTCAGAAGGAGTAATGCAGGAGCAGGTGATAATTAGTGAGGTTTATGGAGATGCTAAATCTTGTGGAAGATAAATTTAAAGAGCAAATGGAAGATGGGTGAAGTTATTGTTGGAGTAGAAAAATTGCCCATTGAAGGTGTTCAATTTATTTTGGGTAATGATATAGCTGGATCGCAAATGTGGTTATGGTAGTTGAGTGACCAGTAAAAGTGTTTTCAACAGAGGTGTTACAGAAGGAGCATCCTGGATTGTTTCCAGATTGTGTGATAACGAGATCACAGGCACACAGGTTGAAACAAAGAAAACAAGAAGGGCAGGCAGCTCAAAGGCAAGAAGAAGGTGTTGAAATCCAATTAATGGCACTATTTTTGATAACATTGTTCAGGAAGAAAGACTACAGTGCATTCCAGCTGAAGTGTTTAACTCAAGGAGGTTAGTTGGGTTACAGGAAAATGATTTGCAAGTAAAACAGTTATATCAGGCAGCTTCCTCAGAAACAGAAGCAAAATGTATTCCCACATGTTATTACCTTAGAGTGATATTTTAATGAGAAAATGGAGGCCGGGTCATGTCTCAGCAAATGAAAGCTGGAGTGAGGCACATCAGATTGTTATCGCATTAGGGTATAGAAATGAGATTCTGAGGATTGCTCATGAAATTCCAATGGGGGGACATTTAGAAATTAAGAAAACACAGGAAAAGATACAGAGATTTTTTTTGGTCAGGATTGCATAGGGATGTAGTCAAATTCTATAGAATATGTCACAAATATCAGATAACAGGGAAACCACAAGCAGTGATTAAGATGGCACCTTTAATCCCAATACCAGCATTTGAAGAACCTTTGACCAGGGTCATGATTGATTGTGTGGGACCCCTCCCTAAGATTAAAAGTGGAAACCATTACTTACTAACAATAATGGGTGTGTCTACCAAGTTCCCTGAAGCGATACCTTTAAGGAATATTACAACTAAGAAGATTGCGGAGGAGTTAACTAACATCTTTACAAGATATGGTTTACCAAAAGCAATACAATCTGATCAGGGTTCAAATTTCATGTCACAGCTGTTCAAGAAAGTAATGAGCAATTTGGCGATATAACAATTTAAGTCAACAGCTTATCATCCGGAGTCACAAGGAGCTTTGGAAAGATGGCATCAAACTTTAAAAACAATGATGAGAGCATACTGTCAGGATTATCCACAAGATTGGCATATAGGAATTCCATTCTTGTTATTTTCTATTAGAGATGCTCCTAATGCATCGACTAGTTTTAGCCGTTTTGAACTAGTTTATGGTCATGAGGTAAGGGGACCACTGAAGTTGATTCATGAGAAATTGGTGGGTCAAAATTCAGAAACTATTCTCCTGGATTACGTATCAAATTTCAGGGAAAGATTGAACAGAGCATGTGAGTTGGCTAGAGAACATTTTAAAATGTCACAGCAAATAATGAAAATGAAGACAGACAAGAAAGCACCAGCTCACAGTTTTGCTGCTGGGGAAAAGTGCTTGTGCTGTTACCAGTATTAGGTGATTCATTAAAGGCAAGGTTTAGTGGGCCTTACAGGGGTGAAAAGAAATTGAGTGAAGTCAATTATTTAATAAACACTCCTGATAGAAGAAAGGAGCGGAGGGTGTGTCATGTAAATATTCTTAAAACGTACTTTGACAAGAAGAGGAACAAAAAGAGTTATTAGTGATGGTGGATGATGAGAAAGAGGTGGAAGTGCAGGACACTGAAATTGATTTTCCTCTAATCAAATTGGATAATGAGGGGGGTGGGCACTTGAAAATTTAAATGAAATATTGAGTTACTTTCCAAACAAGCGCCAAGGGGATTTCAAAAAGCTATTGCCGTCACACAAACCTATTTGTGGGAATAAGTTGGGGAGGACAAATTTAGCTATACACGATGTGTCTGTACAGGTTTCATCTTCAATAAGGCAACATCCTTATAGGTTAAATCTGGCAAAGTTATCACAAGTACAGAAAGAAATTGATTTCGTGCTTCAAAATGATATCATTGAGTCTGATTGCAGTAACTGGAATCTATCTATTCTGCTGGTACCAAAACTGGAAGGAACGCAAAGACTGTCTGTGGACTATTGAGAGTTGAATGCGGTGACAAAAGCGGATTCCTTTCCTAAACTGTGGTTGCAAGACTGCATTGAGAAAGTGGGACAATCCAAATTTATCACAAAGATTGACTTGCTAAAAGGATATTGTCAGGTACCATTGTCAGAAAGACCAAAGCAGATATTGGCTTTTGTGATGCCAAATGGACTAAATCAGTTTAAAGTCATGCCATTTGGAAGAATGCATCTGCGAACATTCAAAGACTGACAAAGTATTTGCATGTCTAAGCAATTGTGCTCTTCATATTGGTGATCTGATAGTTTTCAGTCAAATGTAGGAGGAGCATTTACAGTATCTGGAAGAATTATTTACTTGATAACAAGAAGCTAATTTGCTGATGGAGGAGGCCGTTCAGCCCATTATGTCTTGCCAGTGCCTTTGAAGAGCAATCTCATTCTTCCACTCTTTCCCATTGCCCCTGTACTTTTTTCCTTTCTCTAAGGGCAGATTTTCTGCCTGCTGGGCGGACGGGCCAACCCAATCTCCGGCGGGTGGGAAGACAACCCCCACCGGAGAAGTGGGCCCCGCCACCATTTTAAGTGGGCGGGCCAATTGAGGCCCACCCAGCGTGATGTCCGGCGGGAAGTGCTATGCACTTCCTGTGCGGTTGCGGGGGGGGATTCCCCAAAAGCAAGTGTGCTCTCTTTTGCGCATACAAAAGTGCTACCTCAGGGAGATCGCTGACACTTTTAAAAATATGAAAAATGGAGAAAAAAAATTCCCTAACATGTCCCCCTCATGTGATGGGACATGTTCATAATTTACATAATACATTTATTAAAATGTTTAAAACCCTACATGAAACCTCATCCCACCGGTGGATGAGGTTTCATGTTTTCTCTATTTGCTGCCGGGGCTCCTGGCCTGCCCACCAACCTTAAGGTTGGACGGGCAGGTCCTTTAATTGTTTAAATGATCCTGTCAATGGCCTCAATTGGCCATTGACAGGTCGGTGGGCCCACAGCTGATTTTGCTGTTCCCCCGCCTTCCTGAAAATTTAAATGGACCAGGATGATGTCGGGGGTTCCACCCGACATCATCCTGTGTCATTTTATGCGTCGGCGAGCGGGCCCCGCCCCCTGCTTGCCGATGGCAAAATTCTGCCCTAAGTGTCCAATAAATTCCCTTTTGAAGGTTTCTATTGAATCTTTATGAACTACCCCATCAGGCAGTACATTCCAAATTCTAGCAAATCGTTGTGTCAGTTTGTTTTTCCTCAGGTCACCTCTGGTTCTGTTGGCAATTACCTTAGATTTATGTTGTCTGGTTATCAACCCTTCAGCCACAGGAAACAGTTTCTCTTTATTTATTATATCTAAACTTATAGTGATTTTGAACACTCCGATCAAATCTCCTCTTAGCATTCTCTGTTCTAAGTAGAAGAACCCCACCTTATCCAGACCTGTTACATCGATCAGTTACATCGCAACAGTTATATCAGTTCAGTTACATCAGATCAGTTACATCGATCAGTTACATCGGATCAGTTACATCAGATCAGTTACATTGGATCAGTAACATTGAATAAGTTACATTGAATCAGTTATATCAGATCAGTTACATCGGATCAGTTTCATTGGATCAGTTACATTGGATCAGTTACATCGGATCAGTTATATCGGATCAGTTAAATTGCATCAGTTACATTGAATCAGTTACATTGGATCAGTTACATTGGATCAGTTACATCGGATCAGTTATATCGGATCAGTTAAATTGCATCAGTTACATTGAATCAGTTACATCGTATCAGTTACACTGGATCAGTTACATCGATCAGTTACATCGATCAGTTACATTGCATCAGTTACATCGTATCAGTTACATGGATCAGTTACATCGATCAGTTACATCGATCAGTTACATTGGATCAGTTATATCAATCAGTTACATTGGATCAGTTACATTGGATCAGTTACATCGGGTCAGTTAAACTGGATCAGTTACATCGGATCTTTTACATCGGATCAGTTACATCGGATCAGTTACATTGGATCACTTACATCGATCAGTTACATTGGATCAGTTACTTTGGATCAGTTACATCGGATCAGTTACATTGGATCAGTTACATTGATCAGTAACATCGATCAGTTACATTGGATCAGTTACATCGGATCAGTTACGAGGGATCAGTTACATTGGATTAGTTGCATTGGATCAGTTACATTGTTTCAGTTACATCGAACAATTACATTAGATCAGTTACATCGGGCCAGTTAAATTGGTTCAGTTACATCGGATCAGTTATATCAGAGCAGTTACATTGGATCAGTTACATCGATCAGTTTCATTGGATCAGTTACATCGATCAGTTACATCGGATCAGTTACATTGGATCAGTTACATCGATCATCACATTGGATCAGTTACATTGCATCAGTTACATTGATCAGTTACATCGGATCAGTTGCACCGGAACAGTTCCATCTGATCAGTTACATTGAATCAGTTATATCGGATCAGTTTAATTGGATCAGCTATATCGGATCAGTTACATTGGATCAGTTACATTGGATCAGTTACATCGGATCACTTACATTAGATCAGTTAAATCGGATCAGTTACATTGGAGCAGTTACATCGGATCAGTTATATCGGATCAGTTACATCAGAGCAGTTACATTGGATCAGTTACATCGGATCAGTTACATTGGATCAGTTACATCAGATCAGTTACATTGAATCAGTTACATTGGATCAGTTACTTGGATCAGTTACATTGCATCAGTTACATCGGATCTGTTACATTGAATCAGTTATATCAGATCAGTTACATTGGATCAGTTACATTGGATCAGTTACATCGGATCAGTTATATCGGATCAGTTACAATGAATCAGTTATATCAGATCAGTTACATTGGATCAGTTACATTGGATCAGTTACATCGGATCAGTTATATCGGATCAGTTACATTGGAAAAGTTACATTGGATCAGTTACATCAGATCAGTTACATTGCAGCAGTTACATCGGAACTGATACATCGATCAGTTTGATCGGATCAGTTTTATCGGGTCAGTTAAATTGCATCAATTACATTGAATCAATTACATTGAATGAGTTACATTGTTTGGTGGTGGCATCATGCTGGAGTTGGCGGAAATGGCGGAGGATGATCCTTTGAATGCGGAGGCTGGTGGGGTGATAAGTGAGGACAAGGGGGACCCTATCATGTTTCTGGGAAGGAGGAGAAGGCGTGAGGGCGGATGCGCAGGAGATGGGCCGGACATGGTTGAGGGCCCTGTCAACGACCGTGCGTGGAAAACCTCAGTTAAGGAAGAAGGAGGACATGTCAGAGGAACTGTTTTTGAAGGTAGCATCATCAGAACAGATGCAATGGAGGCGAAGGAACTGAGAGAATGGGATGGAGTTCTTACAGGAAGCAGGGTGTGAGGAGCTGTAGTCGAGGTAGCTGTGGGAGTCGGCAGGCTTGTAATGGATATTGGTGGACAGTCTATCACCAGAAATTGAGACAGAGAGGTCAAGGAAGGGAAGGGAAGTGTCAGAGATGGACCATGTGAAAATGATGGAGGGGTGGAGATTGGAAGCAAAATTAATAAATTTTTCCAGGTCCCGACGAGAGCATGAAGCAGCACTGAAGTAATCATTGATGTACCGGAGAAAGAGTTGTGGGAGGGGGCCGGAGTAGGACTGGAACAAGGAATGTTCCACATACCCCATAAAGAGACAGGCATAGCTGGGGCCCATGCGGGTACCCATAGCCACACCTTTTATTTGGAGGAAGTGAGAGGAGTCAAAGGAGAAATTGTTCAGTGTGAGAACAAGTTCAGCCAGACAGAGGAGAGTAGTGGTGGATGGGGATTGTTCAGGCCTTTGTTCAAGGAAGAAGCTAAGGGCCCTCAGACCATCCTGGTGGGGGATGGAGGTGTAGAGGGATTGGACGTCCATGGTGAAGAGGAAGCGGTTGGGGCCAGGGAACTGGAAATTGTTGATGTGACGTAAGGTGTCAGAGGAATCACGGATGTAGGTGGGAAGGGACTGGACAAGGGGAGAGAGAAGGGAGTCAAGATAACGAGAAATGAGTTCCGTGGGGCAAGAGCAGGCTGACACGATCGGTCTGCCAGGACAGTTCTGTTTGTGGATTTTGGGTAGGAGGTAGAAGCGGGCCGTCCGAGGTTGGGCGACTATCAGGTTGGAAGCTGTGGGAGGAAGATCTCCAGAGGAGATGAGGTCAGTGACAGTCCTGGAAACAATGGCTTGATGTTCAGTGGTGGGGTCATGGTCCAGGGAGAGGTAGGAGGAAGTGTCTGCGAGTTGACGCTCAGCCTCCACGAGGTAGAGGTCAGTGCACCAGACAACAATAGCACCACCCTTGTCAGCGGGTTTGATGACAATGTTGGGGTTGGACCTGAGAGAATGGATTATCTGCTCCTATCACTGCTTGCTTGTCCCTACAACCACCCCCCCACCCAACTTCTCTCCCCGCACCCCCCCCCCCCACTTTAAACCAGCTTATATTTCACCCCTCTCCTAACTTTACTCAGTTCTGCTGATGGGTCATGAGGACTCGAAACGTCAACTCTTTTCTTCTCTGCCGATGCTGCCAGACCTGCTGAGTTTTTCCAGGTAATTCTGTTTTTGTTTTAGGTTTTTGAGGATGATGGAAGAATGGGCCAGACTGTCAGAATATTGAAAGTGAGGGACTGGAAGATGATTGTGGAGGTGACATTGCGTTGAAACACTTCAATAATCACCATCCATAAGCCAGCTCAATCTACTGGCAGCCAGCAGAGGGCACCTCACCACTGATCTGACAGAACGTCCACTGCAGCCTCAGATTCATTTAATTGGTAAGTCAAGACACTGAGAAATATTGAAACCAGCACTTAACCCAGACCATAATTAGCAGTGTGTCAGACATTGCAAATGCAATTTCTTGACCAACAGAATCATGCTGCAAATACCACAGGCCGTTCGAGGCTTGTTGTGGGAAGACATTAAGTCTCCACATTTCACACATTGCGAATGGCCAACGTAGCAGAGCTCATGGTGAACAGCTGTCTGCCCAGGGACATGACCGGTCACTGTGACTACTGTCTCATTGCAGATTACACAGACAGCCTGTAAATATAAAACAGACCAGAATACACAAGACATTCAAAAATATCGGGAAAGTGTTCACAGAAAGAAAGACCTGACTTCATATTGCGCCTTGCACATTCTCAGGATGCTTAAGAGACTTACATCAACAATGAAACACTTTATAAGTGTAGTTACTGCCATAATGCAGAAAATGTGGCAGACAATTTGTGCACAGCAAGCTCCCATAATCAACAAAGTGATAATGACCAATTTGCTTCATCCACCTTGGTTAAGGATGAATGCTGGCCAGGATACCGGAGAGAACTCCCCACTATACTTCAGAATAGTGCCTTGGGAACAATTATGGCCGCTGAGAGTGCAGACTGGGCCTCAGTTTAACTTTTCAACTAAAAGACAGAACCTCTATCACTGCAACACTCCCTCAGTACTGCATTAGAGTATCAGCTCCCATAGTACTAGCCTTTCAACAGTGCAGTGCTCCCTCAGTGCTGACCCTCCAACAGTGCAACACTCCCTCAGTACTGACCCTCCAACAGTGCAACACTCCCTCAGTACTGACGTTCTGACAGTGCAGTCCTCCTTCAGACTGATCATCTGACAGTGCAGTGCTCCCTCAGTACTGAACCTCGGAAAGTGTGACACTACCTCAGTACTAAACCTCCAACAGTGCAGCACTCCCACATTACTGACCCTCTGACAGTGCGGCACTCCCTTAGCACTGACGTTCCAACAGCGCAGTTCACCCTCAGTACTGATCCCCAGCAGTGCAGGGCTCCCTCAGTACTGACCCCTCCACCCCCCGACAGCCCAGTACGCCTTGAGTACTAATCCTCCGATAGTGCAGTGCTCTCTCAAACTGAACCTCCAACATGCGGCACTCCCTCAGTACTGACCCTCTGACACTGCAACACTCCCTCAGAACTGACCCTCTGACAGCGCAGCACTACCCCAGTATTGACCCTCTTAGATTGCAACACTCCCTCAGTACTGACCCTCCAACAATGCAATGCTCCCTCAGTACTGACCCCCCAACAGTCCAGTGCCCCCTCAGTACTGACCCTCCAATAGTGCAGCTCTCCCTCAGTACTGACCCTCTGACAGTGCAGCTGTCCCTCAGTACTCACCTCCGACAATACAGCCCTCCCACAGTACTGAGCCTCTTACAATGCAGCACTCCTTCAGTATTGACCCCCCAACAGTACAGCACTCCCTCAGTACTGACCCTCTGATAGTGCATCACTCCCTCAGTACTGTCCCTCTAACAGTACGGCACTCCCTCAGTACTGACCCTCTGACAGTACAGCACTCCCTCAGTACTAACCTTCTGACAGTACAGCACTCCCTCAGTACTGAACCCCCAACAGTGCAGCACTCCCTCAGTACTGGCCCTCTGACAGTACAATGATCCCTCAGTATTGCCAACTCAGTTGGATCCAATCACATTGGGGAGGCATGTTGTTGTTATAACTGTTAGGAACAGGAGGGGCTCAGTTCAAACAGCACTGATTTTTCCTCTTACCACCTATTCAAAAGCAGGTATTTTGTTTCCCCAACCTCTTGGTTTTTGTGTGATCGGATTTCTACCAATTAACCGCACAGCAAACTCGAGTTAGGGTTTACTCAGAAGGTTAATTTATTGCACACATTCAAAAATAACCCGGAAAAGGGGTGTTGGCAACTTCCCACTCCACACTCATCCAGTGAAGGGAGGAAAGGAGATTATAAAGCACAAGGCCCACAGCGAGAATGAATATTGGTTCATGTGAGCTCCAGAGTCTAGAATCAAAGTCCAATGAGAAATTATTTCATGAAGGTCGGGGGCTGAAGATCGTTGACGTAAGGATTGCTTTTCGGAGGGCGTTCATGTCCCAAGGTGAAGTCAACAG
Source organism: Cetorhinus maximus (assembly GCF_964194155.1). NCBI lineage: Eukaryota > Metazoa > Chordata > Chondrichthyes > Lamniformes > Cetorhinidae > Cetorhinus > Cetorhinus maximus. The sequence goes on along the minus strand of NC_135888.1, from coordinate 46,491,939 downwards.
ACAGAGATTGAGTCACTTCTGTAGCAATAGTACAAGATTTTCCCAGCAGATTCAGGTTAGATGGGGGCCAGTTGTCCAACCTGACCAAAACTGGCTTCTGTGTAGCCTGCCAGTCGGATGTTAAACAGCAGACTGAGGCAATGCAGCTCAGAGAGTAATATTAACCTATTCAGCAAGCCAGAGTCTTAGGTCATGTGATCTTACTTCTCCACAACGACTTCAACAGAGGATGTTTATCCAGTGTCTAGAAATTGGCTTTGTGCCCCAGACTGATAACGTCTTAGCCATTATGGGTTGAAAGAGGTGCTATTTGTTGAGGGTCTGGTGTTTAGGAAGCCATCGTCTCCATGGACTCACCAAGTGGAATTTTCCATTTTTGAAACTAAGCGCAGAGTTTCCCGTGCCTGCTGGCTGTGGGTGTGATTGGTGGCATGCGTGATCAGTTTCATGACGGTGGGAAGGCAGGTCGCAATTGTCCGCTCAGCCTGACAATGGTAGGCCGCGTTTCCCGCCAACAGTCATCAGGGAGCTCATTCTTTGTTAGTAAGAAATGAAATTAAATCGATAGCTAGAAACGACGTAGGGTCAGATGATGTAGAATCTGTGTGGGTAGAGTTGAGGAACCGCAAAGGTAAAAAAAACCATAATGGGAGTTATGTACAGGCCTCCGAACAGTAGTCAGGATGTGGGGCACAAGATACACCAGGAGATAGAAAAGGCGTGTAAGAAAGGCAAGGTTACAGTGATCATGGGGGATTTCAACATGCAGGTAGACTGGGAAAATCAGGTTGGTAGTGGATCCCAAGAAAAGGAATTTGTGGAATGTCTACGAGATGGCTTTTTGGAGCAGCTTCTGGTGGAGCCCACTAGGGAATAGGCAATTCTAGATTTAGTGAAATGAGGCAGATTTGATAAGGGAGCTTAAGGTGAAGGAACCCTTAGGAGGAAGTGACCATAATATGATAGAATTTACCCTGCAATTTGAGAGGAAAAAGCTGAAATCAGATGTAACAGTATTACAGTTGAATAAAGGCAACTACAGAGGCATGAGGGAGGAGCTGGCCAGAATTGACTGGGAGATGAGCCTAGCAGGAAAGACAGTGGAACAGCAACGGCAGGAGTTTCTGGGAGTAATTTGGGAGACACAGCAAAAATTCATCCCTAGGAAGAAGAAGCATACCAAAGGGAGGACGAGGCAACCATGGCTGACAAGGGAAGTCAGGGACAGCATAAAAGCTAAAGAGAAAGCACACAATGCGGCGAAGAGCAGTGGGAAACCAGGGGATTGGGAAGCCTACAAAGACCAACAGAGGACAACTAAAAAAGAAATAAGGAGGGAGAAGATTAAATATGAGGGTAAACTAGCCAGTAATATAAAAGAAGATTGCAAGAGTTTTTTTAGATATGTAAAGGGTAAGAGAGAGGCAAAAGTGGACATTGGGCCGCTGGAAAATGACGCTGGAGAAGTAGCAGTGAGGAACAAAGAAATGGCGGAGGAACTGAATAGGTACTTTGCGTCAGTCTTCACGGTGGAAGATACGAGTAACATCCCCAAAGTTCAAGAGAGTCGGGGGGCAGAGGTGAGATGGTGCTAGGAAAACTGAAAGGTCTGAAGGTGGATAAATCACCTGGACCAGATGGATTACACCCCAGAGTTCTGAAGGAGATAGCTGAAGAGATAGTAGAGGTGTTAGTGGTGATCTTTCAGGAATCACTGGAGTCAGTGAGGGTCCCAGAGGACTGGAAAATCGCTAATGTAACCCCCCTGTTTAAGAAGGGAGTGAGGCAAAAGACGGGAAATTACAGGCTGATTAGCCTGACCTCGGTCGTTGGTAAGATTTTAGAGTCCATTATTAAGGATGAGATTTCAGAATACTTGGAAGTGCATGGTAAAATAGGGCAAAGTCAGCATGGTTTCATCAAGGGGAGGTCATGCCTGAGAAATCTGTTAGAATTCTTTGAGGAGGTAACGAGTAGGTTAGACAAAGGAGAGCCAATGGATGTTATCTACTTGGACTTCCAGAAGGCCTTTGACAAGGTGCTACACAGGAGGCTGCTCAGTAAGATAAGAGCCCATGGTGTTAGAGGCAAGGTACTAGCATGGATAGAAGATTGGCTGTCTGGCAGGAGGCAGGGAGTGGGGATAAGGGGGTCCTTCTCAGGATGCTGGCCGGTGACTAGTGGAGTTCCGCAGGTGTCAGTGCTGGGACCACAACTTTTCACTTTACACATTAATGATCTAGATGAAGGAACTGAGGGCATTCTGGCTAAGTTTGCAGATGATACAAAGATAGCTGGAGGGACAGGTAGTCTGGAGGAGGCGGGGAGGCTGCAGAAGGATTTGGACAGGTTAGGAGAATGGGCAAAGAAGTGGCAGATGGAATACAATGTGGGTAAGTGTGAGGTCTTGCACTTTGGTAGGAAGAATAGAAGCATAGACTATTTTTTAAATGGGGAGAGAATTCAGAAATCTGGAGTGCAAAGGGTCTTGGGAGTCCTAGTCCAGGATGCTCTTAAGGTTAACTTGTAGGTTGAGTCGGTAGTTAGGAAGGCAAATGCAATGTTGGCATTTATTTTGAGAGGACTAGAATATAAAAGCAGGGATGTGCTGCTGAGGCTTTATAAGGCTCTGGTCAGACCACATTTAGAATATTGTGAGCAATTTTGGGCCCCGTATCTCAGGAAGGATGTGCTGGCCCTGGAGAGGGTCCATAGGAGGTTCACGAGAATGATCCCAGGAATGAAAGGCTAAACATATGAGGAACGTTTGAGGACTCTGGGTATATACTCGATGGAATTTAGAAGGATGAGGGGGGATCTGATTGAAACTTACAGAATACTGAAAGGCCTGGATAGAGTGGACGTGGGGAAGATGTTTCCATTAGTAGGAGAGACTAGGACCCGAGGGCACAGCCTCAGAGTAAAGGGAAGACCTTTTAGAACAGAGATGAGGAGAAACTTCTTTAGCCAGAGAGTGGTGAATCTATGGAATTCATTGCCACAGAAGGCTGTGGAGGCCAGGTCATTGAGTGTATTTAAGACCGAGATAGATAGGTTCTTGATTGGTAAGGGGATCAAAGGTTACGGGGTGAAGGTGGGAGAATGGGGTTGAGAAACTTATCAGCCATGATTGAATGGCGGAGCAGACTCGATGGACTGAATGGCCTAATTTCTGCTCCTATGTCTTATGGTCTTATAATAATACATCAGTTTATCATTAAAAGTCCATCCCTCCAGGCTCTTGGACCCCGCCGAATCATCCGTCCATGTCGGTGGGAAAGCAGGTCGACGTGTTTCAGAACAGCACACAGGCGATATGCACTTGGCAGCCTTCGCTTTGGGGGAGCTGACATGAGTAAGCAGCATCGTTCTCCACAGCTCGCCAGGGTCACCTGTTGCTTTGCAGGCTTCAGGGGCGCCATGGGGCCTGGGTCGAGTGCTGCCCTGCCTCGGAGGTGACTGTTCTCGGGGGGTGGTGTTCAGGGGCAACTGCTCCCCTGCCACAGAGACGGCTGTTGTCGGGTGATGGGGGTGGGGATGGTGTCCGGGGGCAACTGTTGCCCAGCCTCGGAGGCTACTGTTGCTGCTTTCGGGATGGGGCGGGGGTGGGGGGGCAACTGTTGCCCTTGAGTTGGATCCCGCGCACAAGAGATCAAGGTGGGGGGCAGGGTAAGCGAGGGAAATGGCCACATAATGGGAACACCTGTATAAACTGACCATGCCTCTGCAACTAAGACAGATCAGGCGCAGCCACAGTGTTATGATTGGGTTCAGGCTCCGAGCCTGCCTGCCCACATAAGCAATGTGGAGGCACCAAAGGGCCATCAAGCGCTCCATACCTTACCACTGCCCCCAGCACAGACTTCAAGTCTGTACAATACCACTGTATTGGACCGCGAAGCAGTTGGACTGCACACATTGTACGATCTCCTCGCCAATGCTGGCCATGTAACAGTCACTGCTGGAAGCGCTCACAGCCCCTTGCAATCTCAGCATCCTGGTTTCCCCCATGTCACAGGTTGACAGGGCAGCCATGCAGCGCACTCATCTCTGGCCATCCAAGGGGTGACCAGCACTCTCCGGGAAACGTTAAGTGGTGGTCACACAGGGCCAGGAAAGGTGCTAAGTACAGCCATGATGATCACGTCTCTCTCTCTTTCATATTGCAGGAGGACCACGTCAGGATCATGGATCCTGGTGACCTAGCTGTATGCCTGATGGCCTACAGAGACTGCAGAAGACAGAAGAGAGAGCGACTGAGGCTCTTGGCCGCGCAAAGGCAGGAGCAACAACCTCATGAAGAAGGGGCAGCTGGGGCTCCCGCACATGCTGCCCAGGAGTGACAGTGAACTGTGGCTGGTTGGCGCCTAGCGACACCCAGGGTCTATAGACGCCACCTGCCATTCCTGCAGATGATTGAGAACCAGTGTCGCCGATTACTGCGCATGTCTAGGGACCTGGTGGCTCACATCTGCCACTTACTACAGGACTTGGTGCCAAGGGGACATGAAGGGCATCCACTACCAGTGGCTGTGAAAGTGACCACGGTGCTCAATTTCTGTGCCAGTGGCTCCTTTCAGGGCTCCACAGGTGACCTCTGTGGGATTTCACAATCCGCCACCCACAAATACATCCATGAGGTCACGGATGCCATCTTCTCCATGGCACACAACTTTGTGCATTTCACCCGGGACCAGGACAGCCAGGATGCAAGGGCCATTGGATTCGCCCTGATCTCGGGATTCATAGGTGCAGGGTGCGATTGACTGCACTCATGTGGCGCTCAGGTCTCTGTCACTACATTTAATGGACTTCATCAACCACAAGGGCTTCCACTCACTGAACATGCAGCTGGTGAGCGACCACCAGAAACGCATCCTGCAGGTCTGCGCACGGTTTCCAGGGAGCGTGCACGACCGCACTTAGTGCAAATCTGAGAAAATCCCGGCCTAAGTGTGGTGGCTGGTGGGTTCTGTGACAAGTTTCCTGCTGGGTGGCGTGGTGGGAAAATGCACCTGATTTTGTGCTCGGAAGCTCATTAGTTATGCATAGTGGGCTTCTCTCCAAATGTCGTGGTGGGTCGGGAACTGATTGGTCCGTCCAACCATCACCTAATGGGTTCAAAGGTCTGGGCATCATATTTAAATGCCACCCTCACTCTCTCCAGCCCAGCTTTCAGAGGAGGCCATGTGGAAATGGCTGCTGAAAAGCTGCTCCACGGTTTTGCAATGGTATCCTGGAGGCTCTCATCAATGGTGTGCAGCAGCACAGAGATACCCTTCACCCCCAGCGATGGCTCCAGGAAACCCCCTAGCCTCACCTCACCAGACTGGGAGGTCATTGCAAGGGCAATCAGTGTGCTGGGCACCCACCCCCCCCCCCACCCCCCGCCACCACCCAGAGAAATGCCATCCAGTGCAGGAAGAGGATGAATGATCTCAACTGCTCTGCCAGGGCAGGGTGAGTCAGCTTTCAGCTCGCTTCAGTCTCACACTCTCATAATGGCATCACACACTCAAAGGGTCATACTGCTCAGAGATCTTACACAATATTAGCAGAGGACACATCACGGGCACTTTAACATCCCCAGCATCTCATCTATCATGCTGCACAAACTCTATCCTCAACCCTTACTGGGGAGGGCTCAGCACACACAGTAGGCATGCATGCTTCCCAACCTCTGCTCCATCTCTTCTCATCACATTCCATCCACTTGTCTTCATCCAGGCCAAGTTTGCTCACAACTAGAGGGAGAGATTCCATACAGGAGGAGTGACGGCTGACATACAGAAGCTCTTCAAATTAGAGGAAGATGACACCGAGTTGGCAGGGGAGGACAGAGATCGCTCCTGTGGGGAAGGCAAGATCGACCTCTCCCAGCAAGCTAGTAGGGAGAGTCTTCCATGAGTTGATCACATCCTGACATACTCAGTGAGTGACATGCAATGTTGGTGCAGACTCGATGGGCCGAAGGGCCTCTTCTGCACTGTATGGTTCTGTGATTCTGATTCTGTAATGTTGTACTCAGCCTGTTCCTTAACTAAATCTATCTCCTCTCGTTTACAGGCAGCAGCAGGTCTATGGAGACCAGCACAGCCAACACAAGCCCCAGTCCCCAGCCCATCTCAGAGGAGGATGATGAGAATCCAATTGAAGAACGCCTGTCACTCTGTTCACCTGCACCCTCCACCAGTGCAGAGACACACACCCCAGTGGGTCATAGTTCTAGATTAGGCTCGGGGTCGCTTCCTGGAGAGCTCCTCACTGACACATCTCCACAGCATTCAGAGGCAGTGACAGCCCAGGTCTCTGGCACTTGATGCATTGCTGGAGATCAGGTACCCGCTGAGTCTGAGTCTGATGATGAGTCTCCAGAAATGGCCGTCTCACACTTGCTGGAGATGCAACAATATGCGGCGGAAAAGCAGGTGGAGTTGCAAGAGGCACTCAACAGACTAGAGAGAAGGATAGAGAAGTCCATCCACCTTCTGTTTGATGTTGTGGCTCCGACATGCGAGCACCTCGAGATCGCCATGGGAATGGTGACGGCCGCCTTGGAGACCTTGGGCCAGAAGATCCTGCCGGATTTGTGCTCAGACCTGCTCTCCATCACTATAGGCATTGGTGGGATCCATCCTTGGCTAGGCAAGAGGGGCGCGGGCACCTTGATCTCACTCCAGGTACCCCTTCTCCTCTTGAAGTCAGGCAGGGGCCTGAGGGCACCTACAGGGAGGAGAACCAGCAGCTGGGGACCCCGGGGCCATCCACCCAGGCGACTCTGAGACAGTCCAGCCGATCCCAATCCCCTCTGTCTGTGACCCCGTCACCTCCAGCTGTACAGGGCAAGGAGGGTGCACCTGCCCCACAGCAGGAGACGCAAAGCAGGCCCTGGTCCTCCAAGTCTCAACCCTTTAGGGGATGCTGCCAAAGTCATTAAAAACAGCAAGGTGTAGCTGTGAGCAGGCTGCCTCCACCTCTGCTGCTGATATCGGGGATCAGCATGAAGTAGCGGTAAGGTTAGGAAAGTAAGAAGATTTGACATCACTTCTGGGTCACAGCTGTTCAATCACTGTAAATATCATGCACCTTCGTAAATATATTTGCTGTTAGGAGAATGGTGTTTTCATTTGAAAATGTTGTGCAGATGCGTCTATGCGCCCTCTTATTGCTAGGGTTCGTCATGCTCCCACTCAGTGTTTGCCTCCCTTTGTGAGACTCACATTCATGTGATGTGTACCTGACTCATGATACTTATTCTACCCTTGTGTTATGTCAAACTCTTCACTGAAGGCTCTGCAAAATGCATTAGCAACCCTACTCTTTACAAGGCATGGAGCTAATGTCCTCACTAGCCTTGGGGGGGTATCTGTAATTGCCTCTCCAATGGAGAAGGCTGCCTTCACTGGGAGTGCCAAAGCACAAGACCTACAGTCATAATGCTCTTTCCAACCATGTGCGCATCTCAGGGACTGCAAAAAACCTTCCCAGGAAGATGGCCACCACTGCATCAAGGCTTTTGACACAGCATCTGTTATGGTGACTATCACTTCCCAGAGCGTACCATTGGAGTGTTCGCTGCTAACTTTTCTAATGAACAGGGCCTAGTGAATCATGAGGTTTGAAGATGTGAGGCCGAATGCTGAGATTGCTCTCGATGTCACTGGTTGTACAGGCATTTCAGTCCACGGGCTTGGCACTAAAGGACAGAAGGAATGTGGATGTGTGCCATTACCTGTTCCTTACTCCTCATGGAATCAGTGTGTCATGGGCAAGTCTTCCACATTGTGCTTCTTCAAGGGCATCCTCACGTGGGAGCTGACCCTTATCTCCTTCTTAAGGTTCCTGCCTATCCTGTTCTTCATTGTCAGAGGAGCTCTCAGCCTTCTCCATGTCTCCCTCTGGCAAGGAATCCCCCTCTTTGAAGCACCAGGTTGTGAAGGGTGCAACACGCCAGGATGATGCGGGACACCCTCTGTGGAGAGTACTGCAGACACCTAACTGAGTGGTCCAAGCATTGGAAGCACATCTTCAGGGTTCCAATGGTTTGCTCGATGATGGATTGTGTTGCCTTATGCGCCTTGTTGCATCTGTTTTCCAGTGATTCAGGGGACGATGCACTGGTGTCATGAGCCATCATTTGACTGGGCATGCCTTATCCCTAAGCAGCCATCCGTGTATTCGCTGAGGCTCTTAGAATATGTGAGGCACCTGGGAGTGACTCAGGATGTATGAGCCATGGCAACTCTTAGGGTACAAACATGCATGATGTGCTTTTGATGAGTGCACACCAGTTGAACGTTGATGGAGTGGATCCCTTTCCTGTTAATGAACATCAGGGTGGTGCCATGGAGCTCGCAATGTCACATGTGTGCAAGTGATTGCATCCTGTGCTCTAGGGAAGCCTGAGATAGCTGCAAACTCCAGAAATCTGTCATAAATAAAAACAGAAAATGCTGGAAAAACACAGCAGGTCTGGCAGCATCTGTGGAGAAAGAAACAGAGTTAATGTTTCGAGTCTGTATGACTCTTCTTTAGAGCTCTGAAGAATAATCATACGCACTTGAAACATTAACCCTGTTTCTCTCGTTAAGTTGCTGCCAGATCTGCTGAGTTTTTCCAACATTTTCTGTTTTTTTTTCAGATGTCCAGCACTGCAGCGTTTTGCTTTTCCCTGAAATCTATCAGCCTGGTTAGCTTCATCGAGTGCAAAATTCACAAAATGATTAGTTTACTGTCGAAGGCATTATCACCTCCTTGATACATTTATGCGTTGGGGACTGTGAGGTGCTGCATAGGCATCCCTGGAACGATCCACAGGCTAAAAAATTGAGCGGGGTGGTGACCTTCAGGGTCAGTGGCAGGGGTTGTCCTCCCAGATCAAGGGGCGTTAGATCCCCCTACAGAACATGGCAGATGTGAGCCACCAACTCTCTTTACAAGTGCAGACATGTGCGGCATTGTCTGTCGCTCATTTCCAGATAGGAGCGTATTTGCGGTAGACCCTGGGATGTGCGAGTCGCCTCCATGGGGTGGGTCTAACCTCCTCATCCTCTGGCTGTTGCTCAGGCTGCCCTGGACCATAGTCCTCAGGCTGAGACTCCTCTCGAAGCTGGGCTCGGTGGCGCCAGGCCCTTCTCCTCTTCCTTAATCAGATCACTGCCATCAGGAAGACAGCAGTGAGCACGTGCTTGGTTGTTCTATCCCCCTTCTCCCTGGATAGATGCAAGAGATCATTGAATGCTGGGCAAAAATAGTAGACCTCCCACTTGCAAACAGACAGACAATGTCATTCCCCAGAGCTGCGTCTGCGCTAATAGCTTTTTGCTGCACTGAGGTGTACACTCATATATCTATGTGCCCACAGTGCCAACCCTGATGCTTTACATCTCAATCCCACAGAACTTGTGAGAGCTTTGGACACATTGTGAAATGTGTGACCTTAACAAAGGCACGGTGATTCCGCCCGATGGGGGTGGCAGCCCAGAGCCAGTGGCAGGAGGATGTCGGAGTCGCCCGAGACTCAGAGCCTGGCCTCGGCCTCCTTGCAGCTCAACCTGGCCAAAGCGAAGGGGATTGATGACAAGGAGTTTGATATTCCCCAAGCCGATGCTCCACCTACTCTAGAAAGCATATTGAATGAAACAGAAGACGAAGGTGAATCATTTGTATTGGAGGACCTAGCTCTCTTGAATATGGATAACATTGATACAGACTCAGGTGAAACCTTGTCTCTTGCTAGTTCAGATCGTGGGGACAGGACGAATTTAAAATGAAGGAATGAAGTTTCAGGCATCAGCTCAAGCGTTCACAGTTCGGTTGTCCGGCAGTCAGTTCTTAAAGGAGTTTCTGCGCAAGTTGTGTCTGCAGCAGATAGAGTGGATGCAGGATTGCCCACTGCTGTTGTATCAAATGTAATAGTAGTGGGAACATCACATGGGCTGGCACTTATATTTGGAAAAGGTACAGAAGATAGAGGTGTGGGTGTACCTCAGGGCTTGCTTGCTTTCTGCTTCTTTACAAATTGCTGCTTCAATAATTGACTTAACAAAGGCACTCCTGCAATCTATTATCTTTAATGCTGATCAATTTAACTTGCACTTCAACAATGACTTTGACCTTCTCAAAGAAATCTTCGTCTTTTCTATCAGCTCTGACTCCATTTCAATGTTTTGAGGCCAAGCTGTTTGAGGATAACCCCTGAAATGGGCCCCTAAGTGCAGCCCCAAGCTCCTTGCACACTGACTCAGACCCCTCCGCCCAAATTCTCTTCCACTTTCAATTTGTTACTGCAGCAGCATCTTGTTGGCAAGATGGTGGTGTTGAGATTTAATTTTGAGACCAGCTTCAAACCTCCCTCTGTGAGTGTTTATTTCCCTGAAATCTTCCTGGAGCTCCACGGTGTGCAGGTAGAGCTCCCGCCCATTATTCTCCAGCCCCTCACAGTAATCTTGGATCCCTTTGTAATTGTGGTCGACATTCCAACCCTCCCGCCTGAACCCATAGCTATTGATGTCCTCATGCCCGCTGTGGACCTCACCCCTCCCCACCTCAAGGCTGTGTGCACAGTCACATACAGAGGAGACCATCCCCACCCCCAGGAAAGTTTCGAACAACCCCCTCTGTATTATGATTTCTACTTTTACAGGCTGCAGATACCTCCCCTAACCCTGACCATTCCATCTGCAGCCCAATACCAAGCCAGACAAGACCATGGCCAGCAACAGTAAGACTATGGCCATGCCCTGAACACAAAGCTATACCTTATCCCAACTGAGCACACAGTCCTTGCCCCTCCCTGGAGTGGGACCACGATGTGCCTGCCATGCATAGCCCTGTTTCATGACCCGCAAAGCCCCAGGATTGGCTTCACTCTGGCACCCTAACTCCTTGGCCCCAGACCAGGGACTATGACTGTCTTTCTCTTTGTTCTCCCATTCCTTCCTGACAGCTGACAACACAATGTCCCTCCTCCCCCGACTTCCATGAGTCTCTGTGCAACCCCTCCCTCATGCGCACTCCTTTTCCCTTCCCTACCTCCATGAGTCTTTATGCAACTGACTCCTCTTGTGCCAAACTAACATAACCCCCAGCCCTTGAATTGCTGAGTCTGTGTGCTTCCCCTCCAATTCATGTAGTTCTATTCCCATTCCACCCTCTATTGTATCTGGGTTCCTGTCCTTTATGCTGGTCTCCAGCTTCCCCACCCTCGGCCTCTCTCTGCCTGCCATTGTTTCCCCCTTTCCCCACTTCCCCATTGTCCCTCATGTATCTTTCCTCCTTCCTCCCACTACCCCCACCCCCACCCCCGGCAGCAATGTTGGTCTCTGTCTGTGTTCTTGCCCTGCCTGGGCCTCCAGAAAACACCGTCCTGGAGAACGGGGCAAGCCAATGAGCAGTGCAACCCCACACCCCCACCAGTGTAGCATGTCACTGGCATTAGTGAGAACCCGGAGCAGCGCTGCTGCAGATAGGGTTTGCATGTTGCACTCGCCTTGAAGACAGGAACGAAGTGAGGGCCAACAGCTGGACATCACTTATATCCAAATGTGTTTCAGACCGGTCTAATTTCCCACTAGATTGGGAGGGGCTACATGATTCCGGTGAGAAGCATTTTTAATGAGCATTCATGGTAATGTATGTAAATGGGGTTCCCACCATGGATCATTGGGAAACCCAACCCACCACCTGCCCATTATGAAAGTGGTGAGCGGAAAATTCCAAACTGTTTTCCTGCTGGTGGGTTTCCGATTTTTGGCCTCTCTCCAAATTTTCCAGCAACACCAGGGAACCCACCAAGGGTGCAGTGGATGGTAAATGCTGAGTTGTTCAAATCCCAGAGGGAAATTCGAAACAACTGCCACAACTATTTTATAATTTACATTTATTTTGAGGTGCATGCCTTGAATTCAGTCGTAATAAGACCACCGAGTCTTATAGGTTTCTTACAAAACTAATGATTTTAGGCACATACAAAGGTTTACAAATTACTACTGTGATAACTCCTAGCTCCCCTAGTTAATCTAATTCCCCGTTACACCAAGTTAAGGCAACAGTAAAACACATAGGGCTGAATTTTCTGGCTGACGCACGGGTGGCAGAGCCCACACGTCGGCGCTTAAAATGTCGCGTGCTGACGTCACTCGAGCGTCCCGATGTCAGCGCGCGGCATCGTGATGTTTAGGTCGGCGGGCACGCTATGCAGCGCGATGCACGCCCGCCATTAATTAAAGGCCTTGTTAAGGCCCTTAAGTCAGCAATTGAAGCCGATTTTGAGGAGCCTGTGCGAACTTCAGCTCGGCGCATGGGCCCAATGGGCAGGCGGGTAAGTGATTTTTTAACAAACCTTATCCACTGGCGGGATGAGGTTTAATTTCGGCTTTAAAAAAGCTTAATAAAGTTTTTGTGTATTTCATCAATATGTCCCATCTCGTGTGACATTTTCATATGAGGGGGACATGTCAATGATTTTTTTATTTTTCTATTTTTAAACTTTCACAACCTTTCAGTGATCTCCCTGAGGCACCACTTAGCCTCAGGGAGATGTGCGCTCTTTTGCGTGCATGCGTGAAAGAGCGCACTCTCGCAGTTGGGGAATCCCCCCCAGCCTGCACAGGAAGCGCATAGCGCTTCCCATCGGGCATCACGCTGGGCGGGCCTTAATTGGCCCGCCCACTTAAAATGGCAGTGGGGCCCGTTTCGGCAGCGGCGATCAACTGCCCACCCACTGCCAAGTTGGTCGGGCCCACCCGCCCATCAAAGGCAAAATTCAGCCCATAGACTTTAAAAGACCCAGGCAAAGAAACACGATGCCCTGAACAGTCAAATTCAAAGTGAGTTTTCTTCACTTCAGTTCATGTAGACAGCAACTTGAGGCTTAGGGGCTTTCACGCTTGTTAGATCTTAGAATTCCTTCTTTTACACATAACCTCATCTCCTTTGTACAGGTTTCTCCCTTTTTAATGCAAATCCCATTGTCCCAATATGTCTTTCCAACTCTACTTTTCGAATAATAAAAATCTTTCATAGTACCAATTTTATCAGTAAGCTTTGGGAAAAATAAACACACTGTTTGGCTTAGCCTCTGTTGGCTAGGTGTAACACCTTACTATCTCTTTGAAATTCACTACTCGGGTTTATCTAAGAATGCAAATTTTCCTTTTGCACCTCATATTCTAAAACCTCAGCCATGATGACTTAGTTAGCATTTCAAACCTAGCTTCTCTTCTGACACATCAAAGCCTTCAGACCAGCTGACTTTAACTCTATGAAGTCCCACATACAGACACACACACACACATGCACACACACAATATTCCTACCTTACAATAAATTTCAATAACATTATGAAAATTATTATATTTTCCTGACGCCCCCCTCCTTACTAAAAACTGAATGGTCATGATTTAAAAGGACGGTTTCATTTTCTTAACCCATCTTACATTGCCTCCTCTACCTTATTATACTATTACATTACCAGATGCATACATTAACATAACAATATATATGCAAATCTTTGGTATCAACAGAAATCATTCCAGTCCAGTGACCAAGTTTAAAAATGTCCAATTTTCCCTTTAAGCTTCAAATTTTTGACAATACACCTGCAATTAGATTTTCTCATCCAGCCATATGTATAATCTGTAAATGGTTGCAGTAATAAACTCCATCTGAACAGCCTTGCAATTCTGTCTCGAAATTTGTCCAGAAACTTTAAAGGATTGTGGTCTGTATAAACAATTGTTTCTGATGAATTGTTTGCAACGTAAATCTCAAAATGCTGCAAAATCAGACCCAATGTCTCCTTTTCGATCATTGAATATCTTCTCTGTTGTACATTCAACTTCTGTGAAAAATATCCTATCGGTTTTTCAATTCCGTTTTCATCTTCTTGTAACAGTACGGCCCCAATGCCTATATTGTTTGCATCAACGGACAACTTAAATTGCTTGTCATAATTGGGCACTGCCAAAACTGATGTAGCTAATGCAGTTTTCAAACTGCCAAGTGCCTCTGACACTCCTGTGTCCATTGAAACTTCTTGTTCTTTTTTAATAATTTAGTCAATGGAGCAACTACACTGCTAAAATTTCGTACAAATTTCCAGTAAATCCCATTCATGCCCAGAAATCTTAAAACTTCTCGTTTTGTTGTAGACATGGAGAAATCCACGATACCCTTGACTTTCACATCTTTCGGAGCCACCTTACCATGTCCAATGGTATGGACTAGATACGTAACTTGCGCTTTTGTAAATTCACTATTAGACAAGTTCATCACCAATTTAGCTTCTTATAATTAACAAAACAATTCTTCCAGATGCTGTAAATGCTCCTCCCATGTCTGACTGCAAACTGTCAAGTCATTAATATAAACAGCACAATTCCTCAGACTTGCAATTACTTTATTTGTCAGTCTTTGAAATGTTTCAGGTACATTTTTCATACTAAATGTCATGACTTTAAGCTGATATAGTCTATCTTGCATCTTAAAAGCCAATATTTCCTTTGCTCTCTCCAACAACGGTGTTTGCCAATATCCTCTCAGCAAGTCAATCTTTGCGATAAATTTTGATTGTCCCACTTTCTCAATGCAATCTTACAACCGTGGTATAGGATATGAATCCACTTTTGCCACTGCATTTGCCTTTCGATAGCCCACACACAGACTGTGTGTTCCATCCAGCTTCAGTACCAGTACAATAGGCGAACTCCAGTTACTGCAACTAGACTCAATTATATCATTTTGAAGCATGAATTCAATGTCTTTCTGTACATGTGATAACTTTGCTGGATTTAATCTATAAGAATGTTGTCTTATCGAAGATGAAACTCCTACACATACATCATGTGTAGCTAAATTTGTCCTCCCCAGTTTATTCCCACAAATAGCTTTGTGTGACTGCAATAGCTTCCCCAAATCATTTTGATACTTGTCAGGGAGGTCACTCAATATTACACTTAAATTTTCAAGTGCCCCCTCATTATCAAATTTGATTAGAGGAAAATCAATTTCAGAATCCTGCATTTCTATTTCTTTCTCTTTATCTACTACCACTAATACCTCCTTTTGGTCCTCTTCCCTGTGAAAGTACCTTTTAAGCATATTTACATGACACACCCTCTGCTTCTTTCTTCTATTTGGAGTACTTATTAAATAATTTAACTTACTCAGTTTCTTTTCAGTCCTGTAAGACCCACTAAGCTTTGCCTTTAAAAAGGCACCCAGTACTGGTAACAGAACTAACACTTTCTCCCCAGCAACAAAGCTATGAGCTGTAGCTTTCCTGTCTGCCCTCACTTTCATGACGTGCTGTGATATGTTTAAATGTTCCCTGGCCGACTCACATGCCCTGTCCAATCTTTCTCTGAAGTTTGATACATAACACAGGAGAGTAGTTTCTTAATTTTGACACACCAATTTCTCATGAATCAATTTCAGTGGTCCCCTTACCTTCTGCCCATAAACTAGTTCAAAAGGAGTAAAACCAGTTGAAGCATTAGGAACGTCCCTAATAGCAAATAACAAGAATGGAATTCCCCAACTCAATCCTGTGGATAATCCTGACTATACACCCTCATCATAGTTTTTAGAGTTTGATGCCATTTTTCCAAAGCCCCTTGTGACTCCGGGTGATAAGCTATTGACTTAAACTGTTTTATCACCAAACTATTCATTACTTCATTAAACAGCAGCGACATGAAATTTGAACCCTAACCTGATTGTATTTCTTTAGGTAAACCATATCTTGTAAAAAAATTTAGTCAACTCTTCCACAATTCTCTTTGTTGTAATATTTCTCAAAGCTAATGCTTCAGGAAACCTGATAGACACATCCATTAGTAAGAACTGATTTCCCCTCTTTGTCTTAGGAAGGGGTCCTGCACAATCAATCATGACCATAGTAAAAGGTTCTTCAAATGCTAGAATTGGAATTAAAAGTGCCGGCTTAATCACTGCTTGTGGCTTCCCTATCACCTGACATGTGTGACATGTTCTACAGAATTTGACTACATCCCTATGCAATCCAAGCCAATAAAAATGTTTTTGTACTTTCACCTGTGTATTTCTAAATCATAAATGTCCTCCCATTAGAATTTCATGAGCCATCTTCAGAATCTCATTTCTATATCCAAATGGTATTACAACCTGATGCACCTCCTTCTAGCTTTCATTTGCTGAACCATCATTTTCTCATCAAAATATTACCCTTAAGGTAATAACATTATGTAATATATTTTGCCTCTGCTTCTGAGTAAGCTGTCTGATGTTGTATTTGCAAATCCTTTTTCTGTAACTCCACCAACTACCTTGAGTTAAATACATCAGCTGAATTGTTTTCCAGTCTTTCTTCCTGAACAATGTTATCAAACACAGTGTCAGCTAATTGGATTTACACAACTTCTCCCTGCCTTTGAACCTCCTGTTCATCTTGTTTCAACATATGAGCCTGTGATCTTGTTATCAAACAATCTGGAAACAAGCCAGGATGCTCTCTCTCTGCAATACTTCTGTTGAAAACACTTCAACAGGCTGCTCAACTACCAAAGGCATCACCCACATCTGTGACCCAGCTATATTGTTACCCAGAATAATTTGAACTCCTGCAATGGACATTTTTCCACTACCATCAACAATCACCTCACCTGTTTTCCACTTACTCTTTAAATTTACCTTCCGCAATGGAATAGGTTTAGTATCTCCATGAACCCTGCTTATTATCATCTGTTCCTGCAATACTCCCTCTGAACAACAAATATTACTATTCCACAACATTAAGGATTGACTAGCCTCTGTGTCTCTTAAAATTTTGACATCTTTACCTACTCCCCCTGTACACACGGAAAGACTTATCCTTCACATACAAAATCTTTAAACATCTCTGCAACCTGCTCCTCAGAATTCTCTTGGGTAAATTGTGAACACATTCCCACTTCTTTACCTATCACTGATTCTTCCTGTTTTACCTGTACACAAACCATTGGTTTTTCCTGTGCCTGAACCTCAGAACCCATAGTACTATTACTTCCAAAACTTTTCTGCACCCCAATAACCCCACAGATTTTCCAACATATTGACTTCTTGTGCCTCATTTTATTACAATGAAAACACCTCAATTTTTGAATGTCACTTCTACCCTCAGCATCTTCCTTTTTATTCTGAGAAAAAACTTCCTGGGAATTTCCACCTACCCCTTCTCTTCCCTGAATACCCCCCTTCCTTTCACCTTCCCATTTTCTATCCTTCTCTGATTTAAAAGGGTGACAAAAAAGGTTTAGATCTATGAACTAACTCATAATCATCAGCTATCTCTGCTGCTTGTCTTACCATTTCAACCCTCTGTTCCTCCACATGAGTTCTCTCTATTGAAGGAATTGAATCTTTAAACTCTTCCAAAAGAATTACTTCCCTAAGAGCTGCATATGTTGTCTCTATATTTAATGCCCATATCTATCAGTCAAAATTACTTTGTTTTACTCTTTCAATCTCAATATAAGTTTGCCCAGACTGTTTTCTCATATTCCTAAATTTCTGCCTTTATGCCTCAGGAACCAACTCACATGCACTCAAAATAGCCTTTTTTACCACATCATAGTTCACCGACATTTCTTCTGAAAGTGAAGCATAAACCTCATGTGCTCTACCCACCAGTCGGATTGTAACAACAATGCCCAGTTTTCAAGTGGCCATTTCATCTGTTTAGCTATCTTCTCAAATGACATAAAGAATGCTTCAACATTTCCTTCCCCAAACTTTGGAAGAGCTTGTACAAATTTAAACATTTCCCCACTGGGTTATGATTTGGAAATAAGTCCTTCCTCATCTCCTGGTGCCTCTTTTTAACTGTCTGCATTTTAAGTTGGAGTTCTCTGCCTCTCTCTTTTTCCCTTTCCTGCCTGTCTAGCCTTGCCATTTCTAATTCCCTTTGAAATGTTGTCTCTCTTTCCTTTTCTTTTTCGGCTACCCCTAGCTCAAGATTTTTCATTTGCAAATGAACTTGAACCCATTCCAATGACCCACCCCTTGGAGAACTCAGTTTCTCAGGTGCTCCTTCCAATTTCAAATGCTGTGCTGTACCATCAATTATATCTGATTTCCTTACCCCTGCAGGTAACCCTAATTGTGACTCATCTGCCAATTCCATTAACTTAGCCTCATTTGCCTTTTGTAAACCAGCCAATGTTATAACTTAAAGCCCCAGACAAGTGTTAGCAACTGCCAAAGCCATATTGCAGTCTCAACATTTAAAAAAAACCCCACACTAAGTCCTGAATTCAAGGAGCTTCTTATTCTCGTAACCTTAAGATTCACCAACTCCAAACCGATCCAGTAATTTAAAATAAATCCCAGACGAGCCCCCAATTTTGTTGTGGCACAGCAGGTGGTAAATGCTGCATTGCTCGAATCCCAGAGGAAAACTTGAAACAACTGCCACATCTATTTTACAATTTATATTTATTTCGAGATGGGTGCCTTGAATTCAGTAGTAATAAGACCACTGAGTCTTATAGTTTTCTTACAAAACTAAATCAAATCTTTATTAATCAAAAATGGTTTTAAGCACATACATAGGTTTACAAATTATACTATGATAACTCCTAGCTCCCCTTGTTAATCTAATTTCCTGTTACACCACGTTAAAGCAACAGTAAAACACATAGGGCAGAATTTTATGGCTGACGTACGGGTGGCGGAGCCCGCATGTCAGTGCTTAAAATGTTGAGCGAGCGTCCCGACATCAGCGTGCGGCATTGCAATATTTAGGTGGGCGGGCACTATGAAGTGCGACGCACGCCCACCATAAAGGCCTTGTTAAGGCCTTTAACTCAGCAATTGAAGCTGATTTTGAGGAGTCCGTGCGATCTTTGCCTCAGTGCACAGGCCCAACGGGCAGGCGGGTAACTGATTTTTTTAACAAACCTCATCCACGGGTGGGATATGTGGCCTCAGAGGGGTTGTTCATGTTTTTTCTGAAGTATTTAATGCAGAAAGTGTTTTAAACTTGCCTTGTGATTGTTAGCAGTTCAGATCGATTTCCAATAGCTTTTTCTGTACTTTGAAGCTTCAGCTCACCAGTCTGCAGACAGTAATCTTTATCGGGCCTGCAGCTTTCCGAAGGCCTCCATTTAGCCTGGGTATAGGTTATGACATCTCCACTGGAGGCAGCTCCCCTGAGGAGGAAGGGAGGGATAGAATAAGGAGGAGGCCAGGAGTGGACAATCAGCCTCCAGGGGAACCACCTTTGGGAGGCCAGGTGCAGGCACAAGGGGCACAGGGCCAAGAGGTTGTCCAAGGTGGAAGGGGCCACAGAAGACGCCACTATCCTGCTGCCAGGGTATACAGGCGGCGAAGCAGCTACCTCAATATGACTGAGGTGCAGTGCCGAAGGAGGCTCCGTCTGTCAAGGGAGACAGTCAACTATATCTGTGAGACGATTAGTCCTGAGATCTCCCCTAACTGTGTGGGTGGACACCCCATGCCAGTGGCTCTGAAGCTCACAGTTGCCCTCCACTTCTATGCATCTGGCTCCTTCCAGGGCTCAGTGGGTGATCTTTGCGGTGTCTCCCAATCAGCTGTCCACACTTGTGTCAAGCAGGTTACAGACGCTCTGTTCAGATGGGCATTGACCTTCACCCACTTCCACTGTAACCAGACAAGTCAGACACAGCGAGCCAGAGGCTTTGCAGCCATTGCTGGCTTCCCCCGCGTCCAGGGTGCTATAGACTGCAGACATGTGGCCATCAAGGCGCCAGCAGGTGAGCCTGGTGCCTTCATCAACAGGAAGGGCTTCCAGTCCATGAACGTGCAGATAGTGTGCTGGGTGACAAGGGCTATCCCCTCAGAAGGTGGCTCATGACGCCTCTCCGCCATCCAAGAACAGAAGCTGAGGAGCTCTACAGTAGGAGCCACGCCTCCACAAGGGCTATGGTGGAGAGAGCCATTGGTCTTCTCAAGATGCGCTTCCAATGCCTGGACCGCTCAGGGGGCGCACTCCAGTACCCCCCAGATCGTGTCTCTGTGATAGTGGTAGCATGCTGCACTCTGAACAATCTTATGCTGGAAAGGGGGGATGCAGTTGACGATGAAGACCTTGACGTAGTGGATGAGGCTGCACATGTTGAATCCAGCAGTGGCTCAGAGGATGAGGGAGCACAGGGCAATGATGAGAGGCAGCACGCCGACCCGCTATTACACCAAGGAGGCAGGGGCATCCGGGACACTTTAATCCAAAGAACCTTCAGCTAGCTCTACACACGTGGATCAGCAGGACCAGCATTGCCTGGCGCATCCATACATGGCACATAGGTGCTCCATCTTCCACCTCATCAGCTGCAACTAAGGGCTTAGTACATCAATGTCCACTCAAACACTCATGATATGTCTGTGAGACATATAAATGCACCACAAAGGAAACACCCTCAGCCATGGTCAGAAAAGTGGACTTTACTCCCATCAAAATAAAACACAAATGTCGCTCAGACATACATAATTCTATTTTCCCTAATCTAGGGCCAACACAAAATCACCAGTGACAAACCCATTAAGTGCCTAATGTGCCTTATGCTTACGTTTGTGGGTGCTACGTCTTGGTGCCGCCCCATCGCTCGGAGTGGCTTGTGAGACAGCCTGCTGACTCTGCTGTCCTGTTGGCGTCAATGACCTTGGCGGCCGTCCTCTGGCCCATGGAGCCTGTGATGGCTCCGCCTGGGAGGGAGTGGCCGGTTCCAGAACTGGCACCTCCCCGGTTGTCGCAGCCTCAATGGATGCAACGGTCACTGGCAGAGGGGCGGAGGAGCTGCTGCCCTCATCTGGAGTGCCCTTAGAGGAGCTCGCAGTGACGACAGGCAGCTGCTGCGCCGACATGAGGTCACATTGGACCTCCCTGCTCACCGCAGATGGATGGGCACTGAGCTGGGACACTTGGTGCCCAGAACATCTCCCACATTGTGAATGACCAGCTGTGGCCATTGGCGCTGTGAGGGCTTGCAGGTCAGAGCGTAACCCAATCAGATGATTCTCAATCCGATTGAAGCCCCTCCCCATGAGAGTCACCAATCTCTCAATGGAGGAAGCCTGAAGCTCTGTCCTGAGGTTCATGCCTTCACTGACACTCTATCTGGATTCCTCCACCACAGAGACCAACTGAAGCACACCCTCATGCAACCCTGCCAGATGCTCCCATACACCCTGCCGCTTGTCCCACAGTTGCTACATGACTGACATCTCCAGAGGCACATCATCACTGCCAGACTCAGCATGTGCCTGGTCCCCTGCAGTCCTCTTGCTGTTGGCGCCATCGGCACTCTCTGTCTGTGCCATCTCCTCCAGCGATTGTGAAGTGCCCTCTCCACTGTGCCCCGGGACACTAGCCGACGTTATTGTCGCCACCGAAGTGTTTGTCACTGCGCTGGTGCCTGGCTGGCTGAAAGGATGTGATGCAAGTTGTAAGTCTTGGCCTTCAGATGTGGAGGGAGAGCTCTGGACGTGTTGGGGGCGGCCGTGCAGTGGTGATGCTGAAATTAACAACAAGGATAGTGCATCAGTTAGCATTCAGTCAGTAACATCATTCATCCCTTTCCCCCCCAGGCTCATAAGTCGGTCACCCTTCAAGAACCTAAGGAGACGAACTTTGGTGGGCTGGTAAATAGTCAAGAGGAGGCCCAAACATTACACGCGCATACAGACAGGCTGGTCAGATGGCCTGAGGAATGCTACATGGAATGTTATGTGGATAACTGTTCGCTTAAGCACTTGGGTAAGACAAGCAAGGTACGGGAATACATGAGTAATGGTAGGACCGTGGGAAGTCACGACGATTACAGGGACCTTGCTGGGTAGACCCGTTAAGGTAGCAGAACAGGAACATAAGGCGTTTAACAAGGTCAAAGCCAGACTTGCCTTTATTAGCCGAGGAATAGAATGTAGGAAAAGGGAGGTCATGTTGCAAGTGCAGAAAATGCTGTCGAGGCCCCATCTATACTTCTGCGCTCAGTTGTGACCTGCGCTTCATGGGAGGGATGGCATTGGAGTGGGGAGAGTGCAGAGGTTCCTGACATGGATGCATGCTGGCCTGGAAAGTTGGAATGATGAGGGAACATTGCATACACTTGCGACATTTGCCGTGGAGCACAGGAGATTGACAGGTCACATTATTGACCTTCATACCGTTATGAGGGGTATAGAACGGGTGGATAGAAGGCAACATTTCCCCTTGGCGCATGGATGACTAACGTGGTGGCATTTATTTAAGTTGAGTGCCATGAGGTTGACAGGTGAGGTGCTGAGGACCTTTTGGACAGAGTAATTTGGGACGCACTAGCTGAAAGGGTGGTGGAGGTACTAACCCTCCTAAGATGCAATAAGTCTTTGGATGTGCAGCAGCGATGCCATGGCATGTTAGGCCATGGGGATAGTGGTCACAAATGGGATAAGGTGACTTTGGAAGGTGCTGGAGATGCGCATCCTCAAGGGGCCGAGGGACCTTTGTGTATGACCCACACGTCTGACTGTATCAGTATGTGAATGAGCAGTGTTGCTGCATTAACGATTGCAGCAACCATCAGTGCTTTGGATGGTGGGGAGACAGAGTGGATGGGACTGTGGCCCTCAAATACCTGGCCGCTGCACCCCAGGGTCGCCGACACCTGTCGACCTCGCCGCCTGCCTCCTCCCCAGCTCCATGGCCTGCTCCTCATACGTGGTAAGGCGCTGCAGCACAGCGTGCTCACCACCAGTCCGCTGCCACTCCCGCATATTGCTCTCAGTTTTTGCCTGCAGAACATAGAAGAGCATTTATTGGGGCTGATCGCTCATATACTCTGCACGCGCACGCTGCACCCCAACCACAGTGGCCCAACTGAGGCCTCCAGCGGCTCCTGTCCACACTACTGGTGATCAGTCACCAGAAGATAATACGTCTGGTCCCAACCCCCTCTCCCAACGGACACCTTGGACACATTCGGCGTCCATCATTTTGAATAACACACGGGTCTTAGCGCCCATGGCAAGGAGGCGCAACTAGGTGCGGCAACGAGGCAGCAGATGGCTCTTGGCCACGATACCTTGAGGCTCCCCTTCCACCATCTCATCACCATCAATAAGACATGTGTTGCAGTTCTGAGTATGTTTCTAGCTGCCTCCCCTGCAGGTTGCCCCCAGACTACTCAAATGCGACAAACACCTACATATGCTGCATGGTTAACCCAACTTCTCCTCAACCACTAAGGCTGATGTCAGCATGGTCACTATCTGTTTTCCCACCCAACGTGCGCCAAATGCCCAATGCAGTAACGACACTAAGACGTGGGGGGGCCCTCAAAGGCTAAGGCTACCAAATGGCCAAGGCTGACATGGTACTCATTCTTCCAGAGCGCAGCAAAACATTGAAGCGCTTGCGGCACTGGGTTCCTGTGCACCACACAGCATCATGAGAGCTAACAACCTCCGCCACCTCCTGCCACGCCTGCTTGGTAACGTTGGGGGACCCTTCTCCTCCCATCCTGGTTGATGGTTGGACACCTCTTGAAGGAGGACAGCAAAGCAGGCATCTGAGAACCCAGGGGCACAGTGGCCCCCCCACTAGCCTATCCTGCAGCCTGCCCCTCTCCTCCTCCTCCTCTGCCCTCAAACCAGCATGTCCTTCTCTATGAGTGGCCATGGTGAACAGCCTAAAGGAGGCTGCCTGGCCACTCTTTATACAGACTGCCGGTTCCCCATTGGAGCCAGCGGTCTGAACACGCCCGCCGCCGATTTAATTTTCTCGATGAACACGGGAGTGGGAACCCCGCTGGGCAGGCCTTAATTGGCCCTCCCACACAAAATGGCGGCGCGGCCTGTTTCGGTGGTGGCGATCGACTGCCCGCCCGCCCGTCAAGCGTAAAGTTCAGCCCATAGATTTTAAAAGACCCCAGGCAAAGTAACACAATACCCTGAACAGTCAAATTCAAAGTGAGTTTCCTTCACTTCAGTTCTTGTAGAGAGCAACTTGAGGCTGGAGGCTTTTCACACTTGTTAGATCTTAGAATGCCTTCTTTTACACATAACCTCATCTCCTTTGTACAGGGCCAGCATATTCCGGTCGGCAAGCAGGGGCGGGGCCCGCTTGCCGATGCATAAAATGACGCAGGGTGACGTCGGGCGGCGTCCCAATGTCACCCCGCGTCATTTAGATTGTCAGTTCAGCGGGCACACATCCATGTCGGATGCTCACCCGCCAACCTGTGAACAGCCTATTTAGGCCATTCAAAAACAATTAACCTCATTAGTGGACCTGCCCGTCCAACCTTAAGGTTCGCGGGCAGGTCGGGAGTGCTGGCGGCCGCCTGAAAAAGCATGAAACCTCATCCACGGGCAGGATGAGGTTTCATCGCTGAATCAAAAAATTAGGAGACACTTTTAATTAACGTTATGTCCATGCCCCAACTCATGTGACATTGTCACATGAGGGGACATGGATGGTGATTGAAATTTTCACTGCAGTAACTTTTTTACTGTGGGAACCAGTCTCCCTGAGGCAGCACTTAGTTTCAGGGAGATTGAGCACTCCTTGTACATGCGCGAAGGAGCGCTCTTCCAAATTTAGGAATCTGCCCCGCCCGCACAGGAAGCGTAAAGGGCTTCCCGGCGGACGTCACGCTGGGTAGGCCTTAATTGGCTCGCCCACTAAAAATGGTGGCGCGCCCCCGATTGGGAGCACCAATCGGATGGCCACCCGCCCATGCCTGCCCCCGCACCTCCCCCCAACAGGGGGAAAATTTTTCCCCAGGTTTCTCCCTTTTTAATGTAAATCCCATTGACCCAAAACAAAAACAAAAATACCTGGAAAAACTCAGCAGGTCTGGCAGCATCTGTGGAGAGGGACACAGTTAACGTTTCGAGTCCAAATGACCCTTCAACAGAACAGACAAAATATGTCTTTCCAACTCTACTTTTCGAATAATAAAAATCTTTCATAGTACCAATTTTATCAGTAAGCTTCGGGAAAAATAAACACACTGTTTAGCTTAGCCTCTGCTGGCTAGGTGTAACACCTTACCACCTCTTTGAAATTCACTACTCGGGTTTATTTAAGAACGCAAATTTTCCTTTTGCACCTAAAACTTCAACCACGTTGACTTATTTAGCATTTCAAGCCTAGCTTCTCTTCTGACACATCGAAGCCTTTAGACCAGCTGTCTTCAATTCAATTAAGTCCCACTCACACATACACTCACACATACACACACACACACACACACGCACACGCACACACGCACACACACACATACACACACGTGCACACACGCGCAAACACACACACACGCGCACACACATGCGCGCACACACACACAAACACGCGTGCACCCACACACACACACACACACACACACACATTATTCCTACCTTACAATAAATTCCAATAACATTATGAAAATTATTATGTTTTCCTGACAGGGCTGGAGGGGAAAACTCCACCCACCAACTCTGCTAACAAGCTTGATTTACCAAATGCCAATGGCCTTCGTCTAGCTCTCTTTGAAGTTGGTCTGTGCAGTTCCACGTGGTCTGTTAGAAGCTCCTCAGATATAATGAGGCGTGACATTTTCAAAACTGAGAAGTGAATTCTTTTGTTCTGGTGACTCCCAGACAGAGGGTTTTCCATCTTCATTGTCTGTGTTCAGCAGAAAAGTCCAGTTTAAAAATAAGAAATAGCAATAAGGATAAAGTTTTTTTAAAAATATATACAGTGTTGAGTTCTGTTCCATAACATAATCAATCAGATTGTTTGTAAGACAAGGATACTTTCTGTTGGAGCCAATCTGTTATTTGTACACAAACGCCCGGCTGAATATTCATATTTTGGAGAATCTGCAGTTGTCTAGAACTTCCAAATGGATCGATCCCACCTCCTGCTCACTCCCACTCACTCTCACATTGTCACTCACAATCTCTCACTCACCTATTTAACTCACGCTCTCTCATTCTCAATCACTCTTACCCTTCCTCACTGTGACTCTCACAAACTCTCACTTTCATAACTAATTCTCCCCAGTTTTTGCTGTCATCCTCACTCACATTTATCCACCTCCTGTGTGTGAGAGTCTGATTATGTGCTTTGTTTTATTTATTCTTGGATTGTGAATGTCACTGGCAAGGACAGTATTTTTCACCCCTCCCTCATAGCAGGTGGTGGTGAGCCAGCTGAAAGAAGAAACAAAAGATAGACTTGCATTTTCTAGCACTTTTCATAACCACTGCATGCCTCAAAGTGCTTGATCACCAATGGGGTACTTTTGAAGTGTAGTTATTGTTGTAATGTGGAAACTGATTTGTTCTCAGTGAAACAAAAACAGAAAATGCTGGAAAAACTCAGCAGGCCTGACAGCATCTGTGGAGAGAGAAACAGAAAAACAGAATAACGAATGAGTTCTGAAGAAGAGTCATACGGACTCGAAACGTTAAGTCTGTTTCTTTCTCCACAGATGCTGTGCAGGTCTCTGCTGGACTCCTGGGTTGGGAGCGTTTCACTGTGTTGGTCTCTGCTCAACTCCAGGGCTGGGAGTGTATTATTGTGCTGGTCTCTGCTCAACTCCAGGGCTGGGAGTGTATTATTGTGCTGGTCTCTGCTGGACTTCAGGGCTGGGAGTGTATTATTGTGCTGGTCTCTGCTCAACTCAAGGGCTGGGAGTGTATTATTGTGCTGGTCTCTGCTGGACTTCAGGGATGGGAGTGTATTATTGTACTGGTCTCTGCTGGACTTCAGGGCTGGGAGTGTATTATTGTGCTGGTCTCTGCTGGACTTCAGGGATGGGAGTGTATTATTGTGCTGGTCTCTGCTGGACTTCAGGGATGGGAGTGTATTATTGTACTGGTCTCTGCTGGACTTCAGGGCTGGGAGTGTATTATTGTGCTGGTCTCTGCTGGACTTCAGGGATGGGAGTGTATTATTGTGCTGGTCTCTGCTGGACTTCAGGGATGGGAGTGTATTATTGTGCTGGTCTCTGCTGGACTTCAGGGCTGGGAGTGTATTATTGTGCTGGTCTCTGCTGGACTTCAGGGCTGGGAGTGTATTATTGTGCTGGTCTCTGCTGGACTTCAGGGATGGGAGTGTATTATTGTACTGGTCTCTGCTGGACTTCAGGGCTGGGAGTGTATTATTGTGCTGGTCTCTGCTGGACTTCAGGGATGGGAGTGTATTATTGTGCTGGTCTCTGCTGGACTTCAGGGATGGGAGTGTATTATTGTGCTGGTCTCTGCTGGACTTCAGGGCTGGGAGTGTATTATTGTGCTGGTCTCTGCTGGACTTCAGGGCTGGGAGTGTATTATTGTGCTGGTCTCTGCTGGACTTCAGGGATGGGAGTGTATTATTGTGCTGGTCTCTGCTGGACTTCAGGGCTGGGAGTGTATTATTGTGCTGGTCTCTGCTGGACTTCAGGGATGGGAGTGTATTATTGTGCTGGTCTCTGCTGGACTTCAGGGATGGGAGTGTATTATTGTGCTGGTCTCTGCTGGACTCCAAGGCTGCAAGTGCTTTATTTGTTTCTGCTGGAGAACACAGCTCAGAATTGTATGTTGTTGAAGGACGCGGCTGGGAATGTTACCAAAGAATTCCTGGATGGGTTCCAGCTAGAGAACAATGAGAGACTGATGGGAGCAGGAAGAGTGTGTTCTTGCTGCAGTAAACCATGTAATGTTTGGCGATTTGTTTTTATAGTCAATAAGCTGCTCTCTGTGGACCCTGTGTGTACACTGCCCCAGGACAGAGTGCTTTGGAAGGGGATGCTCTCCTCTGCTCTCAGGCTGCTGGGAGACTAAGATGCAACCTGGCTCAATAACTGCATGGGAATACATTGATGATACAGCATTCAAGCAGGTCATTCAACACAACCAATCTAGAAGGCTATACCTCCATGCAAGAAAATAATCTGAATCACATTTCCTCCTTTGTTCCAATAGTCTTTAGTGCCCTTTTCCTGCAGCCCAGATCTTGGTTTTGGTGAACTGCAGTCTCCACGATAACTGGTGTATGCTACACCCATGAGTGTAATGTGATGAGCTGTGAGTGGGACACAATGGATGAGGTGTTACCTTCATTCAGCCTCCTCGCCTTTGTCCATTGATACATTCTTGCAACTTACTACCAGCCGTAAAACCTTAAGAAATAGGAGCAGGAGTAGGCCCTTCAACCCCTCAAAGCCTGGTCTGCCAGTGACCTTAATTCCACTTGCCCGCCTGCCCCCCACCCCCCAACACATGACCCTCGACTCCCCAGTCAATCAACAATCTGTCTAACTCAGCCTTGAACATACTCAACAACCCAGCCTTCACTGCTCGCTAGGAGAGAGAATTCCAAAGACTAACAACATTCCGAGGGAAGAAATTCCTCAAAAACCAATTGAACCTCAATCTGTCCCTCAGCAGGTTTGGCTGCTGTTTAGTTACTGGGAAACATCAGGTGTGACCCTTGGTGGGTGGAAATTCAGCCTGGGTGGCAAAGCATGAGCTCAAAAACCATTATCATATATCCAGTGAATATTATTTTTTATTTATTCTTTCATGGGACATGGGCATCGCTGGCAAGGCCAACATTTGTTGCCCATCCCTAATTGCCCTTGAATTGAGCGACTTGCTAGGCCATTCCAGAATGCAGTTAAGAGTCAACCACATTGCTGTGGGTCTGGAGTCACATGTAGGCCAGATCGGGTAAGGGCAGCAGGTTTCCTTCCCTAAAGGGCATCAGTGAACTGGATGGGTTTTTACAGCAATCGATGATAGTTTCATGCTCATTATTACTGAGACTAGGGGCAGAATCATCTCAGATTTGCACTGTGTGGTAGCGGGCGGGAAAAACAATGCTTTACCTGCTGGCCACAATGGTGACTTCTCACTCCATATCGTCCCAATCCCGCCCGATTAATTATGCATTCCCAGGACACACGCCGTTTCCATGGCAGGCAGGCACCGATTCGCCCGCCACGCTGTTACCTTGCCACTTCCTCACGCCGGGTGTCACATTTAAAGTACAGCCACACACACACCTCTCAGTTCTTTCAGCCCAGGACTGCTGAAAATAAGACATGGCCCCAAAAGGCAAAAGACTGCAGCCCCCAGGTTTAGTGACACATCCCTCGAGCGCCTTTTGGATGCTGTGGAGGCTCACCGTGATGTCCTCTACCTCCGCTCTGGCCACAGGAGGGACAGCAACATTACCATTCCAGCTTGGTAGGCGATGGCAGTGGTGATCAGTGCCAATGCTGCACAGAAGAGGTTGGCCATCTAATGCAGATAGAGGGTGAATAATCTGCAGCCAGGGTACGGCAGCCATCTCATCAC
This sequence comes from Cetorhinus maximus, assembly GCF_964194155.1. Lineage (NCBI taxonomy): Eukaryota > Metazoa > Chordata > Chondrichthyes > Lamniformes > Cetorhinidae > Cetorhinus > Cetorhinus maximus. The sequence goes on along the minus strand of NC_135888.1, from coordinate 46,462,629 downwards.
TCTAAATTCACACACTCAAGCCCATCACATATTCACTGACATCTCACTCACTGCCAGCTCAAAGAACATCACCACTCACTCTCTCACACACACACCCTCATATCTCCATCTAGCCTCATCTCCTCTGGAGACTGCCTCCTCAGCCCTCACCATCTTGAAGCCACTTGCAAAGATCAACTTGTGCCCCCCCACACAACCTTGAATACCCCCTTCCCCAGTACAGCCCTCACCCTGCAGCCTCTTCCCTTGCCTGAGGCCACTTCTCCCCCTTCCCCAAGCAAGCCCTAGCCCTGCAGCTGTTGAAAAGCCACCCCCACCTTATGGCTGGTCTGGTAGGTAGTGACCTGCTGTGAGCCCCCCTAAAAGTGATGCAGCCCTCAGGTTTAATGAGGTGTCCCTCGAGTGCCTTTTGGGCGTCGTGCAGGCCCGTCGTTATGTCCTCTACCCCCACTCTGGCCACAGGATGGGCAGCAACATCACTAGTCTGGTTTGGGAGGTGGTGGCAGCGGTGGTCAATGCCAACACCCTGCAAAAGCGGACAGCCACCCAGTGCCGAAAAAGGATGAATGATCTCCCCCGTTCCGCCAGGGTAAGTCACTCTTCTCATCACTCTCAACTCTCACATTCACAAACCCATCACACATCCACAGAGCCCTCACTCGCTCACTGCCAGTTCAAGGGACATCACCATTCACTCTCTCACACTCACCTTCATTGTCCTCAACCCGTTCATGAGACCACTCACCTCCCACATATCATCTGGCCTAGCAGGCATCCTGCTTACACTTTCTCCATCTCTATTCATGCAGGACAAGCTGGCACACAACAACAGGGAGAGGTCACAGTGGAGGAATGCCTGAAATCAAGATCCTCATGGACTTTGAAAACAGAGCCATCCAGCTGGCCAGCGAGGATCTGGACCATTCTTGTGCTGATGTTGAGGTCGGCGGTGATCTACCAAGTGAGGACCCAGCAGTGCAACATCCATCAGACATCCATGCTGTGAGTGATGTGTCCTGTTTCACAGGCTACTGCCATGCACTAATTATCTCCCTTTGCTTCCGCAGGCACATCTGGGAAACAGCCGACAGAGTCCATGACCCAGAGCCTCTTCTCAAGCCCCAAAGAAACCTCTGAAGAGGAATCTGAGGCACCCTCCTTGAAGACCTGTCACAGTGCCCACCCACACCCTACACCAGTGTAGAGACACACACGTCGGTGGGACCTAGCTTTAGAGTAGCCTCAGGATCAGAATCTGGTGAGCACATCACACTTTCTGATCCACAGCAGGCGGCTGCAGGGACTTCCCAGGTCCCCGGCACTCGGAGGACCACTGGAGGCCAGAAATCTGCTGAATCCAAATCAGATGATGAGCTTCTGGATCGGTCATACCTCAGTTGCTGGATCTGCAAAGGCAAGCTCAGGAACATCAGGAAGGGATGTCCGCTGCACTCCTCAGTTTGCAAGGCACGATGGAGGAGTCTGTCCACCTTTAGGCTGAGGTGATAGTGCTGGCATGCCAATGCACCGAGGTCAACACTGGTAGGATGGTGGCTGCCATGGAGACCTTGATCCAGGACATCGGTCCTGCACTGCTGCGCAGGCTGGACCCCATCGCTGACACCGTAGTTGGCCTCCAACAGTGCGTACGCGAGAGGGGTGCGGGGCAGCCCAATCTCACTCCAGCTTCCCCTTCTCCTCAAGGAGTCAGCCAAGGACCCTTGGGCACCCATTGGGAGGAGGATCAGCAGGTGCACACCCCGGGGCCATCCACCTAAGTGACTCCAGGAGAGTCCGGCCCTTCCTGTGACCCCAGCAGCTCCAGCTCCACAGGCTGAGGAGGGTGCCACTGCCACACAGCAGGACCCCAAAAGCAGGCCAGGGCCCTCCAGGCCTTGGTCCTCCAGAGGACGCCTGCCAAGGTCATGACAGACAGGGCTTGGCAGTCAGCAGCCTGCTTCCATCTCCGCTGTGGATGTCCAGGGAGCACCAAGATATAGCGGCAGGGTTAGGAAGGTTAAGAAGATGTGAAGGTGTAGTTGCACAGCCTGGGCATGGGCGCTAATCACTTTTACTTAATGTTCACTATTGTAAATAAACTCCCAACGATGTTTCCCTGTCTATGGTTCCTTGATCTGATGAACAGTGTCTGTGTCACTCAGATGTGAAACCTTGGTTCCTGCACAAGATAGAGGCAGGTATCTCAGTCCAGGGCCTCTTCCCTGTGCAGTGTGTAACCTTCAGACCAAAGTGATGGTCCAGCTTCACACTCACTAGACACAGTAGTGGTGCCTGCACCTCGATGGTGCTTGTCATTGCTGCCAGAATGTCGTGGGCAAGCGTCACAGAGTTCCATCATTCTCTATGGGACCTCAGCACCTTTAAGGTGGGGCTGGCCCCCATCTCTTCAGCATCTGTGACCAGTGATGCTATGCTCCTGAAGGAGTCAGGTGCTGAAGGTTGACAAAGGGTCAGGTGCTTTTAAAGTTTCATGGCTGCAACTCTATGATATGACCCTGACAACAGAGCGCAAGTGAGCTGCCCTCGGCCAGACAGGAGTCAGACATTCTCAGAGGCTGTGTGAAGATCTATGGAGTGTCCTCACTGCATGTCATCATTATCGTCCTGCAATAGAGCGACTTTTAAGATTTCTATTACAGGACCCTTATCACAAAGGGTATGTGCACTGCCATCAGCCAGACTGTGGTCAAACGTTCATAGATGCGATGTGAGGGACTATGGGTCACATCACTGCATGTCGTCATCATCTTCCAAATCTAGCAGCTATGAGGGTCTCCCAAGCGCTGCTGCCTCATGCTGTACATTTCTCAATATCCTCTTTTGAATTTAAACCAGTATGTAAATAGCAATTTAAATTTTCATTATGCCCTAAAGTAGACACAAACTGTGTTGAAGTACCAGGGGCTTGAGAATCTTGGGCCTCATTGAAATAAATGCAAGAAACAAAAAATGGGGAGTTAGTGATGACTCTGTCATCTGTTTCATTACTCTTGCAAAGTCTTTGAATGAAATCCCTACTTGTCACTAAGAGTTTGCTTAAAGAAAAGTTTTACAAATCCCTACTCCATCCTAGCTTCACCCTACACTGCACTTTCCTGTTTAAAATCTAGCAGAAGGTGGTCACACTGTGGGACTAAAATTTATCTGGGGTGAGGATTCCTGTTCACCTATTGTAACTTTGGCAATAAAATATCCATTGAAATCCCAGTGAAACAGCATAAAGGGTTTTTACCATAAAGGGTCTTTATAGAAACCCAATCCTATGACTTAAGTCCTTCTAGAAATGATTTCCCGCTGGATTTTGCTGTCACAATCTTTGTTTGCTGTTGGGAGTTTTTTATTTATTAATTACATTTTCCCACTTAATTTATCTGTTTCTCTCACACCTCAATCAACAACTACACTTTTAAAAAATACTAATTGCACGTTTATTTAGTACAAATATAATGTAACATCATATGGAACCCATGGATAGGCTGTAAATTCACAGTATAAAACACAACTTAAATGACAGCTTATGGGGAAAGGGAAACAATCCAGTTCTTGAGTTAAGGCCATATTGAATTTTTGTACCATGTATCATTTTTCTCTGAAAAATTCAGATCAACAATCCAATTTTTATTTTTCCTGAGCTGATTGACACATCCTGGGGATTGTGTCATTAGCGTAAAAGGGGCAAATGCCATTTATGTTATATTGTGGGTTGGTGCCAGAGAAGTCAGAATGGTAAGGTTGCATTAGCTACAGAGTTGAATTGTTTTGTAAATGTAGTGATTTCTTTGTAGCCACTTTCCTAATATCAGTCGATTGCTTGGTGATTAATTATCCTCAGAGAATCAGCATTGGGCCTCCAACTTCACCACTGCTACAGTCACCCTGCCTGCTGCATGCAGGTGTAATGAATGACAAAAGCTACATTTATACAGCACTTTTCACGATGTCCCAAATTACTTCAGTCAATTAAATACTTTTGAGTTGTAGTCACTGGAATAATGTAGGTAATGTTATCAAATGGTGGAGCAGGCTTAAGAGGCAAAATGGCTTACCCCGCCTCCTAATATGTATGTTTGTGTCATTCTAGACAGATGAGATGAGCTGGGCTAGATGGCCTTTGTCATCCATAATTATCCTGCGAACAGAGGGTGGAATCATGGCTGAAGTTCTATTAATTTTGTTGCTAATGGAAGTTTACCATGTGAGCAGGTTTTGTGGGGTGAAATTGCCAGGATAGGAGTGCATAATAGGCTCATAACGAATCAGTGACCTGTTTTATCCTGCGCAGGATTCTTGAGGGTATTTTCCATTGACTTCATCTTGTTCTTTTGTCTACCTACCTATTATTTCACTCGATCTTGGTGCTTTTATGAGATTTTTGAGGTACTGAAATATCATGAGAAAGTTGAGCTGCATAGTAGATATTGAAAATATAGTGTAATGAGAATCAACAATCAGCAGAGTCTTCAAACTTGATGATTGAGAAAACACAAATGCAGTTGTGAACCATTCAGCCTTAGTCCTATGGCCTCTTTAAAGTTGTGTCGCACAGAGGTGCCTGAGAGGTCCAACGCTTCTCACTGACAGTGAAGACTTAACTTATTCACTGATTCCACTTTGTTGCTCAGGAGTCATTTGATCATTCTACCCTGTGAGATTACTGATAAAATAGAATCCAATTACCTCCCTTCTATGAAATAATTATATTGAATAATATCATGCTCCCAGGCAGGAGAAAGTCTTCTATCTTCTACAGAATGGGAAAGATCTTGTGCAGTTTATCTGTGTTGCAAGTATTGAAGCTTTCCCCCAAATATGAATTTACTGTCACCATGTTCATATGTTAATGAGGCAGTCACCAAAATCAGTGTTATCGTCTGTACTGTGTTATAAATAAGTAATTGGATATTTTCCTGTCAAAGTAACAATATTGCACCATGCTGTTAAAGTAAAGTTTGTACTCTCAGGTTTGTTCAATAGTTATAGTGGGATCATCTATAGGGTGCCACAAACTAACACTGCATTATATTGTTGCTGCTCTTAATATTAATGACCCATTCTGCATATATACTGGACAATATTTGTAACCAAATGCCAGCAATGGGTGTTATTATTTTACAAGGAACTTTCTGTGATTGCTTGGTGAATTGATTGGTGAATCTTGAAAGGGGAGAAAAAACATGCATGATTGAGGGGGATGGCTGGCAGGGGTGGGGTTGGGAGGGGGTGGAATAAGGGTCTAGGAAACAAGAGAAGCCCCAGGGTCCCTGATTTCTCTCCCTGGCCCTGCTGACGATTGCCTGCACCCACTAGAATGATTATATATCTATAATTTGATTTAAAAAATCATTGATCCCTGTGTGCGCCCTGTCAACTTTTTACATGACAAATTTCTATAGCCATGTTTATAATGGTACCAAGGCTGTGGAATTTCACTTAAGCAGGGAAATGAGAAAAGCTGGTGTTGCTCTGATTAGAACAGAGAACATTAAGGGTAGCTTTTACAGAAGTGTTCAAAAACATGATAGGTGAATAATGGGAAAGTATGTCTGGTGGCAGAAAGATCGGTAACTAGACGACACAGATTTAAGGTATAGGCAAAAGAGCCAGAGGGTAGCAGGCTTGTAGACCCAGCAAAACATTGATCTACAATTCTGCTGGTGGACAATTAAAGGATTGGAAAATCGAAGCATACATACTGCTACCTGTTTCTCTTCTCTTTGTGCAAGCATCAAGGCACCAACCACACAGAAGGGATTGGTTAACACAAAGATATGGAGGCTCATTTATTAAGGATTTGAGAAATTGGTTGCAGGATTATAAAGTTGGAGAATGCGTCTGCGTTGGGAGCTGCCTCAGAACAAACCAAGTCTGAATCACATGACACAATGCATTATTCCCCCTCCAGTGATGCATACAGAAAACACAACCATACCCATTTAAAGATGTACCACAACACTGCCTCCAGCAAGCCCCAGGATATGCATGGCTGAAGGTCTGCACAAGCAATCACAGTTTAACATTTTGAGATGGGCATCTCAGTGACTCGTTGTTTGTGCACTTCTGAAAGTAAGAGTTGAAAAGCATCTTCTGTTCCTGCCAGAGGTGTAGCCAGGGTTTAGATTTTTAGAAGAAGGATGATGAATGTAATAGAAAGCGAAAAGTGTATGGGATAGGTGATGGTTTTATGTTTTGAGAAAATTGAAAATTAGGAACTTTCCCTAACAGGTGTAGAACAGATTACAGGTGGACTTGGAAACACCTCTTTTAAAATATGCCGTGAGATTATTAAATCCCAGTTCTAGGAATGAGAGGTAAAGGGGATGCAGATCACTGTACCCCCCACAAGATGTGGGGACTGCCTCTGAGGTGCCTTTTGGTCTCTACACATTTTCTTTTTCTTTTCTTTAGTGTTTTCCCCTTGATGGTTCATGCAAAAACATATTGTAGATCACAGTAAAGCTGCGTTTACATTGGCAAGACAAGAACAAAATACTGTGGACGCTATAAATCTAAAATAAAACAGAAAACTCTGAAAGTACTCAGCAGGCCAGGCAGCATCTATGGAGAGAAAGAAAAGAGTGATACCAGACTCTGATGCCATTGTAAAGAGGGGTGACCAATGACATTTCTCCCCTTAGGCCAAGAGGAGCTGAAAAATAGGTTATGTTTGATTTTGTAATTGTACATGTATCACTATGATGGTATAATTATCAGAATAAAAGTTTCATATCTTTCTGCACCAAAATTTATCTTTATTACGTTATGGCACAGCTGATGGTAAATGCTGAGTTGTTCAAATCCCAAAGGGAAACTTGAAACAAATGCCACAACTTGTTTTGCAATTTGTATACATTTCAAGATGTGTGCCTTGAATTCAGTAGCAAGTTTTATAGGTTTTTACAAAATTAGATTAAACTTAAATTATTAATAAGTGAAATGATTTTAAACACATACATAGATCTACAAATTGCTACTATGATAACTTCTAAATCCCCTAATCAAACTAACTCCCAGTTACACTTTCGTTAAGGCAACAGTAAGACACATAGATTTTAAAAGACCCAGGCAAAGAAACATGTTTCCCCCTGTCGGGTGTGGTGGGGGGGGGAGTTCAGGAGCAGGCGCATGTAGGCGCACCTCCGATCGGCGCCCCCAAATTGGGGGCGTGCTGCCATTTTACATGAGCGGGCCAATTAAGGCCCGCCCAGCATGACGTCCACTAGGAAGCGCTATGCGCTCCCTGAGCGGGCGTGGGGGGGAATTCCCAAAACCGAGAGTGTGTTCTTTCGTGCATGCGTGTGAAAGAGCACACTCGTCTCCCTGAGGCTAAGTGCTGCCTCAGGGAGATTGGCGCCAAATTCAAAAATGTGAAATATAGAAAACTAAAATTTCCCTGACATGTCCCCTCATGTGACACTGTCACATGAGTTGGGACATCTCCATCACTTTTAATTAAGCTTTTATTAAATTTTTAAAAACCTACATGAAACCTTATACCGCCCATGGATGAGGTTTCAGGCTTTTTCTGAAGCCCGCCAGGGCTCCCAGCCTGCCCGCCAACCTTAAGGTTGGATGGGCAGGTCCTTTAACTACTTCAATTAGTTTTTAAATGGCCTCAATTGGCTGTTGACAGGTTGGCGGGTGCACAGCTGATTCGGCTGCGCACCCGGCGACCTGAAAAGTGAAAGGACGCGGGGTGACGTTGGGAGTTCCGCCCAACGTCATCCCGCGTCATTTTACATGTCAGCAAGCGGGCCCTGCACCCCCTGCTCGCCAAACTCAATATCCTGCCCATGATACCCTGAACAAGTCAAATTCAAAGTGAGTTTTATTAACTTCAGTCCTTTGAAGACAGCAGCTTGAGGCATAGATGCTGAAGGCTTTTCGCACTTGTAAGATCTTAAAATGCCTAATCTTACACACAACCTTCACTCCTTTATACGTATTTTCCCCTTTGAATGCAAATACACATAGTTTCACTATGTCTTTTGAACTTTACCTCTCTAATAAAAAATCTATCATAGTATCAATTCCAATAGTAATGGAAAAAATAAATAAAACACTATTTCTTACTAATTCTGCTGGCTATGTATATATTACGTCGGGCGAGCATCCCGATGTCATCGTGCGCTCACGTGACATTTCAGCGGGCAGGCGCGCACTGGAGTTGGCAGTAGCCCACCGACAATTAAAAGGCCTATTAAAGCAATAAAAATGTAATTAAATATTATTTTTTGCTGCCCGTCCAACCTTACAGTTGGCGGGCAGGTGAAAAGGCCAAGCAACCTTTGCATTTTTTAGGAAACCTCATCCACGGGCAGGGTGAGGTTTCCAACAGCAAATAAAAATAAAATTAAAATTTTTAAATTTAATTAGTAACATGTTGCTGCTCATGTGACAACATGAGGGGACATGTTTTATACCATTTTAGAACCCTATTTTTGATGTTTTAAAATGTTCATCTCCCTGAGGCAGCTCTGTGCCTCAGGGAGATTTTCAAATGCACGCTCGCCCTCCTCCCCGCCCTGGGCACATGCAGCGCTGAGAGCTGCTGCTCGCATTTCACGCTGGGTGGGCCTTAATTGGCCTGCCAGCATGAAATCGCAGGCCAGCCCCGATTGCGGTTGGTGGTCGGCTTCCCAACCAACACCCGCCACCACCCCCCGCCCCATCGAGCCCGCCTGGGAAAAATCGTCCCCCTGTATTTTGTGAAATTGCTTCATGTGCATGCCTCTTTAAATGATTCTTCCATCCTAGCCACATACCAAATATAAAACGGGGAGACGATGGCATAGTGGTATGTCATTGGACTAGTAATCCAGAGGCCTTGGCTAATGGTCTGGGGATATGAGTTTTAAATGCCACCATGGCAGCTGGTTCACTGATGTCCTTTAGGGAAGGAAATCTGCTGTCCTTACCTGGTCTGGCCTACACGTGACTCCAGACCCACAGCAATGTGGCTGACCCTTAACTGCCCTCTGCAATGGCCTAGCAAGCCACTCAGTTCAAGGGCAATTAGGGGTGGACAACAAATGCTGGCCTTATCAGCGATGCCCACGTCTCACGGAAGAATATTTTAAAAGAGGCATCTGACACTGCAACCAGACAGTGGGCCAGACAAGCTAAAAATTTAATTGACGGTATAAAACTGAATGAATGACCATCTTTTTCGGCTGGGACTGGCAGAAGGAGAGGTCAATCCAATATCTAGGCCCCAGCTGTTATAGCCAGTCACAATGCCTCAGTCAAAAGACAGGACTGAGTGCATTGGAACAAAAACAGAATTACCTGGAAAAACTCAGCAGGTCTGGCAGCATCAGTGGAGAAGAAAAGAGTTGACGTTTCGAGTCCTCATGACCCTTCAACAGAACTAAGTAAAAATAGGAGAGGGGTGAAATATAAGCCGCTTTAAGGTTGGGGGGGTGGTGGAGAGAAGTTGGGTGGGGGGTGGGGGTGGTTGTAGGGACAAGCAAGCAGTGATAGGAGCAGATAATCAAAAGATGTCACAGATAAAGGAACAAAGAGGTGTTGAAGGTGGTGATATTATCTAAGGGAATGTGCTAATTAAGAATGGATGGCAGGACACTCAAGGTACAGCTCTAGTGGGGGTGGGGTGGAAAGACTGACAGGGCATTACAGGTATAGATTTAAAAATAATGGAAATAAGTGGGAAAAGAAAAATCTATATAAATTATTGGAAAAAACAAAAGGGAGGGGGAAGAAACGGAAAGGGGGTGGGGATGGACGAGGGAGTTCAAGATCTAACGGTGTTGAAATAAATATTTAGTCCGGAAGGCTGTAAAGTGTCTGTCCTTGGCTTGCTGCATTGTTCCAGTGAAGCCCAACGCAAACTGGAGGAACAGCACCTCATCTTCCGACTAGGCACTTTACAGCCTTCTCTCCCCCCACACCTTAAACCAGCTTATATTTCACCCCTCTCCTATTTTTACTTAGTTCTGTTGAAGGGTCATGAGGACTCGAAATGTCAACTCTTTTCTTCTCCGCCGATGCTGCCAGACCTGCTGAGTTTTTCCAGGTAATTCTGTTTTTGTTTTGGATTTCCAGCATCCGCAGTAGTTTTTTGTTTTTATATCTGAGTGCATTGGGGCTGGCTGCTTTTGAATAGAGAGACAATCCTCAACACTTCCCCAGACCTCCCTGCAGTTGTTTACTTGAAGTCTCTGTGTTTGTGCTGTTGTGTTATTGCCTCAGGGCTGTGTGGGATCAACTTACAGCTCAGTGATGACACTGTGTGGCAAAGCTGCCAAACTCACAAGAACAAGAGAGCTCAGCCTGTGGGCAGCTCAAACTGGCAGCCAATCTACACTCGGGGACAGGGCTGCTGTCAATGGTAAAACAAAAACAGAAACAGAAATACCTGGAAAAACTCAGCAGGTCTGGCAGCATCGGCGGAGGAGAGCACAGTTGACGTTTCGAGTCCTCATGACCCTTCAACAGAACTAATTAAAAATAGGAACAAGGCAAAAGAGAGATACGAAAATCCTGACGGAGAGTAGAACAAAACTTCTTCAAGGTAGGCATTTCTTGAAGAGAAGTGGCAGTAAATTAAACACAGAGATAAAAGCAAAAAACTGCGGATGCTTGAAATCCAAAACAAAAACAGAAACAGAAATACTGGCTGTACAGACTGGAAATAGGCAGCGCAACCATCCTGTTCTGTGAGATTGGCAACTTTAGAGGACCTGATGTGGGTATTGATAAGATAGGATGAGTCTGTTTTGGGCAGCTAGTGTAGATGCCTGATCTTAGGGTTTGGTGGGAGAGAGTGGGGCACTAACATCTGGATTTGGGAGAAAATGGGATGCTGATCAAAGGGATTGGCTCCTCCTTTCCTGCTCCTGGACGGTTTAGCACCAGGGTGAAGGCCTGATGGGCACAGGTCAGTCACTGGGGGTGGCAGCTGTTTGAGTGACTGAACTAGAGTTGTTATACCAAACATCCTGGGTTTTGATGTCATTTCTTCCAAACGAATGCATTAAAGCTGCCCAATCACAATGCTAATATGCCAACTAGTTCTTCCCACAGCTCCTACTTGGATTCAATCACAAGCTTGGAAGAAGGAACAATGGCTGACATTTCAAACAGTTCCTGTGATGAGCCTACATGTGGATAGGAATGTAAATTTTGCAAGAACAGGAAGTGCTTGAAGGGGTGTCAGCTCTTCCACCAATCAGGGACTCTCCCTCCAGCTCCACCCCAGGGCCCTTCCAGCTCCACCCTGATCTCCATCTCCAGTTCCACTCCTGATCTCCTCCTCCAGCTCCATCCCTGAGCCCCTTCTCCAGCTCCATCCCTGAGCCCCTCCTCCAGCTCGGCCCCTCTCCTCCTCCAGCTCTGCCATGGAGCACTGAACTCCTCATCCTCCTCCAGCCCCATAACACATTGGGATCAGCATTCCACTCTGAACCAAAATCTGGGATCAGTTTTTCCTATCAGCGTCTCACTCTGTCCCCAATCCTTGGATCAGTGCAGAACTCGGGATCAGCATCCCAATATGTCCCACCAAACAATGGGACCGGTGTCCCACTCTTTTCCAAACCCTCAGTGGGCACCTGTTCCAGAGGGCACAGAGAAAAAGAATTTACTTATTTTATGCTTTTCACAACCTTAGGACATCCCAGAAATTTGATATCCAATGAAGTACTTTTGAAGTGCTGTCATAAAGTCATAGATATTATATTACAGAAGGTGGTCGTTCAGCCTATCGAGTCCATGTTGGGCCTTTGTAGAGCAATCCAGGACACAGCAGCCCTTTTGATTGGCACCCCATTTACCACTTTAAACGCCCACCCTCTCCACCACCGACACAGATTGGCAGCAGTGTGTACCATCCACAAGATGCACTGCAGCAACTCACCAAGGTTCCTTCGATAGTACCTTCCAAATCCGCGACCTCTACCACCTAGAAGGACAAGGGCAGCAGATACATGGGGACACCACCACCTGGAAGTTCCCCTCCAAGCCACTCACCATCCTGACTTGGAAATATATCACCATTCTTTCACTGTTGCTGGGTCAAAACCCTGGAACTCCTTCCCTAACAGCACTATGGATGTACCTACACCACAGGGACTGCAGCAGTTCAAGAAGGCAGCTCACCACCATCTTCTCAAGGGCAATTAGGGATGGGCAATAAATTCTGCCTAGCCAGTGATGCCCACATCCTGTAAATGAATTTTTAAAAATCCAGCCAGTCTCATTTCCCACTCTATTCATATAGACCTGCAAGTTTATTTCCCTCAAATGCCCACCCAATTTTCTTTTGTTGTAATGTAGGAAATGCAGCAGCCAATTTGCACAAAGCAAGATCCCATAAACAGGAGTATGATAAATGACCAGGCAATCTGTCTTTAGTGATGTTGATTATTAGATAAATATTGGCCTGGGCAAAGGGAAGAACTCCCCTGGGCTTCTTCAGGTAGTGCCATAATTGTGCCATGGGATTGTGATTGGACAGGTAGGGCTTGGTTAAAGGCCTCATCCTAAAGATGGTACCTCTGACAGTGCTGCACTCGCTCAGTATGGCACTGGAGTGTTGGCCTTGATTACAGGTTCAATTCTCTGGATTGGGCTTGAACCCACAATCTTCTGACTTAGAGGTGAGATTGCTACCACTGAGATACAGTTGAGACCTCAATGTTGAAATGTGTTGCTTTACAGTTTGATGGGTCAAGTACAAAAGTGTCACACACCCAGCATGAGCTGGTGTCAGTTCACTGTAGAGCCAGATGGGTGGAAATTGGCTGCGGCCTATTTTTGGGTCTGTATCCAGTGGTGTGCTGATAGCACTGGCTGCAAGCAGTAGGCCTGAGGCCTGCCTCATATTGGTCCTCATTCACTGTAGTATTAGTGTGTTCAGAACTGTAAGGGTTAATGTGGGACTGGGGAAACAGTACCACCTACATTATGATATAGAGAGTCACATGAGAGTAGTAGAGCGTAGTGGTGAGTCTGGTAGAAGTTGGCATGAAGGTAGTACCTAGTCAGGACTGTATCCTATATATATGTATATAGTTATGTGTTATTAAAAAACAGTTATTGTTCAACCATACAAGACTCTAAATCTCTTCATGAGGCAACATACAATCTTACAACATGGTGGCAGCAGTTGAAGGGCCTCAAAATCCTTAAGAATGAAGAAGTAAAGAAACTGAAGTCTAACTTGAAAGAAGCGTGCCTAACTTGAAAGGCTCGAATACACAGCTGGAGATCACCTCTGAAGCTCCATTACAGGCATGGAGGCTGAAGGGCAGAAGATCCACTGTTCAGCGTAAAAGGACTTGACCAGAGGTCTGTTGCAAAACTCGATCGAAAGCAGAGTCAAAGAACCTAGCAAAAGGGTGAGCAAACTCCAGAAGAAAAGACTGAAATAAGCTTTAAATTTGGCACAATAATCGGGCAGCACTGGCATACCGGTTGTTTAATGAGCGCAGCTTGATGAATGCTGCAGTCCGGATCCAGAGTTGGTGCCACTGTGCGTGAATGAGAAGAAAAGTTGAATGGAAGTCAGAGCAAGAAAATTGGCTTCAGTTCGATTCTCCAAGCTCAGGAAAGCAACTAGCTGGCCAAAACGATTCATTCAAAATATTTTCTGCAGAATCATTGAATTTAAAATGACTCCACATCCATGACAGGGGCCCACCAAATCCCGGCAAGCACAGGAAGAAAGAAAAAAAATTAAATCTGTACTCCCCTGTGCTGAAAACAGCCATAGATGGTAAATCAACACTGCCAGACCAATTAAAGCAGATGGAAGGGCCAAACAGGAACAAAATTGGGCATTATGGAGAAGATTTTTAAGGTATATGATAGCATCAGGCTTGAATAAGAAAACAGAGGCTGAACAAGTAAATACACTATTATACTCAGAAGGTCCAATAGCCAACAACATAATTGCCAGACAAGGAATAAAATGAATCTTTCAACATCTTTGAAGAGGTCATGAAATCCTTTGACATCCACTTCAACCTAAGAAGCAATAATATTTTGGAGCGTGCAAAATTTAACAAGAGAGTCCAAGTGTCCGTAGACTCTTTCATAAATGAGTTACACAGATTGGCTGAAGGCCGTGAGTATGGTGACCTCAAGTCAGAGTTCATAAGAATGGTGGTGGGAGGGGGCCAATGATACTCTTTCAGATGTACTCCAATCTAAAGCAGATCTGACTTTGGAAACAGCCATTCAAATCATCAGACAAACAGAAGTCCGCCAACAAAACCGATCCATTTTCCGAGGCGAAGTTAAACCGTGATACAGAGCAACCCCAACAGTCCATCTCATAAAGCAACTAAAGGGCAATGGGGACTCCAGGGCAAGGAAAGCAAAAACAAAACAAAACACAAGATGGTGGCAGACCATGTCAGCACTGTGACACCAGAAGATCTCACAGGCATGAGCAGTGTCCAGCAATCACTATCCAGCGCTTTCACTGCAACCACCAGACACACTTTGGAAAGATATGTAAGTCTGAAACCTCGAGGTGTTTGGAGGATCCCCCAAGCAAATCCATGAGATAGATGAGCCACACCAAGAAGAATGCCAACAATTCTTCTTGGGAGAAATCAAGGATCCCAAATTCACATTTTGGAATGCTGATATTTCCGTAAATGGTCACCTCACGAATTTCAAATTAGTCACAGGAGCCAGTGTGACGGTGCTGTTGGATCAGGAACCGTGGCTAAAAGACCCCTGGCTATGCATAGCAGACACACTACTGTATGATCCATGAGGAATCCAGGCATGATTCAAGATCCACTCTGGTGTAGATAATCAAGATTTTGTATGTCATCCACAACCCACCCTTTTCTCTCCTGAGCAGAGATGCCTGTGTTTCCCTCAACCTCCTCAAAACGGCAGAAGGCAACAAAACAACCACTGTAGTCAGCTACACTGAATTGCAGACGCCCAAGAGGTCCATCAGTGCTGATGATCTCGACTGGGACTTCAGATCGGAAATGTTCTCACTCTTGGCAGAGGTGGTTATTCCAGCCCTTGTGCAGACGAAAACATTCTTCAGATAAAAACAAAAAGCTAAAAGCTACTGCGGATGCTGGAAATCCAAAACAAAAACAGAATTACCTGGAAAAACTCAGCAGGTCTGGCAGCATCGGTGGAGAAGAAATCAGTTAACGTTTCGAGTCCTCATGACCCTTCGGCAGAACTGAGTATAGTTAGGAGAAAGGTGAAATATAAGCTGGTCTAAGGTGGGGGGGCGGGGGGAGAGAGAAGTTGAGGGTGGGGTGATTGTGGGGATAAGCAAGCAGTGATAGGAGCAGATAATCAAAAGATGTCACAGACAAAAGGATCAAAGAGGTGTTGAAGGTGGTGATATTATCTAAGAAAAGTGCTAATTAAGAATGGAAGGCAGGATACTCAAGGTACAGCTCTAGTGGGGGTGGGGTGGAAAGACTAACAAAGTTTTAGTTTTAGATTTAAAAATAATGGAAATAGGTGGGAAAAGAAGAATCTATATAAATTATTGAAAAAAAAGGGAGGGGGGAGAAACGGGGTGGGGATGGGGGGAGGGGGAGTTTAAGATCTAAAGTTGTTGAATTCAATATTCAGCCTGGAAGGCTGTAAAGTGCCTAGTCGGAAGATGAGGTGCTGTTCCTCCAGTTTGCGTTGGGCTTCACTGGAACAATGCAGCAAGCCAAGGACAGACATGTGGGCAAGAGAACAGGGTGGAGTGTTAAAATGGCAAGCGACAGGGAGGTTTGGGTCTTTCTTGCGGACAGACCACAGGTATTCTGCAAAGCGGTCGCCCAGTTTGCGTTTGGTCTCTCCAATGTAGAGGAGACCGCATTGGGAGCAACGAATGCAGTAGACTAAGTTAGGGGAAATGCAAGTGAAATGCTGCTTCACTTGAAAGGAGTGTTTGGGCCCTTGGACGGTGAGGAGAGAGGAAGTGAAGGGGCAGGTGTTGCATCTTCTGAGTGGGCATGGGGAGGTGCCATAGGTGGGGGTTGAGGAGTAGGGGGTGATGGAGGAGTGGACCAGGGTGTCCCGGAGGGAACGATCCCTACGGAATGCCGCCAGAAGGGGTGAAGGGAAGATGTGTTTGGTGGTGGCATCATGCTGGAGTTGGCGGAAATGGCGGAGGATGATCCTTTGAATGCGGAGGCTGGTGGGGTGATAAGTGAGGACAAGGGAGACCCTATCATGTTTCTGGGAAGGAGGAGAAGGCGTGAGGGTGGATGCGCGGGATATGGGCCAGACACGGTTGAGGGCCCTGTCAACGACCGTGGGTGGAAAACCTCGGTTAAGGAAGAAGGAGGACATGTCAGAGGAGCTGTTTTTGAAGGTAGCGTCATCAGAACAGATGCGACGGAGGCGAAGGAACTGAGAGAATGGGATGGAGTCCTTACAGGAAGCGGGGTGTGAGGAGCTGTAGTCGAGGTAGCTGTGGGAGTCGGTCGGCTTGTAATGGATATTGGTGGACAGTCTATCATCAGAAATTGAGACAGAGAGGTCAAGGAAGGGAAGAGAAGTGTCAGAGATGGATCATGTGAAAATGATGGAGGGGTGGAGATTGGAAGCAAAATTAATAAATTTTTCCAGGTCCCGACGAGAGCATGAAGCAGCACCGAAGTAATCATCGATGTACTGGAGAAAGAGTTGTGGGAGGGGGCCGGAGTAGGACTGGAACAAGGAATGTTCCACATACCCCATAAAGAGACAGGAATAGCTGGGGCCCATGAGGGTACCCATAGCCACACCTTTTATTTGGAGGAAGTGAGAGGAGTTAAAGGAGAAATTGTTCAGTGTGAGAACAAGTTCAGCCAGACGGAGGAGAGTAGTGGTGGATGGGGATTGTTCGGGCCTCTGTTCAAGGAAGAAGCTAAGGGCCCTCAGACCATCCTGGTGGGGGATGGAGGTGTAGAGGGATTGGACATCCATGGTGAAGAGGAAGCGGTTGGGGCCAGGGAACTGGAAATTGTTGATGTGACGTAAGGTATCAGAGGAATCACGGATGTAGGTGGGAAGGGACTGGACAAGGGGAGAGAGAAGGGAGTCAAGATAATGAGAAATGAGTTCCATGGGGCAGGAACAGGCTGACACGATCGGTCTGCCAGGACAGTTCTGTTTGTGGATTTTGGGTAGGAGGTAGAAGCGGGCCGTCCGAGGTTAGGCGACTATCAAGTTGGAAGCTGTGGGAGGAAGATCTCCAGAGGAGATGAGGTCAGTGACAGTCCTGGAAACAATGGCTTGATGTTCTGTGGTGGGGTCATGGTCCAGGGAGAGGTAGGAGGAAGTGTCTGCGAGTTGACGCTCAGCCTCCGCGAGGTAGAGGTCAATGCGCCAGACAACAACAGTACCACCCTTGTCAGCGGGTTTGATGACAATGTTGGGGTTGGACCTGAGAGAACGGAGTGCAGTGAGTTCAGAGAGAGACAGATTAGAACGGGTGAGAGGAGCAGAGAAATTGAGACGGCTAATGTCACGCCGACAGTTCTCAATGAAAAGATCAAGAGAAGGTAAGAATCCAGAGGGAGGGGTCCAGGTGGAGGGAGAATATTGGAGGTGGGTAAAAGGATCCGTTGAACGGGGAGAGGACTCCTGCCCAAAGAAGTGAGCACGGAGACGAAGACGGCGGAAGAAGAGTTCAGCATCATGCCGAGCCCGAAATTCATTGAGATGAGGGCGTAAGGGTATGAAGCTAAGTCCTTTGCTGAGCACTGAACGTTCAGCATCGGAGAGGGGAAGGTCAGGGGGTATAGTGAATACGCGGCTGGGGCTGGGATTGGAAGATGGGGTGGGGACGGAGGGACAAGCAGGGGTGGAGGGTCCCAGATGGGTGTTGGTGTCGATGAGTTGTTGGAGCATTCTTCTTTGGTCAGACCAGCCAAACCTCCAGATGAGCACCAACTTACTTAAAACAGAAGATACAGCAGAGAAGGAGCAGCAGCAGAACGGCGATCCCGGACTTCAGGGTCAAACAGTTACTGTCACAGAACCAGGAAAAAGAACAGCAATGAAGCTGGAGCTTGAAGTTCACATGCACAATATGAAGCCAATTCTGGAGCAGGAGAGACGCAGTCACCAACTCACCAAGACAAGACTCAGGGAGGCACAAGTGATATGAAGAAACAGAGCGGAGCAATAGAAGCCAAACTGCAGGCTGACGAGGAACGTACAAACGTAAGGGAGGTAAATCTTCAACTTCCAGGAAGATCATGGGGGACTCCATCGAGAAAGAAAACCCCCAAGTCCACTCCATGAACGAACAGAGCGAACATTCCCTCCGGAAGGAGAGGGATAAGCCCCTTGTATCCAACTAAGGAAGACAGATTGTCAATAAAGAAAATTACAACACTAAGGAGCGCAAGAGGCGAACCAGGAGGTGACACTCGAGTATTTGAAACACCAAGTACCACAACTTCGACTACAGCCCAACAAAGTCAGCCCAAAGGAGTTGAGACTGTCACTCCTCCAAACTTGAAAAGAATAAAATCTGGGAGAATGGTAAAGCCTCCAGGCCATCTGAATCTGTAACGTCAGAGGCTTGGGGGAGAAGGGGTAACATGTCAATATTATTGTAAATACATTTAGGTAAAGACTTAGGGGAAGGTATAATATTAGGGTGTTTGGGGCTGTAAGGGTTAATGTGGGACTGGGCAAATAGTACCACCCACATTATAATGTAGAGAGTCACATGGGAATAGTAGAGTGTAGTGGTAGTCTGGTAGAAATCAGCATGAAGATAGCACCTAGTCAGGACTGTATCCTACGTATATGTATATGGAGTATTGTGTATTAATAAACAGCTAATGTTCAACCATACAAGACTCTAGACCTCTTCATGAAATAACATAAAATATTGACATTTCTGTATGAGTCCCGCTGTCACTCCATTTACCGAGACGAATGTCAGATCACTTCCCTCACCTGAAGGTGGATCCCAACATGGGTGTGGGGAGTCGGAGCAACAATGGGAAAGGGGCAATTGCTAGTGCAATTATGGGGGCTAGGGGCACTCCTGCTCCCCCTGTGTTGGCAGCAACCTTTCTGGATTTTACTCTGATAGCATGAACTAGTTGTGTGGTTGGCAACCATAAGGCCCACCCGATCCTGAACAGAGTAGGCTCAGCTCTTGGGCCAAACAACTTCAGCAAGGGACCTAATACCAGTGCTGTCTCAAAGACAGGCCCACCAAATGTAGCAGTGACCCAAATGGTCAAAGTTGTCCCTGGAAACTGGTAACATGTGCCTTTGCCCTTTGTCCACAAAGGTGTAGACCAAGGCCTAACTTCTGAGACTCAGTGCAGCATATGGGATCCATTAGGCACCAGTTTCAATTTTCCTTCAGCTAATCTAAAGCAGGCAGAGAGTGATGGATGTATTTGGATCTGGAGGGGATTGGAGAAGGGGAGGGGAGAGGGAGATGGGAGAGGCAAGGAGTTCCTCAACGCACTCAATGCATGGCTGTATAACTACATATAAATGACCCTGTCTTCAATTGTCATTCTAAACAGATCCAAACATCTGCAGTCCAAATGTGATATCAATTAACAAGACTCCACTTCTGGAAGAGTAATGTATTGACTACCCCTACCCCCACCTTCTCCTCCATTCTGTCTGGATTGTTCTTCAAGCACAACAGAAATAATTCATGTTGGTCACAGCCAAGCAGCAAGATGGGGGTAGGGGGGGGGAATCCTTTGAATGGTCAGTTTGATACAGTACAGACTGGGGTTGCCAGCCGTTTGCACCTCCACGTTGATGCCTGCCAGCACTTAAGTGTTGCCAAGCCTGCCCGGGCATATTCCTGGAGGTTTTATCAAATGACCTGGTATCTCTAATTACCCCATCCTGGTCACTTTACATCTTCATCACCAATATTTTTGTAATGTATGTGTAGTAAGAAAATGAAAAAAAGTACAATTTTTTGATGACCCCATAACCGTTCTCCTGGTTTGCCCCAGGCAGAATCCTGGAGATTAACTTTCAATTCCTGGAGTATCCAGGGTAATCTTGGAGGAGTTGGCAACCAGAAGTGGAATTCCAGAAGGGATCGATTCTGGGACTACTGCTATTCACCATTTAGATCAACGACTTGGATACACAAATCTGAAATACAATGTCAGAATTTTAAGTTGTCACCAAATTGGGGATATTGTTAATACTGAGGAAGGATGTGACAAAGTTGATCTCTCTGTTTTCCCCACTCGCTCAGTTGGCATCACTTTCTGCTCTCCACACCATCTCTCCTTATGCTGTCTCTCTCTCTTGCTCTCTCCGTCTGCTCTCCTCACTCTCTCTCATACTATGCTGCTCGCTCTCTGTCTGCTCTCCTCACTTCCCTCATGTTCTCTCTACCTCTGCTCTGTCAGTCTCTCTTGCCCTCTCTCTCTGTCACTCGCTTTGCTTCACTCTGCTCCCTTCACACTCTTTTCTCCCTCTCTTCTCTCTCTCTCTCTCTCTCATTCTCTTTGCTCTCTATCTCACTCCCTTGCTCATTGCCCATTCCTAGGATTTGTTACGACCAGTCCCCAGGCGAGGTCCCCCAATTTGTTAACTCCCCGAATGGGACCCCAATTTTGTTATGCTCACAAGTGAGGAGGGATGAGCTGGCTCCCCTTCTTTATTCAACCCCCACGGTTGGTCGCAACAAGGTTAATTTAAAAGGGATCCTTCCCACATCGGTACTTTTCCCAATCCAAATGTATTAATTTTTTTAGAAGGAGCCAATTTAACCAGGCTTTCTTGAATCAAAGAAAAAATAAGTTTATTCGTTACTAAAAACCCAAGAAAAATAATAAAAACACAACACACATAAACACACAGATCAGAAATGAAAAGTTAAGAGTCCAAATAAAAGTTAAAAAAGATATATGAATCAGTTTTCGGCTTGTCCGTGAGGCATGGATGGCGAAACATTATGGCCATTTAATTGGGTGATTTCGGTAGATCTGACTTTGGCAGTTTTGCCAAATGGATTTGGAGACACTTGATTCTGCAGGATTGCTGAAGAAGCTGTCTTATTTCCATTTTGATTGTGGCTTCCACTGACCCTTGCTGCCAGCAGCAGAGAGAAAGACTTCGTCTACATCTGCAAGGGTGACTAGTTGGCCTTCTTCTTGCTGTCACACACACAGTACACCAGCACACTAGCACACACTGCACTGCAGCTAGATTTTTAGCCCATTTTCCCCTCTATATTCTGGTAAGGGAAAAAAAAAATGTCTTGCGCCTTGAGTCTGTTTTCTTTGATCTCCGACTATTTTACACATTCTGAGATATGAATCAACAGGAGATGGACTTTAGATGACTGCTAAGACATGAAAATCAGTTTTTTTCTCTCTGTAACTACAGGAAATTAAAGTTCAGTCTTTTGCATCTTTCCTATCCTCCTATTAAGTGTCTCTCCTTGAAGAAGGATGTGACACCTTTTTAGGTGCGACATTCCATGTTCCCTCAGGACAGGTTTGTCAGTGTAATCCACATGGGAATTTTTCCAGAAAGTGGTCACTTTACATTATCAGCCATCTTTTGCGCAGTGTCCTTGCTTATTTCTTAAAAACACACACATCTTCCTTCAATGTGCCTGTAATTAATTCATGGCTGTAATCGGCTTTTCATGACAGAGTGTCTATCACTGCTCTGAAGCTTCCTATAGATGTGACTGTCACTCAGAATCTGCCCTGCCATGTAATTACGGACAAACATCCCCCTCCAATAACAAGAGCAGGAGGAGAGAGCGCTGGAGAAGGGAAACAACGGGACGAGGGTTTGGGTGAGGCCAGTCAAGGAGACTGATTGCCATTGAAAATGTCCAGCTGGCCTCTGGCCCTCAGTGGCTGGCTGTCTCGTGTTTGCTTTTCCAGCATTTCTGATTTATTTCAGCTTAATCTCATTTGAGTTAAAGGTCATAATTCCTGGAAACACGAGTTAAATATTAGGAAATGAGGGGAAAGTGGAATGTCTTCGGACACAGGACAGGATTGAGTTACAGCTCAGGGGACGGACAGATGAAGACTTTAGTTAGAAAAAGTGGCAATTTAAGGTTGATGGAGGGGTGGGAGAGAATCAGCGGGCTGTGCTGACTGGATGGGATTGATTGATGAGACAAAGTCTGGGTGTATGGGGTTTGGTGACTGCTCTTGTCACTATGCGTTTGTTGGTGATTGTTTTCCCCTCCCCCATGCTCTGAGAGTTACTGATTGGTTGTTGGGTGAAGTCTCAGCTCCAGACAGTTAGTGCAGCAGCTCTGCATCTCAACCAATGCCTCCTGCCTTTCATCCCTACATAATCAATAGACACAATGACTTGGGATGTGCCGGGATGCCCTGCATTTGCCTCACTCACCTAGTAACACACACACTCACTCACTAACTCACACACAGACAAACACTACCAAACACAGATACTCACTAACTCACACATACAAACACATACACACTCGCTAACTCACACATATAAACACACACAGGCACATGCGCACACACACATATACAAACATACAAATACAGATACTAACTTACACACTTGTACACACACACAGATACTCACAATCTAACAAACATACAAATGTCGACACTATCATCACACCCCAGGTGTCAACACTATCACCGCATCCCTGATGTCAACACTATCACTGCATCCCAGGTGTTGACACTATCACCGCGCCCCAGGTGTCGACACTATCACCGCACCCCTGATGTCGACACTATCACCGCGTCCCAGGTGTCGGCACTATCACCGCGCCCCAGGTGTAGACACCATCACCGTGCTTCTGGTATCGACACTATCACCGCGTCCCAGGTGTCGACACTAATACCATGTCCCTGTGTCAACACTCTCACCGTGCCCCTGGTGTCGACACAATCACCGTGCCCCTGGTAACAACACTATCCCCGCACCCCTTGTGTCGACACTATCGCCATGTCACAGGTGTCAACACTATCATCGTGTCCCTGTGTCGACACTATCACCGTATTCCTGGTGTGGACACTATCACCGTGCACCTGGTGTCAACACTATCACCATGTGTCTGGTATCAACAGTATCACCATGTCTCCGTTATCGATGCTGTCTCTGGTGCTGACACTATCACAATGTCCCAGGTTTCGAGATTATCATAGCATCCCTGGTGTCCACACTACCACCGTGTCCCTGGTATCGACACTATCACCATGGCCCTGGTGTCAATACTATCACCATGCCACTGGTGTCAACACTATCACCGGGCCCCTGGTGTCGACACTATCACCGGGCCCCTGGTGTCGACACTATCACTGCGCCCCTGGTGTCGACACTATCACCGTGCCCCTGGTGTTGACACTATCAGCGCACCGCTGGTGTCGACACTATCACCGTGTCCCTGATGTTGAAATTATCATCATGCCCTGGTAGCCACAATGTCACTGTGCCCCATACCTGGGCACCATTGCTTCTCCCTGAAGTAGTGCATTCTATGTGAGTTGCATACTCCGTACATGATTAAAGCAAAAAGCTGCGGATGCTGGAAATCTAAAATAAAAACAAAAATACCTGGAAAAGCTCAGCAGGTCTGACAGCATCTGCGGAGAGGAACACAGTTAAAGTTTCGAGTCCGAATGACTCTTCATCAGAACTAAGGAAAAATAGAAAAGAGGTGAAATATAAGCTGGTTTGAGTGGGGGGGCGGGTGGGAAAGGTAGCTGTCCCCAGAGTCCTGGCCAATGCTTATACCTGAACCAACATCACTAAAATAGATGATCTGGTCATCATTTCTTTACTGTTTGTGGGAGCTTGCTGTGCATAAATTGGTTGCTGCATTTCTTACGTTGCAACAATAAGTACACTCCAGATAAAGTTCTTAATTGGCTGTAAAACATATTCAAAAATTCCAAAGGTGTGAAAGGCTCTACAGAAATGCAAATCTTTCTTTTTTTAACATTTGGCTCATTGTGCATGTCCCATTGAGCTGTTCAGTCATCATGACCCCCTCTGCCAGATAACAAAGCCTTTGGTCTGTTTCGCTGTGTTTTCTCTCTCTCTTTGCCCCCTGTGACAGACTGGTTCAGTCTGCATATCTCTCCCTGGTGTGTAACACTGACTGCTGCACCCGCCTCACCCATTCCAGCACCCTGTACTCATTAATGTCCCCGTTAAAACTGCCTCCAATTGCGGAGTTGAACCAGGGTCCCTGCTCCTCACCATGGTGATCACTGTTGAAGAGACTGGCAGTTGGCACTGAATGGGTTAACGGCCAGGCTCTGGTGTTGTGTTGCTCTGTCACTGCTCACAGCCTGTCAGCTGAAAAGATCCAGGCAAGATTCCACTGATCACAGAGAGCTCAGGCCAACAAGAGGGACTATAAATCCGTCCGCATTTTCCCATCACTCCCGTGGAGATTTACAGCAGGAATGTTCTCCGGGTTAATGCTCAGGCACATGATTGGAATCTCTTAAAGGGGCACTCCCTCTTTTCATTTTCTGACTCAAAACCCACCAGTATTGCATTCTTCCCTGCCCTGTGTTAACTGTGGCCTATTGCAGGGTTAGTGACATGCAGTTATCTTTTACCTGGTCAATCACGGGCAGCCCTCGCACCTCCACGAGTTCCCTGACTGTCTTTTCCTGCTCTCTTAAGCCCATGTTGTGATGCAGTATTGATCCTAGTTGGCTTCTGTGCTTTATTATGGAGAGACCCCCTGGCAGAAATACAACAACCAAATGGAGAGAGAATCAAAATGACATGGGGTGTGATAAAGTAAATAAGGAGAAACTGTTGCCACTGCCACCAGGGCCGGGAAACAGAATTCACAGATTGAAAGAAATTGGCAAAAGAAATAGAGGGAGATGAGGCAAAAAGACACAACAATTTGTTGCTGTGATCTGAAATGCACTGCCTGAAAGGATGGTGGAAGCAGATTAAATTCAAAAGGGAATTGGTTAAATGCTTGAAAGGGAACGATTTGGAAAATCCTATGGGGAAAGAAAGGAAATGTGGGACTTTGGGATAACACTGTCAAAGAGCTGGCACCAGCACGATGGGCCAAATGGCCTCCTGCGCTGTGAGTTTCTGAGTCTCTCCTATGATTGGGCACAGCTAGGTTGCTTGGCCCACCTGAGCAAATCCCTCCACCAACCAACCCGAGCCCCGTGCACACCTCATCAAAATCCCAAGCTCCATATGCACACCCCTCAACACCTACCTGCCCCCAACCGCACTGCCCACTGGCCCCTCCTCACACACCACATCCCAACCTTCTGCCTGTCTTTCCTCCGACTGCTGCCCCACCCAAATCACTAGAGTGGGGAGAAGGTTAGGGAGGAAGGGGGAGGGAGAAAGTGCAGAGGGAGGGAGGGAGAGAAGGGGGAGCAGGGAGGGGGAACAGGGAGTGGGGTGGGGGGAAATGGGTGGTGGGAAAGGGAGAGGAAGGAATGGGAAGGCGGGAAGGGGGAGAGGAGAGGGAGGGGGAAGGGAGTAAGTGGTGGGGGGGTAGAGGTGGGGAGGAGGTGGGGGCAAGAGGAGAGAGGGAAAGGGGCAAGCGGAGGGGTGAAGACAGAGAAGGAAAGAGGGGGAAGGGGAGAGAGGGCAGAGGGGAGAGGGAGAGAGGGGGATGGGAGCAGAGAGATTGGGGAGGGGGAGTGGGGTGTGGGAGTGGAGGGGGGAATGGAGGAGGGGGGAATGGAGGAGGGGGTATGGGGCTGGGGAAGAGGCGGAATGGAGGGGAAGAGGGAAGGTGGAGCGCTAGGGGGAAGGGGACATGGGGAGGGGAAAATAGGGAGTGGAGAAGGGACGGGGGATGGGGAGGGGAGGGTAAATGTGGAGGGGGAAGAGGGGAAAGGAGATATGGGGATGGGGAGAGGGAGGTGGCGAGAAGGAGGCGGGGGTAAGGGGGGACGAAAGGGGAGAGAGGAGGGGAGAAGGGAGGGGAAGAGGGGGAAGGCGTGGGGGAAGAGGGGGTAGGTGGCAGGGGAAGCGAGGAGGAAAGGGAGGGGGAGGAGAGGGGGAGGGGAGGAGAGGGGGGAGGGAGAGGGGGAGGAGGGAGGGGAGGGGTGTAGGAGGGGAGGGGATGGGGGCAGAGTTGCGGGGGGGCGGAGGGGAGGGGAGGTGCAGGAGGGGAGGGGGTGGGGTGGAGCGGGAGGTGGAGGCAGGGCGGTAGGAAGGGGGGTGGGGCGGGGGGAGGAGGGGAGCGGAGGGGGCGAGGGGTGCTGAGGGATGGGTGCGAGGGAAGGGCGGAGGGGGCGCGAGAGATGGGGGGAGGAGGTCGAGGGAGGGAGGAGGAGAGGGAGGGGAGGAGGGCGAGGGAAGGGGAAGTGGATGAGGGAGGGGGACGGGGGTGAGTGAGGGGTGCGAGGGAGGGGGGTGAGGGAGGAGGGGGAAGGGGGCGGGGGAGGGTGGCAAAGTAGGGCAGGGCCAAGGGAGTAGGGGAGCGAGGGAGGGAGGAAGGGGCTGAGGGAGGGGGGGAGTGAGGGAGGGGGCAGTGAGGGGGGCACGAGGGAGGAAGGAGATGGGCGAGGGGGCTGAGGGCTGGGGCGAGGGAGGGAGGGAGGAGGGGGCAAGGGAGGGAGGGGGAGGAGGGGGCAAGGGAGGGAGGGGGAGAGGGAGGAGGGGAGGCGAGGGAGGAGGGGGGCGAGGGAGGGGGTGGCGAGGGAGGTGGTGGCAAGGGAGGAGGGGGAGGGGTGGGCGAGAGAGGAGGGGGAGATGAATGGCAGGGCCGAGGGCGGGAGGGAGGAGGGGGGGATCGAACAAGGGAGGGAGGGAGGGGAGGGGATGCGAGGGGTGGGGCGGGTGAGTGGGGGTGAGGGATGGGGCGGAGGAGGGAGAGAGATGGGGGGGTGAGAGAGGGACGGAGCCGATGGGGGGTAAGGGGGGGAGGGGGGGGGTGCGAGAGAGGGAGGAGGAGGATGGGGGGCGAGAGAGGGGGGAGGAGGGGGGGCGAGAGAGGGAGGAGGAGGGGGGGCAAGAGAGGGAGCAGGAGGGGAGGGTGAGAGAGGGAGGGTGGGAGGGGGGTTCGAGAGAGGGAGGGTGGGAGGGGCGATCGAGAGAGGGAGGGTGGGAGGGGGGATAGAGAGGGGGAGGGTGGGAGGGGGGATCGAGAGGGAGACGGTGGGAGGGGGGCATGAGGGAGGGGGGCATGAGGGAGGGAGGAGGGGGCGATGGGGGGAAGGCGTCTCGAGAGGTCGGGCGAGAGTGGCAGGGGGCGAGAGTAGCGGGATGGGGGGGCGAGGGGGGATGCGGGGGGGCAAGGGGGGTGACGAGGTGGGTGAGGGGGACGAGGGAGGCATGAGGGGGACGAGTGGGGCATGAAGGGGTTGGGGGGGACGAGGGGGAGACAAAGGGGGTGGGGGGGATGAGGGGGGTGAAACGGGGTGACGGGGGTGAAAGGGGGGCATGGGGAGACGAGGGGGTGGACAAACGAGGGATGAGGG
The DNA here is from genome assembly GCF_964194155.1 of Cetorhinus maximus. Classification (NCBI taxonomy): domain Eukaryota; kingdom Metazoa; phylum Chordata; class Chondrichthyes; order Lamniformes; family Cetorhinidae; genus Cetorhinus; species Cetorhinus maximus. The sequence continues at coordinate 46,435,228 of NC_135888.1, read as the reverse complement.
GGATGGGAGGGGGGAATGAGGGGGGAGAGGGTGGGACGAAGTGGGGAAACGAGGAGGGCGAGGGGGGACGAAGTGGGAGAGAGGGGAACGAGAGTGACGAGTGGGGGGGGCGAGAAGAGGGGGACGGGGGACAAGTGGGGGGGAGGGGGGGGAAGAGGGGGTGAGGGGGGGAAGAGGGGGGCAAGGGGGGGGAAGAGGGGGCGAGGGGGGAAGAGGGGGGTGAGGGGGGAAGAGGGGGGTGAGGGGGGGCGAGGGGGGAAGAGGGGGCGAGGGGGGTGAGAAGTGGGGGGCAGGGGGGGAAGTGGGGGGCGAGGGGGGAAGAGGGGGGCGAGGGGGGTGAAAGGGGGAAGAGGGGGGCGAGGGAAGAGGGGTGCGAGGGGGAGGGAAGAGGGGGGCGAGGGGGGGATGGGTGGAAGAGGGGGGCGGGGGGGGAAGAGGGGGCGACGGGGGGAAGAGGGGGCGACGGGGGAAGAGGGGGCGAGGGGGGGAAGAGGGGGCGTGGGGGAAGAGGGGTGTGAGGGAAGAGGGGGGCGAGGGAAGAGGGGGGCGAGAGGGGGGGAAGAGGGGGGCGAGAGGGGGGGAAGAGGGGGGTGAGAGGGGGGGAAGAGGGGGGCGAGGGAAGAGGGGGGCGAGGGAACAGAGGGGCAAGGGGGGGCAGAGGGGGGCGAGGGGGGGGGAGAGGGGCCGAGGGGGGGAGGGAACAGGGGGGCGAGAGGGGGGAAGAGGGGGGCAAAGGGGGGAAGGGGAGGCGAGGGGGGAAAAGAGGGCGAGAGGGGGAAGAGGGGGGCGTGGGGGAAGAGGGGTGTGAGGGAAGAGGGGGGAAGAGGGAGGCGAGGGGGGGAGGGAAGAGGGGGGCGAGGGGGAGGGAAGAGGGGGGCGAGAGGGGGGTAAGAGCGGGGCGAGAGGGGGGGGGAGAGGGGGGCGAGGGAAGAGGGGGTGAGGGAAGAGGGGGGCGAGGGAACAGAGGAGCAAGGGGGGGCAAGAGGGGGGCGAAAGGTGGGGGGGAGAGGGGCTGAGGGGGGGAGGGAACAGGGGGGCGAGAGGGGGCCGGGGGGGAAGAGGGGGGTGAGGACGGGGGCGAGGGGGGGAAGAGGGGGGCGACGGGGGGAAGAGGGGGCGAGGGGGGGAAGAGGGGGGCGTGGGGGAAGAGGGGTGCGAGGGAAGAGGGGGGAAGAGGGGGGCGGGAAGAGGGGGGCGAGAGGGGGGAGAAGAGGGGGGGCGAGAGGGGGAAGAGGGGGGGCGAGAGGGGGGGAAGAGGGGGGCGAGAGGGGGGGAAGAGGGGGGCGAGGGAAGAGGGGGGCGAGGGGGGGAGGGAACAGAGGGGCAAGGGGGGAAGGGGGGGCGAGGGGGGGAAGAGGGGGGCGAGAGGGGGGGAAGAGGGGGCGAGGGGGGGAAGAGGGGGCGTGGCGGGGAAAGAGGGGGGCGAAGTGGGGGGCGAGGGGGGTGAGGGGGGAAGAAGGGGGCGAGGGGGGTAACAGGGGGACGGGGGGAAGAGGGGGTGAGGCGGGGGAAGAGGGGGGCATGAGGGGGGGGGGGGGGGAGTGGGGAGTGGAGGATGAGGGTCGGGCCGGGTTTTGCTGCGGGCTGGGCCGGGCCGGGCCGGGCCTGGCGGGGGGGGATGTGTCTGTCACGGGGAGGCCGGGCTTCGCCGCTCAGTGTTTCCGGAGCGGGAGAGGAGGCGGCGGGACGGACTCTCAGGTAAAGTGGCCTCGGGGCTGGCGGGAGGTCGGGGCGGCCCAGAGACTCCCCCCGGCCGGGGGGGAAAGTGCCGGAGACCCCGCGGGGTGAGTGACCGAGAGACAGGGGCCGGGCCGGAGTCCGGGACTCGGACACACTCCGGCCATCCCGATCCAGGCGGCCGGGCACAGCAGCGCCAGAGTCAACAACCGGACTGACCCCTACCCGAGAGCCCAGGGTCAGCGCCAGACCTTCAGCCCAGGGTCAGCGCCAGACCTTCAGCCCAGGGTCAGCGCCAGACCTTCAGCCCAGGGTCAGCGCCAGACCTTCAGCCCAGGGTCAGCGCCAGACCTTCAGCCCAGGGTCAGCGCCAGACCTTCAGCCCAGGGTCAGCGCCAGAGATTCAGCCCAGGGTCAGCGCCAGACCTTCAGCCCAGGGTCAGCGCCAGAGATTCAGGCCAGGGTCAGCGCCAGAGATTCAGCCCAGGGTCAGCGCCAGACCTTCAGCCCAGGGTCAGCTCCAGAGATTCAGCCCAGGGTCAGTGCCAGAGCTTCAGCCAAGGGTCAGCGCCAGAGATTCAGCCCAGCGTCAATGCCAGAGCTTCAGCCCAGGGTCAGCGCCAGAGATTCAGCCCAGGGTCAGCGCCAGACCTTCAGCCCAGGGTCAGCGCCAGAGATTCAGCCCAGGGTCAGCTCCAGAGATTCAGGCCAGGGTCAGCTCCAGAGATTCAGGCCAGGGTCAGCTCCAGAGATTCAGCCCAGGGTCAGCGCCAGAGCTTCAGCCCAGGGTCAGCGCTAGTGATTCAGCCCAGGGTCAGCGCCAGAGATTCAGCCCAGGGTCAGCGTCAGAGATTCAGCCCAGGGTCAGCGCCAGAGCTTCAGCCCAGGGTCAGCGCCAGAGATTCAGCCCAGTGTCAATGCCAGAGCTTCAGCCCAGGGTCAGCGCCAGAGCTTCAGCCAAGGGTAAGTGCCAGAGATTCAGCCCAGGGTCAGCGCCAGAGATTCAGCCCAGCGTCAGTGCCAGAGCTTCAGCCCAGGGTCAGCGCCAGAGCTTCAGGCCAGGGTTAGTGCCAGAGCTTCAGCCAAGGGTCATTGCCGGATCTTCAGCCCAGTTCCAGAGCTCCAGATTTAACTCACAGTTAGTGCCAGAGCTTCACCACAGCATCAGTGCCGGAGATACAGCCTAAAGTCTGTGTCAGAGGTTCAGCCCAAGTTCAGTGCCAGAGATTCAGCCCAGGGTCAGCGCCAGAGATTCAGCCCAGGGTCAGCGCCAGAGATTCAGGCCAGGGTCAGCGCCAGACCTTCAGCCCAGGGTCAGCGCCAGAGATTCAGCCCAGGGTCAGCGCCAGAGATTTAGGCCAGGGTCAGCACCAGAGATTCAGGCCAAGGTCAGCGCCAGAGATTCAGCCCAGTGTCAGCGCCAGAGATTCAGGCCAGGGTCAGCGCCAGAGATTCAGCCCACGGTCAGCGCCAGAGATTCAGCCCAGGGTCAGCGCCAGAGATTCAGGCCAGGGTCAGCGCCACAGATTCAGCCCAGGGTCAGCGCCAGAGATTCAGGCCAGGGTCAGCGCCAGAGATTCAGCCCAGGGTCAGCGCCAGAGATTCAGCCCAGGGTCAGCGCCAGAGATTCAGCCCAGGGTCAGCGCCAGAGATTCAGCCCAGGGTCAGCGCCAGAGATTCAGCCCAGGGTCAGCTCCAGACCTTCAGCCCAGGGTCAGCGCCAGACCTTCAGCCCAGGGTCAGCCTCAGACCTTCAGCCCAGGGTCAGCGGCAGAGATTCAGCCCAGGGTCAGCTCCAGAGATTCAGCCCAGGGTCAGCTCCAGAGCTTCAGCCCAGGGTCAGCGCCAGAGATTCAGCCCAGGGTCAGCGCCAGAGCTTCAGCCCGGGGTCAGCGCCAGAGATTCAGCCCGGGGTCAGCGCCAGAGATTCAGCCCAGAGTCAGCGCCAGAGATTCAGCCCAGGGTCAGCGCCAGAGATTCAATCCAGGGTCAGCCCCAGACCTTCAGCCCAGGGTCAGCGCCAGAGATTCAGCCCAGGGTCAGCGGCAGATATTCAGCCCAGTGTCAGCGCCAGAGATTCAGCCCAGGGTCAGCTCCAGAGCTTCAGCCCAGGGTCAGCCCCAGACCTTCAGCCCAGGGTCAGTGCCTGAGATTCAGCCTGAGGTCAGTGTCGGAATTGCAGCCCAAGGTCACTGCTGCGGCTCAGGCCAGATTCAGAACCAAACATCGAGGCCACGGTCAGTGCCTGTGCTTCTGGAGATTCTGCCCAAGGTCAATGCTTCACATTCAGCCCAGGGTCAGTGCTTGACCATCAGCCCAGGGACTGTGCCAGGGATTCAGCCCAGAGTCAGTGACGGAGAATAAGCCAAGGGTCAGTGACGGAGAATAAGCCAAGGGTCAGTGCCGGAGATTCAGCCCAGGTTCGGTGTCAGAGATTCAGGTCAGGCTCACTGCTGAAGATATATCCCAAAGTCGGTGCCCGGGGTTCACTCCAGGTTCAGTGCTGAGATTGAGCCCAGGCTCAGTGCTGGAGAACCAGCCCAGAGCCATTTCGGTACTTCAGCCAGGGTTAGTGCTGCATATTCACCTAGAGTCAGCGTTGGAGGTTCAGATCATGGTCAGTCTCGCACATTCAGCCCAGGTTCCACCCTCGAGGTTTATCTCAGGGTCTGTCATCAAGGGTTCACCCAGTGTCAATGACGGAAGATCCGCCCAAGATCATTGCCTGAGCTTCAACCCGGGGTCAGTGCCAGAGATTCAGCCCAGGGTCAATGCCAGGGAGTCAGCCGAGGGTCAGTGCCAGTGATTCAGCTCAGGCCCATTGCCTCTTGTTTAGACCAGGGTCAGTTCCGAAGATTAAGTCTACATCAGTGTTGGAGATACAGCCCAGGGCTAGTGTCAGCGATTCAGCCCAGGGTCGTTGTCCGAGATTCAGCCCGGGATCAGTGCTGATTGTTCAGCCCAGGGTCAGTGGCGGAGAATAAGCCATGGGTCAGTGCCCGAGATTCCGGCCAGGGCCAGTGCCAGAGATTCAGGTCAGGTTCACTGCTGGAGTTACAGCCCAAGGTTGGTGCCAGAGCTTCAGCCCACATCAGTGTCAAAGATTCAGCCCAATGCCAGTGCTGGAAATTCAGCTCACAGCCAATGCCAGTCTCAAATGGCTGGTGCCTTGCTAAGTTACATGGCTGCATCATCTTTCCACTGGCAAACTGTCCTGCCCTCCTGATTGACAACACAAAGGTGTTTTCCACAGAATCATAAAGCTGCTTATTCCACATCTTCAGTGGGTCAAGTGTCCGAGATTCAGCCCAGGGTCAGTGCCCAAGATTCAACCCAGAGCCAATGCCCGAGATTCAGCCCATGGCCAGCACCCGTGTTTTAGACCAGGATCAGTGCTGGAGACTCAGCCCAGGGTCAGTGCCAGAGATTAAGCCCAGGTTCAGTGCCAGACATTCAACTCAGGGCCAGTGCCAGTGATGCAGCCCAGGGTCAGTGTCAGAGATTCAGCCCAGGTTCATGCTTCAGTTGTGACCATTCAGCTTCAGGGGATAAGGAGGAATTTTAAGTTAGATTGCTTTTTAGCATTTTACCCACAAGTGTGATTCAGTCATGGGACCTGTCGTGTTGTTGCATGAAGTTGCTGGTCCAACTGAAGGACCAAGATCCTGGAGGGCACCAAGCATGAAGAGTGAGAGAAGATGGAATAAATTTGATTTGACAATATTGAGCTTCAATTTTGTGATGGTATGACCCTGGGGAAATGTGAGATTGTACCAATGACAGCTGAACAAAAGGTGATTGTTGGAGGGCCAGGAATACTTGTGATGTGGAATGAGCAGCTTTATGATTCTGTGGAAAACACCATTGTGTTGTCAATCAGGAGGTCAGGGAGGGTGTTTGCCAGTGGAAAGATGATGCAGCCATGTAACTTAGCAAGGCACCAGCCATTTGTGACGTTAATTAAATTCAGGGAGCGACAATGAAGCTATGGGTCTATTGCACAACGGTGGAGTCTTGGGTACAGTGTGCTGTAACTTAGCTGTGGGTACGGGGCGCAGTAATTGGACTGTGGCTACACGGTAAAGTAATCAGACAGTGTGGGGCACAGGATGCAGCAATTGGCCTGCGTGGGGTATAGGGTATGTACTGTGTGGGGTAAAGGGTGCAGTAATCGAACTGTGTCGGGTACAGAGTGTGGTATTCGGACTGTGTAGGGTAAAAGGTGTAGTAATGGAACTCTGTGGGTACAGTGTGTAGTAATCGGACTCTGTTGGGTACAGAGTGTAGTAATTGGACTGTATGGGGTACAGGGTTCAGTAATTGGACTGTGTGGGGTACAAAGTGTAGTAATCTGGTTGTGTGGGTAATCGGACTGTGTTGCGACCAGGGTGCAGTAATCGGATTGTGTTGGGGTCAGTGTGCAGTAATTGGACTGTGTTGGGTACAGGGTGCATTAACGGACTACGTTGGGTACATGATGTAGTAATCGGATTGCATGGGGTGCAGTAATTGAAATGTGTTGGGTCAAAATCCTGGAACTCCCTCCCTAACAGCACTGTGGGTGTACCTACACCGCATGAACTGCAGTGGCTCAAGAAGGCAGCTCACCACCACCACCTCAACGGCAATTAGGGATGGGCATTAAATGCTGGCCCAGAAGTGAAGCCCACATCCCGTGAATGAATAAGAAAAAGGGTGCAGTAATCGGATTGTGTTGGGTACAGGGTGAAGTAATTGGACTGTGCTGGGTACAGGGTGTAGTAATCGGACTTCGTTGGGTACAGGGTGTAGTAATCAGAATGTATTTTGCACAGGGTGTAATAATTGCACAGTGTTGGGTATAGGGTGTAGTAATCGGATTGTGTGGTTACAGGATGCTGTAATTGAATTGGGTTGGGTACATGGTGCAGCAATTGGACTTCGTTGGGTACAGGGTGCATTAACGGACTGCAAGATGTAGTAATTGGATTGTGTGCGTACATGGTGCTGTAATTGGATTGTGTTGGGTGCAGGGTGTAATAATTGGCTTGTGTGGGTACAGAGTGGAGTAATTGGACTTTGTTGGATACAGTAATCGGACAGTGTGAGCTGCAGAGAGTATTAATCGGATTGTGTTGGGTACAGGGTGTATTAATTGGATTGTGTTGAGTATAGGGTATAGTAATCAGATTGTGTGGGGTACAGCGTGTAGTAATCTGATTATGTGCATACAGGGTGCTATATTTGGACTGTGTTGGGTACAAGATGTAGTAATTGGACTGTGTTGGATACAGGGTGTAGTAATTGGACTGTGTTGGGTACAGGGTGTAGTAATTGGACTGTGTTCGGTACAGGGTGTAATAATCGGACTGTTGGGTACAGGGTGTAATAATTGGATAGTGTGGTGTACAGGGTATAGTAATCGGATTATGTGGGGTACAGTGTATAGTAATTGGTTTGTGCGCGTGCAGGGTGCAATAATTGGACTATGTTGGTTAGAGGGTGTAACAATTGGCTTGTGTTGGTACCGGGTGCAATAATCGGACTGTGTTGGGTACAGGATGTCATAATCAGAGTGTGTGGGGTACAGGGTGTAATGACTGGACTGTGTTGTGTACAGGGTGTAGTAATCATACTATGTTAGGCACAGGGTAAAGTAATCGGACTGCTTTGGGTACAGGGTGCAGTAATCAGACTGTGTTGTGTACAGGGTGTAGTAATTGCATTGTGTGGGTTTCTGGGTGTAGTAATCGTACTGTGTTGGGTACAGGGTGTAGTAATTGGTCTGTTGGGTACAGGGTGTAGTAACCAGACTGCGCTGGGTACAGGGTGTTCTTATCGGACTGTGTGGGTACAAGGTGTAGTAATCAGACTGTATTTGGTACAGGTGTAGTAATCGGACCGTATTTGATACAGGGCATCATAATTGGATTGTGTTGGATGCAGGGTGTAGTAATCGACAGTGTTGGCTTTGTGGTGTAGTAATCAGACGGTGTTGGATAGTAGTAATCAGATTGTGTGGGTAGAGGGTGTAGTAATTGGACTGTGCTGGGTACACGATGTAGTAATTGGACTGTGTGATGTACAGAGTGTAGTAATTGGTCTGTTGGGTACAGGGTGTAGTAATCAGACTGCGTTGGGTACAGGGTGTTGTTATCGGACTGGCTTGAGTACATGGTGCAGTAATGGGACTGTGTTGAGTACATGGTTTATTGATCGGACTGTGTTGGCTAAAGGTTGTAGTAATCGGATAGTGTGTGTGCAGGGTGCTATAATTGGACTGTGTTGGGTACAGGATGTAGTAATTGGGCTTTTTTGACTGCAGGGTGCATTAATCGGACTATGTGGGATACAGGGTGCAGCAATCGGGCGGCGTGAGGTGCAGAGAGTATTGATCGGATTGTGTTGGATACAGGGTGTAGTAATTGGACTGTGCTGGGTACAGAGTGTAGTAATTGGACTGTGTTGGTACAGGGTATAGTAATCGGATTGTGTTGCGCACAGGTTGTAATTGTATTGAGTGGTGTACAGGGTTCAGCAATTGTACTTTGTTGGGTAAAGTGTATAGTAATTGGACGGTGTTAGGTACAGGGTTCTGAAATCAGACTGTGTCGGGTTCAGGGTCTAGTTATCGGACTGTGTGGGTACAGGGTGTAGTAATTGGATTCTGTTAGGTTCAGAGTATAGTAATCGGACTCTGTTGGGTACAGGGTGTAGTAATCGGTCTGTATTTGATACATGGTGTAGTAATTGGGTTGTGTTGGTACTGGGTGTAGCAGTTGGACTGTGTTGGGTACAGCCTGTAGTACTCGGACTATATTTGGTACAGGGTGTAGTAATTGGACTGTATTGGGTACAGGGTGTAATAATCAGACTGGGTTGGGTACAGGGTGCTGTAATTGGACTGGGTTTGCTTTCTGATTCAGTAATTGGACTGTGTTGGGTGCATGGTGTAATAATCGGACCATATTTGGTACAGGGTGTAGTAATTGGACTGTGTTGGGTACATGATGTAGTAATTGGACTGTGTACAGGGTGTAGTAATTGGTCTGTTGGGTACAGGGTGTAGTAATCAGACTGCGTTGGGTACAGGGTGTTGTTATCGGACTGTGTGCGTACAAGGTGTAGTAATCGGACTGTATTTGGTACAGGTGTAGTAATTGGACTGTATTTGGTACAGGTGTAGTAATCGGACCGTATTTGATACAGGGTGTCGTAATTGGACTGTGTTGGACGCAGGTTGTAGTAATCGACAGTGTTGGCTTCATGGTGTAATAATCAGACTGTGTTGGATAGTAGTAATCAGATTATGTGGGTTGAGGGTGTAGTAATTGGACTGTGCTGGGTACATGATGTAGTAATTGGACTGTGTGGTGTACAGGGTATAGTAATTGGTCTGTTGGATACAGGGTGTAGTAATCAGACTGCGTTGGGTACAGGGTGTAGTTATCGGACTGTGTGCGTATAAGGTGTAGTAATCGGACTGTATTTGGTACAGGTGTAGTAATTGGACTGTGTTTGGTACAGGTGTAGTAATCGGACCGTATTTGATACAGGGCGTAGTAATTGGACTGTGTTGGGTGGAGGGTGTAGTAATCAACAATGTTGGCTTCATGGTGTAGTAATCAGACTGTGTTGGATAGTAGTAATCAGATTGTGCGGGTCGAGGGTGTAGTAATTGGACTGTGTTGGGTACATGATGTAGTAATTGGACTGCGTGGTGTACAGGGTATAGTAATTGGATTGTGTGTGGTGCAGTGTGTAGTAATCAGATTGTGTGGATAAAGTGTGCTGGAATCGGACTGGCTTGAGTACATGGTGCAGTGATGGGACTGTGTTGAGTACATGGTCTATTGATCGGACTGTGTTGGCTAAAGGTTGTAGTAATCGGATAGTGTGTGGTACAGGGTGCCGTAATTGGATTGTGTTGGGTACAGCGTGTAGTAATTGGACTGTGTGGACGCAGGGTGTAGTAATTGGATTATGTAGGGTACAGGATGTAGTAATTGGGCTGTGTTGACTACAGGGTGCATTAATCGGACTGTGTGGGATACAGGGTGCAGCAATCAGGTGGCGTGAGGTGCAGCGGGTATTGATTGGATTGTGTTGGATACAGGGTGTAGTGATTCGACTGTGCTGGATACAAAGTGTAGTAATTGGACTGTGTTGGGTACAGGATGTAGTAATCGGATTGTGTGGGGTAGAGGGTTTAGTAATTGGACTGTGTTGAATACAGAGTATAGTAATCGGATTGTGTTGCATACAGGTTGTAATCGTACTGAGTGGGGTACAAGGTTCAGCAATTGTACTTTATTGGGTACAGTGTGTAGTAATTGGACGGTGTTGGATATATGGTTCTGAAATCGGACTGTGTCGGGTTCAGGGTCTAGTTATCGGACTGTGTGGCTACAGGGTGTAGTAATCGGATTCTGTTAGGTTCAGGGTATAGTAATCGGATTCTGTTGTGTACAGGGTGTAGTAATTGGTCTGTATTTGGTCCATGGCATAGTAATTGGACTGTGTTGGGTACAGGGTGAAGTAATCGGTCTGTGCTGGGTACATGGTATAGCCATCGGATTGTGTTGGCTTCATGGTGTAGTAATCATACTGTTTTGGGTACAGTGTGTAGTAATCAGGTTGTGTGGGTAGAGGGTGTAGTAATTGGACTGTGCTGGGTACATGATGTAGTAATGGGACTGTGTGGTGTACAGGCTATAATAATCGGATTATGTGGGGTACAGTGTGTAGCAATTGGTTTGTGCGCGTACAGGGTGCAATAATCGGACTGTGTTGGATACAGGGTGTAACAATTGGCTTATGTTGGCACCGGGTGCAATAATCGGACTGTGTTGGGTACAGGATGTCATAATCAGAGTATGTGGGGTACAGGGTGTAATGACTGGACTGTGTTGTGTACAGGGTGTAGTGATCATACTATGTTAGGCACAGGGTGTAGTAATCGGACTGCTTTGGGTACAGGGTGCACTGTGTTGTGTACAGGGTGTAGTAATTGCATTGTGTGGGTTTCTGGGTGTAGTAATCATACTGTGGTGGGTACAGGGTGTAGTAATTGGTCTGTTGGGTACAGGGTGTAGTAATCAGACTGCGCTGGGTACAGGGTGTTATCGGACTGTGTGGGTACAAGGTGTAGTAATCGGACTGTATTTGGTACAGGTGTAGTAATCGGACTGTGTTTGATACAGGGCGTCGTAATTGGATTGTGTTGGATGCAGGGTGTAGTAATCAACAGTGTTGGCTTCATGGTGTAGGAATCAGACTGTGTTGGATAGTAGTAATCAGATTGTGTGGGTAGAGGGTGTAGTAATTGGACTGTGCTGGGTACTTGATGTAGTAATTGGACAGTGTGGTGTACAGGGTGTAGTAATTGGTCTGTTGGGTACAGGGTGTAGTAATCAGACTGCGTTGGGTACAGGGTGTTGTTATCGGACTGTGTGGGTACAAGGTGTAGTAATCGGACTGTATTTGGTACAGGTGTAGTAATCGGACCGTATTTGATACAGGGCGTAATAATTGGACTGTGTTGGGTGCAGGGTGTAGTAATCGACAATGTTGGCTTCATGGTGTAGTAATCAGACTGTGTTGGATAGTAGTAATCAGATTGTTTGGGTAGAGGGTGTAGTAATTGGACTGTGCTGGGTACATGATGTAGTAATTGGACTGTGTGGTGTACAGGGTATAGTAATTGGATTGTGTGTGGTGCAGTGTGTAGTAATCGGATTGTTTGGATAAAGGGTGCTGGAATCGGACTGGCTTGAGTACATGGTGCAGTAATGGGACTGTGTTGAGTACATGGTCTATTGATCGGACTGTGTTGGCTAAAGGTTGTAGTAATCGGATAGTGTGTGTACAGGGTGCCATAATTGGATTGTGTTGGGCACAGCGTGTAGTAATTGGACTGTGTGGGTGCAGGGTGTAGTAATTGGATTGTGTTGGGTACAGGGTGCATTAATCGGACTGTGTGGGATACAGGGTACAGCAATTGTACTTTGTTCGGTACAGTGTATAGTAATTGGATGGTATTAGGTACAGGGTTCTGAAATCAGACTGTGTTGGGTTCAGGGTCTAGTTATTGGACTGTGTGGGTACATGGTGTAGTAATTGGATTGTGTTGGGTACTGGGTGTAGCAGTTGGACTGTGTTGGGTACAGCCTGTAGTACTCGGACTATATTTGGTACAGGGTGTAGTAATTGGACTGTATTGGGTACAGGGTGTAATAATCAGACTGGGTTGGGTACAGGGTGCTGTAATTGGACTGGGTTTGCTTTCTGGTTCAGTAATTGGACTGTGTTGGGTGCATGGCGTAGTAATCGGACCATATTTGGTACAGGGTGTAGTAATTGGACTGTGTTGGGTACAGCGTGTTGCAATGGGCTGTGCTGAGCATTGAATGTAGTAATCGAATTGTGTGCGTACAGGGTGTTATCAGACTGCGTTGGGTACAGTGTGTAGTAATTGGACTGTGTGGGGCTTTGGGTGCACTAAACGGACTGTGTTGGGTACAGTGTGTAGTAATGGGACTGTGTTGGGTACACAATGTAATAATCAGAATGTGTGGGGTGCAATGTGTTGCAAATGGATTGTGTGGACACAGGTTGCTGTAATCGGACTGTGTTCGGTACTTGATGCAGAAATTGGACTGTGTTGGGTACAGTGTGCAGTAATCGGGCTGTGCTGGGTGGAGGGTGTAGTATTTGGACGGCGTTGACTGCAGGGTGCAGTAATTGTACACAGTGAGATACAGAGAGTCTTAATCTAACAGTGTTGTGTACAGGGCTCTGTAATCAGACTGTGTAATATTTGGACTGTGTTTGGTACAGGGTGTAATAATTGGACTGTGTTTGGTAAGGTTGTAGTAATCAGATTGTGTGGGGTGCAGTGTGTAGTAATTGGATTGTGTGGGTACAGGGAGCTGTAAACAGGCTGGTTTGAGTAGATGGTGCAGTATTGGGACTGTGTTGAGTATGTGGTGTATTGATCGGACTGTGTTCGGTACAGGGTGTATAATTTGGCTGTGCTGGGTACAGGTTTAGTAATCGGACTGTGTTGGGTAAAGGTTGTAGTAATCGGATTCTGTGCAGTACAGGGTGCCATAATTGGACTGTGTTGAGTACAGGGTGTAGTAATCGGGCTGTGTTGACTACAGGGTTAGTTAATCGGATTGTGTTGAATACAGGGTGCAGCAATCGGGCGGCGTGAGGTGCAGAGAGTATCAATCGGATTGTGGTGGGTACAGGGTGTAGTAACCGGACTATTTTGGGTACTGTGTGTAGTAATTGGACAGTGTTAGGTACAGGGTCCTGATATCGGACTGTGTCGGGTTCAGGGTCTAGTTATCAGACTGTGTGGGTACAGGGTGTAGTAATCGGATTCTTTTAGGTTCAAGGTATAGTAATAAGATTCTGTTGTGTACAGGGTGTAGTAATCGGTCTGTATTTGGTACATGGTGTAGTAATCGGACTGTGGGTACAGGATGTAGTAATTGGATTGTGTTGGGTACTGGGCGTAGTAGTTGGACTATGTTGGGTACAGCCTGTAGTACTTGGACTATATTTGGTACAGCATGTAGTAATTGAACTGTATTGGGTACAGGGTGTAATAATCGGTCTGGGTTGGGTACAGAGTGCTGTAATCGGACTGGGTTTGCTATGTGGTTCAGTAATTGGACTGTGTTGGGTGCATGGTGTAGTAATCGGACCGTATTCAGTACAGGGTGTAATAATTGGACCGTGTTGGATACAGTGTGTTGCAATGGGCTGTGTTGAGCATTTGGTGTAGTAATCAAATTGTGTGTGTATAGGGTGTTGTTATCGGACAGTGTTGGGTACAGGGTGTAGTAATCGGATTGTGTGGGGTAGAGGGTTTAGTACTTGGGTTGTGTTGGGTACAGGGTATAGTAATCGGACTGTGTTGGGTACTGATTGTAGTAATCAGACTGTATTTGGTACAGGATGTAGTTATTGGACTGTGTTGGGTACAGGGTGTAGTAATCGGACTGTGTTGGGTACAGAGTGTAGTTATCAGACTGCGTTGGTTCTAGGGTGTAGTAATCGGACTGTATTGAGTACAGTGTAGTAATTATACTGTGCTGGGAACAGGGTGTAGTAATCGGACTGTTTTTGGTATAGGGTATAGTAATCGGATTGTGTGCGTACAGGGTGCTGTAATCGGACTGCCTGTGTACAGGCTGCTGTAATCAGACTTGGGTACAGGATGTAGTAATTGGCCTGAATGGGTATAGGGTGCAATAATCGGACTGTGTTGGGTACAGGATGTAGTAATCTGACGGCGTGAGGTGCAGAGAATATTAAGCAGACTGTGTTGGGTACTGGGTGCAACAATTGGATTGTGTGCCTGCAGGCTGCAGTAATCGGCTGTGTTGAGTACATAGTGTAGTAGTCGGACTGTGTGGGGTTTCGGGTGCAGTAATGGGACTGTGTTAGGTACAGAGTGTATTAATTGGACTGTGTTGGGTGAAGTGTGTCGTAATTGGATTGTGTGGATGCAGGGTGCTGTAATCGGACTGTGTTGGGTACATGGAGTAATCAGATTGTGTGGTGTACAGGGTGCAGTAATTGGACTGTATTGATTACAGGGTGCAGTAATCGGACTGTGTTACATACAGGTTGTATTTATTAGCTTGTGTGGACATCGTGTAGTTATCAGACTATGTGGGTACAGGGTGTAGCAATTGGACTCTGTTGGGTACAGGATGTCATAATCGGACTGTGTTGGTTACAGGGTAAAGTAATCAGTATGTGATTGGTACAGGGTGTAGTAATAGGACTGTGTTGAGTACAGGGTGTAGTAATCAGATCGTGTGGGTACAGGGTGGTGCAATCGACTGGGGTTGGTACATGGTGCAGTAATTGAACTGTGTTGGGTACATGGTTCAGTAATCGGACTGTGTGAACCAGGGTTGATCCCCTGGCTTGATGGTAATGGTAGAGTGGGTGATATGTTGGGCCATGAGGTTCGAGTGCAATTCTGCTGCTGCTGATGGCCCACAGCGCCTCATGGATGCCCAGTCTTGAGTTGCTAGATCTGTTCGGTGGTAGTGCCACACAACACGATGAAGGGTTGGGTTCAGTGTGAAGGCGGGACGTCATCTCCACAATGACTGTGCGGTGGTCACTCCTACCGATACTGTCATGGACAGATGCATCTGCGATAGGCAGATTGGTGAGGATGAGCTCAAGTATGTTTTTCCCTCTTGTTGGTTCCCTTGCAGATCCAGGCTAGCAGTTACGTGCTTTAGGACTTGGCCAGCTCAGTCAGTAGTGGTGCTACCGAGCCACTGTTGGTGATGGACATTGAAGTCCCCTGCCCAGAGTACATTCTGTGCCCTTGCCACCCTCAGTACTTCCTCCAAGTGATGTTCAACATGGAAGGGCACTGATTCATCAGCTGTGGGAGGGTGGTACGTGGTAATCAGCAGGAGGTTTCCATGCCCATGTTTGACCTGATGCCATGAGACTTCATGGGACCTGGAGTCGACGTTGAGGATGCCCAGGGCAATTCCTTCCCGACTGTATACCACTGTGCCACCAGCTTTGCTAGGTCCGGTGGGACATGACATACCCAGGGATAGCGATGGTGGTGTCTGGGACATTATCTGTAAGGAATGATTCTGTGAGGATGACTATGTTAGACTGTTTCTTGACTAGTCTTTGAGACAGCTCTCCCAATTTTAGCTTTAGCTCCCAGATGTTAGTAAGGAGGGCTTTGCAGGGTCAACAAGGCTGCGTTTGCCCTTGTCTTTTCCGGTGCCTAGGTCGATGCCCGGTGGTCCGTCCGATTTCTTTTTTTTTGTGACATTGTAGAGGCTTGTTACAAATGAGTGGCTTGCTAGGCCATTTCAGAGGCATTTAAGAGTCAACCACATTGCTGTGGGTCTGGAGTCACATGTAGGCCAGACCAGGTAAGAATGACAGATTTCCTTCCCTAAAGGGCATTAGCGAACCAGATGGGTTTTTACAACAATTGACAATGGTTTCATGGTCATCATCAGACTTTTAATTCCAGATTTTTATTGAATTTAAATTCCACCATCTGCTGTGGTGGGATTCGAACCCGGTCCCCAGTGCATTACCCTGGCTCTCTGGATTATTAGTCCAGCAATCGTACTGTGTTGCGTACAGTGTGTAGTAATTGGACGGCTTTGGGTACAGGGTTCTGTGATCAGAGTGTGTCGGATACAGGGTGTAGCTATCGGACTGTGTGGGTACAGGGCGTAGTAAGTGGACTCTGTTGGGCCCAGGGTGTAGTAATCCGCCTGTATTTGGTACAGGGTGTAGTAATTGGACTGTATTTGGTACAGGGTGTAGTAATTGGATTGTGTGGATACAGGGTGCTGTAATCGTACTGTGTTGGATACAGAGTGTAGTAATTGGCTTGTGTGGATTTAGGGTGCAGTAATCAGACTGTCTTGAGTACAGCGTGCAGTAATCACACAGCGTGAGGTACAGAGAGTATTAATCGGACTGTGTTGGGTACAGGGTGTAGTAATCAGACAGTGTTCAGTACAGGGTGTAGTAATTGGATGGTGCTGGGTACAGGGTGTAGTAATCGGACCGTGTTGGGTACAGGCTATAGTGATTGTATTGTGTGGGGTACAGTGAGCTGTAATTGGACTGTGTGGGGTACAAGGTCCCATAATTTGACTGTATTGGGTGCAGGTTGTAGTAATCGGTCTGTGTGGGTATAGGGTGTAGTAATTGGACTGTGTGGGTTACAGGGTGTAGTAATCGGGCAGTGTGAGGTGCAGAGAGTACTAATCGGACTGTGTTGGGTACAAGGTGTAGTAATTGGACTGTGTCGGGTACAGGGTGTAGTAATCGGACTGTATTGGGTAGAGGGTGCGGTAATCGGACGGTGTAGGTGCAGGGTGTAGTAATCGGACTGTGTCGGGTACAGGGTGTAGTAATCGGACTGTGTTGAGTTTGGTTTGTGATCCAGCGTGGATTCCGTGCGTTGCCTGTCCACCATGTTCTTAGAACCTTTCGTGCAGAGGAGAAGGAACAAAGAAAATTTGAAGGTTGGGAGGATTTTGGACAATAGGAGAAGTGGCAGTTTGCAGGAGAGGGGCAGGCAGTGGCCAGACAAGAGGGAGCGAGATCCCAGAGGGGAGAGTAGCAAGGGGAGCCTTGCGTGAGAGGGCTAGACGAGAGGCTTGAGGGAGGCAGTGGAGTAAATGAGAGCCAGGATGGGAGAGCGGGAGGGGAGATGAGGATAGGAGTGCCCGGGGAGAGGCACTGGTGAGGGGTGTGTGCAGCTGAGTTGGGATCGGAGGAGGTTTGGGGCCTAGTGGGAGTGTGATCTCAAATTGGAGGTGGGAGAGAGAGAGCATTGGAAGATTTTTAGGAGGACATTGTATGTCTGAGAGAGGTAATGAGGCAGGTTCACTCTCGAAGAGAATTTGAGAAGACAGGTTATTGACTGGAAGATTGTCCTTTTGAAGGTGGAGTGCTTGTGGAGGGGAGGAGGTAGCAGCCCTCAGTCCAGGATGAGGGGAACGGAGAGGGTGCCCTGGCTGCTGTGGCAATGCAACACTTTTCCAGCAGAATGGAGCAAGCCATTGAGGGATTTTCCCAGGAAGACAGCGTCCACACGTGGGGCTGGCTGATGGGTCTGGGGAGCCTGACGTGAGTTAGCAATCAGAGCATGGATTTTTGGATTACAGAATCGAGAGTAGGAAAGGGGCAGTGAGAGCTTTCGTGAACTGGACGCCATGGTCAATGTGAGATAAGTGAGAGACTTGGAGAGGGTAGAAAAGAGGAGCATGTGAATCAGCGGTGTCTCGGGGTGGAATAAAATAGTGGTGTTGCTGATAGATTGGATAGGATGTAAAAGATTCCACTCAAGGTCCAACAGAATAACAAGGCTGCACCTCCCACACATCAATGTGAACTGGCTGGCAGGGAGATTTAGGAAGTCAGAACAAGTTGTACTCCCTGCTTTATGTGTCAGTGTGAATGGGTGCCAGTGGAGAGGGAGTTAGGGACACAGTTCTCCCAGCATTCAAGGATGAAAGGGTTGAAGGTGGACGGGGGATATGAACAAGTGAAGCAGATACTGGAAATGGAAAAGGCTCGTGGCGTTGAGGTGGTAGGGGGATGGAGATGATGAACGGTACTTGGTGCGAGTTAAGAGGTGGGCAGCAGAGTTTTGAATAAGTTCAAGTGTACGGAGGTTAGAATATGGGAGAACAGCCCAGTACCTCTTTGCAGAGGTAACAAAGGCATGGATAAAATTGAGGACCAAGTTGAGGATGCAGATTGAAAACCTTGAACATGTTTGGCTCTGAGCCTGTTTGCAACCTGAGATCCTATTCTCAGCCTTTCTTTGTCGGAATTTGCTGGCAATATTCTTGTTTGGCACTACATTGATTCAATTCCTGAAAGCTTCTAAATGAGTCTGAAGCTGAGCAAGGTTTATATTGTATTTGCACAGTGTGGGCACTGACAGCTGGCATTATACCCAGAATCCAGGGTGGGCACTGAGCATTGTTGATGTTGCACTCAGAGGCCCACTAACTGTGCTGAGCGTAGATTGTATGTTTTTTTTATTCATTCATAGGATGTGAGTGTAACTAGCTAGGCCAGCATTTATTACCCATCCCTATTTGCCCTTGAGAAGGTGATGGTGAGTTGCCTTCTTGAACCGCTGTAGTCCATGTGGTGTAGGTACACCCACAGTGCTGTTCGGGAGGGAGGTCCTGGATTTTGACCCAGCGGCAGTGAAGGAACCATGATATATTTCCAAGTCAGGGTGGTTTCGCTTTGCTGCTTCTGCTGCTTGGCGTTCAGTCCTGTATTACAGCTTCACCAGGTTGGCACCTCATGTTAAGGTATGCCTGGTGCTGCTCCTGGCATGCCCTCCTGCACTCTTCCCCGGCTTGATGGTAATGGTAGAGTGGGGAATATGCCGGATTGTGAGGTCACATATTGTGGCTGTATACAGTTCTGCTGCTGCTGATGATCCACATTGCCTCATGGATGCTCAGTTTTGAGTTGCTGGATCTGAATTGTACTGGTATAGCTATAACTTTGTATCTGGGTTGCATTGGGGGCTGTTCATTGTGTAGGTGTGATTTAGGTACATGGATGTTCTGATGTTGCTTCTACTCCTGTGTGCCCAGTACTCCTGTTGCTATTTGGCTCAGTGATTTTGCGATGAGATGTGTGGACGGCACTATGTTGGCTTGTGTTCTAGCAAGTGATGCAGGCTGTTGTATTGACTTCTCTGGCTTGAGTCCAGGACAGGCACTCGGCACACTGCCGTGTTTACCTGGGAGAAAGGGCTCGTCTACTGCGTCTGATTCTCAGCATGTTAAGTGTATTTATGTTTAAAATGTTGTGGTATTTGTTTCAGAGGCTGGAGCTGTTTGTGAGATACTGCTCAGGTACTGCTCACTAAGGTGAGAAGCAGAGATTGCCTCTGTGTACTGATGGTGCTCTAACAACCCCCACCCATCTCCTATTCCTCTGTTTACCCCAGCCCCAATCTTTTCTTCCTTGGGAGGAGGATCACACAAGATGGTATGACAGACACTGATAGAAAATGGCTAGATTTTTATGAATTGTGTAAGGTTGTCCTGGCAGGCATGTGATTACAGTGAAACGGCCCAGAACCAGCCTGCCCACATCTAGGACAGTAAACCCTGACCTAGCCCAGAAATACCTCGGTTTCCATTTGAAGGGGGATCAGAACTAGGGGCCATGAACAAAAGATAGTCACTGTTAAATCAGAAAAGGAATTCAGGAGAAACTTCCTTACCCTGGGAGTAGTCAGCATGTGGAATGCTCTAACACATTGATTGTTGAGATGAATAGCATAGATTCATTTAAGGAGAAGCTAGATATTACATGAGGGAGAAAGGAATTAAAGGCTATGCTAATGTAGAGGAGACCAAACGCAGACTAGGTGACCTCTTTGCAGAGCACCTTCGGTCTGTCCGCAAGCATGACCCAGACCATCCTGTCGCTTGCCATTTCAACACCATCCTGCTCTCATGCCCACATGTCTGTTCTTGGCCTGCTGCAATGTTCCAGTGAAGCTCAACGCAAACTGGAGGAACAGCACCTCATCTTCCGATTAGGCACTTTACAGCCTTCCGGACTTGACATTGAATTCAACAACTTCAGATCATGAACTCTCTCCTCCATCCTCATCCCTTTTTGGTCCCCTTTTTTCAAATATTTATTTTAAAATTTTTATATATATATTTTTTTTTCCCACCTATTTTTATTATTATTTTTAAAATTTATTTCCATTCTTTGTTTTACTCCCAACTTTTAGCGCATTTCGGTCTTTTTTCCCCACACCGTCCCCTCCCCCCACCCCAGCCCCACTAGGACCATCTGTCACTTGCTCATAGCGCTTTCTACTCTTAATGTCACCATTAGCACCTCCTTTAGCCAGTATCACCACCATCAACAACCCTTCGAACCTTTTGTTTATGACATCTTTTGCAATCTCTCCTTTGCCTCCAACTATCACTGGTCTTCTCTCCAGCTTCACCTGTCCCACCCCCCTTAAACAGTATATATTTCATCACATTTTTACTTTTCTTTAGTTCTAAAGAAGAGTCATATGGACTCGAAACATTAACTCTGTCTTTCTCTCCACAGATACTGTCAGACCTGCTGAGTTTTTCCAGCAATTTTTGTTTTTGTTTCAGATTTCCAGCATCCGCAGTATTTTTCTTTTATCTCATAGTCCTGTTGTGTCTCACCCACTGGGTACAGAATACAGTGCCCTTGCACCACCCCCCACCCCCCCAATGGTGTTCAATCTTCCACTTGGCCTGTCCAGTGAAGATCTAGCCCGTGTGTTACAGACAGGAGGGGGTTTAATTTAAGCAACCCCAGGTTTGTCCCCTCACCGCCCGTCTGTAAACAGAAAGGTGTTTTGATTTTTATTTTCCCCCTTTATATGTGGTGGCATCTTTCCCCAACCTCTCAGTTTTGTTGTGATCCAATTTTGATTAATATCCCCATAGCAAACACGAGATGGAATAAAATCAGTGGGTTAATTTATTTGCACACACTGAAACTTGGGAGCAGGTGGGTGTTGCTACATAGCCCCCCAGCACATTCATACAATAAAAGAGGGATAGAAAAAGAGGTACAGGTCAAAGACCACAGAATAAATAAATATTCTTTTACGTGAGTGCAGAATCCAGAATCAAAAGTCCAATAGTGTATTCTTTCACAGAGTCAGCAGGTTGAAGACTGATGCTGGGTATTTCACTTTTCCAGTGGATGAAGTGGGCACATAGAGATGAATTAGTCTGGTAGGCGCTGGTGCAGAAGTTCCAGTAGAAACAGTGGAGACAGAGGCCAGGCATTCAACTGGACCGAGTCCTTGTTCTGAGCTGCTGCTTGGTTGATAGAAGATGGTAGCCTGCTTTGCAGCTCCACAAGGCAGGGTAACTGGTTCTTTCAGCTTGGGTGAGGGCGAGGGGTCATGTGATATGACTCCCACTTCTCCACTTTAGTTTGGACAAAGGATGTATATTCCTTTGTCTGGAATCTTCAGGTGGTTAATATTTCAACCATTAATAATTTCAAAAGAGGTTTCAGGGTCCTTTGTCCTATCAGACTGGCCGTCGCCTTTGGCCAAGCCTTGGCCTTAGAAATGTAAATAGTCTTTGTACAATTCCCTTGGATTTGATCTCTGTAGTCACAGGGGGCATTAGCATCTCTTCAGGGATAATGAGGTGGCAGCTGTCCTGAATGCCAGGAAGTTCCTTCTGTTTCATAGCCAGCAATGGCTTCAGTCATTTTAAAGCCTTTGTCCAGTTTTTTTTAAAAAAGTTTATAAATTGGCCATGATATATATATAATTTTTATAAAAATATAGAGCGAGGTCTTAGCTCCGGGATACCGTGAATTCAAGCTGTGCTGAAGGCAGCAAGCAATTGGAGCTTTAAGATAGAGGATGTAGCTGCTTGAGTGTCCACATGGTCCAGAGGCAGCCCAGTAGCCTTGAGCTCCATTGTGTCTCACATCCATAGAGGGCAGCTGCATGCATGCAAAGAATAAACAGACTTATTCCACACACATGGTAATGGTTGTCATGGCAGCCATTTTGACCATTTGTTATGTGTCTTGTTAAGATGGTTAGTAGTAGTGATGTGGTGGCGTGAGTCACATTTCAAAGGCATCACGGGGGGATGGGATGGGGAGGAGATGAAGGAAGGGGCGGAATGATGTGCTTTTAAGTAACAAAGCCCCTGAAGAGGAGAATCATCATGAAAATGCACATAATTTTTCACATATTGACGGAAATCTGGAACTCTCCTTCAAAAGGCTGCAGATTTTGGGGGTTAATTGTAGTTTTCAAGGTTTGAGAATTTTTTTGGTTAAGGGTATCGAGCGATTTGGAGCAAAGGTAGGCAAATGGAGTTCAGTCACAGATCAGCCTGAGGGGACGGGCCTAACTCAGGCCCGAGGGGCTGAATGGCCTCAGGTTTAATCTTACTAAGATACAAGGCAAGCGCTAGGAGCTGTGGGCTCTCCGTGCTCTATCTGTGTTATGGCCTTATGCTAGCACTAAACGAAAGTTTCTACTCCCTCTGTTTTCCTGCTGAAAAAAGTAAGAGTTCTGCTGAGATCCCAGCCTGTTAAATTGTACAGATTCTGCTTGGGGTGGGGGTGGGGAGGGGAAGAGGGACTGACAGTGGAATTTGTGATGAACTTGCAGCAGAGGGAACCAATTCCATGACCTTAACCATCTGTTCCATCTTCTGGGCCCTGTTTTTTTGGCTCCTCTAAGTGAATCCTGCCTGAGTTCCCCAGGCAGCTCCAGTCTGATTGTGTTCAGGGTTTCAGCTGCAATCAATTAGCCTGCGTCTCTTCCCCTTTCCCCTCCCCCCCCTCCCCCCACCCACTCCATGCAAAGCTAACCATTAACACTTTGAGGCCTGAATGGCTGCAGCCCGGCTTGTCCTGACCATCACACCAAATTCAGAATGGTACCAGAGATGGTGGGAGACTTCAGTACTATGGAGAGACTGAAGCTGGAGCTGTTCCCCTCAGAGCAGAGAAGGTTAAGGGGAGTTTTGATCAAGGCGTTTAAAATGATGAAGGGCTTTTGATGAAGTAGATGAGGAGAATCTGTTTCCACAGACAAAAAGGTCAGTAACCAGGGGTCACAGATTTAATATGACACAAAACACGGAAGGAATGACGAGGAGAATGTTTTTTATGCAGAGAGTTGTTGTGGTAAGCTATGCGCTGCCTAAAAGTAGGGTTGCTAACTGCGGTTAAATGCATTCCTGGAGGTTTCATCACATGACTTGCCCCCACACTCCAGCCATTATTTGGCCAACACATGCATCTTTGTGACGTACTGCCTTCCTACACCAATTGGAAAGCAAAAAGATCCATTATCCAATTGGATGATGCTTGACTGTCAGCCAAGCAGCCTTTTTTTGCCTCATTTTCGTATCTAGTAAAGAGAAATGCTCAAAGAAAATGACAAAAAAACAATCTTTTTTTTTTATTATCCCAATGATTTTTCTCCAGGGTTGCCAACAAGTGTTCTAGAGATTGATCTTCAATTCCTGGAGATTCCAGGCCAGTCCTGGAGGGTTAAACGGATGGTGGAAGCAGATTCAATGGTAACTTTCAGAAGGGAATTGGAATAATACTTGAAAAGGAGAAAGACACTATCTTGAACTAGAGGAGTGGAACTAATTGCATAGTTCTTTCAAAGAACCAACGTAGGCATGGTGGGCTGACTGGCCTCCTGCACCGTACGATTCTAAGATAGGACCCTGAGATGGCCTTTTTGTTGACACTGGGATACAGGTAAAGCTGATAACTACATACGTCCTCTCTCTCTCTTTATCAGGGTCTCAGTCACTCCCTGTTAGGCCTCGTGTTCTGGTCTGTGTTCATTTCACCCGTCGTTTTAGGACACAGATAAGTCTCACTCCTAATGCTGTGGCTGCACAAGATAATGGCAGTGGGGGTAATATATTAGCATGCGCCGAGGATTGGTTAAAGGACAAAAACGGAGCTGGAATAAACGGGTCATTTTCAGGTTAGCAGACAATTGCGATTGGAGTGCCGTAAGGATCAGTGCTGGGGCTCCAGCTATTTACAACCTTTATTAATGACTTAAGTGAAGGGACTGGGTGTAATGTATCCAAGTATACACAAGTAAGCTGTGAGGAGGATGCTGAGTCTGCAAAGGAATATAAATGTGGGGAAATGTGCGATTGTTCACTTTGGTAGGAAGATTATAAAAGCAGAATATTTTTGAAAAGGTGACAAAGTGTGAAATGTTGGTTTTCAAAGGAATTTGGGTGACCTTGTTCTCAAAAATGAAGTTATTTTGCAGGTATAGCCGACAGTTAGAAGACACATAGCATGTTGGCCTTTATTACAGTGGTGTTGGAGTACAGGAGTAAGGAAATCTTACTGCAATTGTACAGGGTTTTTGATAAGGGGATAAGGAGGCAAGTACTGAGATGAGAAATGTCTTCACTCAGAGGGTTGTGAATGTTTGGAATTCTCTACCCCAGAGAGCTGTGGTTGCTCAGTCCATGGGTATATTCAAAGTTAAGGTTGATAGATCTTTGGACTTTTAAGGAAATCAAGGGATGTAGGAATTTGGTGCATAAGTGGAATTGAAATTGAAGTTTAGCCTCATTGAATGATGGAGCAGGCTCGAGGAACCATATTGTCTACTCCTGACCCTCTTTCTTATGTTGTTATGAGTGAATGGAGTGCTCAGAGCTGTGACAATTCCAGGAGTGTCTCAATGGGGGAATGTGCTGGCCTGTGGAGTTCTGATTGCCACAAGGAGTCAAGCACTGGGATTTGCCTCTTTTGGATGGGCTGATGCATTCATGCCGATTGTTTCTGGAGAGGTCGTTGTGGGTGACAAAGATGATACTTATCTTTGTGGACCATAGTTACTCTACCCCCCCCCTTCCCCTACACCTACTGAACAAGATTAGGACCCCTCTCTCCTCAATATTACATCTGCATTAATGGTGGGCCTTGCGGGTGCTGTGTGGTGTGGACAGGAATTGTCAGAGAGCAGGAATTCTGGCCTGCATTATAGAGAAGCCAGGATCACGGCCATTAAATTCTTCAAGCAATCCTGAGCCCTAGACTGGGACGTTGACAGCTGGCTTAGATCACATGCAACTGGGGAACAGTGACAGCAATAGAGGGGAAGGGAAATGGGGCAATAAAAGGGGAAAGGAATGGGGGCAAGATCTGGAAGTGATGTTTTCAGATGGGTGTGCAAGGGTTAACTGATGTGAAATGGAAAATTAGAATGTGAGCATTTCCTGGGGGAGGGGACAAAACAGTCCGACCTGAACTGAGAGTGCTGGAGGGGGGGTGCAGGGAGGAGTGTCAGGTTGAGCTGGATTGACATGGGGTGAAGACTGCCAGGTTTAGTCTGCAAGAATTCTTACTTGCCTCTCAATTATCTCTCCAATCTGCCCTGAAATCTTTTCACACCCTCTGTTTCCGTGCCGACCTGCATAATTCATTCCACATGTTCACTCCCTGTGTAGAAATCAGTTAACCCTACACTTCCCGAGGACCTTCTTTGAAGCTTCAGCACATGCCCACAATAGGAATTGAAAACCTTTGTATTTATATAGCGCCTTTTACAACCTCAAGATGCCGCAAAACACCTGATAGCCAATGGAGCACCTTTTGAAGTGTAGTCACTGTTGTAATGTAGGAAATCTGGCAGCCAGTTTGTGCACAGCAAGCTCCCACGAAGCCATGTGATAATGACCAGATAATCTGTTTTAGTGATAAATTATTGGAAGGACACTAGGGAAAACTGCCCTCTTCTTCTTTCAAATATTGCGTTGGGAATGTCCACCTGAGCGAGCTGATGCTGTCTCACTTTAACATCTCCACCTTTGCCCATGCAGCTTCCGAAGCTTCCTCAGTACTGCACTGAAGTGAGACTTGTCCCATGACTACCCAACACTGAGGCTAGAGCGCTACCAACTGAGGCACTCATGTTATCAGGGTCCAATTCCTTTATTCCCTTAGAGTTTTAAACAGAGTAAATAACCACAGGCTCCTCCTGTTTCCTTGTAAATCAGTGGTATATAGCGATAATTGTACAGGGCCTAATCAGGAAGCTGTGGCTTAATACAAGCCTGGCATAACGGATGTTTTCAGGAGAAGCTCCACACTTGTCATCCAGTGCAGTACCTATTGATGAATTGCCTGACATTCAGAGTTAGTTATGCTGCAACCCTGTTTAATGTTCTGTCACCTGCAGAAAAGATTGGATAGATATCATGGGGAATGATGAGGCATCAGTGAGCTCATGGTTAACTATGGCCCTTGGAGTTCTGTTGCAATTCTGGTTCAAATTGTGATAAAATTGGTGAAGAGTGGAGTGGGAGGACTTTAGAAAATGATTAGGCACACGGGGCTAGGGAGTAGGTACTGGGCATGGTGCAGTCTATTCACATGTTCTTGGCACCCCCAGCACAATCATATGTCAAATAAACTGCCTTGATGTTAATACTGACTCATGATGGACACTGTTAACATAAGTTAACATATCTGCAGTGTGGTGGATGGCAAACTCATTTCAACTATTGTATTGTCTTTACTTTCCACTAAACCAGCTGACATGTTTAAACTGAAAGGAAGGGAATGTCTATCTTTAACGAGCTGGTGGGTAGTTAGTGAGTCAGCAGCTGTCATGCTCATAACAGGCTGTGTGTTTATCGAGGAGGAGGCACTGGGATTAATGAAAAGTTTATTTGTCCGCAAACTGACCTAAGTGCAGCTTGCTGATAGCAAAACATAAAAACAATGGCATAGCCCATGGTGTAGTCTCATTACTCTCCTTTGTGCCGCTACTCGTCTGTTCAGGATTCATTGCCAAGGGAACGGTTTGAGCAGCTTTCTCAGCCTCATTTCCAAGGCTGAATGAGGCCGGAATGGGTCTCATCCTCTGACCCGAGCATGACATTGACAAATTGTTCAGGGGCTTTTCGCTTCTGATGTGACTGCAACCTGGTTGGAAGGAGTCAGAGAGGGAGGGAGAGAGAGAGAGAGAGAAGCTGGAAGGGATTTCATAGAGGAATTTGCTGAGTGCTGCCAAGCCTATGTTTGCACAGTATTGACCAGAGCTATTACATCCATCACTGAGTCAGGGGAGACTCAGTACTTGGACAACACTAACGCCAGCAAGGATGGAAACAAAGCTTGTTATTGTACAGCTGTGTGGGCACAGACACAGAGACACCCTCCAGCTTCATACTCAATGCTTGATATTCCTGGTGACTATTCCTTTTATTCCCCGGCTATTGTTCCCGATTATCATTTGTTTATTCCCTGCTTGCTATTCCTGGTCATTATGCCCTGATTCCTGTTGCCGGTGATTATTCCATTTATTTTCCTTTCTTACAGAGATGTAGTCCAGAACCTCCTTTGCTGCTAAGTCAACTCTCTCATGGTCTGAGCGGTGCCTTCCTACCAATAATGCTTTGGTGCTTCCTGCTGATGCTTCACTATCCTGGGAATTCTAAAGCTCAAGTCAATCCTGGTAAGAAATTCTGGCAATCTCCAGTGTTCAGTAATCCCAGTTCGGGTGATTGCCCTTTCTGTTTATCAAGGGGGTTCCACTGATCCAGTGAGCGGCTGAATCACGCAGAACACAATGGTCCATCCTGTCCCTTCTCTGAGCCAAGTCAGCCGGTCTCAACTGGGGCAGTGCGGTCACTGCACTGAGGGTTAATGCAGGGGAGGTTTCTTCTCCTGGAATGATGCAGGGATTCCTGCTGGAAACCCTGTGAAGGTTTGATGAAGTTTAATTGGGATGCTGCCTCCTGCTGGCATGCACTTGTTTATTACTGAAGGTGATGGCTGTGGTTTAAGGATCTGGCACATATAGGGTTAATGTGGGACTGAGTACAGTACCACTCACACGTGACTTACAGTGTGGTATTGTACAGAGACATGTATAGACCTAAGCATCATGACAGCTCCTAGCTTGTACTCTTTACTGTGCGTGTGTAAATAGTTCTAGTAGTTGATAAAGACTACAGAGACTTCTTTAAGACATACCGATCTGCGACCAACACCCCACAAATTTGGTGGGCCTTCCTGAACCACTGGCAGTTTCTTGTTACAGCTGAGAGGTTAGGTAGACAGTTAAATGTCAGCCATGTTTCTTTTTATTCTTTCATGGGATATGGGCATCACTGGCAGTGCCAGCATTTGTTGCCCCCCCCCCCCCCCCCCCCCAACCCTAACTGCCCTTGAACTGAGTGACTTGCTAGGCCACTGCATAGGACAATTAGGAGTCAACCACATTTCTGGCTTTGGAGTTACATGTATGCCAGACTGGGTAAAGGCAGCAGATTTCTTTTTCTAAAGACCCTTAGTGAACCAGATGGGTTTCTGACAACAATTGATAGTTAGTTGTCATGGTCAGCATTACTGAGACCTTTATTTATCAAATTTAAATTCCACCAGCTGCCATGGGGGATTTGAACCCATGTTCCCAGAGCATTAGCCTGGGTTTCTGGATTACTAGTCCAGTGACATCACTGCTACCCCTAATGTTAGAGTGAGATTGGTGTCACATAGGCCAGAGTGGGTAAGGTATCCTTCCCTAAGGCATGTTAGTGAACTTGGTGAGTTTTACTGACAATCCAACAGCTTCATGGTCATTGTTACTGATACCAGGGCTGATACCACTGGGTTACACTGGTTTTTCCAGGGCAATTTGCTCTAAATCGAGGGAGCTAGGTCCAGGGCGGGGTTTCTGCAACCTTTAACTCTGCTTTAAATGCATCATGCTGGATTTGTATAACTTTTTAAAAGTCATTTTCAGTCATTTAAAATATGGTCGCTCTCAGTTGATGGACTAGACAACGATTAAAAATGCATATTTTTTGTGTAAGCCCATATCCAGCTGTATTGATAAAACTGCATCAGGTTTAACACTCTTAAATATATTAAGTAATAAATTTTTAATGCAAAAAATAACCAATTATGTTCAAAAACGCCACCCAATTGTGCTGGGTTATGAAAGATTGCACATCTGTGATTATACAAACAAGTTTGAGTGGAACTGTAATTTCACTGTGGAAAACTAGAACAATTCTCAATACAATTTGCACTTGGATTGCTGATTGCACCCAAAGCGGAAACTCTATCCCAAGATATTCATCTCCAGCATTCTTTTAAACATCATTCAAATTTACATTCTGTCTTGGTGGGATATGAATGTTCTCAGGATTACTAATCTAGTAACATAAACCCGCACTGCAGAAGGACTATTGAGAATGTTGTTATAGCCTGGAGTGCACTGCCTGAAAAGGGTTAATTGGATTAATTCTACAACCATTGCCACCTCTTCTTCCTCTTGATAGAGCACACACATTGGCCATATTTGATTCAATGGGATTTTTCTGTGTGAGATGTGAAGTGTAATTTTGCAATTACCCAGGAGACAGTTAACCTGTTACTGAGGTGCCCTTTGTTCCACAGGCCTGTGCCGTTACGCGTTGGGAATGCAGGATGGCACGATCCCAGATGAAGACATCACTGCTTCCAGTGAGTGGTATGGATCAACCGCTGCTCGGTTTGGCAGGTAAGGATATAGTTGAGGATATAGTACCCAGCAACCCTTTAAAACTTGGTTTGTGAGTGCATGCATCAGTCCTCCATCTCAACAGGTATTGCTGTCATTAGGCAGCCCTCTGGGCCTTCTCCTAGGCAGAGATTACTGTTAGGAGAGTCCCAGGTCCTCTCCCTCCTTAGGGATGTCTCTCTCTCTCTCTCTCTCTCTCTCTCTCCCCTCTGTTGCACGACTGTTTCAGTCTCCATTCTTCACTCTATCCTAGTCTCGCTTTCTGAGGCTGTGCATTGAATGTACATATCAGACCTTTATTGTGATGGTGTTAACTCTTAAGGTCTTCAGCTCCCTCGTACAAGCTCTTGATGTTCCAGTTAAAATTCCTGTGAACTTCCCCGCCTGCCCTTTCACTGCTCTGTTACACCCATTCTCAAGACTGCATTTTACAGATTGCTTCTCAGAGTATTTAGGTTCAGCAGTGTTGGATCAGCCTTTAATGGGACTCAACAAACTGTCCCCTTCCTTCACTGAGGTCATTCAACACCAGCCTCACCTTATGTTCCGTTGGACTGAGATTCCAGCAGCCTGGTTTAGCCCAAGCTTGGAACCAGGTGAAAAACTGTGGGTTGGATGTCTGATAGAGAAATGCTGTCCTTGATTCCACAGACGTCCAAGAACACTGAGAGCAATCCCACCCTTTCGTGCCTCATCCCAAACCACCCCGTCCCAACCCTGTGGGCTTTTGCCGAGGCACTGTCCCATTCTGTGGCGCTTTGCCCAAGGTTTACCGACCTGGTGATTCCCAAGAGTCAGCAGGTTTCCAGGCTATTTCCCTTAGCTTCTTCCAGTAAAACCTCAGGTGAATAAAACAGGTAACACCTAAATAAAATTGGACAACAGGAAGTGAGTTTGATCAGAGGCAAGGCAGGGGAGAGGTGTGGGAGATTACTTCACCTCCTCAGGACCACCCCCCTTTTTTGTAACAAACAGATGAGCATGAATGATATAAAATTACAACCATCTGTCAGTCAGCTTGCCAACCATTGAGAAAGAAAGACTTGACTTTAGATGGTGCCATTCACAGCTTCAGGATGTTCCAAAGTGCTTTACAGCCCATGAAATACCTCTGATGTGTAGGAATCAATTCACCAAAGTACCTTCGACAGCACCCTCCACACCCGCAACATCTACCATCTAGAAGGACAAGGGCAGCAGACACATGGGAACACCACCACCTGGATGTTCCCCTCCAAGCCACTCACCATCTGACTTGGAAATATATTGCCGTTCCTTCACTGTCACTAGGTCAAAATCCTGGAACTCCCTCCCTAACAGCACTGTGGGTGTACCTACACCACATGGACAGCAGCAGTTCAAGAAGACAGCTCACCACCACCACCATCTCAAGGGCAGCTAGGGATGGGCAATAAATGCTGGCCTAGCCAGCAACACTCACCCCCCGTGAAAGAATTTTTAAAAATTGAAGCTGCAAATTATATGCAGAGCAAGATTCCACAGACGGCAAGCTGGTAATGACCAAACAATCTGCCTTAGTGATGCTGGTTGAGGGGTAAATATGGGCCGGATAGACTGAAAAAAGTAAATGAATAAAACAAGAATAAAGTGTAAATTGTGTGAAGCTACATGCTGAGCTATTATTCCAGAGCTAATTGTCCTTTGCACATAAGGGGAAGATTTCCTTCCTCTAGTCTGCTGACTGTGGGATCTAATCTGATCAATCCTTCCTCATTCAAACAGTGTTCCAACTCATTCAAAACAATTTAATTTGTTTAATTAATGCTGCAGCTTGTTAAATGTCCTGACACAGATCCCTGGACTTCCTGCATTTAGAAACATTTACTGTGCAAACAGAGTCCATTCAGTCCACCATGTCTGTAATGGACAAGAAAAGAGATATTCAGCCTAAACCCACTTTCCAGCTTCTGGTCTATAGCCCTGTAGGTTACAATGCTTCAAATGCACATCTAAGTGTATTTTAAAAATGATTAAGGGTTTCTGCCTCTACCATCCTTTCAAACTGAGTTCCTGACCTCCATCACCCTCAGGTGCAAAAAAAAACTCCTCAACTCCCCCTTAATCTTTTTTCCATCAATTACTTTAAATCTATGTTCCCTGGTTATTGACCTCTCTGTTAACAAAAATAGATCCTTTCTATCCACTCTATCTAGGTCCCTAGTGTTTTTACACTCCTCAATTAAATTTCCCCTCAGCCTGTCCTGTTCCAGAGAAAACAATCCTAGCCTGTTCAATCTTTCCTGACAGTCCAAATTCTCCTGTCCTGGCAACAACCTCATAAATCACCTCTGTATCCTCTCGGATGTCAGAACATCCTTCGTGGTGATCAGAACTGTATGCAGCGCTCTCGCTGTGGTCACTTCAAGCAAAACATCCAGCTCTTATATTTTAGACCTCAGTCAATAAAGAAAGTATCTCGGACGACTTCCTAACCACTTCACCTACCATCAGGGATCTGTGGACATGCACACCAAGATCTTTCTGTTCTTCTACTCTGTGTCCCCTTGCTATGTTTGCCCATCCAAATGCATTATCTCATGTTTCTCCGGATTGAGTTCCATTTGCCACTTCTCTGTCTTGACCAGTTCGTTGAAATCTTCCTGCACTCTACGGATTTCTTTCTCACTATCAACCACACAACCAAATAAAGACTTAAAACTAATAAGATGGTGGGTGAGGGATCTACAAGAAACATAAGCAGCCTAAATGTAAAAAAAAAGGCAGGAGAACATAGGCGAGAATACAGTAACCGAGGACACTGGTGGCAAGTGAATCAATAGTTATAGAACAGGAGTCCAAAAAGGTGTTTGAAGATAAGGTGAGAGGAAATCTTGTCAAAAATGAGTTAAAATGCCTACAGTAATGCAGAGTCCATAATAAAGCAGGGTTGCTGGAGGCAAGCATTCATAGGAAGGATCCAGACATAGAAGGGATTACTGAGACATGGCTACAGAAAAATCAGGCCTGGGAATTAAGCATCACTGGGTATGATGTATTTGGAAAAGGTAGTGAGGGAAAAGGAGGAGGTGCAATAGCTATAATTATTCAGGATAATATAATGGCAATGGAAAAAAGGAATGCAGTTATCAGCAAGACAAAAATGGAATTCATACAGATAGAGATAAAAGATAGAAATAGATCAATCAAACTGATAGGTGTGGTCTACAGACCTTTTATTAGTGTTTAGGAGGTGGAGGAAAAAATATGTAGACAAATTCAGAGATGAGAAATTTCCATCTTTTGGTGGAATTCCAACTTCTCGATTATGGGATTCTTCCCTTTGAAATGTTTTCTGCCTCCTCTCTGCAGTCCTTTGCTTTGCTTTGCATGCACATGATCCATCAAGGCCTTGTTCTCGTGTTCATATTTACTTCATCCTGTGTTACATGTACTAACTGCATTAAACATTGAAATGTCGAGATCACATTGGTGCTTTGATACAAATACATTGCTCCACAGTCTTGATGGTAATAGAAGGCAAACAAAGGGAAAATGAATGTTTCTGCCCACTTGAAGTCTAATAATTCCAGTCAATTGAAGTGACCAAAAAGCATTTGCATTTCACTACACATAGTAAAAAGTGCTAGAATTTTCCGGCCGCTCATGCTGCAATCACTTTGTCTCTTTGCGCTGTAACATTTACATAATTCCTTGTCACAAAAAATTTTCTGACCTTTTTGTCTTCACCCACTCTCGTCCCTGCAAATTAGGGATTTCAGTAAAAAATATAGAATAAGAATTGTAGGTGATTTCAACTACACTGATAAGGGAATGGAGTTCCTACAACATGTAAAGGACTCCTTTCTAACCCAATATTTAAAAGCTCATGAAGAGTAGAATTTTTTTATTCGTTCATGGGATATGGACTTCGTTGGTTAGGCCACTTTGAGAAGGTGGTGGTGAGCTGCCTTCTTGAACTGCAGCAGTCCCCGTGGTGTAGGTACACCCACAGTGCTGTTAGGGAGGGAGTTCAGGATTTTGACCCAGCAACAATGAAGGAACAGTGATATATTTCCAAGTCAGGATGGTGAGTGGCTTGGAGGGGAACTTCCAGGTGGTGGTGTTCCCATGTATCTGTTGCCATTGTCCTTCTAGATGGTAGTGGTTGTGGGTTTGGAAGGTGCTGTCTACGGAGGCTTGGTGAGTTTCTGGAGTGCATCTTGTAGATGGTACACACTGCTGCTACTGTGCGTCAGTGGTGAAGGGAGTGAATGTTTTTGGATGTGGTGCCAATCAAGTGGGCTGATTTGTCCTGGATGGTGTCAAGCTTCTTGAGTGTTGTTGGAGCTGCACTCATCCAGGCAAGTGGGGAGTATTCCATCACACTGCTGACTTGTGCCTTGTAGATGATGGACAGGCTTTGGGGAGCCAGGGGGTGGGTTACTTGCTGCAGGATTCCTAGTCTCTGACCTGCTCATGTAGCCACAATATTTATATGGCTTAGTCCAGTTCAGTTTCTGGTCAGTGATAACCCCCAGGAAGTTGATAGTGGGGGATTCATTTATGGTAATACCATTGAATGTCAAGGGGCGATGGTTAGATTCTCTCTTGTTGGGGATGGTCGTTGCCTGACACTTGTGTGGCACGAATGTTACTTGCCACTTCAGCCCAAGCCTGAATGTTGTCCAGGTCTTGCTGCATTTGGACATGGACTGCTTCAATGTCTGAGGAGTCTTGAATGGTGTTGAACATTGTGCAATCATCAGCGAACATCCCCACTTCTGACCTTATGATGGAAGGAAGGTCAATGATGAAGCAGCTGAAGATGGTTGGGCCGAGATCACAACCCTGGGAAACTCCTGCAGTGATGCCCTGGAGCTGAGATGACTGACCTCCAACAGCCACAACCATTTTCCTTTGTGCTAGGTATGACTCCAACTAGCGGAGAGTTTTCCCCCCAATTCCCAATGACTCCAGTTTTACTAGGGCTCCTTGATGCCACACTCAGGGCGGGATTTTCCGCACCTGCCCGCCACCAGCATCTTCCGGTCCCACCGCAAGTCAATGGAGGTCTGGATGGGGCGCCGCCCTTGGCGGGGCTGGAAAATCCCGGCCTCAGTCAAATGTGCTCTTGATTTCAAAAGCAGTCACTCTCACTTCACGTCGGGAGTTCAGCTCTTTTGTCCATTTCGTCGGCTGTGACGAGGTCAGGTGCTGAGTGACCCCGGCAGAACCCAAACTGGGTGTCAGTGAGCAGATTACTGCTGAGTAAGTGCCGCTGGATAGCACTGTTGATGACCCCTTCCATCACTTTACTGATGATTGAGAGTAGACTGATGGGTGGTATTTGGCCGGGTTGTATTTGTCCTTTTTGTGTACAGGGCATACCTGGGCAATTTTCCATGTAGCCGGGTAGATGCCAGTGTTGTAGTTGTATTGGAACAGCTTGGCTAGGGTTGAGGCAAGTTCTGGAGTGCAAGTCTTCAGTATTATTGCTGGAATGTTATCAGGGCCCGTAGCCTTTGCAGTATCCAGTGCCTTCAGCCGTTTCTTTATATCGCGTGGAGTGAATTGAAGAGGAGGCCAAGATGGATCATCCACTCGCCACTTTTGGCTGAAGATTGTTGTGAATGCTACAGCCTTATCTTTTGCACTTATGTGCTGGGTTCCCCCATCATTTGAGGATGGGATATTTGTGGAGTCTGTTCCTCCAGTGAGTTGTTTAATTATCCACCACCATTCACGATTAGATGTGGCAGGACTACAGAGCTTAGATCTGATCTGTCAGTTGTGGAATCGCTTAGGTCTGTCTATCACTTGCTGCTTACGCTGTTTGTTACACAGGTAGACCTGTGTTGTAGCTTCACCAGGTTGATACCTCATTTTTAGGTATGCCTGGTGCTGCTCCTGGCATGCCCTCCTGCACTTTTCATTGAACCAGGGTTTATCACTGGCCTGGTGGTAATGGTAGAGTGAGGGATATGCCAGGGCATGCAGTTACAGATTCTGGTTGAGTACTATTCTGCTGCTGCTGATGGCCCACAGCGCCACATGGTTGCCCAGTTTTGTGTTGCTAGATCTGTTACAAATCTGTCCCATTTAGCACAGTGGTAATGAAGACGGGATTTTGTCTCCACAAGGACTGTGCGGTGGTCACTCCTACCGATACTGTCATGGACAGATGCATCTGCGGCAGGCAGGTTGGTGAGGATGAGGTCAAGTATGTTTTTCCTTCTTGTTGGTTCCCTCACCACCTGCCGCAGACCCAGTCTAGCAGCTGTGTACTTTAGGACTCGGCCAGCTTGGTCAGTAGTGGTGCTATCGAGCCACTCTTGGTCATCTCAGTCCCCCACCCAGAGTACATTCTGTGCCCTTGCCACCCTCCGTGCTTCTTCCAAGTGATGTTCAACATGGAGGGGCACTGATTCGTCAGTACATGGTAATCAGCAGGAAATTTCCTTGCCTATGTTTGACCTGATGCCATGAGTCGATGCTGAGTGCTCCCAGGGCAACTCCCTCCCGACTGTACATCAATGTGCTGCCACCTCTGCTGGGTCTGTCCTGCCGGTGGGACAGGACATACCCAGGGGTGGTGATGGTGGTGTCTGGGACATGGTCTGTAAGGTATGATTCTGAGTTGGACATATGTCAGGCTGTTGCTTGACTAGTCTATGAGACAGTTCTCCAAATTTTGACACAAGCCCCCAGATGTTAGTAAGGAGGACACTGCAGGGTCGACAAGGCTGAGTTTGCCACTTCCAGTGCCTAGGCTGATGCCAGGTGATCTGTCCAGTTTCATTCCTTTGAGATTTTTTTAGCAGTTTTGATACAACTGAATGGCTTGCTAACCCATTTGAGAGGGCGTTTAACAGTCGAGCACATTGCTGTGGGTCCGGAGTCACATGTAGGCCAGTTCAAGTATGGACGGCAGATTTCCTTCCCTAAAGGGCATTAGTGAACAAGATGGGTTTTTATGATTATCATTTCATCATTAGACTTTTAATTCCAGATTTTTATTGAATTCAAATTTCACCATCTGCCATGGTGGGATTCTAAGCCAGGTCCCCGGAGCATTACCCTGGGTCTCTGGATTACTAGTACAGTGACACTATCCCTACGCCACTGCCTCCCCCTAATTGGATCTAGTAATGGGGAATGAGCCAGAGTAGATAAGAAAAGTAAAAGTAAGGGATCATCTAGGCAATAATGAGCATAATAGAATACCCGTTAAGATGATTGTAGAGAAGGACCTATGAACAATGGAAGCCAGGTTAATTACTTGGAGAAAAGCTGATTTTAAGGGGTTGAGATTAGAAATTAAGAAGAAAACGTAAGAAGCTCAACACCATCCAGGACAAAGCAGCACGCTTGATTAGCACCCGATCCTTCACCTTAAACATTCACTCCCTCCAGCACTGACGCACAGTGGCAGCAGTGTGTGCCATCTACAAGATGCACTTCAGGAACTCACCAGCAGCCTTCCAAACCCGCGACCTCTACCATCTAGAAGGACAAGGGCAACAGATGCATGGGAACACCACCACCTGCAAGTTCCCCTCCAAACCACTCACCACCATCCTGACTTGGAAATATGTCGCCGTTCCTTCACTGTTGCTGGGTAAATTTCTGGAACTCCCTCCCTAACAGCACTGTGGGTGTACTTACACCACAGGGACTGCAGGGGTTCAAGAAGGCAGCTCACTGCCACCTTCTCAAGGGTAATTAGGGATGGGCAACAAATGCTGGCCTAGCCACATCCCACAAAATGATTTTAAAAAGTGGAGGAAAGATATATTCCCCTAAAAGGGAAGAACAAACTAAACCCTAGAGAGACTCCATGGATGAATAAAGGCCTAAGGGTAAAATTGCAGGTTAGGAAAGAGACATACATTTAGTTACACAGACAGTAGATGAGTGCAAGATAAGAGAGAATATAATAAGATCAGGAGAGAAGTCAAAAAAAGAATTTGCCATCTGTCATTAGGAACTATGAAATTAGTTTATCGAGGAACATTAAACAAAATAGTAAATTATTTTACGGTCAGATCAGTAAAAGGAAGGCTGTGATGGGAATAGGACCATTAAGGGGTAGTCAAGATAATACCATAGATAATGACAGATGGCAAGAATATTAAATAATTATCTCACTTCAGTATTCGCTAAGAAGATAGAACAGGTAGACATGACACTGAATTATGAGCAATGAGATCAATGCATTTAAAATAAAAAAAAGTTGTATTTAATACTAATCACTAAAAGTTGTACCAAAGGTTAGAAATGTGAAGTGATTCATTTTGGTAGGAAGAATGCAGAGAGACAAAATAAAATGGTACAGTTCTAAAGGGGTTGCAGGAGCAGAAGGACCTAGGTGTATATCTAAATAAGTCATTGAAGGACAGGCTGAGCACACGGTTAATAAAGCATACAGCATCCTAGGCTTTATTAATA
Source organism: Cetorhinus maximus (assembly GCF_964194155.1). Taxonomy (NCBI): domain Eukaryota; kingdom Metazoa; phylum Chordata; class Chondrichthyes; order Lamniformes; family Cetorhinidae; genus Cetorhinus; species Cetorhinus maximus. The sequence continues at coordinate 46,397,532 of NC_135888.1, read as the reverse complement.
GGGCCATAGCGTGCAAGAGGAAGGAAGTTATGTTAAACCTGTATAAAACATTGGTTTGGCCTCAGCTCAAGTATTGTGCCCAGTTCTCGGCGCCGCACTTTAGAAAGGATGTGAAGGCATTAGAGAGACTGCAGAAAAGATTCACGAGAACGGTTCCAGGGATGAGGAACTTCAGTTATGTGGATTGATTGGAAAAGTTAGGACTGTTCTGCTTGGAGAAGAGAAGATTGAGAGGTGATTTGAGTCTGGACAGACTCCGGTGTTCCCGCCGGTGGAAGGGAGAGCAGAGAATTAAGGAAATTGGCAAAAGAAGCAATGGAAACATGAGGGAGAGCTTTTTCACACAGTGAGTGGCTAGGATCTGGAGCGTGCTGCCTGAGAGCGTGGTGGAGGCAGGTTCAATCGAGGCTTTCAAGAAGGAATTGGATTTTTATCAGAAAAGGAAGAATGTGCAGGAGAAGGCGGGGAGTGGCACTAGGTGAATTGCTCCTTTGGAGGGCCAGCACAGACATGTGGGGCCGAATGGCCTCCTGTTTTGTAACCATTCTATAATTTTGAGGTTGGCAAGCTTAGAGAAAAAGAAACCAAGCACTAGGCTTTATTTCTCAAGCGAATGAATTGAAAATGAGGGAAGTTATGGTCAACCTGTATCGAACCCTGGTTAGGTGAGACTTCAGAATACTGCGTGCAATTCTGGTCGCCATATTATAGGAAGAACATAGAGGCACTGGAGAGGTTGCAGAGCAGATTTACAAGGATGATTGCAGAAATGTGTGGGCATACATATCAGGAAAGGACTGACAGGCTGGGTCTCTTCTCTCTCGAAAAAAGAAGGCTGACCTAAGAAGGGTGACCTAATTCATTAAAATTCTGAAAGGTTTTGAAAGAGTGGATACAGAGAGAATGTATTGTCTTGTGGGGAAGAGCAGAACTAGAGGCCGTCAATATGAGAGTCCACCCAGAAATCCAATAGGGAATTCAGAAAGAACTTCTTTATCCAAAGAGTGGTGTGAATGTGGAACTTGCTACCACAGGGAGTGGTTGAAGTGAATTGTATAGATGCATTTAAGAGGAAACGAGACAATCATGTGAGGGAGAAGGGGATAGAAGGTTACGATGGAAGATTTAGATGAGAAAAGATGGGAGGAGGCTCAAGTGGAGCAGAAACACCAACATGAACTGGTTGGGCCAAATGGCCTGTTTCTGTGCCATATATCCCATGTATACTCCTTATATTTAAGTCTAAATAAACTACTATTTGAAAAACTGTCAGCTACGTTCAGTGATAAGTGCTGTCCTGCCCATAACCACACTTTTTGCAACTGTTAAATGTGGCTTGGCTCCTCCCTGAAGCTTTGAGGACTGGGAGCATTTGGGTTGAGTTAATCTGGAGACAGAGTTCTGACTGCATCTTATTCCTTAAACCCCAGCCAGGATTTCCCTTCTTCCCAGCCTGGCATTTTCCTCCACTCCAATCATTGGGGGGGTAGCAAGCACAGAAAGGAAATATTGCCAACACATGAGCCTTATGATTGAGTTGATGGGACCTCTAACAGATTAAGACTGGGCAAATGGTTTCGCTTTTAGTTATAGGAGTCTTCCAGCTGTTCTCAATGACACTGGACATTCCTGGTATTGGTCCTAGCCAGTGACCCTCTAAACTTAATGTAAGTGTGTATGTTTATGTATGTGTGTCTATAAATTTGTTTGTGTGTGTAAGTTTGTGAGTATCAGTGAGTTTGTGTTTGTGTGTCAGTGAGTACGTGTGTGTGTGTCAATGGGTTTGTGGCCGGAATTTTCCAGCCCCTTTGGCGTTGGGCATCGTGACAGGTGGGGGGGAGGAATAACATGACGGGACGGCCAAAAATCGGTTTCAAGCTGCCGTGAAACCAATTTGCAATCGTCCGCTCCACCCGTCAATGGTGGGCCGCGTTTCCCACTGCCGCATGTCGGGAATCTAATTTCAATACTTTAGCACCTCATTATAAGCCCTGCTCGCTGGAATCATCCCCCCCCCCCCCCCCCCCCCAACGCTGGATCATCCACACCGACATGTTTCACAACTGTACATAAGCGATGTGCACCTGACGAGCTGCACTTTGCTTGGGACTTCGAGGTTTGTTTGCCTACCTTGTTTTGGGCAGCACTCATGGTCATCAATGCCAGGCTTTGCAGGCAGCACCACATCACTTTTAGGGGGGATCACAGGCAGATCTCTACCTACCAGATTGGCCATAAGGTGGGGGTGGCTTTTCACCGACTGCAGGGCTAGGGTTTGCTTGGGGAAGGGGTAGAAATGGCCTCATGCAAGGGAAGAGGCTGCAGGACAAGGGCTGCACTGGGGAAGAGGTGTATCCCAGGGTGGGGGCAAAGTTGATCTGTGCAAGTTGACCTGTGGCCTTAAGATGTTGAGGGCTGAGGAGGCAGTCTCCAGAGGAGATAAGGCCAGATGGAGATGTGGGGGTGTGTGTGTGAGAGAGTGAGTGGTGATGTCCCTTGAGATGCCAGTGAACGTGTGATGGGCTTGTGAGTGTGTGAATTTAGAGTGACCAGATGGTTGCTTTACTCTGGCGGCATGGGTGAGATCATTCATCCGTTTTCTGCACTGGATGGCCAACCTCTAGTGTGCAGATAAAAGCAAAAAACTGCGGATGCTGGAAATCCTAAACAAAAACAAAAATACCTGGAAAATCTCAGCAGGTCCGGCAGCATCTGAGGAGAGGAACACAGTTAACGTTTCGAGTCCATATGACTCTTCAACAGAACTAAGTAAAAATAGAAGAGAGGTGAAATATAAGCTGGTTTAAGGGGGGGTGGGACAGGTAGAGCTCTTGTGTGCAGCATTGGCACTGACCACCACTGCCACCGCCTCCCAAGTCGGAATGTTGAGATTGATGGGCCTCCTTCAGCCGCAGCAGGGGTAGAGGACATCACGGAGGCCTCCACAGCACCCAGAAGGCGTCCTAAGGATGTGTCACTGAACCTGGGGGCTGCACTCTTCTTGGCTTTTGGGGCCATGTTTTCACTGGAGCAGTCCTGGACTGCAGACATTGAGAAGTGTATGTGTGGCTGCAATATAAATATAGTGAGGAAGCGGCGGGATAACAGCGTGGAGCGCAAATCGGAGGCCGCCTGCCAGCGAGACGGTGTGTTCCCTGTGGCTGCATAATTGATGAGGTGGGAATGGAATGATATGGTGTGAAAACCCGCCATTGAGACTGGCAGGTAAAACAACTTTTTTCCTGCCTGCTGTTGTACCTGGTTGTACAAATCTGCGAGATTCCTGTGTGTGTGTGTGTGTGTGTGTGTGTTTGTGAGTGAGTGAGTTGGGATGCCAGTGTGTGTGAGTCAGTGTGCCATTTTGTGTGTGTTAGCTTGCCTGTCTGTGTGAGTTAGCATGCCAGTTTGTTTGTGTTAGTGTGCCAGTGTATGTGTCTGTGTGTGTGAGTTAGCCTGCCAGTGTGTGTGTCAGTTAGCATGCATGTGTGTATGTGTGTGAGAGTTAGCACGCCAACATGTTTGTGAGTTAGCATCCCAGTGAGTGTGTGAGTTAGCATGCCAGTGTGTGTGTTAGTGTGCCAATGTGTGTGTGTTAGCATGCCAGTGTGTGTGTGTTAGCATGCCAATGTGTGTGTGTGTTAGCGTGCCAATGAAAACTGTCAGAGCCTGTTAATCCTTGCTGCTGGTGGGTTAATACAGTGTCTTACTGACCCCTCCTGGTACTGTAGCGGAAATGCATGTGCTCGGTATTTTCTTTCAGACTGGAGAAGGAGCGAGGTGATGGAGCCTGGTGTCCAGTCGATCTACTGTACCCTGACAGTGTTGAGTACCTGCAGATTGACCTGCACGCTCTCAACTTCATCACGCTGCTCGGTACACAGGGGCGACATGCCTATGGTAGCGGCAATGAGTTTGCTCGTGCTTACCAACTGGATTACAGCCGGGATGGGAGGCGTTGGATAACCTGGAAGGACCGTCAGGGGAAACGGGTGAGGAATCTGCCTTGCTAATCCACCCATCCGCTTGCTTCCTTGTGAAGTCGTAGAAACCATAAGGGAGTAAACCAGCGCTGGGTTAGGGGATCAGGTTAATAGACTTTGATCAGATCCTGGGGTAAGTGATCTGGTTAATAGACTTTGATCAGACGCTGGGATAGGGGATCAGGCTAATAGACTTTGATCAGACGCTGGGATAGGGGATCAGGCTAATAGACTTTGATCAGATACTGGGAAAGGGGATCAGGTTAATAGACTTTGATCAGACGCAGGGATAGGAGATCAGGTTAATAGATTTTATCAGCTGATGCGAAAGGGGATCTGGTTAATAGACTTTAATCAGATGCTGGGAAAGGGGATCTAGTTAATGGACTTTGATTAGCCGCTGGGAAAGGGGATCTGGTTAATAAACTTTAATCAGATGCTGGGAAACAGGATCTGGTTAATAGATTTTGATTAGCTGCTGGGAAAGGGGATCTAGTTAATGGACTTTGATTAGCCGCTGGGAAAGGGGATCTGGTTAATAAACTTTAATCAGATGCTGGGAAACAGGATCTGGTTAATAGATTTTGATTAGCTGCTGGGAAAGGGGATCTAGTTAATGGACTTTAATCAGAAGATGGAATAGGGGATCAGGTTAATAGACTTTAATCAGAAGATGGAATAGGGGATCAGGTTAATAGACTTTAATCAGACACTGGGATCGGAGATCAAGTTAATAGACTTTAATCAGACGCTGGGAAAGGGGATCTGGTTAATAGACTTTAATCAGATGCTGGGATAAGGGATCAGGTTAATAGACTTTATTCAGACACTGGGATCGGAGATCAAGTTAATAGACTTTAATCAGACGCTGGGAAAGGGGATCTGGTTAATAGACTTTAATCAGATGCTGGGATAAGGGATCAGGTTAATAGACTTTATTCAGACACTGGGATCGGAGATCAAGTTAATAGACTTTAATCAGACGCTGGGAAAGGGGATCTGGTTAATAGACTTTGATCAGAGGCTGGGTAAGGGATCAGGTTAATAAACTTTAATCAGATGCTGGGATAAGGGATCAGGTTAGACTTTAATCAGAAGCTGGGATAAGGGATCAGGTTAGACTTTAATCAGAAGCTGGGATAAGGGATCAGGTTAGACTTTAATCAGAAGCTGGGATAAGGGATCAGGTTAATAGACTTTGATCAGATGCTGGGATAAGGGATCAGGTTAATAGATTTTGATCAGATGCTGGGATAAGGGATCAGGTTAATAGATTTTGATCAGATGCTGGGATAAGGGATCAGGTTAATAGACTTTGATCAGATGCTGGGATAGGGAATCAGGTTAATAGATTTTGATCAGATGCTGGGATAAGGGATCAGGTTAATAAACTTTAATCAGACGCTGGGATAACGGATCAGGTTAATAGACTTAATCAGATGCTGGAATAGGGGATCTGGTTAATAGACTTTGATTAGCCACTGGGAAAGGGGATCTGGTTAATAAACTTTAATCAGACGCTGGAATAGGGGATCAGGTTAATAGACTTTAATCAGACGCTGGAATAGGGGATCAGGTTAATAGACTTTAATCAGACGCTGGAATAGGGGATCAGGTTAATAGACTTTAATCAGACGGTGGAATAGGGGATCAGGTTAATAGACTTTAATCAGACGCTGGAATAGGGGATCAGGTTAATAGACTTTAATCAGACGGTGGGATAATGGATCAGGTTAATAGACTTTAATCAGACGCTGGAATAGGGGATCAAGTTAATAGACTGATCAGAGGCTGGGATAAGGGATCAGGTTAATAGACTTTGATCAGACGTTGGAATAGGGGATCAGGTTAATAGACTTTAATCAGACGCTGGAATAGGGGATCAGGTTAATAGACTTTAATCAGACGCTGGAATAGGGGATCAAGTTAATAGACTGATCAGAGGCTGGGATAAGGGATCAGGTTAATAGACTTTGATCAGATGCTGGGATAAGGGATCAGGTTAATAGACTTTGATCAGATGCTGGGATAGGGAATCAGGTTAATAGATTTTGATCAGATGCTGGGATAAGGGATCAGGTTAATAAACTTTAATCAGACGCTGGGATAACGGATCAGGTTAATAGACTTAATCAGATGCTGGAATAGGGGATCTGGTTAATAGACTTTGATTAGCCACTGGGAAAGGGGATCAGGTTAATAGACTTTAATCAGACGCTGGAATAGGGGATCAGGTTAATAGACTTTAATCAGACGCTGGAATAGGGGATCAGGTTAATAGACTTTAATCAGACGGTGGGATAAGGGATCAGGTTAATAGACTTTAATCAGACACTGGGATAATGGATCAGGTTAATAGACTTTAATCAGACGCTGGAATAGGGGATCAGGTTAATAGACTTTAATCAGACGCTGGAATAGGGGATCAAGTTAATAGACTGATCAGACGCTGGGATAAGGGATCAGGTTAATAGACTTTATTTAGACACTGGGATCGGAGATCAAGTTAATAGACTTTGATCAGATGCTGGGTTAGGGAATCAAGTTAATAGACTTTGATTAGCCGCTGGGAAAGGGGATCTGATTAATAGATTTTTATGAGACGCTGGGATAGGGGATCAGGTTAATAAACTTCAATCAGATACTGGGAAATTGGATCTGGTTCATAGACTTTGATCAGATGCTGGCAAAGGGGATCTGGTTAATGGATTTTGATTAGCCGCTGTGAAAGAGCATCTGGTTAATAAACTTTGATCAGACCCTGGGATAGGGGATCAGGTTAATAGACTTTGATCAGATGCTGGGATAAGGGAATCAGGTTAATAGACTTTGATCAGAGGCTGGGATAAGGGATCAGGTTAATAGACTTTAATCAGAGGCTGGGATAAGGGATCAGGTTAATAGACTTTAATCAGACGTTGGGATGGAGGATCAGATTACTAGACTTTGGTGAGACGCTGGGATAGGGGACGGGTTTATAAACTTGGATGAAACTCTGAGTGAAATGGGTTTGCTCAATTCCGTAGCTTCATGCGCTTTTATTTACCCCTTTTCCACACAGGTCCTTGTCCCGACTTGTGGCTCTTCTAATCTCTGGCACGCCCTTTTGTCCTGCAGATTATTTCTGGAAATGTCAACACTTACGATATTGTTCTGAAGGACCTGCGGCCTCCGATCATTGCCCGCTTTGTGCGGGTGATCCCAGTGACTGAGCAGCCATCGAGTGTGTGTATGCGGGTCGAGCTGTATGGCTGTGTCTGGATTGGTGAGTGTCTCCTCTTTCATGTTCCCAGCCTGTAGTTTAAAGTTCTGAGACAGGGAGGTTCTTTTTGTCAAAAATTGTGGGATTATTTTGTGTGTGTATCTAATTTACTCATTGATATCTGTGTCTAGATGGCCTCTACTCCTATAGTGGGCCTGCGGGACAGACCATCGGAAAGCCAGGGGCAGCAGTCGTCTACCTCAATGATTCCACATATGATGGTATCCAGGACTCCAGGTGAGGCTGTGTGTTACGATACTGAAGAAGTGATAATGGAGCATTTTTAACCAATGCTGATCAGATTACTCAGGATTGGATGGTCAGTCCCTGCTGGCTATCTCTGCAAGCTCCAGACATTAGATATAGTCTGGTACGCCACAGGTACTGGATGCACTTGCTTGTTCCTGTCAACCACAAGAGGATTTACTATGCTAATGTCTGCTTCATGCAGAGTGAGCATTCCCCTCTATAAAGCAGATTGGAAAGTGTTGGTTCTGGGTACAGCATGATCAATTTATTTCTTATCTCTGACATCAGCAATAGGAGCCTTGATAAGCACCCGTCACCCACACGGTGAGTGTGAACATGGCTCCCAGCCTGTGTGTGATGCTCTCCAAGAGTTGGATGGGTGGGTGGGCGCTGTAGTTTTCCCTCACCAGAATGATCTTGTGTAAAGCCTCACAGATGTCGCTCTCTGCCTAGGCGCAGTCACGACGGTCTGGGTCAGCTGACGGATGGGGTACTGGGGCTGGACGATTTCACCCAGAGCCACGAGTACCGGGTGTGGCCCGGGTATGACTATGTCGGCTGGAGCAACGACACCTTCATGGGCCAATACGTGGAGCTGGAGTTTGAGTTCGATCAACGCAGGAACTTCTCCATCATGAAGGTCAGTGCGCAAGAAACTGGTGGCTTGGAGACTGTCAGTTTGTTACCCAACCCCGCAAACACTCTGCTTCTCACCACCTCAGCAACCCCCACCACCCCTTCCGTGCATCTGCACCCCTGAAACCCAAGCCTCCTCCTGTATCCTTGGATTTTTCCTGAAGCCACCTTCCCTGGGCGGAGCACTCAGCAGCATCAGCAGGAGTTCCTTACCCTCAGAATCATGCCTCGCCACTTGGAAGCGCTGCCTTCCTCGCACCCTCAGAACCTGCTGCCTCCTCAGAACTCATTGCCTCCCCTGGAACCCGCTGCCTCCCTCACTCCAACAAAACCCGCTGCCTCCCTCACTCCAACAAAACCCGCTGCCTCCCTCACTCCCTCAAAACCCGCTGCCTCCCTCACTCCCTCAAACCCGCTGCCTCCCTCACTCCCTCAAAACCCGCTGCCTCCCTCACTCCCTCAAACCCGCTGCCTGCCTCACTCCCTCAAAACCCGCTGCCTCCCTCACTCCCTCAAAACCCGCTGCCTCCCTCACTCCCTCAAAACCCGCTGCCTCCCTCGCTCCCTCGGAACCGCTGCCTCCCTCGCTCCCTTGGAAACGCTGCCTCCCTCCCTCCTTTGGAACCGCTGCCTCCCTCGCTCCCTCGGAACCGCTGCCTCCCTCGCTCCCCCGGAACTGCTGTATCCCTCACTCCCTCAGAACTGCTGCCTCCCTCGCTCCCTCGGAACTGCTGCATCCCTCGCTCCCCCGGAACCGCTGCATCCCTTGCTCCCTCAGAACTGCTGCCTCCCTCGCTCCCCCGGAATAGCTGTATCCCTCACTCCCTCGGAACCGCTGCATCCCTCGCTCCCCCGGAACTGCTGCATCTCTCATTCCCTCGGAACTGCTGCGTCCCTCGCTCCCTCGGAACCGCTGCATCCCTCGCTCCCTCGGAACCGCTGCATCCCTCGCTCCCTCGGAACCGCTGCATCCCTCGCTCCCTCGGAACCGCTGCATCCCTCGCTCCCTCGGAACCGCTGCATCCCTCGCTCCCTCGGAACCGCTGCATCCCTCGCTCCCTCGGAACTGCTGCATCCCTCGCTCCCTTGGAACTGCTGCATCCCTCGCTCCTTCGGAACTGCTGCATCCCTCGCTCCCTCGGAACCGCTGCATCCCTCGCTCCCTCGGAACCGCTGCATCCCTCGCTCCCTCGGAACTGCTGCATCCCTCGCTCCCTTGGAACCGCTGCATCCCTCGCTCCTTTGGAACTGCTGCATCCCTCGCTCCCTTGGAACTGCTGCATCCCTCGCTCCCTTGGAACCGCTGCATCCCTCGCTCCTTTGGAACTGCTGCATCCCTCGCTCCTTCGGAACTGCTGCATCCCTCGCTCCCTCGGAACTGCTGCACCCCTCGCTCCCTCGGAACCACTACATCCCTTGCTCCCTCAGAACCGCTGCATCCCTCACTCCTTCGGAACTGCTGCCTCCCTCGCTCCCTCGGAAACATGCTGCCTCTTTTGCTCCTTTGGAACCCACTGCCTCTCTCGCTCCGTCAGAACTCCTGCCTCTCTCGCTCCCTCGGAACCGTTGCCTCCCTGCTACCTCGGAACCATTGCCTCCCTCACTCCCTCAGAACTGCTGTATCCCTCGCTCCCTCGGAACTGCTCCCTCCCTTGCTCCCTCGGAAACATGCTGCCTCTTTCGCTCCCTCGGAACCCACTGCCTCTCTCGCTCCATCAGAAGTGCTGCCTCTCTCGATCCCTCGGAACCATTGCCTCCCTGCTACCTTGGAACCATTGCTTCCCTCGCTCCCTCAGAAATCTGTTGCCTCTCTCGCTCCCTCAGAAATCTGCTGCCTCCCTTGCTCCCAAGGAACCCAATGCCTCCCTCACTCCCTCGGAGCCTGCTGCCTCTCTTGGTCCCTCGGAACCTGTGCCTCTCTTGCTCCCTTGCTGCTGTGTTTCCTACATCACAACGGTGACTACACTTCAGAAGCTCATTAATTCCATCCTGAGGTGGTAGACAGCTAGAGAGATGCGAGTCTTTCTTTTTCCATTTGCACTGAGTGTTAGTCCTGGCCTGGCTTGGGGCTCAGGGACTGTTCTACCAACTGAGCCAAGCTACCACCTTCATAGACATACAGTTTTGCTGATGACATCGCTCTCCGTGTCTCTGCCTCAACCTTGACTCCAGATAACTTCTATTTGTCCAGCTGCCTGTCCAGCATCAAGTTGTTGGATGAATCAGAACATTCTCCAGCTCACTATTAGAATCAAAGTCATCTGCTCAGCCGTAACATGCAGCCATCCCACTTCCAATTGTTTGAACTCTCTGAGCCTGAACTTGGCTGTGTTTGACTGAGCTGAGTTTCAAAATCTATATGTTTTGCATCAGCACCGCACCGCCCCCCCACCTCATCATGACTGTCACAAAAACCCTTAACCTGCACCTCCAGGCCCGATCTCTACATTATCCTCGCAAGCTGCACCTTACAGAAACTCCAATTAGTGGACCATTTGTTTACTTCCCTGTGTTCATCCACCTGACCCAACACTTTTGCCTTCACCCCTCTCACTCTCATTGGCTCCTTGTCCCTCAGTTCATGAATTCAATATTGCTCCCTCTACCCTTTCCTCTCTCTCTCTACCTCTCCCCTTTCCTCTTTCACTATCTCTTTCTCCCTCTCTCCCCCTCCCCTTTCCTCTCTCTCTTTCTCTCTCTTTCTCTGGAGCTGCAACAGAGAATGTGCAAAGTACTCACAACCATTCCAATCGCACTGCATAGGCTGGTAGAGAGATTGGCGGAGTCTGTCTCAAACATGGGTGCCATGACGATGTCCCAGGTGTTTGTATTGATGTCTACATCAATGGAAGGAATGGCCACCTGCATTGGGGATCAGGCGTGGTAAGTAACTGAGTACATGCTGGCCCAAACCAGTGACTTGTACACTCTGAATGATACCTGAAACAGTATCAATGAAAACCTAGCCTGTCCTTCAGCACTGTGCAGCAGCAAAGCATTCTTCAGCTCATTGCGAGCATACATTGTATGTTTTTTTAATTCATTCATGGGATGTGAGTGTAACAGGCTAGGCCAGCATTTATTGCCCATCTCTAATTGCTCTTGAGAAGGTGGTGCTTTCTTGAACCACTGCAGTCCATGTGGTGTAGGTACACCCACAGTGCTTTTAGGGAGGGAGGTCCTGGATTTTGACCCAACGACAGTGAAGGAACGGCAATATAGTTCCAAGCCAGGATGGTGAGTGGCTTGGAGTGGAACTTCCAGGTGGTGGTGTTCCCATGTGTCTGCTGCCCTTGTCCTTCTAGATATTAGAGGTTGCAGGTTTGGAAGGGGCTCTCAAAGGAGCCTTGGTGAATTCCTGCAGTGCATCTTGTAGATGGTACACACTGCTGCTACTGTGCATCGGTGGTGGAGGGAGTGAATGTTAATAGATGGGATGCCAATCAAGCGGGCTGCTTTGTCCTGGATGGTGTCAAGCTTCTTGAGTGTTGTTGGAGCTGCACTCATCCAGGCAATTGGAGAGTATTCCATCACACCCCTGACTTGTGCCTTGCAGATGGTGGACAGGCTTTGGGGAGTCAGGAGGTGAGTTACTTACTGCAGGATTCCTAGCCTCTGATCTGCTCTTGTAGCCACAGTATTTATATGGCTAGTCCAGTTCAGTTTCTGGTCAATGGTAACCCCCAGGATGTTGATAGTGGGGGATCAGCGATGGTAATGCCATTGAATGTCAAGGGGAAATGGTTAGATTCTCTCTTGTTGGAGAGGGTCATAGCCAGGCACTTATATGGGGCAAATGTTACTTACCACTTGTCAGCCCAAGCCTGAATGTTGTCCAGATCTTGCTGCATTTGGACATGTACTGCTTCAGTATCAGAGGAGTCGAGAATGGAGCTGAAAATTGTGCAATCATCAGCGACCATCCCCACTTCTGCCCTTATGATGTAGCAGCTGAAGATGGTTGGACTGAGGACACTACCCTGAGGAACTTCTGCAGCGATGTCTGGAACTGAGATAATTGACCTCCAACAACCACAACCATCTTCCTTTCTGCTAGGTATGACTCCAAGCAGCAGAGAGTTTCCCCCTGATTCCCATTGACTCCAGTTTTGCTAGGGCTCCTTGATGCCACACTTGGTCAAATGCTGCCTTGATGTCAAGGGCAGTCACTCTCACTTCACCTCTGGACTTCAGGTCTTTTGTCCATGTTTGAATCAAGGCTGTAATGAGGTCAGGTGCTGAGTGGCCCTGGCGGAACCCAACCTGAATGTCAGTGAGTAAGTTATTGCTATGCTTGATAGCACCATTAATCACCCCTTCCTTCACTTTACTGGTGATGGAGAGTAGACTGATGGGGCGGTAATTGGCTGGATTGGATTTCTTTTGCTTTTTGTGTACAGGACATGCCTGGGCAATCCTCTACATTGCTGGGTAGATGTCAGTGTTGTAGTTGTACTGGAACAATTTAGCTAGGGGTGCAGTGAGTTCTGGAGCACAAGTCTTCAGTACAATTGCCGAAATATTGTCAGGGCCCATAGCCTTTACAGTATCCAGTGCCTTCAGGCATTTCTTGATATCATATCGAATGAATCAAATTGGCTGAAGACTGGCATCTGTGATGCTGAGGTTCCAGAGGAGGCTGAGATGGATCATCCACTCGGCACTTCATTCTGAAGAATGTTGCAAACACCTCATCTATTGCACTGAAGTGCTGGGCTCCCCTATCATTGAGGATGGGGATATTTTGGAGCCTCCTCCTCCAGTGAGTTGTTTAATTGTCCACCACCATTCACGACTGGATGTGGCAGGACTGCAGAGCTTAGATCTGATCTGTTGGTTATGGAATCGCTTAGCTCTGTCTACCAATTGCTGCTTATGCTGTTTGGCACGCAAGTAGTCCTGTGTTGTAACTTCACCAGGTTGACACCATATTTTTAGGTATGCCTGGTGCTGCTCCTGGCATACCCTCCTGCACTCTTCATTGAATCAAGATTGATCCCCAGGCTTGGTGGTAATGGGAGAGTGAGGGATATGTTGGGCCATGAGGTTACAGATTATGGTTGAGTACAGTTCTGCTGCTGCAGATGGCCCACAGCGCCTCATGGATGCCCAGCCTTATGTTGCTAGATCTATTCTAAATCTATCCCATTTAGCACGGCGGTAACGTCACACAATACGATGGAGGGTATCCTCACTGTGAAGGTGGGACTTCGTCTCCACAAGGACTGTGCAGTGGTCACTCCCACCGATACTGTCATGGACAGATGCATCTGCGGCAGGCAGGTTGGTGAGGATGAGGTCAAGTATGTTTTTCCTTCTTATTGGTTTCCTCAACACCTGCCGCAGACCCAGTTTAGCAGCTATGTCATGTAGGACTCGGCCAGCTCGGTCAGTAGTGATGCTACCGAGCCACTTTTGGTGATGGACATTGAAGTACCCCCCCCAGAATACCCTCTGCACTCTTGCTACCCTCCGTGCTTCCTCCAAATGGTGTTCAACATGGAGGGGCACTGATTCATCATCTGAGGGAGGGCGGTACATGGTAATCAGCAGGAGGTTTTCTTGCCCATGTTTGACCTAATGCATGAGACTTCATGGGGTCTGGAGTCGATGTTGAGACTTCCAGGGCAACTCCCTCCTGACTGTATACCACTGTACCGCCACCTCTGCTGGGTCTGTCCTGCCGGTGGGACTGGACATACCCAGGGATGGTGATGGTGATGGTGGTGCCTGGGGCATTATCTGTAAGGTATGATTCTGTGAGGATGACTATGTCAGGCTGTTGCTTGACTAGCTTGCGAGACAGCTCTCCCAATTTGGTACTTGTTCAGGATGTTAATGAGGAGGATTTTGCAGGGTCGACAGAGCTGAGTTTGCTGTCGTTGTTTCTGGTGCCCAGGTCGATGCCAGGTGGTCCTTGTAGTTTAATTCCTTTTAGTTTTTTTGGGGTTTGATACAACTGAGTGGCTTGCTAGGCCGTTTCAGAGGGCAGTTAGGAGTCAACCATATTGCAGGATGTCGTCTTCCAGGCGGCTGAAGATGTTAGTGAGTACCTGACACAAAACTCATACCCCTGAGGCAATGGTGTCGGGTCATGTTCAGGAAGCTGATTCTCTGCCTGTAAACCCTGTGTTTGGCATATCACTTCCTTTGAGCTGTACACCTCTGCTCATCCTCTCTCGTGTGGAGCAGCAGGTGCTGAGGATAAGGCAGCTGCTAATCCTGCTGTTGGTGATGTTACTGCTCATCTTGATCCATGTCTGAACTGCATAAGTGGCTGCATGATGTGTTTGGAACATGGGAAATGTTAATCAGACACACAAAGCTACGTTTAGAAATCGCCACCAAAGCAATGAACATACACTCTCGCCACAAGGCATGTGACAAGGACAAGGAAGTAGTTGTGAGTCTCAGTAATTCGAGGATTTTTTTTTTTGCTGGCCATTTATTCAGCCCCCTCAATTCCCACTGTCCTCCCTCGCAAGTTCCAGGAAGTCTGGATACCCATGTGATCAGAGTGAAATTCCAAAATCCCAATTAAAACAGCTGCTGATTCTCTTTTTGCATTTTGGCAACACTGCCCTTTCTCACACAACTGAACCCACTCCAATTAAAGGTGGAAAAAGATGGGTCACTTCAGGCTTCCCAATACTCATCTATGTCAGCTCCTTATACAAGTCCCCACTCTCAAACCCACTCAATTTAAATTCAAATTCCTCCCTCTGACTATCTGATTGTCTCTCACTCTGATTTGTCTCTGTCTATCTCACTCTCTCCGACTGTCTCTCTTCATCTGACTGTTTGCCTCTCTCTGTCTCTTTCTCTCTGTCACTCTCTCTTTGTCACTTTCTTTCTGTCACTCTCTCTCTGTCACTCTCTCTCTCTCTCTCACTGTCCATCACACTCTCTCTGTCACTCTCTCTTTGTCACACTCTCTCTGTCACTTTCTCTCTGTCACTCTCTTTGTCACTCTCTTTGTCACTCTCTTTGTCACTTTCTTTGTCACTCTCTCGCTGTCTCTCTCTCTCTGTCACTCTCTCTCTGTCACTCTCTCTCTGTCACTCTCTCTCTCTCACTCTCTCTCTCTGTCACTCTCTCTGTCACTCTCTCTGTCACTCTGTCCGTCACACTCTCTCTGTCACTCTCTCTCTGTCACTCTCTCTCTGTCTCTCTCTCTCTCTGTCTCTCTCTCTGTCACTCTCTCTCTCTGTCACTCTGTCCGTCACATTCTCTCTTTCACTCTCTCTTTATCACTCTCTCTCTCTGTCTCTCTCTCTCTGTCACACTCTCTGTCACTCTCTCTTTGTCACTGTCCATCACACTCTCTCTGTCACTCTCTCTTTGTCACTCTCTCTGTGTCTCACTCTCTCTTTGTCACTCTCTCTCTCTGTCTCCGTCTCTCTCTGTCACTCTATCTGTCAAACTCTCGCTCTATCACACTCTCGCTCTGTCACTCACTCTATCGCTCTCTCTCTGTCACTCACTCTCTCTCTCTGTCCCTCTATCCTTCTCTTCCTGTCTCTCTCTCTCTATCACTATCTGACTGTCCCTATAAATCTGTCACTCACACTCTTTCTGTCTCTTTTCCTATATGACAATGTTCTGGCCCCCTCAGTTTCTCTGACTGTCTCACACTAACTCTGATTTTGTTTCTACGACTGACTGATGCACCCCCTGATTTTGGGGACCTCCAGGGCAACTCTCTCCCGACTGTATACCACTGTGCCACCACCTCTGCTGGGTCTGTCCTGCCGGTGGGACTCGATATACCCAGGGATGGTGGTGTCTGGGGCATTATCTGTAAGTTATAATTCCATGAGGATGACTATGCCAGGCTGTTGCTTGACTAGCCTGCGAGACAGCTCTCCCAATTTTGATACTAGCCCCAGGATGTTAGTAAGGAGGATTTTGCAGGTTCGACAGGGCTGAGTTTGCCCTGACCCCCTCATTCAACCCCTCGCTCCCCTACTCTTTCCCCCTTTCTCCCCTTCTATCTCCCCATGCTCCCCTTCAGTCACCCCTCGCTCCCCTTCCCCTTCCCCACTCCCCTCCTCTCTCTTAGTCCCTTTCTTTCTCCCCCTCGTTCCTCTTTCCTCTCCCCCATTCCATTAGTCCCGCATCCCTGCTCCCCTTCTCACTCCACTCACACCCCTTCCCTCTCCCCCTCACTACTCTTCTCTCTCCCTTTTTCCCTTTTTCTCTCATCTCTCGCTCCCCTTCTCACTCCCCTGCTCTCTCCTTGCTCAGCTTCCCTCTCCCCCACACCCCTATCCCCCTCACTCCCTTTCTCTCTTCCCTATTCTCACATCCCTCGTTCCCCTTCTCTCTCCTTTCACTCCCCTTCGCTCTCCCCCACTTCGCTTCTCTTTCTCCTCTTTCCCCTTCTCTCTCTTCCTCACTCTCCTCTCTCCCGCTTGCTCCCCTTCTCGCCCTCCTACTCCCCTCCTCCCCAATCCATTTTCTCTTTCCCCCTCGCTCCCCTTCTCTCTATCCCCAAACCCCTTCTCTCTTCCCCTCACTCCCCTTTGGTCTCCCCCTCGCTCCCCTTTTCCCTCCCATTTTCCCTTTTTTCTCTTATCCCTCACTCTCCCCCTCTCTTCCCTCACTCTGCTTCTCTCCCTCTTTCCCCTCCTCTCTCCTCCTCACTCCCCCTCCCTCTTCCCCGCTCCCCTTCTCCATCATCCCCGCTCCCCTTCTCACCCTGCCTGCACCCCATCCCTCTCCCCCTCGTTCCCTTCCCTCTCCCCCTCGTTTCCTTCCCTCTTCCCCTCGTTCCCCTTCCCTCTCCCCCTCGTTCCCTTCCCTCTCCGCCTCGTTCCTTTCCCTCTCCCCCTCGTTCCCCTTCTCTCTCCCCCTCGTTCCCTTTCCCTCTCCCCCTCGTTCCTCTCCCCCTCATTCCCCTTCCCTCTCCCCCTCGTTCCCCTTCTCTCTCCCCCTCGTTCCCCTTCCCTCTCCCCCTCGTTCTCTTTCCCTCTCCCCCTCGTTTCCTTTCCCTCTCCCCCTCGTTCCCTTCCCTCTCCCCCTCGCTCCCTTTCCCTCTCCCCCTCGTTCCCCTTCCCTCTCCCCCTCGTTCCCCTTCCCTCTCCCCCTCGTTCCCCTTCCCTCTCCTCCTCGCTCCCCTTCCCTCTCCTCCTCGCTCCCTTCCCTCTCCCCCTCGTTCCCCTTCCCTCTCCCCCTCATTCCCCTTCCCTCTCCCCCTCGTTCCCCTTCCCTCTCCCCCTCGTTCCCCTTCCCTCTCCCCCTCGCTCCCCTTCCCTCTCCCCTTCGCTCCCCTTCCCTCTCCCCCTCGCTCCCTTCCCTCTCCCCCTCGTTCCCCTTCTCTCTCCTCCTCGCTCCCCTTCCCACTCCCCCTCACTCCCCCCTTTTCTCTCACCCCTCTCGCCATATCTCTCCTCGCTCCCCTTCTCTCTCTCCCCATCACTCCCTTCTCCCTCCCCCCTCGCCGCTTCTCCCAACCTCCCTGCTCCCCTTCTGTTTCCCTCACTCCTGTTCTCTCTCCTCCTTGTTCCGCTTCTCTCTCCCTCTCGCTTTCCTCCTGTCTCCCCCGCGCTTCCCTCCTTTCCCCGTTGCTCCCCTACTCTCTCCCTCACTCCCCTTCTGCCTCCTCATACTCCCCTTTTGTCTCCCCCTCGCTCCTCTTCCCTCTCCCTTACTCCTTTTGTCCCATATCCCTGCTCCCCTTCTCACCCCGCCCACTCCCCTTAGCTCTCTTCCTCGCTCCTCTTCTCTCTCCCTTTTTCCCTTTTTCTCTCATCCCTCACTCTCCTTCTCACTTCCCTCACTCCCTTTCTCTCTCCTTGCTCACCTTCCCTCTCCCCCACTCCCCTTCCCTCTCCCCCCTCACTCCCTTTCTCTCTTCCCTACTCTCGCATCCCTCGTTTTCTTTCTCTCCTTTCACTCCCTTTCTCTCCACCCCACTCTGCTTCTCTCTCTCCTCCTGTTTCCCCTTTTCTCTCCTCCTCTTTGCCCTTCTCTCTCCTCCTCGCTCCCCTTCTCATCCTCCTACTCCCCTCCTTCTCCCCAATCCGTTTTCTCTTTCCCCCTTGCTCCCCTTCTCTCTATTCCCAAGCCCCTTCTTTCTGCCTCGCTCCCCTTCCCCCCTTCCCCTCGCTCCCCTTCCCTCTCTTCCCTGCTCACCCCTCACTGTCATCCCCGCTCCCCCTCCTTCCCTCTCCCCCTTGCTCCCCTTCTCTTTCCCCTTTACTCCCCCTCTCCCTCATTCCAGTTCCTCTTCTCTCTCCCCCTGCTCCTCTTTTCTCTCCCCCCACTCCTCTTCCCTCTCCCCCACTTCTCTTGCCCCTCTTCCCCACTCCCCATCTCACCCTGCCCACTCCCCTTCCCTCTATCCCTCACTCCCCTTCTCTCTCCTCTTTGCTCCTCCTCGCTCTCCTTCCCCCTGTGCCCCTTCTCCCTACCTCTCTACTCCCTTTCTGTCTCCCTCGCTCCCTTTCTCTCTCTCCCCCTCGTGCCCCTTCTTTCTCATCCCTGCTCCCCCTCTCTCTCATCCTCTACCCTTCTCTCTCCTTTTTGTCCCTTCTTTCCCCCCACTTCTCTATCTCTCTGTTCCTGACTGACTCTGTCTCTCTCGCAGGTGCACTGTAACAATCTGTACACAAAGTCGGTGAAAATTTTCCACCGGGTTGAGTGTTCCTTCAAGCAGCAGCTGGTGGCGAACTGGGAGCGGGAGTTAGTGGGCGTAACGATGGTGATGGACGACAAGAACCCGAGTGCGCGGTTTGTCATTGTGCCCCTGGGGCAGCGGCTGGGCAAGGCAATCCGCTGCCGGTTCTACTTTGCGGATCGTTGGATGTTGTTCAGTGAGATCTCTTTCCAGTCAACAGTTGCAGGTAAATACCCGACCCCATCCGATCAGGATCCCTGATTGTACCTCATGTGGGAAAGTTAATGTGAGGCCAGTCATTTAGGTCTAATTCCACTCTCACAAGAAGGTAGCGAGGTCCCTTTAAATATGCAGATAAGTGTCCAGTGATGTAATTGGGACTTGATTGCAATTTAAATCAAATGGGGGTCAGGGGGACATGAGGAGGGGGAACTGGGGGGGTGGGGGCGGGGTTGTGAAGTTCAGACAGTAACATTTATATATTCAGCCAGAGACATTTAAAACTGCATATTCTGTCAAAAATGGACCCTTTATTTTCTACCATTCTACCGGATTCCCTCTGCTGGTACATGTATACATGCTGATAGCCTCAAGTGGACAAAATGCACAGTGCAGTTTTCAATACACTACAGGGATCTCAGGGAGAGGGTGCTGGGGAGGGCAGTCTCAGTGATGGGGTCCTGGGGAGGGAGATCCCAGGGGCTGTGGAGTGCTGGGGAAGTGGGCATGGCAGGGCCCAGGAGTTGACTGTGGCAGTACGGAGGAGTCGGAAGGTGCTGGGGGCCAGGGGGAGGGGGGGAAGGTGCTGGAAGGCCAGGAGCAGGGGTGGCGGGGGAGGGGCTGAGAGGCTGGGTGTGCCAGTGCTGGGGAGTCAGGGGGGTTGTGGGGTGGGGTGGAGGATGGCAAAGTGATGCTACAGAGGTTGTCCCTTCCCCTGCCCTTACCTCATGACTAGTTTGCTGAAAACACTGAAGTGATGGAATTTTAATTTGATCTTTCACCCTTTGGCAGATGCTGAGGGAACAAATCCTTTGGAACACCTTCAGCCATCCCGGAGAGAGGACACTTCCCAAATCCCAGAAGCTTGGAGTACTCCCAGGCTGAATGCCGGCCTAGGCCTGGGTTTGGGACCCAGCCCTGCACCAAAACTGACGCTGACCAACACTCCGAGCCCCACATTGATCAACACTGCCAGCAGCCTTGTCACTCTCATCGTCGGTAAAGAGCTTCTGACGTTTGCAGTATTGCTCTCAGAATTGCTGTCTGTCTCCGCATCCACTTGCCCACTCATGCTGCTCTCTCTGCACCCCTTCCCCCAGACCCTCTCCCACTCACTCTGCTCTCTCCGCATCCCCACTCCACTTACGCTGCCCACCGCTGCATCCCCTCCCCCACTCACTCTGCTCTTTCTGCACCCCTTCCCCCAGACTCTCCCCCACTCACTGTGCTCCCTTTGCATCCCCTCCCCCACTCACTCTGCTCTCTCTGCACTCCTTCCCCCACACCCTCTCCCACTCACTCTGCTCTCTCCGCATCCCTACTCCACTCACGCTGCTCTCTGCATCCCCCCCCTCACTCACTCTGCTCTCTCTGCTTCCCTTCCCCCAGACCCTCCTCCACTCACTCTGCTCTCTCTGCACCCCTTCCCCCAGACCCTCCCCCACTCACTCTGCTCTGTCCGCATCCCCTCCCCTGCTCTGCTCTCTCCGTATCCCCTCCCCCAGTCACTCTGCTCTCTCCGCACCATCCCCTCCCTCACTGACTGTATTTGAGTGGGTGTGTGTGGGAGTCTCTCTCTCTCTCTCTGTAGATAGTACTGGGATGGGAATTGTGTCCTTCACTCTGCTCATGGCTGTGCCTGTCTCTATCTCTCTCTCTCTCTCTCTCTCTACAGGCAGCTCCCCTCCTCCCACCATCAGCAGGCCCATGAACAAGGCTGAGGACAGTAACACCTCCATTCTGATTGGCTGTTTGGTGACCATCATACTCCTCCTCATCATCATCATCGTCGTCATCCTGTGGAGGCAACATTGGAAAAGGATCCTAGAGAAGGTGCGTATGTCCCCTTTAACAGGGTTTCCGCTACTGCATGGTGTCCCCTTTAACAAAACCCCCACCACTGCATTGTGTCCTGTTTAACAACACCCTCGACAATGCACTGTGACCCCTTCCACAGGACCCTGCAACTGCACCGTGTCCCTTTTAACAGGACCCCGCCACTGAACTGTGTCCCTTTTAACAGGACCCTGCCACTGAACTGTGTCCTCTTTAACAGGACCCTGCCACCGCACCATGTCCCCTTCAACAGGACCCTGCCACTGCACTGTGTCTCTTTTAACAACACCTCCACCACTGCACTATGTCCCTTTAAAAGGACCCCGCCACTGCACTGTGAACCTGTTAACAACACCCATGCCGTCCATTTAACATCGGCTCCACTACTGCATTGTGACCCCTTTAAAAGGCACCCACTGCTACACTGTGTCCCCTTTAACAACACCCCCACCACTGCACTGTGTCCTGTTTAACAACACCCCTGGCACTGCACTGTGTCCCCTTTAACAGGATCCTGCCACTGCACTGTGTTCCCTTCAACAAGACCCTGCCAGTGTACCATGTTCCCTTTAACAGGATCCTGCTATTGCACCATTGTCCCTTCAACAGGACCCTGCCACTGCATTGTGTCCCCTTCAACAGGACCCTGCCACTGCACCATGCCCCCTTTAACAGGACCCTGCCACTGTATATACTGGGATCTCATCTTAGCTCGCCCATCTCCATTTCAAAATGCCTGCTTTTACACCTATCCCTTTGATGATTTATACCTTGCAGTCTGACTGTCTAATTAAATTAGTCACACACACACAACATACACACACAGCCCCCATAAGCCTGCTTTAGTATCCCACAGTAATATTAGGAAAAATGATATTTCCTTTACACAAGTAATTAAGAAGGTTAATGGAATGCTATTCTTTATTACGAGAGAAATTGAACATGAAAGTAAGGCTGAAAATATAGACACGTCTAAGCTTTTCGTCTTGTACCCATCAGGACACGTCACAAAAATAATCGTGGCGATCTATACCCGCCACCATTGCATGAATCAGTATTCATTGAACTTGTGAACTTGGCAACTTGCACAGTTGAGTTCAGCTTTAATGACAGCATGTATGCTCAAGTAGATTGTGTTGCCATGCCTCAAGGTCCAGCTCTCGCAAACATCTTTGTTGGGTTCCATGAGAAACGTGTCTTCGATGGAATGACACCTAACCTCCTATCCCTTGCATATTTCCAAGATGTGGATGATACATTTCCCATATTTAAATCCACAGCTGCATGTAACAATTTCCTTTCATGTCTTAACGGGCTCCATCCTGCACTCAAATTCACCTTTGAAATGGAGCAGGCAAATGAACTCCCTTTCTTTGATGTACTTGTTGAGAAATCTGCCGGGGGTTCTCTACCACGGTCTGCTGCAAGCCTACCTTCACTGGTCAATATACACATTGGGATTCTTACAGTTCCACTCGCTGTAAGATTGGTCTTATCAGCAACCTTGTACATAGGGCCCAAGCCATTTACTCACCCTACAAGCTTGATGCTGAAATAGGGCGTATCAAAGACATCCTGTGGGATACTGGCTACCCTGATCTTATCATTTTGCACTGTATATCACACAAACTCATGAACGGGCCTAAAGCTGTCACTTTCGGCCCTGAAAAGTGCCCAGTCTACCTCAGATTACCCCGGAAGGACAAGCTATCTCAAAAATTTGAACAACAGGTGAAGCCAGCTGTTTCACACTGCTATTATGCAGTAGCAACGTGAGTCGTATTTGCCACTAACAGGATGCTGCCATCAAGTCAAAAAGATGTTCTGCTATCACACAAATGAGTAATATGGTATATGAATTTCAGTGCCAGTGTGCTAGGTATGTAGGCCGTACGTCCCAAAGACCGGTGGATAATATCAAACAGCATGTCCATTCCGCTGTTCGCAATGGACAGGGTACAGACTGTACCCAATCAGCCTGTGCTTGCAAAACTCAAAACACAGTGTCCAACATTAGATGTGATTCCGCGATTGGACAAGATTTGCTGAATAATCATCAGTGTGCTAATAATTACACTGACAACTAGTTTGGGATTGTCAGTCAGGCTCACAGTGTGGTGCATTTGCGTGTATTGGAGGTTACATGTATTGCTGCACAGGGCCCTGTTCTTTGCAGACAGGGAGAACATGTGCACACATTGTGCCTGTTTCAGCTAAACAAAGTAAGTGACAGCCATTCGCTGACTCATTCCTCAGGCCAATGCTTGACCCATCAGGGTCAAGTTGCCTGGTTTAATTTCGAACAATGCTTGGCAATTAACTGTCAGTCACCATCAGTGGTGCATTCTCCAATGCAACGCCACTTGCCAACCAATCAGCACGCTTCACATAAAGTATAAATTGTTGTTTTCCCCTTATATTGGTATTCTTGTGAAGTGTCCTGATGAGTGCAAAACGAAAAGCTTCGACGTGTCTCTTTCTTCAGCAATACTCAAGCTCTGTACTACCAGATAACTATAAAAGTAAGGATGTTATGCTCCAGCTATACAGGGTATTGGTGAGACCACATCTCGAATCCTGTGTGCAGTTTTGGTCTCCTTATTTAAAGAAGGATGTAAATGCGTTGGAGGCGGTTCAGATTGATACCTGAAATGAGTGGTTTGTCTTATGAGGAAAGGTTGAACAGAATGGGCTTGACTCCACTGGAGTTTAGAAGAGTGAGGGGTCGATTGAAGTCTATAAGATCCTGAACAGTTTTGACAAGGTGGATGTGGGAAGGGTGTTTCCTCTTGTGGGTGAGTCCTGAACTAGGGGGCATTGTTTTAAAATTAGGGGTCACCCTTTTAGGACAGAGATGAGGAGAAATTTTTCTCTGAAGGTTGTGCGACTTTGGAACTCTCTGCCTCAGAAGGTGGTGGAGGCGGAGTCACTGAATATTTTTAAGGCAGAGGTAGATTTTGCCTTGCCTTGTTAGGTAAGGGAATCGTAGGTTATTGGGGGTAGATGGGAATGTGGATTTGAAACACAAACAGATCAGCCATGATCTTGTTGAACGGCGGGGCAGGCTCGAGGGGCCGAATGGCCTACTTCTGTTCCTATTTCATGTGTTCATGCGTTAACAACACCCCGCCGCTGCACTGTGTCTCCTTTAACAACACCCCTCCATTGCAGGGTCCCCTTTAACAGAACCATTCCAATGCACTGTGTCCCCTTTAACAACCCCCAGCCGCTACACGGTGTCCCCTTTAATAACACCTCACTACTGCACTGTGCCCTCTTTAACAACACCCCTCCATTGCACTGTATCTCCTTTAAAACCCTGCCACTGCACTGTCCCCTTTAACAACACCCCGCCATTGCACTGTCCCCTTTAACAACAACCCACCTTGCAGTGTCCTCTTTAAAACGCCTGCCACTGCAGTGTGTCACCTTTAACATGACTGCACTATGTTCCCTTTAACAGGACCCTGCCACTGCATTATGTCCCCTGTAACAGGACCCCCGCCACTGCTCTGTGTCCCCTTTAACAACACCCCCACCACTGCACTGTATCTCCTTTAAAACCCTGCCACTGCACTATGTCCCCTTTAACAGGACCCCACCACTACTGTGTGTCCCCTTTAACAGGACCCCCTCCACTGCACTGAGCCCTGTCCTCACAACTTCAGCCATTTGGCACTGCTCGTACCCGTCATTATTTCCCTCATGCTCTCTTTCCTTTCCATGTGCCTCTTACATCAACCTGCTCTGTGCCCACTGTCCCCTGAACTCATGTTCCCACAGTAATACTCCCTTGCGCCCTTCTCACCTGCATCGTGGCTGCTGTTCAATGGAACTTTGTGGTAGCAGCATCCATCCCCACTCTTTGCCCATAACAGTTGGCCTCAGTGTCTCTAAACTGCAGAGCTTCCTGCTCCCCATCTCAGTAATCTGAGTGGGGGTTGAGTGGATGATTGTTATGGTCTGTGCTGTAATCGCTCTGCTTGTTTCCCAGGCTCCGCGGAGAATTCTGGAGGAGGATGCTACTGTGCGCCCGTCCCTGTACAATGACACCATCGTCATTGGCAACCAGACGCAGATATTCCAGACCAACCCCACTTATGAGCGTGTCTTTCCATTTGATCTGGAGTACCAGGAACCTGCCAGGCTACTGCGCAAACTTCCAGAACTTTCTCAGAGTGCCGAGGACTCAGGTTAGTACTGTAGAAATTTGGGGCGGGGGGGTGCAAGAGTTGCTGAGCAGGTACAGGGAGGCTTCAGTTTTTGAGCAGGGATCAGGGAGTTTCCCCATCTCCCTCCTTCATTCCCCCATCTCCCCATCAAGGGGGACGTTGATGAAAAGCCAGGGTTTCTACAAACAAATGAACACCTACATATTCACAGGCTCTTTTTAGCAGCAGCAACCGGGCCTCAGAGAATAGTCCATTAGACCATTCTCACCAACAGAAAAAAAGTGGATTTAAAGGGTCCTCGCAGCTGTCAGGAATCACGTTAGCCTTTGCTGCCTCGGAGCTCACGACCAACAGTTTGGGAAACCCTGCTGTAGATGTTCTGGGCCGTTAGAGGTGGGGATGTGGGGTAAATCACACTGGGATGGCCCAAGTCTCTGCAACTGTATTCTGTTCAGCTCAGGAGGAACAGTGTCCATTCCATCTAGGGAATGTTTGGAGTTTAGTCTGGAACGAGGAAGGCCCCAAAGGGTCTCCCATGTGAGGAAACGCCTCAGATTCAGTTAGCACATCGTCACTGGCCATAATCCTAAAACCCCTTAACAGCACTGTGAACTGCACAAATGACTCACCACCACCATCTCCAGGGCAATTAGGGATGGTCAATAAATGCTGGCCTTGCAAACAATACCCACGTCCCAAGTATTTGCAACATTCTGTGGCCTGGCCTAAGATATATGTGTTTTTTTCAAGTATTGCTGATAAAAGAGACATTTTTTGTTGAAACTTTTCATCTAGCACTCATCAGGACAATTCACAAGAAAATACCAATGTCGAGGTAAAATCATATTTATACTGTATAAGAAGAGAGTGCTGATTGGTTGGCAAGTGGACTCTGATTGGTAGAGGCATTGCCATGGAGAATGCACCACTGGATGGTGACTGACAGTTGTCCACCAAGCATTGTTTGAAATTTAAACCAGGCAACTTGACTCTGATTGGTCAAGATGTTGCCCTGAGGAATGAACCAGCGAATGACTGTCACTTATTTTGTTTAGCTGAAACAGGCAGTATATGTTCTTTCTGTCTGCAAAGGATAAGGCCCTGTGTATTAATATATGTAGCTTCCAGTATACACAAATGCACCACACTGTGAGCCTGACTGACAATCTTAAATTGGTTGTCAGCGTAATTTTTAGCTCATTGAGGATTATTTAGCAAATGTCCAATCGCAGAATCACATCTAATGTTGGACACTGGTTTGAGTTTTGCAAGCATGGGCTGGTTGGGTATGGTCCGTACCTTGCCCATTGCAAACAATGGAAGGAACGTGCTGTTTGATACAATCCACCAGTCTTTTGGACGTACGGCCTACATATCCAGCATCACACTGGCACCCAAATTCGTATGCCACATTACTCATTTGTGTGATAGACAGAACGTCTTTTTGGCTTGATGGCAGCATTGTTAGTGACGAATACCACTCGTGTTGCTACTGCATTGTAGCAGGTGAAGGATTCATTCACATTTGCAAAGGCCATACAGGACTTACATATCGATAGCAATGCTTTGTCCATGTGCTCATTTGACATTGCTAGCCTACTCACCAATGTTCCACTTAAGCAAGCCGTAGATATTTGAGCTGCAGCACTATATCATGGCAATCTAGACCCGCCACCATTGCGTGAACCAGTTTTCATTGAGCTTATGAACTCGGCAACTCGCGCAGTTGAGTTCAGCTTTAATGATACCATGTATGCCTAAATAGATGGTGTTGCCATGGGATCCCCTCTAGGCCCAGCTTTCACAAACATCTTTGTTGGGTTCCATGAGAAATGTGTCTTCGATGGAATGACACCTAACCTCCTACCCCTTGCATATCTCTGATATGTGGATGATACATTTGCTATATTTAAATCCGCAGCTGCATGTAACAATTTCCTTACATGTCTTAATGGGCTCCATCCTGCACTCAAATTCACCTTTGAAATGGAGCAGGCAAATGAACTCCCCTTCCTTGACGTACCAGTTGAGAAATCTGCCAGGAGGTTCTATACCATGGTCTACCGCAAGCCTACCTTCATTGGTCAATACACGTGTTGGGACTCTTACAGTTCCACGCATTATAAGATGGGCCTTATTGGCAACCTTGCAAATAGGGGCCGAGCCATTTTCTTGATGCTGAAACAGGGCGCATCAAGACATCCTGCGGGATAATGGCTACCCTGATCAGATCATTTCACTCTGCATATCGCGCAACCTCATGAACAGGCCGAAGGCCATCACTTTTGGCCCTGAATAGTGCCCAGTCTACCTCAGATTACCCTGGAAGGCCAAGGTATCTCAAACATTTTAGCAACAGGTGAAGCTAGCTGATGGGTGAATTGAACTTGGTGTGAGTTAGGATATAGGCAGCATAGATTTGGATGAGCTGAATTGACATAGAGGATGGAAGGTGAGAGGCCAACCAGGAGTCATCAAATCATTTAAGGTGAATGGTGAAGGTAGGGTAACCTGTCCCACAAATAAATTCAAAATACAAATATAAATTGAGACAGGATTAATTAGTAACCTCATAGTAAAGAATCCTCAAGGCAAGAGTGATCATAACATGATAGAATGTCACATTCAGCTTGAGGTGAGAAATGAGGGTCTAAAACTAGCCATAAACTTAAATTAATGTAATTGTAAGGGCATGAAGGCAGAGTTGTCTAAAGCGGTCTGGGAAAATAGATTAATAGGTGAGACTAGATAAGCAATGGCAGACATTTAAGGAGATATTTTATAATTCTAACCAAAGATATATTCCATTGAGAAAGAAAGAGTCTACAAGAAGGATGCACCACTCATGGATAACTAAGGAAGTTAAGGATGGCATCAAATTGAAAAAAAAAGCTTACGATGTTGCAAAGATTAGTGGTAGGCCTGAAAATTGGGAAAATTTTAGAAACCAGCAAAGGATGAGTAAAAAAAAGAGAGAAATTAGAGTATGAGAGAAAACTAGCAAGAAATATAAAAAAAGACAGTAAAAGTTTCGATAAGGATATAAAGTGAAAAAGTGTAGCTAAAATGAGTGTTGGTCCTTAGAGTGTAAGACTGGGGAATTAATAATGGGAAACAAGGAAATGGCAG
Source organism: Cetorhinus maximus (assembly GCF_964194155.1). Classification (NCBI taxonomy): domain Eukaryota; kingdom Metazoa; phylum Chordata; class Chondrichthyes; order Lamniformes; family Cetorhinidae; genus Cetorhinus; species Cetorhinus maximus. The sequence goes on along the minus strand of NC_135888.1, from coordinate 46,369,428 downwards.
AGACTTTGAACAAGTATTTTGCATCTGTGTTCACAGTAGAAGACACAGAAAGCCTCCAAAGTAGAGTAGAAAATCAAGAGGCAAAAGGAAGGAAGAAACTTAAAAACAATCACAATCACTAGAGAAAAAGTACTGGGAAAACTAATGGGACTAAAGGCTGACAAGCATGTTGGACCTGTTGACCTGCATCCGAAGGTCATAAAAAAAGTGGCTGCAGAGATAGTGGATGCATTTTTTGCTATCTTCCAAAATTCCCTAGATTCTGGAAAGGTCCCAGTGGATTGGAAAATCACAAATGTAACACCCTATTCAAGAAAGCGGGAAACTATAGGCCAGTTAGTCTAACACCTGTTATTGGGAAAATGCGAGAATCCATTGTTAAGGAAGTAATAGCAGGACATTTAGAAAATCATAATACAATCAGGCAGAGTCAACATGGTTTTGTGAAAGGGAAATTGTGTTTGACAAATTTATTGGACTTCTATGAGGAATGTAACAAGCAGTGTGGATAAAGGAGAACCAGTCGATGTGGTGTATTTGGAATTCCAAAAGGCATTTGATAAGGTGTCAATAAAAGGTTATCACACGATGTTGAGGGTGATACATTAATGTAAATAGAGGATTGGCTAACTAACAGGAAACGAAGAGTCGGAATAAATGGGTCATTTTTAGGTTGCCAAACTGTGACCAGTGGAATGCTACAAGGACCTGGGTCCCCAACTATTTGTGATCTATATAAATGTCTTGGATGAAGGCACTCACTGTATTGCAGTCAAATTTGCTGATATGAAGACAGGTAGGAGAGCAAGTTGTGAGGAGGATACAAATAGCCTGCAAAGGCATATAGATAGATTAAGTGAGTGGTCAAAAGTCTGGCAGATGTAGTATAATGTGGGAAAGTGTGAGGTTCTCCACTTTGGCAGGAAGAATAGAAAAGCAGAATAGTATTTAAATAGAGAGAGACTGCAGAATGCTGCAGTACAGAGGGACCTGGGTGTCCTCGTACATGAATCATGAAAAGTTAGCATACAGGTAGAGCAAGTAATTAGAAAGGCAATTGGAATGCTGGCCTTTATTGCAAGGGGGTGGAGTATAAATATAGGGAAATCTTGCTACAACTGTACAGGGCATTAGTGAGACCTCACTTGGAGTACAGTGTACAGTTTTGGGTCTCTTTACATTGGATGCAATTCAGAGAAGGGTCTTTAGACTGATTCCTGGGATGAAGGGGTTGTCTCATGCGGAAAGGTTGAGCAGGTTGGGCCTGTACTCATTGGAGTTTAGAAGAATGAGAAGTGATCTTATTGAAACATATAGGATTCTGAGGCGGCTTGATGCTGAGAGGATGTTTCCCCTCATGGGAGAATCTAGAACTAGGAGGCACATTTAAAGTTAAGACAGAGATGAGGAGAATGTTTTTCTCTCAGAGGGTTGTTTGTCTTTGGAATTCTCTATCCCAGAGAGCAGTGGAGTCTGGATCATTGTATATATTCAAGGCTGAGTTGGCCAGATTTTTGAACTACATGGGAGTTAAGCATTATGCGGGGCAGGCAGGAAAGTGGAGTCAAGGCCACAATCATATCAGCCATGGTCTTATTGAATGGTGGAGTCAGCTTGAGAGGCTGAATAGCCTACTCCTGCTCCTCTTTCTTATTTCCTTCTGTTTCCCAAGGTGAGAAAGAAGAAAAGGCCATTTAGTGACACAAGTCCCATCCCCTGACCCTAACTCTCCCATCACAGTCCATCCCCAACCCTAACTCTCTCATCATAGTCCGTTCCCGACCCGAACTCTCCCATTTCAGCCCATTCCCGAACCTAACTCGCCCATCATAGCCCATTTACCGACCCTAACTCTCTCATCACAGCCCATACCCTGACCCTAACTCATCCATCCCCTAACACCCTAACTCTCATGTTGAGAGGCTCCATAGGGGAGTGTTGGCTATGGTTAACTGGAAGGGAAGATGAGTGAGCTGAGAACGATAGAGGAGCAAACTGGTGAACTTGGCATCTTTCATCGTAGCTTATCCGCCTGGAATGCTAACTTTCCCATGTGTCCTTTTCCCAGTATGCAGTGGGGACTATGCAGAACCTGATCTCACAAAAGCTACTCCACACCAGGGTTTCCAGAGCAATGTCCCACATTATGCAGAGGCTGATATCGTCAGTCTGCAGGGTGTGACTGGAAATAACACATACGCAGTTCCTGCACTCACTGTGGACTCCCTCATCAAGATGGAGCTGGCCGTGGAAGAGATCTCCCGACAACAGTTGCACTTCAAGGAGAAGCTGGGGGAGGGGCAGTTTGGGGAGGTGAGTGACTTTTTAACACAGCCCAAAGGCCTAGTTCCGACCATCGTGTAACTGTGGCACGTGCCCACATCCCTCTCCTGGTCCTAACAAGCCATTACGAGAGTCTGAAAGGCATTTTGATTGCACAAGGCAGTGTCACTGGGAGTGAGTGTATGATGGTTATTTGGCGAGAGGGTGGGTGATTTGGTGCGAGGGAGGTTCATTTGGTGCGAGGGAGGGTGATTTGGCGCGAGGGAGGGTGATTTGGCGCGAGGGGGGGGTGATTTGGCGCGAGGGAGGGTGATTTGGCGAGAGGGTGGGTGATTTGGCGCGAGGGTGGTTGATTTGGCGCGAGGGAGGGTGATTTGGCGAAGGGAGGGTTAATTGGGAACAGTGAGAAAGGGAGGATAGTCGGTGGTGAGTGGGTGTCAATTAGGAGTAAATAGGGGTCAGGGTGAGTAGGGGATCAGTTGAGGGGTTGTGGGAGTCAGTCAGGGGTGAGTGGGGGCCAGGTGAGTGGTCGGTCAGGGGTGAGTGGGGGTCAGTCAGGACTTATTTAAAATTCTTTCCTGGGACACGGGCATCACTTGCAAGGTCAACATTTGTTGCCCATCCCTAATTGGCCTTGAACTGAGTGGCTTGCTCGGCCATTTCAGAGGGCACTTAGAGTCAGCCATGTTGCTGTGGGTCTGGAGTCACATGTAGGCCAGACCAGGTAAGGATGGTAGATTTCCTTCCCTAAAGCACATTAATGAACCAGATGGGTTTTTCTGACAATCAATGATAGTTTCATGGTCACCATCACTGAGACTAGCTTTCAATTCCAGATTTTAACTGAAGTTAAATTCCACCAGCTGCCTTGGTGGGCTTTGAACCCATGTTCCAAAGCATTAACCTAGGTCTCTGGACCAGTGACAATACCACCATCTCCCCTAAATCACGAGATTCAGGGGAGACCCCTAATTCAGAGGTCAGTCAGGAGTGAATGAGGTTTGGAGTAAGGGGGTATCAGTCAGGGGTGAGTGGGGGTCAATCAGGAGTGAATGGGAGTCAGGTGAGGGGGGGTTCAGTTGGGACTGGGGGAGTATCAGTCAGGGAGGATTAGTCACGGGGGTCTAGGAGAGGGCCAGTCGGGGCGACTGGGGGAGGGTCAGTTGGGGGGAGTGGGCAAGGGTCAGTTGGGGGGAGTGGGCAAGGGTCAGTCGGGGAGAATGGGCGAGGGTCGGTTGGGGGTGTCAGTCGTGGGGGAGTGGGGGAAGGTCAATCGGGGATGTGTGGGGGAGGGTCAGTTGGGGAGGGAGGGTCCGTCGGGGGTGTGTGGGGGAGGGTCATTTGAGGGGGAGTGGGGGAGGGTCAGTCGGTGGGGTGTGGGGGAGGGTCAGTGTGTGGGGAGTGGGGGCAGGTCATTCAGGGAAACGCAGTGTTTATGTATCATTGGGTCTGACAGTGAGTGATGAAGCTGTGCTTCCTCTCCAGGTCCACTTGTGTGAGGCAGTCAGTCTGCATGAGCTTCTGCAACCTGAGTTCCTCTTCAACATGGGACTCCGGCCGATCCTCGTGGCTGTGAAAATGCTGAGGTCGGATGCCACAACAAACGCCAGGTAGGCGCTCCAGGGCGTTGCTGCACAACTCACGATGTTTCAGGATTGGTGAGTTAATGGTGGTGGGGAGGGGGCAGGAGCCTGCACAGTCGGCTGATTGCTGTGCAGTCAGGAGTCTGGGGCTGAGGTACAGATGGCAGCTGCCAGTTTGGGAGATGTAAAATGGTTCCAGATGGAGACGTTTGTGCTGTGGGAGTTCTCCTAGACTTCAGACATCATGACTGTCAGGAAAGCACTGATTAGCTAGATCTCTTCTCTTGAAAAAAGAAGACTGAGGGGGTACCTAATGGAGATCTTTAAAATTCTGAAAGGTTTTGACAGGTTGGATACTGAGAGAATGTTTCCTCTTGTGGGGAAGAGCATAACTAGAGGGCATCAATATGAGAGTCCACCAAGAAATCCAATAGGGAATTCGGAAGAAAAACCTCTTTACCCAAAGAGTGGTGAGAATGTGGAGCTCACTACCAAAGTAAATCGTATAGATGTATTTAAGGGGAAGTTAGACAAGCATGTGAGGGAGAAGGGAATAAAACGTTGCGACAGTAGATTTAGATGAGGAAAGATGGGATGAGGCTTAAGTGGAGCAGAAACACCAACATGGACTGGTTGGGCCGAATGGCCTGTTTCAATTCCATATATCCTATGTAATCCTACATAATGACTGTGAATGGCCACCATGTGATCAGTATGGTTGGCATACTGCAACACTCGCAGCCGGAATATCCACGGTAATGGAGGGGGTGCTGGGAGGGCATGATGGATGATGTCCTCTTGTATCAGAGAGGTATGGATACAAGAGCTCCCGGTTATAACTAACCTTTGTGCATCCCTTCCAGGAATAACTTCCTCAAAGAGATGAAGATCATGTCACGGCTGAAGGACCCAAATATTATTCGGCTTCTCGGAGTCTGTACACGTGACGACCCGCTCTGCATGGTCACTGAATACATGGAGAATGGGGACCTCAACCAGTTCCTGTGCCAGCGAGAGCTGGAGAACCACTTCACCTTGACAAAGAACATCCCCAGTGTCAGGTAGGAGTAAGAAACCAGGGAAAGAACAATATTGCAGCTATTGGGAGGAGGGTGATGGTGGGAGAGACAATGAAATAATGCAGAAGTGTATTTCTACAGCGTCCTCAAGATATCCCTAACCCGTTTCACAGCCAATTAAGCATTTTTAAATGTAGGAAATGAAAGAACCAATTTGTGCACAGCAAGATTCCACAATAGTATGAGCGATGCCCAATTAATCTGCCTTTTGATGATGTTGGTTGAGGGTTAAATATTGTCCAGACATCCCTACTTTTCTTCAAAATAGTGCCATGAGATCCAGCCAAGAGGGAAAATGAGACCTCGATTTAATGTCTCATCCAAAAGGTAGTGAGGCATCACCCCTCATTCCTGCACTGGAGTGTCATCCTGGATTATATGTTCCAAAATCTGCAGTGGGACTTGAGCACATTGGGAGACAAGAGAGTTACCTAATGGGCTGGTGAGGTGAGAGCAGAAAACCTGTCACTGGTGCCTTGCACTGAACAGTGATATCACTGGCCCAGGATAGGCATGTATAGTTTAGTAAACAGGGTTATACAGAATTATTTCATCTATATTAACGAGTTAAAAAATTCTGCAGAAGAACATGCAGATATACCAGCCAGGTGTCTAGCCCAGCAAGTGGTGGGAGAGTGTGTGGTTGGCTGAATGGATTCCAGGATGTACTGTTCATTTCTGACTGGAAAGGGAGGAGGCATCAAAAGCACAGGCAACAAGTACTAACAGCTAATAGCAGCTGTATCAAGCGTAAAGGGAAGCAGTAATGTCATATTGTACCTACATTTAAACATGTAAAATGACAACACACTGGAGATCCTGGTCATTTCCTTCCACTGTGCTTCTGAGATTAGTGTAAGTAATCAAGATGTTTTGTGATCAACTGATGAAGATCCTTTTGTGTATGTGATAAGAAAAATCATTAACTAGATGTATTCAGTTTTTTCCTAGTAATGGAGGCAAAGTGTTTCTGATACTATTTTGTAATCCCCAGGTAAGGGCAGTGGGATATATGACAGTATAAAGCTAACAGTGAGGCTCTGCTATCCCCTGGCAGCTCTGTGCTTCTTGCCTAGCCGTGTACCCTGCCAGTGGCTCAGCCTGTTCACTTTCTCCTTATCCCCTCACTCAGCTACCGGTGCCTCCTGCACATGATGACCCAGGTTGCCTCTGGCATGAGATATCTCTCTTCGCTCAATGTCGTACACCGGGACCTCGCAACGCGCAACTGCCTGGTGGGGAACCACTACACCATCAAGATAGCTGACTTCGGCATGAGCCGCAACCTGTACAGTGGTGACTACTACCGGATCCAGGGCCGCGCTGTGCTGCCCATCCGCTGGATGGCGTGGGAAAGTATTCTGCTGGTGAGTGCCAGCACTGTAATCAGCTGCAACACACTCTCCATCCTGAATCAACAACAACCTGCATTTATACAATGCCTTTAGCACAATGTCAACTTTTGTCTGAATATTGTCCTGGCAGGTTTTCCTGTGCTAAAGGCAGGAATATGAGTAAACTGGTCATACGAACATACGAACAAGGAGCAGGAGTAGGCCATTCAGTCCCCCGAGCCTGCACTGCCATTTAATAAGGTCATGGCTGATCTGATAGTAACCTGAAATCTGCATCCCACCTACCCCCAATAACCTGCCCCACCTTGCTTACCAAGAATCTACCCACCTCTGCCTTAAAAATATTCAAAGACTCTGCTTCCACCACCTTTTCAGGAAGAGAGTTCCAAAGACTCACGAGCCTCTGAGTGAAAAAATTTCGTTTCATCTCTGTTTTAAATGGGTGACCCCTTATTTTTAAATAGTGACCCCTAGTTCTAGATTCTCCCACAAGAGGAAACATCCTCTCCACATCCACCATGTCAAGAGCACTCGGGATCTTATGTGTTTCAAACAAGTCGCCTCTTACTCTTCTAAATTCCAGCAGATACAAGCCTAGTCTGTCCAATCTCTCCTCATAAGACAACCCACCCATTCCAGTTATTGGCCATGATAAACCTTCTCTGAACTGCTTCCAACGCATTTACATCCTTCCTTAAATAAGGTGACCAATACTGTGCTCATTACTCCAAATATGGTCTCACCAGTGCTCTGTACAACTGAAGCATAACCTCCCTGCTTTTGTATTCAATTCCCCTCACAATAAATGATAACAATCTATTAGCTTTCCTAATTACTTGCTTTACCTGCATCCTTGCCTTTTGTGATTCATGTACTAGGACACCCAGATCCCTCTGCACCTCAGAGCCCTGCAATCTCTCACCATTTAGATAACATGCTTCTCTTTAATTCTTTCTGCCGAAATGGGCAATTTCATATTTTCCCACATTATATTCCATTTGCCAGATCTTTGTCCACTCACTTAACCTATCTATATCTTTTTGTAGCCTCCTTATGTCCTCTTCACAACTTACTTTCCTATCTATCTTTGTGTCATCTGCAAATTTGGCAACCATCCCATCCATCCCTTCATCTAAGTCATTTATATAAATTGTAAACAGTTGAGGTCCCAGCACTGATCCCTGTGGCGCACCACTCGTTACATCTTGCCAACCTGAAAAAGACCCATTTATGCCTACTCTCTGCTTCCTGTAGCCAGCTAATCTTCTATCCATGCCAATATGTTACCTGCTATGAGCTTTTATTTTCTGCAATAACTTTTGATGTGGCACTTTATCAAATGCCTTCTGGAAATCTAAGTACACTACATCCACTGGTTCCCCTTTATCCACAGCACATGTTACTTCCTCAAAGAACTCCAATAACTTGGTTAAACACAATTTCCCTTTCACAAAACCATGTTGACTCTGCCTGATGACCTTGAGCTTATCCAAGTGCCCTGCTCTAACTTCTTTAATTATAGCTTCTAACATTTTCCCTATGACAAATGGTAAGCTAACTGGCCTGTAGTTTCCCACTTTCTGTCACCCTTCCTTTTTGAATAATGGAGTTACATTTGCTTTCTTCCTATCTAATCGGACCTTCCCCGAATCTAGGGAGTTTTGGAAAATTAAAACCAATGCAGCAACTATCTCACCAAACACTTCTTTTAAGACCCTAGGATGAAGTCCATCAGGACCTGGGCTCTTGTCAACCCCCAGCTCCAACAATTTACTCAGTACCACTTCTCTGGTGTCTATAATTTTCCTGACATCCTCCCCCACTTCTATTTCTTGGTTTATAGCTGCTTCTGGGACATTACTTGTATCCTCTATAGTGAAAACTGATGCAAAATACCTGTTCAATTCATCTGCCATCTCCTTGTTTTTCATTATCAATTCTCCAGACTCACTTTCTATAGGACCAATGCTCACTTTGTTAACTTGTTTCTTTTTAAAATATTTATAAAAATTCTTAGTATCTGTTTTTATATTTCTGGCTAGCTTTCTCTCATACTCTAATTTTTCCCTCTTTACTTGTCTTTTAGTCATTCTTTGATGTTCCTTATATTCTGTCCAATCTTCTGATCTGCCACCTGTCTTTGCACAATTATATGCTTTTTCTTTAAGTTTGATACTGTAACCTTTCTAGTTAACCATGGATAGTATGTCCGTCCCTTGGACTTTTTCTTACTCATTGGAATCTATCTATTCTGTGTATTCTGAAATATCCCCTTAAATATTAGCCACTGTATCTCTATTGACTTATCCCTTAACCTAATTTGCCAATTCACTTTAGCCAGCTCAGTTTTTATGCCCTCCAAATTGCCCTTATTTAAGTTTAAAAACACAGTCTCAGACCCACTCCTCTCTCCCTCAAACTGAATGTAAAATTCAATCATATTGTGGTAACTGTGCCATCTCATTGCACAATACCAGGACTAGTATAGCCTGCTCCCAGGTTGGCTCCAAAACGTTCTGGTCTAAGAAACTATCCTGAAAACATTCAATGTACTCCTCATCTAGGCTATCTTTGTCCATCTGACTTTTCCAGTTTATATGTAAATTAAAATCTCCAATGATTATCACCGTACCTTTCTGACAAGCTCCAATTATTTCTTCCTTTATGTTCTACCCCACCATGAGGTTACTGTTAGGGGGCCTGTATACAACTCCCACAAGTGACTTCTTGGCTTTACCATTTCTCATCTCTACCCAAACCGTTTCCACATCCTGGTTTCCTGAACTTAGGTCATCCATCTCTATTGTGCTAATACCATCACTAACTAACAGAGCCACCCCTCCACCTTTTCCTCGCTTCCTGTCCTTCCAAATATCCTGTACCCTTCAATATTCAGGTCCTAATCCGTGTCCCCCTACAGCCATGTCGCCATAATGGCTATGAAATGGTAATTATTTATTTCTATGTGCACTCTCAGTTCATCTGTTTTGTTTCAAATGCATTCAGATACAGAGCTTTTAGTTTTATCCTTTTATTCTTTTTATAACCTCTAGTTTCATCTGTTGATTTACTGTTAGATTTGTACTCTCTATCCCTTCCTGTCACAGTCTTTTTTCATTTCCCATAATACCTTTTACTTGTGACTTGTCTCTGCTCTTTGATATACCAGATCTTCTCAAATTTGATCCCTTGCCCCCACTATTTAGTTTAAAACCCTCTCTACTTCCCTAGTTATGCGGCTCGCAAGAACACTGGTCCCAGCACGGTTCAGTTGTAGACCATCCCAACGGTACAGATCCCACTTTCCCCAGTACTGGTGCCAGTACTGGTCCTCACAAACCGGAACCCACTTCTCCCACATGAGTCTTTGAGCCACACATTCATCTCCCTAATCTGATTTGTCCCATGCCAAATGGTCGAAAGCTTGGTCAAAGAGGTAGCTTTTAAGGAGAAGAAAGAGGTACAAAGAGAGGTAGAGGGGAAAGGAGATTTCGAGAGGGAATTCCAGAGCTTGGGGCCCAGTCAATTGAAGGCATGGCTGCCAATAGTGGAGCGATGGAAATTGGGGGATGCGCAGGAGGCTAGAATTGGAGGAGCGCAGAGATCCTGGGGCTTTGTTGGGTTTGAGAAGGCTGCAGAGATAGGAAGAGATGAGGCCGTGGAGGGATTTGAAAACGGATAATTATTTTAAGTTTGAGGCGTTGCCTGACTGGGAGCCAATGTAGGTCAGCAAGCACAGGATTGGTGGTTGAATGGGTTTTGATGCAAGATAGTATATGGGCAGCAGAGTTTTGGATGAGTTGAAGTTTATGGAGGGTGGAAGATGAGAAGCTGGACTGGAGAGCATGGGCATAGTTAAGTACAGAGGTAAAGAAAAGAATGAATAAGGGTTTCAGCTGCAGGTGTGTGTGAGTGTGTATGTGTTTGAGGGCGTGTATGTGTGTGGTGACAAGAGGATGGAGGTTTGTATGGGAAATAATGTCTTGCACATTGGTGGGACTGACTCTGAGCTAACTGCATGTCATTGCAGGGAAAATTCACCACAGCCAGCGATGTCTGGGCCTTTGGAGTAACAATGTGGGAGATGTTCACCTTCTGTAAGGAACAGCCTTACTCTCAGCAGTCTGACGAGCAGATTATTGAGAATACAGGAGAATTTTTCCGAAATCAGGGGCGGCAGGTAAGGAAAACTAGGGACAGTGTTGGATACTGGGGCACTCTTTGAATTTGCCTGTCTTTGAAAAAAGAAAAAAAGCTTTGATTTCCTTCGAGCCTTTCACACTCTCAGGTCATCCTGAGTGCTTTGTAGCCAATGAAGTACTTTTAAAATGTAGTGAACATTGTCAAAAACCAATGGGGCAACTTATTTACACAGCATAGATAAAAGCAAAAAACTGCGGATGCTGGAAATCGAAAACAAAAACAAAAATACCTGGCAAAACTCAGCAAGTCTGGCAGCATCTGTGGAAGGGAGCACAGTTAACGTTTCGAGTCCGCATGACTCTTCAACAGAACGAAGGAAAAATAGAAAAGGGGTGAAATATAAACTGGTTTAAGGGCGGGGGGTTGGGACAAGAGAGCTGGATAGAGGGCCAGTGATAGGTGGAGATAACCAAAAGATGTCACAGACAAAAGGTCAAAGAGGTGTTGAAGGTGGTGATATTATCTAAAGGAATGTGCTAATTAAGGGTAAAAAGCAGGACAAGCAAGGTACACATAGCCCTAGTGGGGGTGGGGTGGGGTGAAGGAATCGAAAAAGGCTAAAAGGTAGAGATAAAACAATGGATGGAAATACATTTAAAAATAATGGAAATAGGTGGGAAAAGAAAAATCTATATAAATTATTGGAAAAAACAAAAAGGAGGGGGAAAAATCAGAAAGGGGGTGGGGATGGAGGAGAGAGTTCATGATCTAAAATTGTTGAACTCAATATTCAGTCCGGAAGGCTGTAAAGTGCCTAGTCGGAAGATGAGGTGCTGTTCCTCCAGTTTGCGTTGAGCTTCTCTGGAACAATACAGCAAGCCAAGGACGGACATGTGGGCATGAGAGCAGGGTGGAGTGTTGAAATGGCAAAATTATTTACACAGCAACCTCCCACAAACAGTAGTGTGATAAAGACCAGATTATCTGATTTAGTAATGTTGGTCGAGGGATAAAAATTGGCCAGGACACGGGGAGAATTCATTGGCTCTTGAAAGAGTGCCATGGGATCTTATACACCCAGTTGAGTGGGCAGACAGGGCCTCGGTTTAAACTTCTCAGCCAATAACCAGCACCTCTGACAGTGCAGCACTGCCTCAGTGCTACACCGGTCACCTGATATGCACCCCCCTCCCCCCCACCACTTCCCCCTCACAGTTGTAACCGCAATTGATACAAACTTAGAGTGGGTGGTCACTGTGTCAGGTGCTGTGAGGCAGGGAATCTTGAGCCACTATGCATTTCTTATGATTCTGTTGCCCCTTTCTCTCTCTACAGGTCTATCTGTCACAGCCAACTGTGTGTCCGAAACAGATCTTTGATGTAATGGTCGGCTGCTGGAGTAGAGACATCAAGGACAGACCTAGCTTTGAGCAGATCCACCACTTCCTCCAGCAGCAGTTAGTCAATGCGGCCTAGCGTTTACACATTGGGATGGACCTTTGTCTTCTTGCTGATGTGATGGTTGCTGCCATCATGCCATGCTTCTGTACGCCAATGAACGACTCAGCCTCTTGGCCTTCCCACCATCTCTGTTGCAGGATTGGCCCGTGGTGACTGCTCATGTGATGAGTGCATTTTTCTGCACACTCCCGCCTCACGCCTCTCCAGTGACATCACTTCCTGGCGATCAGGTTGTCCACTGACCTGTGATAACCCTCTGTGGGGAACAAGTGTCAGGGACAGCAAGCAACTGCACAATGGGGCGGTTTCCAATGCTCTGAGAATGCAGGAGAGGCTTAGGCTGGGAGAGCCTATGGTAGGCCGAGACTTGAATTCCCAGAGACGTGCACAAGGCCAAAGCTTGAATACACAAGACTACTTTACTCTATCATTCCTTGTGGCGATTACAAGCACTGCTTTCTTTGTTTTGTCGTTGCTTCCTCACACTGGAGTTACAATCAAGCTCAACACTAACAACTGGGTAGAGAAGCCCATAGGGGAGGGGGGTGACTTAGCTGTTGCTGGTAACCTATACCTCAGAATGTAGACACTACCCCAGTAACTCTGAGGAGATTTCGGTCAGCAGAAAGGAGAGCAACACTGTGCTGTGGTCACTGTGGTTTTTTAAAAAGTTAGAATGGTTTGTACTTTAAATGCGATGGACTGCTTTGCAATGAATAGTGAGCTAGTCCCCCAGGAGCTGAGTGCTGCCGAACTATCTCCCTGACTGACCAACGCTCTGCCCTAACATTTGATGCATATTGCATCTGCACTGATGTCACATTCTATCAGCGCTGGTGGGTTAAGGTGAGGGGTTGTCACAGGCTCCTGCGCACACCAGAATTCCTCTGTGTTTGGAAGCTCATCAGGGAGCTGCACAGAGAGAATTTTATTATGGGGGTAGGTGGTTAGGAGCTCATCATTTCATTAAGTCCTGTTCCCCAAAGAACATCCAACAGTCCTATACATGGGTGGGGGCAAACACTTGAGTGTGGGTCTGGTGGGAGCATTCATTACTTGGATAGGGGGAGAGGGGTGTCTGTTATGAGGCAAAGGGGAGGGGGCCAGGTGTCCGGTACAGTGGGGAGGATGGGGGCCAGGTGTTTATGGGGGGGGAGGGGGGGTGCCCAGATGTCTGATATGGGGTGTGGGGTGGTTTGAGGAGGGGATTGGGTGTTTGGCTTGGGGGCCAGGTGCTTACGGAGAGGAGGGTGCCGGGTCTTTGTACAAGGGGAGGGAGCCGGATGTTTGTATGGGGCGGGGTAGCCGGGTGTTTTTATAAGGTGAGGGGGCCAGGGGTTAGGGGCTGGGTGTTTACGGGGGGAGGGGGCCGGGTATTTTCTGCGGGGTGGGGGCTGGGTGTTTGTACGGGGATATGGGTGGAGAATTGGTCAGGCCTGGGGGGTGTAATAGGGGGCCCGGGTGAGCACAGGCTGGTGAAAGACCATGTGTGGCTGTAGGGAGGGGGATGGGCCCAATGGTGTGGGACAGATGGAGCAGTGAAGCACTGAGGGCAGTTTGGGGTTTAGCATGGAGGGGGTTGGGATTCAGTGGGGAGGGTTAGGGTTCAGTGGAGGCGTGTTCAGGTCCAGTGTTGGGGGGGTGTTGAAAGTTTAGTGTGTTGGGGATCAGTGTGGCGGGTGTGGTTGGGTTCTGTAAGAGGCGTATTTGGAGGTTCACTGCAATTTTCGGGGAGACTAGCTCAGAATGTAATCTTGTTAGTAAAATGGGGTACAGGGGAGCGGCACGATACTGGGTAAGGGTGAGCTCTGGGGAAGAGACTGCAATGAACAGAACATTTATGTTTATTGCCTGAGAAACAAGCTCACCTTTTCATTGAATTTAATTTTAATCCTTTCTGAATTTTAATCGTCTCTGAATTTCTCTCAGTATGTGGGCCTATTTTAACTGTTGTCTCACGGACTGGGGTGGGCTCTCACCCCTCCCAGTTCTCAGTGAAACACCATGCGAATGTGGACCCGGTGAGTTTCTATGGAGGAGTCGGTGACTGTGGGAACCAACCGCAGAGTTTGAACTGTGGGTTCCAATTTGTCCAGTAATATTTGGGGACATTGTTTTTGGCATTGGCATTGTTGGGGACAATTCCTACAGAATTCTCATTGCCTCTGATCTCTGAATCAAATAAAATAAAATTTAGTTTTCATCAAATCTGTGCAAGCAGTGACTTTGTTCTCCATATTCAGGAATACACAAAGGGGTTATCTGAAAACTTGGCTTGCCCATGGGCTAGGTTAGCCAAGAATTAAAAAAATAATCTCCAGGAAACTGCTGTGAGCAACCCAGGAGGAAAGTCATATAGGCAATTAAAAATTGTTTTTCTAAAAACACAATATTTGAATACTTTCGTTTGGTAGGTTATTGGATATAAAGGAAATGTTTGACAGTCAGGTGTCATTTTTGGAGTGGCTGAGAGAAGGCTGGGGGGGGTGGACTGTGAAGATGGACATGTCAGATGGCCAAAGACAGGAAAGTTGGAGGCAGAGGTCAAGCTATAACATTTCCAGGAATATGTCCAACCAAAGTTGGTAACTCTACTGAGGCCATGCCTGCCTGTAATACTGAAACACGTACCATCGTCCTGCCTGAGGTCAGTGATCCCATCTGGATGGTACAGTGCTACGGCAGCTAGTATCCCAAGATGGGATGATAGAGAAGCTGGTTGGAGGTGTGGGCATGATCCTCATGGGAGACAGGAGTGGGTCTGTGGTGTGGTACAGGCACTGTGTGAGAGAGGGCCCCATTCCTTGTGACCTCTGGTCAGCACAAATAGGCATAGACTCATCAAATCTTACAACACAGAAGGAGGTCATGTGGCCCATTGTGCTTCTTTGATAGAATCATTCAATTAATCCCACTGCCCTGTTCTTTCCCCATAGCTCAGCAAAATTTTCCCTCACATGTATTTCCCCTGACACCCATTTCTGTCCCTCCTCCGTCCCCCGCAACCCCCCTTTCCACCGGCAGCTGGTGGAATTTAAATCGAATTAATAAATATTGGAATTGAAAAGCTCGTCTCAGTACTGATGACCATGACAACTGTCAAAGATTGTTGTAAATCTACCATCCTTACCTGGTCTGGCCTACGTGTGATTCCACACTCTCAGCAATGTGGCTGACTATTAACTGCCCTCCACAATGACCTGGAAAGTCATCCAGTTGAAGGACATTTCCAGCGACACCCAACTCCCATTAAGGAATAAAAGAAAACCCAGAGTAGAAAATTCTGAAGTGATCTCGCTGTTAATTGCTGCAGAATTGCCAGCAACGCCTGGAATTCCCAGTCACCAACAGTTGCCCCTTCCCACGCCTCTGAAGATGTTGTGAGGGGTATTGTAAATGTGTGTGTGTGTGGCACACCCTACTCCTGCTGTGGTAACAGTGCAGGGAGGTCATACAGTGAGGTACTGACCTGGTTTAACAGTACAGGGGGTGATCCAGATGCTAGTTGGCACTGGTCTTGTTGATGTTGAGGAGGGGACAGTGAGAGTGATAATGACCCAGGCCGATAGTGACGAGGGGGCAGCGATAGTGACGAGCCAGATGACCATGAGTTCAGGACGGAGACGATAGTCACCCGCCCGGAGGCCGGACATTGGTACTCTGAATCAGCGGGAAGCCTTGGGAATAGAGGGGCCGCTAATACCGAGGTAAGAGAAACCTGAGATAGGACACACGCTGGGGAAATCATAAACACCCGGGAGAATAACTATCCGGGGAAATAAACTCCGGCGTTAGAAATCAACCGGATAACAGGGGCCGGGGTTATAAACACCCGGGGAACAGAGGGTCAGGAATAAATACCCGCGAAATAGGGCCTGGGATTATAAATACCCGGGAAATAGGGCCTGGGATTATAAATACCCGGGAAATAGGGCCTGGGAATATAAATACCCGGGAAATAGGGCCTGGGAATATACCTGGGAAATAGGGCCTGAGATTATAATTACCCGGGAAATAGGGCCTGAGATTATAAATACCCGGGAAGTAGGGCCTGAGATTATAAATACCCGGGAAGTAGGGCCTGAGATTATAAATACCCGGGAAGTAGGGCCTGAGATTATAAATACCCGGGAAGTAGGGCCTGAGATTATAAATACCCGGGAAGTAGGGCCTGAGATTATAAATACCTGGGAAATAGGGCCTGGGATTATACCTGGGAAATAGTGCCTGGGATTATAAATACCCGGGAAATAGGGCCTGGGATTATACCTGGGAAATAGTGCCTGGGATTATAAATACCTGGGAAATAGGGCCTGGGATTATACCTGGGAAATAGTGCCTGGGATTATAAATACCCGGGAAATAGGGCCTGGGATTATACCTGGGAAATAGTGCCTGGGATTATAAATACCTGGGAAATAGGGCCTGGGATTATACTTGGGAAATAGGGCCTGAGATTATAAGTACCTGGGAAATAGGGCCTGAGATTATAAATACCTGGGAAATAGGGCCTGGGATTATAAATACCTGGGAAATAGGGCCTGAGATTATAAATACCTGGGAAATAGGGCCTGAGATTATAAATACCTGGGAAATAGGGCCTGGGATTATACCTGGGAAATAGTGCCTGGGATTATAAATACCTGGGAAATAGGGCCTGGGATTATAAATACCTGGGAAATAGGGCCTGGGATTATACCTGGGAAATAGTGCCTGGGATTATAAATACCCGGGAGGATATGAGACAATATGATATCTGGGATTATAATTGTCTGGGACAACAGGCTCCGTGGTTATAAAGACCCAGGTGAATATGAATTTGAGGGATTATAATCCCTGAGAGTCTAGGGACCTGAATGGTTATAAATGCCCAAGCTAAAAATGAGCAGAATATTTCTAATGTCTGAGTGAGCAGGGATTTGACTGAGTATCCAACAGGAAAGCGAGAAAGTCAACAGGAGGTTGAGAGATGAGGGCAGATTTCAGAAAGATGGAGCGAGTGCTGAGATGTGGTGGGAGGAGAATTGGACATACAATAAAAAGGGTAGGATATTTTCCACCAAAAACTTGGAAAATAACAAAAAGATACTTAAAAAATGGCAGCTAATTACTGAAAAATTACCTTAAATACCAACGACTAAAAATTTATTTAAAAATTTGTACATTCCAATCCCAGGAAAACACCAGGAATGTCACCGCAGCAACCCCCTCCAACCCTACCAAAAAAGAACTGTGTAATGTTATAGAACAAGGGCATGCTAATAATAACAATTACTTGTAGCTTTCGGACGTAACTGATAAATAAATGAATTTAGAGACCAATAAAAATCAGGAAGCGTGCCCTTGAGGAGTGGAGAAATAATAATGGTGCAAAAAGCCAAGTTCCGCTAATATTTGAAGAAGGTATGAGGAAAACATCAGCCTGTTTCTGTGCAGTAAAATTATTTTTAATCCATGAGGGTGTGAGGAGACCTTGGTGAACAGAGCACAGTTTCAAAATTTGCAAGTGATCTGCAACTTGGAATTATTGTGAACCATGAGGAGCATAGTGTAGAACTTTAACAGCACATTGATTGGTAGAATGGGTGGACAAGTGGCAGATGGAATTTAATGCAGAGAAGTGTGAAGTGGTTCAATTTGATAGGAAGAACGAGGAGAGTCAGTAGTCAATATAAAGGATACAGTTCCAAAGGGGGTCCAGGAGCAGAGGGACCTAGGCGTATAGGTGCACAAATAATTGAAGGTGGCAGGACAGGTTGAGAGTCCAGCTAATAAAGTAAACAACAACCTGGACTTTATCTATTGGGGAATAGAGCAAAAAGCAAGGCGGTTATATTAACCCTGTACCTAACACTGGTACCACCTCAGCTGGATTATTCCATCCAGTTCTGGGCACCAAACTTTAGGGAAGATGTACAGCAAGTGACTAGATAGGGTGCACAAAAGATTCACAAGAATGTTTCCAGGGATGAGGAACTTCAGTTATGTAGATAGATTGGAGAAGTTGGGACTGTTTTCCTTGGGGAAGAGAAGGTTGAGAGGAAATTTGATAGAGGTTTCAAAATCATGAGGTGCCCAGAGAGAATAGGTAGGGAGAAACTGTTCAATACAAGAGGGCCCAGATTTAAGGTAATTGGGAAAAGAAGCAATGGAGACATGAGGAAAAACTTTTTCACACAGTGAGTAATCGGGGCCTGGAATGCACTGTCTGAGGTTGTGGTGGAGGGAGGTTCAATGGAGGCTATCAAAAGGGAATTGGATTGATATCTGAAAAGGAAACATTTGCAGGGCTATGGGGAAAAGGAAAAGGCAGGGGTGTGACATTAATTGAATTGAAGTGGAGATGATCAATGATTTCAAAAGGAAATTGGATGGGCAAATGAAGGAAATAAACTTGCACGGCTCTGGGGATCGAGTGGAGGACTGACTGGATTGCTGTGCGTAGAATGGTATGGACTAGATGGACTGAATGGTCTCCCCTGCCATTATAATTCTATGAGGAAATAAGTTAAAAGATAAATATAACTAAGTGGGGGCATGAAGATAATATTCCACAAACACTGAAAGGAACCAAGGAATTTAACAGATACAATAGTTGTATACAACAGAGTTGTATAAAGCAATGTAGAATCTGTGAGAGGAACAGATTGTCAAGTTTTAAAATATAATGAAGAAATTGACAGAGAACTTATTAAATACTTTACTAAATAGAATGATATCAGAGAGGAGGTTGATCCAGAAGTGGGTGAGAGCAAGATGAGGAATATTATTGTGGAGACAAGGGCATCTTAAATGTTAGTTAGGCTAAGGGACCACAAGATTAGTCCTTCAGACGTAGAGGCACAGTTAAGTGGTGCACCGTCACAGAATGGGGAGTGGGAATGAGTGACCATAGGAGTCCTCAAAGTTGAATTCAGACCCCATAAAGCCTCACACTTCAAGTCAACATATAATCACCTTCTGCTGATTACCACCTCCCTCAGCTGATGAATCAGTACACCTCCAAGTTAAGTACCACTTGGAGGAAACAATTAGGTGAGCAAGGGCACAAAATGTACTCTGGCATTAAAATTGGAAAATTGCCCTGGTATCTCCTGTGGACAAAAAGCAGGACAAATTGAGCCCAGCCAATTAGCGTCCTATCAGCCGGCTCTTAATCATCAACAAAGTGATGGAAGGTTTCATCAACAGTGCTATCAAGTGCCACTTACACAACAATAACAGAGGTGTCAGCTGTGGCTCAGTTCATAGCACCCTCGCCTTTGAATCAGAAGGTTGTGGGTTCATGTCCCACTCCCGGAAACCAAGAACTGTGAATGTACTCGAAAGAATTACATGCGATCTGTTGATAACTCGAAAGAGTTACACAACAATAACCTGCTTACCATTGCTCAGTTTGAGTTTTTCCAGGACCACTCAGCTCCTGACCTCATTACAGCCTTGGTCCAAACATAGACAAAAGAGCTGAACTCAGG
Organism: Cetorhinus maximus; assembly: GCF_964194155.1. Classification (NCBI taxonomy): domain Eukaryota; kingdom Metazoa; phylum Chordata; class Chondrichthyes; order Lamniformes; family Cetorhinidae; genus Cetorhinus; species Cetorhinus maximus. The sequence continues at coordinate 46,350,049 of NC_135888.1, read as the reverse complement.
AGGTGAGGTGAGAGTGACTTCCTTGACATCAAGACAGCATTTGACTGAGTGTCACATCAAGGAGCCCTAGCAAAACTGGAGTCAATGGGAATCGGGAAAAACTCTCCACTGGTTGGAGTCATACCTAGGACAAAGGAAGATGGTTGTGGTTGTTGGAGGTCAGTCATCTCAGCTGCAGGACATCACTGCAGGAGTTCCTCACGATCGTGTGCTAGGCCCAACCATTGTCAACTGATTCATCAGTGACCTTCTCTCCATCATAAGGTCAAAAGTGGAGATGTTCACTGATGATTACACAATGTTTAGCACCATTTGCAACTCCTCACATACTGATACTGCCCACATGCAGGAAGATCAGCACACATTCAAGCTTGGGCTGATAAGTGGCAAGGAACATTAGTGGCTCACAAGTGCCAGGCAGTGACTGAGAGACTAACTACCTCACCAGTCATTCAATAGCATTGTCATTGCTGAATCCTCAACCATCAGCATCCTGGATATCATCATGGACCAGAAATTCAATTAGACTCGTCACTTAAATACAAGGTATCACTGCAGTACAGGAATGTGGTGATGACAACTGTTCTGTACGTGTCAGAGATTAATCACACCAAGGCATCATTTCGTACGTAGAAACCCCATTTATTACTTGTGCACAAGGGAGACAATACATTGAGAGCTACTGTACCGTCTCGTAGCAGAATACATGCAGACCTGTTAAAAGCATTTTTACAGCCAATCAGTAAATTTTGCACAAACCTATCCGCTTATTTGCATAAGTTAACTGACCAATCCATGTTCCAGTAAATTTCCATTCCCTTCACAACAGATGTTGTGCTTACGCACATGCTTATCACAACCCCTGATTACATTCGATCTGGGAAAGAACAAAATGGAATGTCTCAGGGCTCGTCCTACAACTGTGGTCAGACAAGATGGTATTGTTCTCAAGGCTGCAGTATTTTTCTCTTAGGCCTAGGCATAAAATTCAACTTCTCCATTAACCCTTTTAGCACTAAATGGGTTCCCTGCAGTTGCCTAGGCCACCATACTTCTCCCCTTTTGTCCTGCAAGGACAATCCACCACCCTTAACCAAGTTCTATGCATCCTAGCCACCGGCTTCATCCTCAGTGAGGTCCTGATTCCTGAGGAGAGGGAAGGAATAGATAGCTGGCTTGCCACCAGGACTCTGGAGGTTCTGTAGCCGGCAGATAGAGCGGATGCAACAGAGGACGAGCTGGATAACAACATACAAAACAATGAGTAGGGCAAGACCTATGACAAGGTATTTGAGGAGGGTTTTAAAAAGGTCCCCAAACCACCCACCGATATTAGGGAGCCACCCCCACCAGTCAAAGGAATTTTCCTGGGCAACAGCATGGAGGAGGCGCACTTGGTCCTGAATGAAATGTACATCAGTCTCAATCCCCTGGCCCTTGTTAACGTAGAAACAACATGTTTCATTAATAGCCGCACAGACTCCCCCTTGCGCTGCTAGCAGGAAATCCAGGGCCATACGGTTCTGGAGGACAACCTTGGAAAGGGATTTAGCTTTCAACTGCAGACTCTGAATGGCGTCAACAGTCTTATTCTCAATAAGTTCCATTGTAGCGGAAATATTAATAACGGCCTTTTCCAGCTCTGAGACCCCTAGACTTGGGATGAGGGCCCAGACAAATTTGTGGAATCCAGTGTTACGGGTAACAAGCGGGTTCCAGGTCGATCGTTTATGACGCTTCACAGGCCCTAGATGGTTTTGGAGAGAGTGGATGGTAAGGCGCTTGACCCCAAAGGCCTCAGGGACAATATAGACAATGGTGCAGGTGCCCGCCCAATCGACAGGGAGGGTTTTGTACGCCCTGTTTCCACAAAGCCAGAATGAGAAAATTGCAGTCAAGAGTAGGGTACCAAGAAGTGGAATTTTGGCAAAAGTTAAGCCGCTTCCAGACAAAAGAAGAATTCGTCTGGGCATACCAGCAGATGCAACGCTCGCAATGCCAGCAAGTCGGGGCAACCAGACTGATTTTTGTAATTGCAAGGCCCAAATCCTTCAGTGTAGTAGCCCTTAGAGGTTCAAATGGAGGTGGAATTATTTGTGGTGAGATTGTATGATCGTTGGCAATCACACCCACCCACATTAAAGTATGTGAGACTATCCTCAGATCTCGGGACCTGCGAAAGACACATCATGTCATTGGCCTTGCACTCCCAAAAGGTGGTCATAGGACCAGACTGGCTGTGGAACCGAAATCGGCCCTCCTGGTAGTCATAATCAGCAAGGTAGGCACAGGAACCCAATGGCAATTTGCCCACCCGAGTACTACCCTTGGTATAATTTCTCCTGACGCATAGCCAGGCCGGCCCCTTAACAACCACATAGGTGGGCTCCTGTCTCTAAATGGGCGTTCGATGAATGAGGGCCCCTGTATTACCTAGGGACCATGTAGAATCTGAGGGGAAAGTCAGAAAATGCATCTCTGAGGAGGAGGGGTTAACAGGAAAATGAGTACAAATCCAACATTTAGTTCGATTAACTTGCGAGGCTACGGCCTGCATTCGTTGAACAGCAGAATTGGTAGTCCATGCCCCTGCAAGGACCACACAGGACAGGATCCAAATCAGAGTCAGCATTCTGACGGCTCAGTTAAAGTTCCTGCACAAGCACTTCTGTCCGAGGTCAGCGTCCGCTTGACGTAGGAGGCGTGGATCCACAAGGGTCGTCCTTCAACCTTCACGGCCGTATGGGTGGTGAGCAGGACTTGGAAAGGTCCCTCCCATCGAGGTTCCAAACAGTTCTTTCTCCTGAAGGTCTTTACCAGGACTAGGTCCCTGGGTTATGTCGTTGACAAAGCAGACATTGTGAAGCTATTTTAGCTGCCATGGCGAAAAACCCAGGTGCAAACCACATCTGCTGTGCCATTCTGTTCATCCCCCCTTTGCCCGCATGGGTAAATGAATGTAACATGCGGGCAATCCAGGGCAGGAGTGAAGCAAGGGCAACAGCACGGCCATCAGAAGAAACCCAGAGGCCGTCAGAGCATTGTGTGCACGATGCTTGAGTCCAACTGTTTTGTTCACGGGTAGATACCTGTAACTGCAAGTGAATAAGATCAGTTAGACTAGCTACAGGAGAAGGGGTTGCAGCCTGATAACAAAGGGGAACCACAGACCCAGTGAGACCGGCCGCGGCTGCACGGGCGGCACGGTCAGCCCTATCATTACCTTGAGAAACGAAATCATTGCCCTGTGTATGGGCAGAGCATTTAGTAACAGCAAGGGAGGAGGGGAGCTGGATAGCCGTTAAAAGATTAGTGATGAGCTGCCCATGGCGGACAGAGGTTCCTGCTGACGTGAGAAATCCCCGGAGCTTCCAAAGTTGCCCAAAGTCATGTGTCACGCTGAAAGCACATCAAGAGTCAGTATAGATATTGGCCGATTGGCAGCAAATATGCAGGCTCGTATAAGGGCAAAAGGTTCAGCGGCTTGGGAAGAGCAGGACGGCAGAGGGGCGTGATGCTTCAATAACAGAGTAAGAGTCACAAATAGCATAGCCGCTAAGTAAATCGCCACTTGGTGATCGAGTAGAGGAGCCATCGACAAAAAGAATGAGGTCAGGATTTAACAGAGGATGATCCTGCAGATCTGGGCGAGGTAGAGTGGAGTGCTGGACAATAGTGGAGCAATCATGAGGCTCGCCGTCTTCCTCCGTGGGTAACAGGGTAGCGGGGTTGAGAGTGGTGCATCGTACAATAGTTAATGAGGGATCCCCTAAAAGGGCTGTCTCATAGCGGGTGACACGGCAGCGGTGAGGTGTTGGGTAGCCAAACGGTTAAAGAGAGCCACGACTGCGTGGGTAACATGTAGAACAACAGGGTTCCCAAGGGTAAGGGACTGGGCGGCGACGACGGCAAGGTAGGCTGCCGCAACGGATCGAATACAGGAGAGATAACTGCGCACAACAGGATCTAAGGGAGTACTGTAATAAGCAACCGGTCGCTGGGCATCCCCATGGGACTGGGTAAGCACCCCCAGCGAAAAACCACAACGTTCGTGAACATAAAGGCGAAAAGGTTTAGTATAATCTGGAAGGCCCGGGGTGGGGGCAGAAATAAGGGCCGTCTTGAGAGCCGCAAAAGCGGCTTGGGAGTCCGACTCCCAAGCGAGGTCCTCAGGGGCAGAAGGGAGGGCGAGATCCTGCAAGGGCCTAGTGAGTTCTGCATAATTAGGGATCCACTGCCGACAATACCCCATCATGCCGAGAAAATAAGTCAGATCCTTTTTAGCACCGGGGAGGGGAAGGGAGATAATGCTGTCGATACGGTGTTTGGAAAGGAGTCGAACGGGGCCGTCAAGAACATGGTCCAAATATTCAACATGGGTTCGGCAAAACTGTACCTTTTCATGGGAGGCCTTATGGCCCTGATGGGCTAAGGCTTTCAAAAAGGTGAGGGAGTCATCGTGACAAGTCTGCTCAGACAGAGAGCAAAGAAGCAAGTCATCGACATACTGGAGGAGAGTAGAACCCCCTGGGAAGGAGACATCGGCGAGATCAGCCTGCAGGGCACGGAAGAAAATGGTCGGGCTTTCCGTGTATCCCTGGAGCAACCGAGTCCATGTATACTGAGTACTGTAAAAGGAGAAGGTGAAGGTGAAGAGAAACTGAGAGTCAGGGTGTATGAATATGGAGAAAAAGGCTCCACAGAGATCAACAACAGTATAACAAGTGGAGTTAGGGGAACCCAGGTAAGTATGGTAGCCGGGTTGGCCACTATTGGATAGGCTGGGATCAGACAAGCATTTACCGCCCGCAAGTCCTGGACAAAACGCCAGGTATTCTTGCCTGGCTTCCGCACAGGGAGTATAGGAGTGTTGCAGGGGCTAACAGTGGGAACAACAACACCGGAGTTTAAAAGGTCTTGGAGGACAGGCTTTATGCCTTCCATCGCTTCGGGATTCAGAGGGTATCGAGTTTTCTGAGGGAGGGGTTTAGAGGGATCCAGATGCACCCGAAAAGGTTCTGCCAATAATATTCGACCAACATCATTAGGACCCTTTGCCCACAAGGTATCGGGGATAGTTACCAAGGCATTGAGGGAATCAGCGATTACACTGCCTAGAGCATGGTGCTGAAAATAGGCAGGATACTCAAAGGGCATAGAGGGAAAAAATTGGTTAGCCTGATCATAGATATTCAGGGAACCGTCCATCAATTCCACAGATGATTGGGGATCTGTGCACTGAAGGCAGTACACCATAGGACCAAGGTCCCTGGCCTGATATTCAACGGAGACACAGAGGGTAACATGAGGCGCAACATCCCGGGCATGAAAATGCAGTAGGGCAGCTGGAGGAAGGGACACGGAGCCAGCAACTCCTTCAGGTCTGACGCAAAGGGAAGATATAGAAAGAACATACCGACGCAAAGGGAAGATATAGAAAGAACATAGCACTCACCCAGATGGCCTGTTACCTCACGGGCATACTGGTGATCTGAGCACGCAGAGTAGTGCGCTGTACAGTGAAGATCCCGAAGCCAGTGTTGCAGGGGCGAGTGGATGGCTATCGCAGCGGAAACACGGCAGTCGGTCAGAAGCCGGAGTAACACAGTCTTGAGTTTATTGGATAAATCGCAATGTCCGAAAAACCACCACCAAACATGAGGATGACACGAAGTTTCTTCTTGTAGAAGGCCGATGACTGTGGAATAAGTAGACTCGGGAACTTGAAGAGTGATAGTGTTGTTAGAACAGTCTAAAGTGCAACCGAGTTTGCAGAGGAGATCACGACCCAAAAGATTGACCGGGACGTCGGCCCCGAGGAGGAATCGATGGGATCCTTTTCTTCCGTTCAGGTCAAAGAGCACTTCTTTGGAAACTGGCAACGAAAGCGGTTGTCCTGAGACCCCAACAACGGAAATGGAATCGCTACAGGGGGTGACATCAGGAGTCTCGACAGGCCGAAGGGTAGAATAAGTCGCTCCAGTATCAATAAGGAAATTCAAGAGACGGCCATTTATAGACAAAGGGATAGTGGGTTCCTCAATGGTAATGAGAGGTAAAAAGGTGTGGCAACTCTGTGTCGTACCCCCAAATGGATTAGCTACCGAGTAGGGGATCGTTTGAGGGGCAGGGGCCGGCGCCTGCTGAGGTGCCGCCTGCAGCAGAACTGCAGGTGGCCAAGGTCAGGTACAGGCCCAATGACCCTCCTGGCCGCAGTTAAAACAATTTAAGCGGCCACCCCCTTTTGGTCCCGCCTGGCGGCCTCTTCCTCTCCCTCGCCGTTGATTCCCCTGGGCACCCTGTTGCCAATTAGGCTGCCACATATTCTGAGGCCACATAACAGGCAATTATAAAAGTTGGGCAGCTGAGAGGCTAATTGAGGGGTAGCGTAAAATACAGGGGCTGGTACAAGTGCAGGCACTGCGAGTGGAGCTGTGGGTGGAGGCGCAATGGGCGGAGTGGTTGCTGCTGTGGGTGGAGGGGTTGCTGCTGGTGCCGCTGAATTGTCTTAACACCGGTGCCATTATTCCTTTCTTTGAGGGTTTCTGGCATCGGTTCAATTGGCGCTCACAATGTTGGAGGGTGCTAATGATTTCTTGAAGATTTTCCTTACCTTCCCACCCAATACAAATAAGGGTAAAGGCTTTCTTAAGATCAGGCTGCAATCCCTGTACAAGAGCATTAACAAGAGCCAGAACAGAATCCTGAGGATTAACACCAGAACATTTTACAAAAATAGAACGGAATTGTTCAACATAATCACAAACATCCTCGTTGGGTTTTTGCACTGTACTATGGATTTTGTGCCAATCAACTATGTCAGGGAAAGCCTTCCGCACGGCAGCACAAATGCGCTGCCAGAGTTGTGCCTCCTGATTCGCAGCAAGAGGGTCAGGGCCGGGTGGTGGCCACTCACAGTTTTCCCGAATTGGTCGCCAATGCTGGGTACCCAGACAAGTATCAAGAACCATATCTATATCATTACAATTCTAGTGGATGGTGGACACCCAATGCCAGGAACCCTGAAGATCACTGTGGCTCTCAACCTCTACACCTCTGTCTCCTTCCAGGGATCCACTGGGGACATGGTAAAATCTTCCAGACTGCGATCCATTGGTGTGTTAAGGAGGTGACCAATGCCATGTTCAAGAAAGCCAGTGACTCTGTGTGATACAGAGTCAGACGGAGTGGTCTATTGGGCTCAGAGCCTTTGCTGGATTCCTCCAAGTGCAAGATGTCATCAACTGCATGTGTGTGGCCATCAAGGGTCCCCCAGACCAACCAGCAGCCTTCATCAACTGGAAGAAATTCAATTCCATCAATATCCAACTGGCCCGTGACCACCACAGACAAATCCTTCAGGTGTGTGCATGTTTCCCATGAAGCAGCCAAAGTGTCTACATACTAAGGCAGCCCCAGGTGCCTCAGCTTTGCAGGACCCCATGCACTTTCAAGGTGGATACTGGGAGACTAGGGCTACCCATTGAAGACACGTCTACTCATGCCTGTGAGGATCCCTCACACTCCAGCAAAGGTGAGGTACAACACCTGCCACGGATCCACATGAGCGACCATCGAGCATGCCATTGGGAAACTGAAGATGCGATTTCAACCCAGTGGAGCTCCAGCGAGAGTCTCACGGTTCGTGACGGTCTGTGCTCTGCACAACCCGGCGTTGCCAAGGGAAGAGGCCTTACTGAGGACATTATGGGTCATCACTCCTCCTCCAACAAGGAGGATGTGGTGAAGACTGCTGAGCAGGTGGGGCAGGATGAGGAAGCCCTTGTACCAGAGGCAGGGCATTGAGAAATGTAACAGGAAAGCTCGGAACAATCTCGTGTGCCCTCTTCCTGTGACCCTGATGCCCTTTCACAATCTGTACAATCAAAATTCACCTTTATGTGGACCTGCTGTCACCTCCTTCATCTTTCACTCCATCGCCCAGGGTTACCATACACACTAACAAAGCTGAGGAGCTGACCAGATACGTCCTACACCAACACAAGCAACCCATTGAGGGTGAAAGGCTGGAGGTGACATCTGACAAGACAGCAAGAATTGAAATGATGACCAACAGCAGTGAGTCAAATATTTATTGAGTGGCATAACATTCTCAAGCCTTAACATGTACAAAATCCCTCTTAGGCAGGATTGAGGATGATTTGCTTCCACTCCGGTTTGATGGGTTCTGAGATGGCTGATTGCACACTGTTCGCATCTCTGACATCCACTGAATGGTTTGCTGGACCTGGCTGTCCATTCTCTCAATGGAGGAAGCCAAGTGTACACCCGTCAGAGACATGGTAGCCTTAAAAACCTGGATAGGCACCTCCATCGTCCACTTTTGGCTGTGCTTAGCCTCTAGAAGCTGTGGAAGATGTTCTCCCTTACCTCATACGGCAACACCAGCAATTGAGTTGCCAACAGCCCCAGAGGCGTGTCACCAGCCTGGGACTCAGTGTTGCCGTGACCTCCAACAGTCTTCCAACCGACAATAGCCTTTGTTGCCACATCCTCTGTCAACTACCCAGAGGCTACTATGCTGTTTTCATCAGCTTGTGACCCTGAACCTAATCGTGAATGGGCACCCACCAACCTGAGAGTATCTGCATTGGTGGAGAGCGCAGGGAATGATGTGATGGTGCATTCTCTGAGAATCCCTCTTTCTCAGAGTTGGACAGCTGTCACCCACTTCCTCCAGTTGCACGTCCTTTGAGATTACTGAGACCTACATGAGTGGTTAAGGGCTTCACATCTCTTTATCCCAACCATGTCTGATCTGGAACTCCACATGCACAGTTGTGGACAAAGGAACTCGATGCTTCATGTGTCACCCAGATGACCTTTGTGCCTCTGTACTCATTCACTCGCTCTTTTGGGTTCACTCTCCTGGTTCGCCATCAGCTAATGGCTTGGCCACCTGAGACTCAACTAGTTTTAAAACCTCCTCCTTTGCCAGGGGCAGGACACAAGGTCTAGAAGGCTCCCACCATCCTTAGCCCTGTCTTTATTACTGTATGCCTGTTTCTCCTACAAGCAGAAGGTTGAACACTGTTAGTTTCCCCATGAAGACTAACATAATACTTATGCTGGTGGCAGCCCTTTGGTCCATGATGTAGGCTCACAAAGGCCCCCTCCATGTGTCCATACTCCAGGGACCTTGTGGGAGTCAGCAAACATGGACAGGTGCCTCTTTTGGAGATGCAGCCATGCCACTGGCAGGATACGATGCTGCTTCACTCCCTTGACACCAATGATAAGCCCCAAAGAGGAAATTGGTTTGAAATTGGTGGAGTGAAGGAGGTCATTGAGTCGTTTCCGGCACTGCACTCTGATTCGGGGAGGGGGTGTTTGTGGGTACGGGGGGTGGCGGGGGGTGTGACCCCACATCTGATGACCTCCTCTACAATCTCTGTCCAGGCTTCTTATTTGGTCAGGAGGGTTTGTCTTTTCTTGCTGTCCTTTGAGAAGAGGACCTGCTGCCTTGCTCTTACGGCCTGGAGGGGAACCTGCAGGAAGGCATCACCAAACCTTTGGGCCACCCATTGTCTTCCTGCTGCCGTGGTTGCAGTAGGCTCTGGGTCAGTTCCTTAGCTCTTCTGTACTATGGTCAGGTGGATAGGCCATTCTGCAATGTTGTTCAGACAAGTGATTCAAAGGTGGAAGCAGTGCATTGCAGGGCCAGCAACCTTTATACATGGTGGCAGCACCTGCCATTGAGTCAGCTGATGGTGTCATCGATGCCTCTTCGCCTGCCTGTGATCTATAATTGGACGGGTCCCACTTCTCCATTTATTTAATTGGCCGACCACCATGTGTTTGTAGAGTGGAGGTGGCACCTGTTTCCAGTACCATCACTGGGACCTGCAACCTCTGAACAAAACTCAACCTTGGGTGTGGAATTAGTGTGGGTCTGGGTGGGAGTGCTAGATAATGTGAGCAAGATAGAATTATAGAATCATAGAATGTTTACGGCACAGAAAGAGGCCACTTGGCCCATCGTGTCTGCGTCGGCTGATAAACGAGCCACCCAGCCTAATCCCACTTTCCAGTATTTGGTCCGTAGCCCTGCAGGTTACGGCACTTGAGGTCCATATCCAGACGCCTTTTAAATGAGCTGAGGGTTTCTGCCTCTACTACCCTTTCAGGCAGTGAGTTCCAGACCCCCACAACCCTCTGGGTGAAAAAATGTTTCTTCATCTCCCCTCTAATCTTTCTACCAATCACTTTAGATCTATGCCCTCTAGTCACTGACCTCTCTGTTAAAGTAAATAGGTCCCTCCCATCCAGTCTATCCAGGCCCCTCACAATTTTGTATGTCTCAATCAAATCTTCTCTCAGCCTCCTCTGTTCCAAGGAGAACAACCTCAGCCTATCCAATCTTTCCTCATAGCTGCAATTTTCCAGTCCTGGCAACATCCTTGTAAATCTCCTCTGTGCCCTCTCTCGTGTAATAACATCCTTTTTGTAATGAGGTGAGCAGAACTGCACACAGTACTCAAGTTGTGGCCTAACTAATGTTTTATGTAGTTCCAGCATAACCTCCTTGTTCTTATATTCTATGCCTCGGCTAATAAATTAAAGGATTCCATATGCCTTCTTAACCACCTTATCAACCTGTCCTGCTACCTTCAAGGATCTGCGGACATTCGCTCCAAGGTCTCTCATTTCTTCTACACCTCTCAGTATCCTCCTATTTATTGTGTAATCCTTTACTTTGTTTGACGTCCCTAAATGCATTACCTCACAATACCCTGGGTTGAATTCCATTTGCAATGGAATTGAGGTGGATGAGGGATCAATGTAGATTATCTTGGATGACATAAAGGTTTATGGAAAGTTGCAGGAGGGAATTTGAGTAGTCTGATCTTGATATGAAGGTGGTCTGGTGCAAGGTTTCATGAGACTGGTAGTGGCCTGGCTGCTAGATTGGAAATGGAGAGGAGCTGAGTCCCAGAATTCTACATGTTCAGGCTCAAATTGACATGGCAGTCAGGGCAGTTGATGCACTCAAGACCAGAATCAAGGAATTGCTGGTGGGAGCCAAAGAGGCTTGATAGCGTTGGCTTTGTTGATGGTCAAACGGAGAAACTTCAAATCTTAATAGTGGACAAGTAATTTGAGAGTGTGACAATGAGGGACAGTGGGATAAACCTGGGAGCCATAGACTTGCGAATGGAAGCTATCCCATATTTGTGGAGGTTGCAAGATGTTTATGCTGTAATATTCTTTTCAAGGGATTTCAACATGACATCACTAGAAAGGAAGTATGTCATCTAATCAGTTTTAGTTTCACTTTTGTTTTTACCAGAGCACAAACATAGACAGCTCAGCTGATGTGCCTTCAGCGTTATGCTTCTGTATAAATGTTCCCATGTGCCTAGACTCAATAAATGAACCCTCAATGTGTTTGCACAATCCCTTATGAGTGATTGGTGCCTTTATATCATTATAACAGCACAACATGGTGTGCAGCAGTGGTTCCTTCTAAACAACACACTGCTCAGCCTGGCAGGGAGATTAAGTACAGGTATGACATGGTGAACAGTCTTAGATTGTGCTACATGGCATAAGTGCCACATCAAAGGTTATTGTGGAAAATAAAAGTTCATGGTGTAGGGTGGTAACATATTAGTATGGATAGAAGATTGGCTAGCTAACAAGATACAGAGAGTAGGCATAAATGGGTCTTTTTCTGGTTGGCAGGATGTGACGCGTGGTGTGCCACAGGGATCATTGCTGGGGCCTCAACTTTTTACAATTTAGATAAATGATTTGGATGAAGGGACCGAAGGAATGGTGACTAAATTTGCTGATGTCATAAAGATAGGTAGGAAGACATAAGGAGGCTACAAAGCGACATAGATAGGTTAAATGAGTGGACAAAGAACTGGCAAATGGAGTATAATGTGGGCAAATGTGAAATTATTCAGTTTGGCTGGAAGAATAAAAAAGCTTATTATCTAAATGGTGAGAGATTGCAGAGCTCTGAGATTCAGAGGGATCTGGATGTCCTAGTGCATGAATCACAAAAGGCTAGTATGCAGGTACAGCAAGTTATTAGGAAAGCTAATAGAATGTAATCATTTATTGTGAGGGGAATTGATTTCAAAAGTAGGGAGGTTGTGCTTCAGTTGTACAGGGCACTGGTTGAGACCACATCTGGAGTATTGTGTACAGTACTGGTCTCCTTATCTAAGGAAAATGTAAATTCGTTGAAAGCAGTTCAGAGAAGATTACTAAACTAATACCAGGAATGGGCAGGTTGTCTTATGAGGAAAGGCTGGACAGGTTAGGCTTGTATCCACTGGAGTTTAAAAGAGTAAGAGGTGACTTGATTGAAACCTTTAAGATCCTGAGAGATCTTGACAGGGTGGATGTGGAGAGGATGTTTCCTCTTGTGGGAGAATCTAGAGCTAGGGGTCACTGTTAAAAAATAAGGAGTTGCTCATTTAAGTCAGAGATGAGGAGAAATGTTTTCTCTCAGAGGGTAGTGAGTCTTTGGAACTCTCTTCCTGAAAAGGTTGTGGAAGCAGAGTCTTTGAAAATTTTTAAGGCAGACATAGATAGATTCTTGATTAACAAGGGGGCAAAAGGTTCTTGGGGATAGGCAGGAATGTGGGGTTGACATTACAATCAGATTAGCCATGATCTTATTGAATGGCGGAGCAGGCTCAAGGGACCCAGTGGCCTTCTCCTGCTCCTAATTCGTATGTTCGTATGTAAGACAACTCTCAACATTCTGGTCAGACTGCAATGGAGTCACAGCGTCAGAGAGTGTTGAAATCGCAGTATGGTGACTGCACAGAAAAGCTTTGAAGACACAGTGCAGAGATAGTGCTCAAATAAAGAAGCTGGTAAGCAGACAGATCCCTAGTGGTGAGATTGCAGCGCATTGCCTGTCAGTTCAGTCACTGGGGTAGTGCATTGAGAGGACCAGCACCAGGTTAGTTCAGTCAGGAAAGGTGAGTGACCAAGGTGTGGGCTGGATGGATAGTGAGCGAGGGAAAGTCAAGCAAAAAAAAACAAAGCTATCATAAAAATCGTGCCAGAGAAGGTTACGATTATAATGGGTGGAGCTTTGCAAAGTGCGCAAAAGTGGCACAGTGACACTCATCCCAGGTACTATAGGATATTGTCAAAATGTCTACAAAATTCTTTACCCAACTCAAACTCTTAACACTTAGAATAATGGGTCTGTGCTGGTGTTCATGCTCCACATGAAAATGAAAGCTCCATCCAGGTTACTCCATCTAACCTTATCAATATAACCTTCCATTCCTCTCTCCCTCTTGTGTTTATCTAGCTTACCTATAAATACATCTTTGCTATATCTCAATTCCTTCCTGTGGTACTGCGTTCCACATTCTAACCGCTGACTGAGTAAAGAAGGTTCTCCTGAATTGGATTTATCTTATAGTTATTCAGTAGTTTTTATTGAGTATTCTCAGATTGTGACCTTTTCCAGTGATTGCATTCCTGTTTTACAGAAGTTTGACTTCCTGGAAGCAGTGTTGAATCAGCAGAACACTGAGCACCAGACATGGCTGATGAGGCAGGTAGGTGCCAATTGACCTATTTCCGTTAGATCACAGCAGACCCTTTGGCCGCAATGTGTGGTTTCGGAGAGTGCTTCGCTGCTCCTTTAGTGCTGCTGTTTTGGATCACAGGGAAAAGTCAGCATAAAAGAGAAGTGGGCTGAAGATCCCTTAGGGCAGTCATAGGAACATAGGACTTAGGAGCAGGAGTAGGCCTTTCGGCCCTCCGAGCCTGCTCCGCAATTCAATAAGATCATGGCGGATCTGGTTGTGGTCTCAACCCCACTTCCCTGACTGGCCTTAAAACCCTTGACTTCTTGAGTCCCTTGTCTATCAAATGATCCAAGTGATATTGGGGTCAGGGGTCAGGGAAAATGCAGCATGACTTGGACAGGCCACAACACTGCTGATTGCAGTGGAAGTGTGTCAGGTCTGAGCAGGGGGGTTTGGCAGTGTCAGAGCCACCCCCATCCCCAGCCCTATCACCCAGGCCACTTTTTGCGTGTGCCAGAGAAGACACTGAGCTGCATGGTACCCTCTAAGATAAGGAGTGAGGCGACAGGAACGTGTGTGAGGCCAGGAGTGGAGTACATAGAGGAGGACAGGAAAGAGATACATTGGAAAAACTCATCTGCTCTTCTTCAAAATAGTGGCATGTGGTCTGGAAGCAGGCTTGACTTAACATTTCATCAGAAAGAGTGCACCTCTGACAGTGCAGCATTTCCTTAGTACGTCATTGGGAGAGTTGGTCTGGATCATGTGCTCAAATCACTGGAGTGGAAGATGAATCTGTGGTAGAAGAGTCTGGTGCACATAAGGTTAATGTGGGATTGAGACAGTACTGCCCAAACAGTGATGTAAGAAGGCACATGACCCAGAACTGGGGTCAACCTCGTGATGGACAGAGATGGGTAAAGACCTAGAATGGAGACATCTCCATACCTGTACCCTTTACTGTATATGTGCATATAGAGGTGAGGTGAGAGTGGCTGCCATTGACATCAAGGCAGCATTTGACCGAGTATGGCATCAAGGAGCCCTAGCAAAACTGGAGACAATGGGAATAAGGGGGAAAACTCTCCACTGGTTGGAGTCATACCTAGCACAAAGAAAGATGGTTGTGGTTGTTGGAGGTCAATCATCTCAGTTCCAGGAAGTCACTGCAGGAATTCCTCAGGGTAGTGTCCTCAGCCCAACCATCTTCAGCTGCTTCATCAATGACCTTCCTTCCATCATAAGGCTAGAAGTGGGGATGTTCGCTGATGATTGCACAATGTTCAGCACCATTTGCAACTTCTCAGATACTGAAGCAGTCGATGTCCAAATGCAGCCAGACCTCAACAATATCCAGGCTTGGGCTGACAAGTGGCAAGTAACATTTGTGCCACACAAGTGCCAGGCAACGACCATCTCCAAGAAGAGAGTATCTAACCATCACCCCTTGATACTCAGTAGCGTTACCATCACTGAATCCTCCACTATCAACATCCTGGGGGTTACCATTGACCAGAAACTGAACTGGACTAGCCATATAAATACTGTGGCTGCAAGAGCAGGTCAGAGGCTAGGAATCCTGCGGCGAGTAATTCACTTCCTGACTCCCCAAAGCCTGTCCACCATCTACAAGGCACAAATCAGGAGTGTGACGGAATACTGTCCCCTTGCCTGGATGAGTACAGCTCTAATAGCACTCAGGAAACTTGACACCATCCAGGACAAAGCAGCCCGCTTGATTGGCACTCCATCCACAAACATTCACTCCCTTCACCACTGACGCACAATAGCAGCAGTGTCTACCATCTAGAAGATGCATTGCAGGGTCCACCAAGGCTTCTTAGACAGCATCTTCCAAACCCTCAACCACTACCACCTAGAAGGACGAGGACAGCAAATAGATGGGAATACCACCACCTGCAAGATCCCCTGTAAGCCACACACTATCCTGACTTGGAAATATTTCGCCGTTCCTTCACTGTCGCTGGGTCAAAATCCTGGAACTCCTTCCCTAACAACACTCTAAGTATACCTATACCAAATGGACTGCAGCGGTTCAAGAAGTTAGCTCACCACCACCTTCTCAAGGGCAATTCGGGATGGGAAATAAATGCTGGCCTAGCCAGTGACACCCACAATCCATGAATGAATAAAAATAAATATAGATATGAGTTGTTAATAAAGACTTACTGTTGACATACACAAGAGTACAAAAACTCCTTCCTGATGTTAGTAGTAGGATTCTTTGTGGTGGCAGCTCAGGACTAGAAACCCCCATCCTCACAAGAATGCTGAAAAACTAAGGAAAAGGACATCTCCAATTGATTTTGAACTGAAACAAACACCCAACTGAATCTACAGACGCTGAGAAAATTCACCAGATAAAAGCTCCAGAGACAAGAGTGAGGAAGCAAAAGAGTAGAAGTTTTACTACAGCACAATGCACCTCCTTGGAAGTGCAGCTTCAGCAAGCAGAGTTCATAGCCTACAAGGGTGAGAAAAATTATTTTAATTTCTAGAACAGCCAGTCTTGAAAAGCCATCTTTATTAATTCAGTCAGAAGCGCCATTTGAATGAAACCTGTCATTAACCCCGATCCCTGACACTCATCACATGAGTTGGAAAAGAAAAAAATTAATAATTAACTTACTCAGCCTCTCAGGAACCTCACGACTGTCCAAATTCTTAAACAGCAAGCCTGCAGTTCATCTGAATGCCCCACAAGGCTATATCGCTAAGTAAATCAAATTGGCAGCCAGTTGACCCACACAGCCATTATGTAATCTTCTTCCTCCCAAAGCGTGCTGCCGCCATTTTGCGAAACTCTGCAAGAATCAGCAAGCGTGGAAAATCCATTCTTCTTCAGTGAGCGGCGACACCATCTTGGAAGCCTGTAATCTCTTAAAACTGTACCCATACTTTTAAAATCTTCAACATGGATCTCAATTCTACACTTCCAACTGCACTGGGACTCAGTCATGGCCCAGACCAGTCACGACATTGAAGTCTTTGGAGGTAAAGATTATTGAGATACAGTATTGGCTCAGGTTTTAATTAAAAAACAGAAGCCGAACAAATAAACATACTTCTTTACTCAGTTGGGCCAATTGCATATGGGTATAATTGCATCACAAGCCACAAGTCACCCGCCAAATTTGAAGATGTTTTAAAATCATTTGATGTTTATTTCAACTTAAGATCCCACAAAATAATGGAAAGAGCGAAATTTAATAAGGAGTCCAAAAGCCCAGGGAACCTGTCGATGCCTTCTTAAACTATCGCTACAGGCGGGCAGTGGGATGTGAATACGGAGATTTAAAGCCTGAACTCATCGGAGACAGAATCATGGTGGGTGCTGCAGACAATTCACTCCCTGGCCTCCTACAAACTAAAGATGATCCTACCCAAGACAAGGTAATCCAGCTGATTAGATTGTCAGAGCCACATGAACAACACAGGACTGTCCTAAGGGCAGAGAACACTTCATGAGGCAGAAACCAACCCTCAGTACAGGTTATCAAGTCACAAAGATGGACAGACAATTCCTGACCGTCCAGCAGAGCGACCTTGTTAGTGCTGTGGTGTGAAACGCCCTCACAGGAAAGATCAGTGTTCTGCAAGCGCTGCCCAATGTTTCTACTGCAACAAACAGGGACACTTGGTAAACTATACAAGTCAAAACCCCAGCACCGCAGAGATAGCCAAGAGGTAATCCACTAGGTCGAGACCGAAAACCCAGGAGACACACAGCCATGATTCTTGGGTGACTTCAAAGATTATGGTTCTTCATTTTGGAATGATGACATCCTGGTAAATGGTCACCTAACAAATTTTAAATTTGACTCAGGAGCCAGTGTGACAGTCCTGTCAGACGAGGAATTATGGCTGCAAGGCCTCTGGATTCGAATGACGGACAATCCACTTTATGGAGAAGGGGGAGTCGGACTCTTGGGGCAGCATTTTCCTCCCGTCCGGGGGAGTTGTGCGGGAGCGGGCGCTAGCGGGCGGGTTCCCGATCGGCGCCCTCGGTCGTGGGCGTGCCACCATTTTACGTGGGCGGGCCAATTAAGGCCTGCCCAGCATGATGTGCACCCGGAAGCGCTGTGCGCTCCCTGTGCGGGCGGGGGTTGGGGGGAGATTCCCTGAGCTGGGAGTGCGCTCTTTCGCACATGCGAAGTGCTGCCTTAGAGAGACTGGCTCAGATGTGAAAAACAGATTAAAGAGTAGAAAAAATTTTACTGACATGTCCCCTCATGTGACATTGTCACATGAGCTGGCATATGTCCATAACTGTTAGTTGAAGAGTATGTTAAGATTTTAAAACCCTCATGAAACCTCATCCCACCCGTGGATGAAGTTTCATGCTTTTTCTGAAGGTTGCCTGGGCTCTTTGCCTGCCCGCCAACCTTAAGGTTGGACGTGCAGGTCCAATAAGTGTTTTAAGTACCTCACTAATGGCCTTAAGTGGCCGTTGACAGGTCGGCGGGTGCGCAGCCGAGTCAGCTGAAGATCTAAATGACACAGGGTGACATCGGGACACATGTCCGACGTCATCCCGTGTCATTTTACGCGTCGGCGAGCGGGTCCTGCCCCCTCTCGCCAACAGGAGAATGCTGCCCCTGGTCATTGGCATGATCCTTGAACCACATATGGCAACAAACAGATCTTTGAGCTGATGTACGTCATCCATGATCAACCTTTCTCTCTTCTGAGCAGGGATGCCTGCGTAGCCCTAAGTCTCCACCAGACAGCAGAGGATGTCAACACTACCACAGTCATTAGCCAGCCAGAATGGCACAGTCCTGAGTGCTCAAACATTACAGAGTATTCAGACTCCGGTTTCATCTGTGACCTCTCTTTTCTCTTTGTGGAGCAGGTTTGTCCATTATCATTCCAGGTCCCGGAAAGTTCCCAGTGGCCAGACCAACCTATTGCCCATGAGATTACCACGGCACCCTGGTAGAAGTGGTACCAGCCTATGAAACCTCTACCTCTAACTACAATGATGATACAGTAGGTAGACACACCAAACACTGTGTGTGTGTGCAGCAACTCCCAGCCAGCATACTGGAACCACAAGGGATGCTGTAACCTCGTAGCAGACTCGCACCATCAACAACAGATGACAGAGGTGCGCATGCTGCTCAATCTTATTCCTGCCACAAGAATGCCCTTCCTCAGCCTCAGAGAGCTTCCCGATAGCCCACACAGAGAAAGAAGAAGAAAAGACACCGCCAAGCAGATGAATACCATTTTCGTCCACCCCGCAAGAAGCGATCAAGAATAACAACAACCATGCATCGCCAACCCGGCCAGACCAACCAGGGATGGTTTAACATCAAACAATGGAAGAAACGAATGAAACCATACCCAAAGCCAGTCAAACCTCCTTGCCAACAACAAGAACCAGAACCACCAGAGCCTACCACTCTCCTGACAGAACGGCGAATGAGATGAGGAAGGGTTATAAAGCCTCCAGACCGCCTGGACCTCTAATTTCAAGGACTTGAAGGGTGGAGATGGGGTAGCAAGAATGTTGTTAATGTTAATACTGTAATAGCAATAATACTGGAATTGCATTAAGGTTATAAGAGTAAGTTAATTGCACAAGACTTCTAACAATGTAAGACTTGAAGCAAACTAAAGTAACCCTTTCTCCAAGGGATAAAGGCTGTGGGGAGATGTAGTAGTGGGGTTTGGTACATATAGGGTTAATGTGGGACTGAGTACAGTACTGCCCACACAGTGAAGAAAGCACATGACCCAGAGCTGGGTCAGTCTAGCAATGGACAGAGATGTGCAAAGACCTAGGATGGAGTCAGCTCCATACCAGTACCATCTATTGTATATATGTATACAGTTATGAGTTGTCAATAAAGACTTGCTGTTGACATACAGAAGAGTACGATGACTCCTTCCTGATGTTAGGAGTAGGACTCTTCAGAACTCACAGCCTTATGACACAGAAATGAGAGGTCCACCACTGAGCCACAGCTGGGAAGTGAGGGGAGCATGGGAGATGCAACAAAGTGGGGTGGGGAAAGTAGGGATAGGATTAGATATGATACTCATTTTCAGCACAGCCTGTACGTGTTCCGTACTCAGATTGGATTAATTGTGCTGGGCTAGGCTGGGCCACAGCTGGCCAGGCAGGCAGCAGTGGTGGCTTAGAAGGTACTAGGAGAGTTGCAATGGTTTCTGTACAAATGTATCAGGCTCTCCATTAACTGTACTGATGGTTGCTGCCATCCATTTTCAGAACTATCAACGTTTGAGCTGGAAGCATTGAACGCTCACAATGAGTACAGGAGACTTCATGCAACACCCCCTCTGACCTACAACAAAGAAATGATCAAGGACTGCCAAGAATGGGCCGAAGTTCTGGCACCCAAAGGGGACATGGAGCACAGTGAAACAAAGAATGGAGAAAACATTTGGTATAAGTGGAGCTCTGGGGAGATGGTGTTTACAGGTTGGTGATTGGTTCCTTTACTACATGTGGTGTTTTGTTTTGGTGCAGCAACTATTAGATTTGGAAGTTATTGATTCTGCATTGTGCAAAGGAATTGACAACCAAACTCAGCATTGAATCTGCAGTGAGACTGTTATTCGAATAATGTTTGGGCTTTAAATTCCATGCAATGTACCAGTCAATGTGTATGAGACATATCTTCAGACTGTGTGAAATACCATTCAATGTGTATCACTATAAAAGAGGTCTTTCCCACATTCCATTATCTCCTTTGTTATCTCCTTTCATTACCTCTCCTACAGGCATATAAATAGTAAAAAGGTTGTAAAAGGAGGACTAGGACCAATTAAAGACCAAAAAGGGGATTTACACATGGAGGCATGGAGGGCATAGCTGAGGTATTAAATGAATACTTTGCATCTGTCTTTAGCAAGGAAGAAGATGCTGCCCAATTCCTGGTGAAGAGGAGGCAATTCAGATGCTAGAATGGTTTAAAATTGAAAAGGAGGATGTGTTGGATAGTCATCTGTACTTAAAGTTGACAAGGCACCAGGACCAGATGAAAAGCATCTAAAGATACTGAAGAAAGTAAGAGTGGAACTGTGGAGGCACTGGCCATAATTTTTCAGTCTTCCTTAGACTCGGGAGGACTTGAGAATTGCAAACATTACACTCTTGTTCAAGAAAGGGTGTAAAGATAAGCCCAGCAACTGCTGACCAATCATTTTAACTTCAGTGGTGGGGAAACTTCTAGAAACAATAAATCGGGACAAAATTAATAGCCACACAGAAAAATGCAGGTTAATTAAGGAAAGCCAAGCCTGTATTTCTTAAGGGAAAATCATGTTTAACTAACTTGTTGGAGTTTTTTGAAGGGGCAACAGAGGGGGTTGATGAAGGCAATGCAGTTGATGTGGTGTACATGGACTTCCAAAAGGCTTTTGATACCGTGCCACATAACAGATTTGTGAGCAAAGTTATAGTTCACAGAATAAATGGAACAGTAGCAACATGTATACAGAATTAGCTGAGTGACAGGAAACAGAAAGTAGTGGTTAATGGATGGCTTTCAGGCTGGAGAAATGTTTGGTTGCTTTTCCTGATATAGTAATGACCTAGACCTTGGTGTACAGGGCACAATTTCAAAATTTGTGGACGATACGAAACTTGGAAGCATTGTAAACTGTAGAATAGTGTAGAACTTCCAAAGTACATAGACAAGTTGGTAGAATGGGCAGACAGGTGGCAGATGAAGTTTAATGCAAAGAAATGTGAAGTGATTCATTTTGGTAGGAAGAACATGGAGAGGCAATATAAAATAATGAGTACAATTCTAAAGGAGGCGCAGGAGCACAGGGACCTGGGTGTATACGTGCACAAGTTATAGAAGGTGACAGGACAGGCTGAGAAATAAAGCATACAGGATCCTGGGCTTTATTAATAGGGGCATAGAGTACAAGAGCAGGGAGGTTATGTTGAACTTGTATAAGTCACTAGTTCAGCCTCAGCTAGAGTATTGTGTCCAGTTCTGGGTGCCACACTTTAGGAAAGATATGAAGGCATTGGAGAGAGGGCAGAAAAGATTCACAAGAATGGTTTCAGGGATGAGGAACTTCAGTTATGAGGATAGATTGGAGAAGTTGCGACTGTTCTCCTTGGAAAAAAGAAGGCTGAGAGGAGATTTGATGAAAGTATTGAAATTGTGGAAGAGTAGATAAGGAGAAACTGTTCCCCCTCATGAAAGGATCAAGAATGAGAAGGCACAGATTTAAAAGAAGCAAAAGCGATATGAGAAAAAACTTTTTCTCACAGCAAATGGTTAAGGCCTGGAATGTACTGCCTGAGAGTGTGGTGGTGGCAGGTTCAATCGAAGCGTTCAAAAGGGAATTAGGCTGTTACCTGAAAAGGAAAGAAAGTGCAGGATTATGGGGAGAAGGCAAGAGAATGGCACTGATTGAAGTGCTCATTCGGAGAGCTGGTGCAGACATGATGGGCCAAATGGCTTCCTTCAGTTAATCCTAGGTTCCACCATTTCTTGATCTGATGGTGAGCTCGTGATGTGGTTAGCTTCTTACTGATAAACCAGCTCAGAGTGCAGACCTCCTGCCTGTTGGTGA
Source organism: Cetorhinus maximus (assembly GCF_964194155.1). Lineage (NCBI taxonomy): Eukaryota > Metazoa > Chordata > Chondrichthyes > Lamniformes > Cetorhinidae > Cetorhinus > Cetorhinus maximus. The sequence continues at coordinate 46,327,928 of NC_135888.1, read as the reverse complement.
CTTTCTATTTGTGGTTCTTTCTTTTAGTCCTCCTTAAGTGGGCTGAAAAATAGTTGCAGTCATCCACTTCTATAAGTTATTTGCCCCTTGCCCTCTTGAGCTCATCTCACACAGTAGGGTTGTGCACCCTTTCAATTTATAGATTTTGTAGGCAAATATAATGTGTCATAGCAATCTGCATTAGCACAACATTTTTTTTTAATAAAGCTATTTATGTCCAAACTCGTTTAACAGTTTTACAGGATGTAAAAAATTGAAATCCTTAATATAACATCTCAGGTTTGTAAGAGTTAAACTGGGATTTCTCAGTAACAGGGACTTCTAGTTAAACAGGGATTTTCTATTAGTAAAACCAAAGGTCAGGAGAACTCTCCAGGTGAACCTAGTACACCATAGGGCCAACATTAGCAGAACTCTCCAGAAAGACCTTGGGGAGCACAAGGGATTAACTGGATAGGAGACAGAAGAGGGGGGATGAGGACAAACAGATAAGGTAAAGACAAACAGTGCCAGGGATGAAGCCAAGCTAGAAAGAGATAAAGTGGCCCTGCTTGGATAAGGAAAAGATACATACCTGGGACTGGAGACATCTGCTTGTTATGTACTGACAAGATTGGAATTCGAATAACGCAATGAATACGTGACTAGCTGTGCATAAAAAAGATGGTTTTCCTGTAATCGGTAGAGTTCTGTTTTAGCTAGTCTAAGGCAGACTCTCCCTGCGTTTGCTTGAACAAAACAATATCTGAGTCTCCTGTGGTCGATCCTTAGAAGGCACCACAACAGGCTCATTGCACAACACTAATGAAAACTTAAAATAACAATTATTATAAAGTGCCAGAAATAAGGATGACATAGTCCAAACCAACGCATGTTGTCCAACATTATATGCAATTTCCTACCATTCAAGGTCTTCTCAGGGCTTCACATAGTTATCAATGTGCTCATTTTCCTGTTGCATATGAACTAAGTGTCCTTGGGAGATATTAGTTTGTTCAATGACGGATCAGAGGCTCAAGGATAATGGAGGTACTGCGTGGCTGAATTGACTTTCTGTCCTAAGGGCCTCTATCTTTTAAGGTGATGTAGACCTGTATCTCAAATGTCAATCATCCAGTTTATTTCACTGACCTGCTGCGTTTTTCCAGGTATTTTTGTTTTTGTTTTGGATTTCCAGCATCCGCAGTTTTTTGCTTTTATACTATCCCTGGTATATCTGTTTGAGTATAGTATTCGATAATAGCCAGGGAGCTTAGAGACAAAATCAAAGGACGTTACAGGGAATATAAATCAGGAACTTGCTGGCCATCGAGTATCTCATGGATATAAAAATCATCAGCGATGGAATGGCACAGTGATGGTGCAGCTTTTCCCATCCTTCAATGCTATCTCTGCTGGTGTGGAGGATTTATTCCTTTTTTTTAAACTGATTTTTTAATCAGTTTTTAACTGATGAATACTATACCATTTAGTCTTTTTTACTTTTTGCTTCTTCCCAGGAAATTGCCCCAGGTAGAGTGACCTGTCAATAATCGGAAAGGGACCATTCTCAAGGGACCATTGGCTCAAAGCAGTGAAACTTGTTTCCATAGTTTAATACCATAACAAAACCTCCCATCTAATGTATGCAAATTGTTGAGCTATCTTGGCAAAATACTTCTTTACCTGATTTCTGGGTTTGTCTGTCTGCCATTTTTGATTAGCAGTTCCTTGCAATAAGGGTATGGCTGTGGGTACCAACAAGTGAGTTGGCATATGCATCATTGATCATTGCCTGGTAGGGTGAAATACCCTTGTGTAATGTAGGCTGGATTGAATAGCTATCAGGCACATTGGAAGCATGCCATTTGGTAGGATGATCTGCCCAGAATTTGTGCAACATGTTTTGCAAGGTTTGATCCCCTCTTTTCACAATCCCAGACAACTGAGGATGGTGAGAAATGTGAAGATAGTGTGAAATCCCCATTATCCGTTGTAGCTTGGTAGAAATTTGGTTAGTGAAATGTGACCCCTGATCACTATCGCCATGGATTAGTGATCTCCACCTGCAGATCACATGACTCAATAAAATGTGGGCTGCTGTGAGCATGGTATTTCTTCTACACTGAAAGGCTTTTACCCATTTAGTAAACTTGTCAATGACTACCAGATGTTACCATAAATCAGAAGGTCCTGGAGGTAAGGGTCCAAAAAAATCAATCTGGAGGTGGGACCAAGGCCTATTAGAAAGGGGAGAGCATTGTAACACTGCCTGATTCATATTATTGCTCGGACTGTGCTTCAAACAGCGCAGACACAGATTCACCTTTATTGTAATGTACTTGGCGCAGTCAGGAAATCACACAAATTTGTGCCGTATTTGGGAGTAGTCTCAGCTGAGTAGGGACTCCCAACCAAGTGAGAATGAAGATCAAAAATCTCTGCTGCCATGCAAGGGGATTGTACACAACTAGTAGATCACATGTTAGCCACCATAATCGCGGATTGTATATTGTCATGAAAATGGACGCAACGGCAGAGTAATGGCTGCCCACAACTTCACCAACTAACCACGGACTTATTGAACTGTTTAAAGAAGACCTCTTTTTTAAAAGAAAAACTACAAGTAAAGACACTGATCAAAAGATGACAGATACTTTAAAGTGACCACTTTTCTGAAAGTTCCTATATGCAGACCTGTTCTGAGATGTTGCATGGAATTTCACACCTGGGGGAGTGTCAAGGCCCACTTCAAACAGAGACTCTCGAAAGGAAAACATACAAAATGCAAAGCGCTGGACTTTTAATCTACTGTAATTCTGTGAATACAATGGACATTGCCACTCAGCCAGCTATACCTCGCCAGATATTCAAAACCCCTGTGGAGTACGAGATAACCCCATCTCCTGTTGAACTATATCTTGAAATATGTCAAAAGGTTTCTGAGATGAAAGATCAAAATGGAATTGGATACAAGACATGCCAATTGAATTCCCTTCCAGGAATACACAGAGATGAGTTTAAAAACTGACTCTCGAAAAACAGAGAAATACAAATAAGCAAGCAGGAAGGAAGAAAAGGACAATCACCTCCACAGAGACAAGCAGGCTATCTCTCTCTCTCTCTCTCTCTCATTCTCTCCCTGGAAACCATCAAAGGGTGTCTTCTTCAATAGAGTGCAAAACTGAACAAAGCCAATTCCAGAGTTCGACTGAAATCATCTAATTTAACAGCCGCAATGTTCCACAAGCTACACCTCACGGACAAGCCAAGGACTTACTCGCAATATTATTTTAACTTTTATTTGGACTCCTAACTTTCTTATTTCTGACGCGTGTGTGTGTCACATCTTTTGTTATTTTTCCTTGGGTTTTAGTAACTAATAAACTTACTCTTTCTTTGACGCAAGAAAACCTGATTTGATTGGCTCCTTGTTAAAAAGTAAATACATTTGGACTGGAAAGGCTATCTACAGGGGAAAGAATTTTAAACAAACCTTTGTTACGACCAACTGAGGGCTTGAATAAAAAGGGAGCCAGCTCATTTCCCCTCACCCGGATGTAACAATATTAACAGGGGTTCGCATTTGCAGACACACCTGTGGTTAATTGAGTGTCAGCAGCCCATTGCATAGATCGGGATAATAGGCACCTGTTCCAGTGTGATGGATATAGATAAAAGCAAAATACTGCGGATGCTGGAAATCCGAAACAAAAACAAAAATACCTGGAAAAACTCAGCAGGTCTGACTGTATTCCTCTCCACAGATGCTGTCAGACCTGCTGAGTTTTTCCAGGTATTTTTGTTTTTGTGACGGATATGGAGATTGGCTAGCTTGAAGGGAGGAAAGATCAATGTCACCACTATGGATGTCAAAAACAGCTGCCAGTGGTGCAGTGGAGATTTGCCAAAGATTACCCTTAATGGCGGCTTCCGTAGCAGCGCAGTCAGCCTGGGAATTACCCAGGAACCATGCATCACAGGAGCAGATGTGAGACTTAACCCTAGCAACATAGTTAGGAACCCATTGAGAATTGAGTCCCACGGGGAAACAAAAAGATTTGTGTTACCTTACCGTCAACAATATAGAAACTATTTGAAGCATACAAAGGCAAAGACAATAGAGTGTTAATCAATTAGGGTGGAATCATCCCAGATTTGTACAATATGTGATAGTGGGCGGGAAAAAGGATGTTTTACCCGCGGCCACAATGGCAGGTTTTTGCATCGTATTGTCCCATTCCTGGTGCCTCATTAATAATGCATTCCTGGGAAACACGCTAGATCACTGGTGAGGTGGCCTCTGATTCACCCACCCTGCCGTCACCTCAGGCCGTCAGTAATCCGGGAGCCAAATTTAAAGGCCGCCCCTGCACAGAGCTAACATTCTCTAAGGGATCAGAAGCTGCTGGAAAGTCATGGCTGCCAAAGGGAGGAAACATGCTGCCTCCAAATTTAGCAACGCCTCCCTTGGGCGCATACTTGATGCAATGGGAGCCCTCCGTGAAGTCCTCTACCCCCTCTCTGGGTGAAGACCAGCGAGCAAGGTCACCAATCCAGCTTGGGAGGCGGTGGCAACGGTGGTCAGCGCCAAGAGAACAGTCACCCAGTGCCAAAAGAGGATGAATAATTTCCTCCGTTCCGCCAGGGTAAGTCACTCGTCTCATCACTCTCCACTCACACAATCACAAACCCATCACTCAGCCACAGGAATCTCTCTCTGCCAATTCAAGGGACATCACCAGACACTCTCTCACACACACCTTCATCTGCCCTGCGGATCGTGTCCTCATCCCGTTCATGGCACCACTCACCACCCATACATGCCAGATATCCTTCTCATCTGGCCTGGCAGGCATCCTGCTTACACCCTCTCCACCTGTATTCGTGCAGGCCAAGCTGGCACACAACAAAAGGGAGAGGTCGCAGAGTGGAGGAGGAATGACTGACATCAAGGTCCTCACAGACTTTGAAAATAGAGTCATCCAGCTGGCAGGCGACAATCTGGACCATTCCTGTGCTGACGGTGAGTTCGGCAGTGCTCAATCAAGTGAGGATCCAGGATGCAACATCCATCAGACAGCCATGCTGTGAGTCAGTTCCCCTGTTCTGCAGCCCCCTGCCATGCACTAATTATCTCTCCTTGCTTTCGCTGGCACATCTGGGAAGCACTCCAGCTTCCCCTTCTACTCAAGGAGTCTTCCAGGGGCCATAGGGAGGAGGATCAGCAGGTGCATAACCCAGGGCCATCCACCCAGGTGACTCTGTACCCCTTTTACTGTGACCCCAGCAGCTCCACCTCCACAGGCTGAGGAGGGTGCCACTGCCACACAGCAGGACCCAAAAAGCAGGCCAGGGCTCTGCAGGTCTCGACCCTCTAGAGGACACCCATCAAGGTCATCACGTAGCGGCAGGGTTAGGAAGGTTAAGAAGATGTAGTTGCACAGGCTGGACATGGGTGTTAACCACGTGTACATAATGTTCACTATTGTCAATAAGCTCCTTAAAATGTCTCCTTGCCAATGGCTCCTTGTTACTCAGGTGCGCAACATTGGTTCCTGCACAAGATAAAGGAAGGTGTCTCGTTCCAGGGCCTCTTCCCTGTGCAGTGTGTAACCTTCAGATCAAAGTGATGATCTGGCTTCACACTCACGGGACACATTAATGATGCCTCCATCTCGATCGTGCTTGTTATTGCTGTCAGAATGTCGTGGGCAGGAGTCACAGATTTCCATCATTCTCTCTCTGTACACTCAGCGCCTTTGTGGTGGGGGTGGCCCCCATCTCTTCAGCATCTGTGACCGGTGACACTGTGCTCCTGAAGGGCTCAGGTGCTGAAGGTGGGCAAAGGATCAGGTGCACTTAACGTTCACGCCTCACCTCCATGATATCACCCTGATCATAGTCTGTCCCCGAGGGGTGAAAAGTTCTGGAGCATTTGGTAGCACTTTCATGCTTTTGCATTGCTTGGGTGGGCAGAAAAGCTTCAGAGGCCCAACTGAATGGTCTCAGCTGTGGAAGAATGCTCACTTTTGACAAGTTTTTGCAAGCCTCTTCCCTCACCTCCCTCCCCCACCCCTCTGGCATGTGCTTGAGTATTTCCTTCAGTCTGTGCTGCTTTGCGCCCCCACACCCACTCTAACCCGCACTGGAGCCCTAGCCCCAGCACCGCACTAAAAGCCATCTGGGAAAAAGCGACTTGCCAGTGCCCCCCGTGAAACCGCGGTGTCTCTTCCTTGATGTCCTACCGGTGGTACTCGGGAGTGCTGCTCAAGGTTGTGTGCACTCGCCTCCGAGTTCCCCTCAAAGTTCAAGTCGCCAGGTGCATGCCGTTTAAAGGCAGTCGTGAAGCTTGCTGTTCTGAAGTCACGTTGATGTGGGCGGTAAACTTGATGTGGGGGGATGATTCCAGCGAGCAGGGCTTATAATTAGATGCAGATGTATTAAAATGATGTTCCCAGTGTGCGGCGGTGGTAAATGCAGCTTGCCATTGACAGGTGGAGTGGACAATTGTAGACTGGTTTCATGATGGCATGAAACTGATTTTTGGTCTTCTCACTTCTCCACCCCGGTCATCATGACGCCCAACCCCAAAGGGGCTGCAAAATTTCGGCCTTAGGCACTGCCAGGTCTGATATTAACTTAAGTATCAGGAGGAATTTGAACCACTTTTAACAGGCAGAGTGGGAAAAACATTGGGCAGGATTTTCGGGTCATCGGGCGGGTGCGGCCATCACGCATCAATCGGTCACTTAACGGCCAGCTAGCCTGAAATGCGCACTGAAAGGCTCAGCGCTGCCAGGGTGGAGGCGGGAGGAGGGCGAGCGCCGAACTCTGCACATGCACAGGGGAGCATGCAATGTAAGCTCCCTGAAGGCATAGGGCTGCCTCAGGGAGCTGAAGAATATTAAAACCAAAAATAAAGCTTCTGAAAATGTGTAAAACATGTCCCCACGTAGGACTCGCTGACATGAACATAAACATTATAAAATTATATCAACATTTTTTAATATATTTTTAATTAATGTTGGAAACCACATCCTGCCTGCGGATGAGGCTTCCTAAAATATCCAAAGGCTGCCTGGCCGATTCACCCGCCCGCCAACCGTAAGCAAAAAATAGGTTTAAATTAATTGATTAAGGGCCTTAATAGGCCTCTTAATTGTTGGTAGGCATGCTGCCAACTCTCGCATGCGCCCACCGACCAAAATATTGTGCAATGACATCGGCACACTCGCCTGACATCATCGCGCGCTATTTTACACCCAATCAGGCCGGGCACACGCCTGCCCGCGGGACGTGAAATCCTGCCCGATGATATTCGAATTCCAAATCCAGAAAAATCACTGCAAGTCCAGTCTGACATTTCCCATCTTTACGGATGATCATAAGATATGGTCTGTGGATCTAGATGTCACAAGGCATCCCTCAGCAATATGGAGGGGACATGATGACAATCAAAACCCAGTCCAATACTGGGAGGGGGCACTCATGAGTTTCTCCATCATGGGGTAAGAGTTGAGATAAAAGTACTAGTCATCTCTGAATCCCTGTGGGTGAGTAGTAGGGTCCAATGACTGAACCGATCAGAGATAAGAGTTTGGTAGGAGATTCAGGGGGAATGGGGTGTGAATGATCATTTTGTTCAAATAATAATGAATGTAAAATGTTTTATTGCCCCAAAATTAGCCAGTAGGTGCCACTCACATACCTTGTAAATCTTCTCCATGCCATTTAGAATATGAAAGGCGTATACGGTTGGCCTAAGTTTGATATGTACTTCTTGACAGAGGACGGCAGTAAGACTCTAATCGATGGCTCCCACCTCCAAGTGGAAAGATTTGTCCATGTCAGGATAATAGCAGCAGTTTTCAGAAGGGACACTGCTTTTGTGTGTTCGGGAATCCAATCGCGAGCTTCTTCATCCTTTAATAGGTTGTACAGGGTCTTGTCCTGTTCTAGGATCAAACAAACATTGATACCCTGCCAACCCCAAAAATGTAGGCAATGGTAAACATTGAATAATGTCAATCTTATGCTGATTAGAACTGAATCCCATAGGTCCTAACCCTGACTCTTAAGGTTACCTCATTTTGTAAAAGCTGCGCATTTTTCAGATTAACCTCTGGTCCTGAGATTTAAAAAAATTCAGTGGTTCTGTTATTAGTTTAATATGAGTCTGTTGTCAGGTGGGACCTGTAACAAGCCATCAACATATTGTAATTGCTATTTTCAGGTTTTGAAAAGGATGTAAGTGCTTGGGCTATCCATCTATAAAATATACTTGGAGCAGAGCATAAGCTCTGAGATAACCATGTCCACGTGCAATATTGATTTCAAAGGTAAAGACAAATTTGTACTGTTACCCAAAATAAAAGTGACTTTAACCAGGCTTCTTTCAATAAACTCAGAATGATTGATTTATTATAAAACAAAACCTTTTTAACAAGTTGCAAGAGCTGGTTAACACACAATTGTAATCTGGAAGTATAACTTTCTATACCTTTTAAAGGTTCCCTGGCACACACACAGACAAACAAAAGACACACATGAAATCTCTGCAGAGATGAAAGGTTGGGAATATCTATATAAGAACAGGATAAAATTTGCAGGGTTTCGATACTGTTCATCTGGTGCCCCCTTGTGTGCAGACTCTTTGTTGGGATGTTCTTTCCAAAGGAGTCATGGCGTGAATGTAAATAGGGCCGGACCAATCTTTCTTGTCCCAGCCTTTAGGTCCAAATGCAGGCAAGTTATACGCAGGCGAGAATTCCCTGGCTGTGAGTTGATAACCACATGCGGAACTTCAGGCAAGGCAGGGAGAGAGCCAGTTAGGGTAACCTTCCTTCTTAGCTTATTCCCCAAAAGACTGAGTTCACAAACAACAGGTTCAAAACTTAAAGCTTGTCTCTGCCCTGTGATTCAAGCCCATACCGTTACCAGTTTTTCCCCCCATCAATTAAAGTGATTGCAGTTCAAAACAAACAGCTCTTCCCCTTCAAGTACCATGCTGATTTCTTGGAAGAGGCCTGCTTGTTGACAGTTCCAAGATGAACATGCCCTTTTTTTATAAAAGAACTCCAGGTCAGCATCCAGATAATGCAATGTTTTTCCATATTTTAAAAGAAAAAATATAGATTTAAAAGATATGATTCTAACACCATCCACCAACCGAACAATGGAAATTAGGCATTGTTGAATGAATGAACTGAGTAGGATCATTAAAGTCTAAAACAAAAACAGAATTACCTGGAAAAACTCAGCAGGTCTGGCAGCATTGGCGGAGAAGAAAAGAGTTGACGTTTCGAGTTCTCATGACCCTTCAGCAGAACTGAGTAAAATTAGGAGAGGGGTGAAATTTAAGCTGGTTTAAGGTGGTGGGGGGGTGGGGGTGGGGGGGGGGCGCGGCGCGGCGCAAACTGGAGAAACAGCACCTCATCTTCCGACTAGGCACTTTACAGCCTTCCAGACTGAATATTGAATTCAACAACTTTAGATCTTAAACTCCCTCCTCCATCCCCACCCCCTTTCCGTTTCTTCCCCCTCCCTTTTGTTTTTTCCAATAATTTATATAGATTTTTCTTTTCCCACCTATTTACATTATTTTTAAATCTATAACTGTAATACCCTGTCAGTCTTCCCACCCCACCCCCACTAGAGCTGTACCTTGAGTGTCCTGCCATCCATTCTTAATTAGCACATTTTCTTAGATAATATCACCACCTTCAACACCTCTTTGTTCCTTTTGTCTGTGACATCTTTTGATTATCTGCTCCTATCACTGCTTGCTTGTCCCTACAACCACCACCACCCCCAACTTCTCTCCGCCCCCCACCTTAAACCATTTTATATTTCACCCCTCTCCTAACTTTACTCAGTTCTGCTGAAGGGTCATGAGGACTCGAAACGTCAACTCTTTTCTTCTCCACCGATGCTGCCAGACCTGCTGAGTTTTTCCAGGTAATTCTGTTTTTGTTTTGGATTTCCAGCATCCGCAGTAGTTTTTTGTTTTTATCATTAAAGTCTAAAACAGTCAAGGGAATTCCCAGGTGAGGAAAGGGAGAAAAGTGACCAACAAAATGGTTACAGTAGAGCCAGAATCCACTAAGAAGACATGGCGGTGACCTGCATTAGCAGTGGCTCAGATAAAGGGACATCCTTCCTCCCTGTAGTTAGGGAAGAGGCCTGTAACTGTCATCAAAACTGGCCAAAGGGCTTGGTGCATGCTGTGACAACTGGAAGCCATTCAAAATCTCGCTCTCCAACCTGATTATGCCTCATTGACTCAATCAATGCTAAGAGGCACTCCAGTTCATTGCTTTTTTAAATTCATTCATGGGACGTGGGCATCGCTGGCTAGAACAGCATTTATTGCCCATCCCTAATTGCCCCTTGAGAAACTGAATGGCTTGTTAGGCCATTTCAGAGCAATTAAGAGCTAACCACATTGTTGTGGGTCTGGAATCATACGAAGGCCAGACCAGGTAAGGATGGCAGATTTCCTTCCCTAAGGGACATTGATGAACTAAATGGGTTTTTGCGACAATTGACAATGGTTTCATGGTCATCATTAGGCTTTTAATTCCAGACTTTTATTGGATTCAAATTCCACCATCTACTGTGGTGGGATTCAAACCCAGGTCTCCAGAGCATCACCCTGGGTGGGGGGGTGGGGTTGCGGGGTGTGGTGACAGTAGGAGAAGTTGGTGGGGGGGTGTCCCCTTGGGGTTGGGGGTGCAGGAGAAGTCCCGTGTGGGGGGTGGGGAGAGTCCCTGGGAGTTCAGAGGGGGTGAGGGAGTCTCATGGCAGGGGGTGTCGGTGTGGGTCTGTACAATAGCTACCCAAAAGCTAGAAGTGGTTTTAATTCTTTTAACTTTTTCAGGGTAACTATTGATGTAAGACAGTCAGAACCATCAGAAGTTTGTGATTTAACTCACATTTTTGGGTAGTTCCCACTGCAGGGCAATTGTCCACCGGAAATTTGCACTTACCAGTCGATTGTCGTGCAAGCCTTACCAGGGAAATTCCGAGGCAGGGGTAGGGCGGTGGGGGGGTGGGGGTTTGGGCAGGGTTCCCTAGTGCATCTTTGGGGTACCCCACCCAGTTACACTGCCCTGGAGCTCAGAGGTTACCACCCAAATTGTTTCAGTCTCATTATCAACACTCTGGTAGCACAGACAAGTGCTTGGACCTCGATTACAGCTACAGTCACAAGCATAGTGTCCGAGCTTAGAACATTCATAACAGATCAAATATTTTTTCTCGCCCTTTTTGTTTATTCGTTCATGGGATGTGAGTGTCATTTGATGTGCATTTATTGCCCATCCTTAATTGCCCTTGAGAAGGTGGTGGTGAGCTGCCTCCTTGTGGTGTCCATGTGATCTAGAAACACCCAGGCAGATGCTCCCCCCACCTCCTCCGCCTTTATTGTTTATTGCAATTGGAGGACCCTCTACTGACGACACTTTAGAATTGGCCATGGCAGGGTCCAATGCACAAATACAGCATTCCGTCAAATCAGCCCAGGGTGTTCATTTGTGGATGGAAATACTAAGAACATCCCTAACCAGAGGAAGGAGGGTGTTCAAGAATGTCCTTTTAAACCCTTTAGTCTCCCAGTGTTCGTCTGTAGAATTGCACCTCTAGGAACCATCATACAAATTGTACAGGCAATTTCCAAAGGCCACAGAATGCTTGCACGACTTTTAACAGGCTTCCACAGTTGTGCAAGTGAAATTGGCCGAGCCAATGCCTAAGTAGGAACAGATTGCCAAGAGCACCTCTGGCCAAGGTTTACATTTGTCCTAGATTTCCCAGGAAAGTAATGACTAAAGTTCACTTGGAGATGCACCCAAACGAATTTGTTTAAGATCCATTGCTTCCAATTTGGGATGACTGGATTGGAAAATGCCCCAATTGCTCAAGATCCCAACTAACCTCATCCTTCAGTTTATTGGCATAATTTCTGCAACCAATGCTTTACTGCCTGGGATAAACTCCTTCTTGTAGTAGTGGCCACATCTATCACTGGGGGTGGGGTGGGTGTAATTTATAATCTATGGAGTGTCATGTTCCAGTTTATTATGAACTCTCAGCCAATATTTCATATTTTTAAAAACCACAAATGGCTACAGAATGATGGCCGCTTGTGGATCTCAAGGGATCGAAACACTCCCCTGCCTCAAGAGGGGACAAAAAAATTTTCCAGACTGATTTTGACTCAATGCTTTTTCCCTGAAACTAATTCAAAAGGGTAACTCCAGATTGAATGGGTCATTCAGATACAAAGATATAGCTGTCTCAAACTCTCAAGGTGTGAAAGTCGTCACACAGGATATATAATCGCTCTGGCCACCCAGTTGATTTGGTAAAAGACTTCGGACTTGTAACAGGTTACATGGGCAAGTCAGCCATGTTGTTGCCTGCTTTTAAAACAGTAAGAATCAGCTCTGCAAAGACAGAAAGACCAGCAAGAAGCCAACGAACCAACTGCAGTCAAAAAAGCAGCCAAGGTAATAAACAGCAATACCTTGAAAGTGGGAGACTCTCCCCAACCAGTTCCAACTTCAACTTCACCTGAGAACCAACCTCCTGGAAATTCAACTACAAGAAGCCTTGCAGCTTACTGAGAACCCTCTTGTTACAAGACCTTTACTTAACTATAAGCATTGCCTCATCTAAGAAACTACAAACATACTTTGTAATCGTATTTTTTTTTCTTAATCTGCATCATATTTTTATGTTGTAATAATGCGGATGAGTCAAGTGAGTGAGATGTCACATTTTTTTAAACATCTAGGGCAAGTGTGGGATAATAAATAACCTTCTTTATTTTAAAACTCACAAAAAGGCTTGTCACTGGGCTTATTAAAATTGGGACAACCACTTGGATGGTAAGAAAATACACACTTCACATACAAAACACTTTGATCACAGACAAAGAGAAAACATATAAATTCTCCCTGTGACAGGAAGTGTCATCAAACTCATCATCACCTAGAGGGCTGATGCTCATAGTGGTAATTATGCTAACTTGCCTAGTGCCCAAAGGTGTAGTATGTCCTGAAAATGGAGGTGGTGGTGGGGATTACTATTAGTATTTTGGAAACTGAGCTCATACCGGTATCTCATTGCCCCATTGTCACATTCAGTGTTGGGAGTTCCTGCTTCAAACTAGCTGATGATTGCAAACTCAGCTGATTGCCAACCTAGTTTACACTCTAGTTCCAAAATTTGTGACTCATGGTGGGTTGACAATGCCCACCAGAGGGAGCCTTTCATATACAGTAGTTCTCTCAATGTCTTCCTTGAATTCTCCAGTTTGGAGGTCAGAGACTTGTTTTTAATTTTTAATGCCTTATTGTAATTTATAAACCTAATGGTGGCATTGTGAGGCCAATCATGCTTCATCTCCAAGGCTTATTCTTGAAGCAAAAGGGACCAGGCAGTGGCATGTTGGTCTTGCTAATCCTGCAAGTCCCATAAATTTTACATCTTGTTCTTGCAAAAGTTCACAATCTCTTTCAGAGGGAATATTACACAAGTCAGCAACATAGGCCAGTTTATGACCAGCACCTTTAAGTTTAATTTTCTTCACATGCACCTGAGACACAACATCACCCCAGAGTCAGAATAACTCTTCCTGTCATTCTGTTTCAATCCAATCGCCTTGGGCCCCCAGAAACACTAACTTCCCTCTACCATGTTTGTTTGTGCGCTCCTGGCATTCAGGCAAGATTGAGGGATGCAGCATTGGGAAGGTGGGGGCATGGAGAGTGACCCAGTTGTTGTTACCAAAACCTCTCCCCTGCAACCCTGAACCCTTGTCGCTCTTCTGCCATTGCTCACATCTAGCCTGGGATCCAGTGACATTATTAGGCCTCAGGTGGGGGTCATACAAGCAGCAGCCACTATCTCCTGCATGTTTTAATGTTCAATAGAGCTGTTGGCCTTTGATTGACCCACGGAGTCTTTGATCCCAGGGAAGGCATGCCGCGGGCATGTCAAATACCTCAGTGGAACAAGAAGTGGCAGGCCTTCCCTAAAAGAGGTGACCCGGGGATCTCTCCCTTGCTGCACCTGGCGGACGAGACCCCTGATACCTAAATACGATTCTGTGTGTGCAGTTTAGGTCTGCGTGTGTGCAGTACCAATGTGTCAGTGTATATTCATCATCAGTCAGCCTGTTTGATGTATCAGTCAGACTCCGTGAAGTATCAGTAAGTTTGTGTGCAGTATCAGGCAGTGTGTGTGCAGTATCAGTCAGTGTGTATGCAGTATCAGTCAATATGTGTGCAGTAACAGTCAGTGTGTGTGCAGTATCAGTTGGTGTGTGCAGTATCAGTCAGTGTGTATGCAGTTTGTGTGCAGTATCAGTGTGTATGCAGTATCAGGCAGTGTGTGTGCAGTATCAGTCAGTGTGTGCAATATCAGTCAGCGTGTGTGCAGTATTCTTCAGTGTGTATGCAATATCAGTCAGTGTGTGTACAGTATCAGTCAGTGTGTGTGCAGTATCAGTCAGTGTGTGTACAGTATCAGTCAGTGTGCATGCAGTATCAGTCAGTGTGTGTAGAGTATCAGTCAGTGTGTGTGCAGTATGAGTCAGTGTGTATACAATATCACTCATTGTGTATGCAGTATCAGTCAGTGTGTGTGCAGTATGAGTCAGTGTGTATACAATATCACTCACTGTGTATGCAGTATCAGTCAGTGTGTGTGCAGTATCAGTAAGTGTGTATGCAGTATCGGTCAGTGCGTATGCAGTATCAGTCAGTGTGTATACAATATCACTCATTGTGTATGCAGTATCGGTCAGTGTTTGTGCAGTATCAGTCAATGTGTATACAGTATCAGTAAGTGTATGTGCAGTATCAGTCATTGTGTGTGCAATATCAGTCAGTGTGTGTGCATTTTCGTTTGGTGTTATGCAGCATCATTCGGTGTTTGTGCAGTAGCAGTCAGCCTGTGTGCACTATCAGCCGGTGCGTGTGCAGTATCAGTTGGTGCGTGTGCAGTATCAGTTGGTGCGTGTGCAGTATCAGTTGGTGCGTGTGTAGTAATAGTCAGTGTGTGTGCACTATCAGTAGGCGTGTATCAAACCATGTATGAAACCTTTCGGGAAATAATTCTGTTGGAGTAATTTCAAAATTCACTCTCTTCATTAAGAAGATCCCATGCGGAGAACCAGAAGGATTCAACAGCTAGGCAGGCAGCTGAGCTGGCTGATGATTACAAGCTTATCCACAAGCTCAAACTTCTTTCAAGTAATTACCACAGACCCAATAAGGATAGAAGGCAGGATAGTGACAGGAAGAAGAGTAGCCAGGGATAAGAATGGATAGCTGGGTATGTACCAGAATCTCCTCCACAAACCAGAAAGGAAAGTTTTAAGGGTGGAAGTGATGTCTGAAGGACTAAGTGTTCCCATTGCCGCAAGGTAGGACACATCCTTGCCAATTGCTGGAAGTTGTGCCATAAACTTATGGGACGTATTAGAGTACACACGGTTGGTGCAGAGAAAGAGGCCCAGACCAAGAGTACTACAGACCAAGCAGTAGCTCTGATTGCAGCTGTAAAGCCATGTACAGACACTGTTGTGAGTGCGGGGGAGGTGAACAAGCTACCTGAAAGCTACAGGAATTCTTGTCAAAAGGAAATGAAACTCCTTACCCTTTAAGCCAAGCAGGTAAATCTATAGATATACTTAGGGATACAGGGGTTACCAAAACTCTTTTGCTGGGGAAAGGCCTGACTTTTCAGCAGAGAGTTCACTAAATGCCAAGGTTTTAGTGAATGGTATCGGCAGGGAGTATATACCTGTACCTTTGTATTGGGTGCACCTGGAGTGTGACCTAATGTCTGGAACAGTAATGGTAGGAATTGTTCATAGTTTGCCTATAGACAGAGTTGGCTTACTCCTCAGAAATGATCTGGCAGGAGCGAAAGTAGTAACTTCTCCAGTAGTTACGGAAAGACCACGTGAAGTCAAGGCGACAGAGCAGTTGCAGGAAAAGGAATTTTCCTTCCTGCATAGTGACCCAGGCAATGGCTAAACAAGTTCCATCACTGGAGGTAAAATTGGCACCACAAACAGATATTTCGCTATCTGAAACTTTCTTCGGGAATTTGGATAATACGAAGGAAATGTTCAGTAAGTCGTCTCTGATTGAGGCTCTGCAAGCCGATCCAGAGTTCAGTAAAGTGGCACAATCAACTCAAACCAAAGTTGAAGCGGAAGGAGTTCTGGAATGCTACTATCTGTGGTACTATAAGTGGAATTCTGATGAGGAAGTGGAGACGAAGAGTGGACAGTGGTTCATCAGGTAGTGGTACCACCGTAACATTGTCAGGAACTATTAAGGATAGCTCATGAAATTCCTATGTAGGAATCTGAAAGACCAAAGCATGTAAAAGTTGGCATTTTTATTGGCCAGGTTTTCACAAGGATGTGGTACAGTTTTATATATCGTGTCCTACATGCCAGGTTGTGGGAAAACAGCAACCTGAAATCAAACTGGCATCTCTAATTCCCATGCCAATTTTTGTAGGGCCATTTAGTCGGGTGTTGGTAGACTGTGTGGGGCCTTTTACCAAAAAAAAAAGCGGGACACCAGTATATACTTACTATTTCAGATGTGGCTATTCGGTTCCCAGGAGCTATTCCCTTGAGAACAATTTCTACCAAGGTAGTGGTAGAGAAATTAACCTAGTCTTCACTAATTTTTCTCTCGAGTTAGATTACAGATAGAGGTCCAATCGGATCAAGGTTCCAATTTCATGTCTAAGATTCTTCAGGAAGTTTTGAGTTACCTGGGATAAAACAGTTAAAGTCCTCAGCATACCACCTACAAACACAAGGAGCTTTAGAATGATACCATCAGACCCTCAAAACGATTATTGGGGCACACGGTCAAGACTATCCCCATGATTGGGACCAAGGGTTAGAATTTCTTTAGTTTGCCACTAGGGGTACACCAGTGAGTCTACTGGTTGTAGTCCTTTTGAGTTACTTTATGGACATGGGGTAAGAGGTCCTCTGAACCTTATCAAGGAAAAGTTTTAAACAGAAACAGAGGGATGAATATTCCAGGGATGAATATTCCAAGGTAGGTTATGTATCGAGGTTCAAGGAGTGGATCACAAATTCCTGCAGTGTGGCTCAGGAACACCTTAAAGCTTCCCAAACAACCATGAAGAAATAGGCAGATAAGCATTCCAGACTCGAACATTTCAACCAGGGGTTAATGTGTTAGTGTTACTGCCTTTACAGGGCAAACTAGAAGCACAGTTCAGTGGTGAATATAAAGTTATCAAAAGGATTGGCACAGTTAATAGATCACAGGAAAAAGAATCGGCTATGTCAAATTAATATGTTGAAGCAATATCACCCCGGGAGGAGGATAAGCAAGTACAGGTATGCCAAATAGTAAGAACAGTGGAGGATGAAAGAGATAGTAGGGATGAGGCAGAAGGAAGCCTAGACAATTCTCAAACTGAGCCTCCAACTACCCCGTTAACCTAACAATTAACTAATAGGGAGATTAGATGCCATGCTTTTGTATTTAGATGCAGAACAACATGAAGACCTAATAAGGTTTCTCACCACATTTAAAGGAGTCTATAAGTACAGTCCAAGAGCTACAACCTTAGCTGTGGATGTAGGAGAATCCTCTCCTATAATGCCCTGGGGACCCAGGTTCGAATCCCACCATGGCTGATGGTGGAATTTGAATTCAATAAAAATCTTGAATTAAAAGCCTATTGATGGCCATGAAACCATTGTCGATTGTTGTAAAACCCATCTGGTTCACTAATGTCCGTTAGGGAAGGAAATCTGCCGTCCTTACCTGGTCTGGCCTACATGTGACTCCAGATCCCACAGCAACCTGGTTGACTCTTAACTGCCCTCTGAAAAGGCCTAGCAAGCCACTCAATTGTATCGAACCGCTAGAAAATCTCAAAAAATGAATGAAACCAGACAGACCATCCGGCATTGACCTAGGCACCGGAAACGACAACGGCAAACTCAGCCCTGTCGACAATGCAAAGCCCTCCTTACTAACATTTGGGGGCTAGTGCCAAAATTGGGAGAGCTGTCTCACAGACTAGTCAAGCAACAGCCTTACATAATCATCATTACGGAATCATACCTTACAGATAATGTCCCACACACCACCATCACCTTCCCTGGGTACCCAGCAGAGATGGCGGCACAGTGGTATATACTCGGGAGGGAGTTGCCCTGGGAGTTCTCAACATCAGCTCTGGACCCCATGAAGTCTCAGGGCATCAGGTCAAACAAGGAAACTTCCTGCTAATTACCATTTACCGCCTCCCTACTCAGCCGATGAATTAGTGTTCCTGCATGTTGAACACCACTTGGAGGAAGCACTGAGAGTGGCAAGGGTGAAGAATGTACTCTGGGTGGGGGACTTCAATGTCCAGCACCAAGATGGGTCGGTAGCACCACGGCTGACCAAGTTGGCCGAGTCTGCTGCAGGTGGTGAGGGAACCAACAAGAGGGAAACACACTTGACCTCATCCTCACCAACATGCCTGCCGCAGATGCATCTGTCCATGACAGTATCGGTGGAAGTGACCACCGCACAGTCATTGTGGAGACAAAGTCCCGCTTTCACATTGAGGATACCCTCCATCGTGTTGTGTGGCACTACCACCGTGCTAAATGGGATAGATTTCTAACAGATCTAGCAACTCAAGAATGAGCATCCATGAGGCGCTGGGGTCATCAGCAGCAACAGAATTATACTCGAACACAATCTGTAACCTCATGGCCTAGCATAGCCCCCACTCTACCTTTACCATCAAGCCAGGAGATCAATGCTGGCTCAATGAAGTGTGCAGGAGGGCATGCCAGGAGCAGCACCAGGCATACCTAAAAATGAGGTGTAAATCTGGTGAAGCTATAACACAGGATTCTTGCCTGCCAAGCAGCATAAGCAGCAAGTGAAAGACAGAGCTAAGCGATCCCACAAACAACAGATCAGATCTAAGCTCTGCAGTCCTGCCACGTCCAGTCGTGAATGGTAGTGGACAATTAAACAACTCACTGGAAGAGGAAGTTCCACAAATATCCCTATCCTCAATGATGGGGGAGCTCAGCACATCAGTGCAAAAGATAAGGCTGAAGCATTTGCTACAATCTTCAGCCAGAAGTGCCGAGCATCTCGGCCTCCTCCGGAGGTCCCCAGCATCACAGATGCCAGTCTTCAGCAATTTGATTCACTCCACATGATATCAAGAAACAGCTGAAGGTACTGGATACTGCAAAGGCAATGGGCCCTGACAATATTCTGGCAATAGTACTTAAGACTTGTGCTCCATAACTTGCTGTGCCCCTAGCCAAGCTGTTCCAGTACAGCTACAACACCGACATCTACCTGGCTATGTGGAAAATTGCCCAGGTATGTCCCGTATACATAAAGCAGAACAAATCAAACCCGGCCAACTACCACCCCATCAGTCTACTCTCGACCATCAGTGAAGTAATGGAAGGAGTCACCAACAGTGCTATCGAGCGGCACTTGCTTTGCAATAACCTGCTGACTGATGCCCAGTTTGGATTCTGCCAGGGTCACTCAGCTTCTGACCTCATTACAGCCTTGGTTCAAACATGGACAAAAGAGCTGAACTCCCAAGGTGAGGTGAGAGTGATTGCCCTTGACATCAAGGCTGCATTTGACCGCATGTGGCATCAAGGAGCCCTAGCAAAACTGGAGTCAATGGGAATCAGGGGGAAAACTCTCTGCTGGTTGGAGGCATACTTAGCACAAAGGAAGATGGTTGTGGTTGTTGGAGGGCAGTCATCTCAGCTCCAGGACATTACTGCAGGAGTTCCTCAGGTTAGTGCCAACTATCTTCAGCTGCTACATCAAAGACCTTCCTTCCATCATAAGGGCAGAAGCGGGGATGTTCGCTGATGATTGCACAATGTTCAGCACCATTCACGATTCCTCAGATACTGAAGCAATCCATGTCCAAATGCAGCAAGACCAGGACAATATCCAGGCTTGGGCTGACAAGTGGCAAGTAACATTCGCGCCACAAGTGCCAGGCAATGACCATCTCCAACAAGAGAGAATCTAACCATCACCCCTTGACATTCAATGACATTACTATCACTGAATCCCCCATTATCAACATCCTGGGAGTTACCATTGGCCAGAAACTGAACTGGACTAGCCATATAAATATTGTGGCTACAAGAGCAGGTCAGAGGCTAGGAATCATGCGATAAGTAGCTTACCTCCTTACTCCCCAAAGCCTGTCCACCATCTACAAGGCACGAGTCAGGAGTGTGATTGAATACTCCCCATTTGCCTGACACCATCCAGGACAAAGCGGCCTGCTTGATTGGCACCACATCCTCAAATGTTCACTCAGTCCACCACTGACGCACAGTGACTGCACTGTGTACCACCTACAAGATGCACTGCAGGAATTCATCAAGGCTCCATAGATAGCATCTTCCAAACCCACGACCACTACCATCTAGAAGGACAAGGTCAGCAGATAGATGGGAACACCACCACCTGAAAGTTCCCCTCCAAGTCACTAACCATCCTGACTTGGAAATATATTGCCGTTCCTTCACTGTCGCTGAGTCAAAACCCTGGAAGTCGCTTCCCAGCAGCACTGTGGGTGTACCTATACCACATGGACTGCAGCAGTTCAAGAAGGCAGCTCACCATCACCTTCTCAAGGCAACTAGGGTTGGGCAGTAAATGCTGGCCCAGCCAGCGAAGCCCACATCCCCTGAATGAATTAAAAAAAAGGATTCCTACCCAATTCCACGCTTGGAAGAGTTGGCAGTGTCATGGTTCTTACCAATATAGATTTGTTAAGGGGATATTGGCAGGTTCCTTTAACACCCTGAGCTAAAGAAATATTGGCCTTTTTCACACCAGTCTTTTTCAATTCCCAAATGATGCAATTTGGGCTAAAAAACGCCCCAGCAACTTTTCAGAAACGAATGAACCAAATGGTAGCCAGTCTTCCTAACTGTGTGGTTTATCTTGATGATGTGCTGATATATATACACTTGGAAGGACCACTTTAAACAACTAGAAGCCCTCTTTAGAAAACTACAGTCAGCTGATTTGGTAATAAAATTTGCCAAAAGCGAGTTTGCGAAAGCACAGGTAACACACCTAGGGCATATAGCAGGGCAAAGACTAGTGCTGCCAAGAACAGCGAAAGCATAGGCATTGGTAGAGTTCCCTGCCCCTAAAACTATGTGAGAGATTGTGAGGTTTTTGGGGATGTGGGGGTTTTACCACAAATTTGTACCAAATTTCAGCACTATAGCTGCTCCACTGCTGGACTACTACAAATGAAAGCCAGGGTACAATAGTTGGGGGGTTGCCAAGCATCTTTTGAAAGGCTGAAGACATTTTTATCAATGAACCAGTGTTGACTGCTCCAAATTTCACTAAACCCTTCAAAGTCACAATTGATGCTAGTGACCTGGGGGTAGGTTCCATCCTGTTACAAGACAACGAATCGGGCATAGAAAGGCCAGTGGGGTACTTCTCCAAAAAGTCTCTTGACCTTGATGGCAAAGATCTTAATATGAAAAGAAATCATTACTAGGAACAAACTGCAGCCATAAATATGGAAAACAATCTGAGTGATTTTGTGAAGATTAAAAGACAAGGGTGTGTTTTTGCCCCAGATTTATTCAATTTGTATAGTGAAAATATTGTGAGAGAGATTGAAGCTGTCCTGGATTATTGGTTGGAGGTTACAATTTTAATAATATAAAATACGTCAATTACACCATTTTTATTGCCAACTCTGAAGAGAAACTGTAAGCGATTTTGGATAGAGTAGTGAATGAAAGTGAGAAGTAAGGGCTGAGCATTCATTGTAAGAGAACAAAACGTCTGGTAGTGTCCAAAAGGAAAATCATACCAGAATGTAAGATCACAGCAAAGAATGAAAAGGTCAAACAGGTAGACAAATTTTGTTACCAAGGAAATATGTTAACATCGGACACAAAGTGCAACCAAGAAATAAGATGAGGATTGGAATGGCCAAAGATGCATTTCAAAAAAGTGGAAAAGATTATGATCAATTCAACATTAGCCATGAAACCAAAGCTGAGAATTCTGGAATGCTACATCACACCAATTTTGACATACGGTAGCAAGTGTTGGATGATCTGTGAAGCAATGCAGAGAAGAATTGAAGCTGAAGAATTGTGGTTTTTGGAGTGAATAATGAAGATATCTTGGACGAGTCACAATACCAATGAAGAGGTGCTAGAAAAATCTGAGCCTAAAATAACTGCTGACCAAGATCAGGAAGAAACAGTTGGAATTTCTTGGGCACATAATAAGAAATCATGATTTAGAAAGTCTGATGCTGATGGGAAAGATCGATGGTAAAAGAGATCGAAGTAGACAAAGAATGATCTTTCTAAAGAGCCTCATAAACTGGATGAATGCACCACCAACAAAGATGATCCACATCTCTAGAGCAAGATTAACATGGAGGTGCATGGTCGTCAACACCCTGAACATACCTGAAGAGAGAAAGAGCTACTTGCATCGGAGGCTTTACAGCGATGGCTCACTAGATTGGTCCCTGGGATCAGAGGGTTATCCTATGATGAGAGGCTGAGTAAACTAGGTTACAAATTCTCTGCAGTTTAGAAGAATGAGAGGTGATCTCCATTGCAACATTCAAGATTATGAAGAGCTTTGACAGGGTACATACTGAAACGTTGAACTGGATTTTCACTCCCGAGGTGGGTTGGCAGAGCACAAAGGAAAAGGTGCCCTGATTGGTGGAACCTTTGTTCTGGGATTGTGTGGGATGGAGTTGGGCCCTCCACCCCCAGGTGCCGATAGGAGGTGGCCACAGGGACTGATGAGCGCTGAGGCATTGAAAAGGCTCGCCTCAGTTCTCTGGGACCTAGTTCCAGTCGTTTTGTTAAATATAAGAGCTTCTAGCCCTCGTGCCTCACATCTCCCCACCCGCTCTCCATGCCCATACCTGCCAACTCATGCCTACCCATGCCTCTCATACCCTCCATGCCAACCCATGAGCATCCACCAATCCCCATGGCCCCTTATAGGCCTTATGGCAACTTAGGGTCAACTCAAGCCCCCCCCCCCCCACCACCCATTGCCCTTACACCCTCTATGCTAACTCACTAAGTATCCACCATAGGAGCCATGCTGAGATGAAATAAAATGAAGACTTCACTATATTAAACGAAAGACTCTCATGAAAGCCCACTCAATATAGTTAAATTCCTTTCAAGTACTTAATCCCTTACAAAACAAATATTTGTATTCATAACACAACATCAAATATAGCTAATCCTTTAATAACCTCTGAGCTATCAATCAAACTCTGAACATAAAGCCTCCCCCTCCCCCCCAACCATGATAATGATGGTTGTGGAAAGCAGTCAAACAATAATAATGCAACAATGATAGCACTTAGGGTTACATCAACAAGCAACTATTGAAACAGATATTTCAACTTACAGACATAAGCAGTTTGTTTCAATTTTTAAAGGGCATGTCAATTAAATAGCTTGACAGCCTGACAATTGTACAAATCTTATCCACCCTTCATGAGCACTTATGACTTCTCTAAAATTCGTAACTCCCACACTGTGGGTTAAAATACTTGATCCAGTAAAAATAGGGTCTACTTAAACTCACCACTGAGTACAAACAGCCCTGTGGGAGCCACTTCCCACCCTCATTCCATCCCCAGTGAAAATGGTTTCTTTCGGATTTAGGAGCAGGACATCCGGATATGGGCCCTGCCTGCCATTCTTGAAGGTCGCCGGAGCCTTCACGACTGCGAAAATCCAGGCCATCGTTTCCGCGGCTGGGGAATCTAGAACAAGGGGGTATAGATTCAGGATAAGCGTCTGATCATTTAGGACTGAGATGAGGAGAATCTTCTTCACTCAAAAGGTTGTGAATCTTTGGAATTCTCTATCCCAGAGGGTTGTGGATGCTCCATCATTGAGTATATTTAAGGCTGAAATAGATTTTTCTTCTCTCACGGAATCAAGGGATATGGGGAGCAGGCAGAAAAGTGCAGTTGAAGCCCAAGATCGACCATTATCATACTGAATGGTGAAGCAGGTTTGGTGGACCGTACAGCCTTCTCCTGCTCCTATTTCTAATGTTCTCAGTTCTTGTTAGCACAAATGTCATTCATATATTGTGCTACGGTATGGCATCAGAAATATAGATTTTGTAAAATTAGCTAAATATATCAAAAAATGCTCATGTGATACCAAATTATTCTTAAATTAACAGCTAACGGGCAACTTCAAATCAAAACCCTTTCAAAACTATTGTTTAGAAAAATACTGCTGATGCTATCAAGAGGCTCTACAAATACTAGTCGAACTTTCAAAACAATCTAAACTTCTAGGTATTGGGAGGTTTCTCATGGCAAATGAATGAAGAGAGAGATGAGGTAAAATGCCTGTGTCTGATTCTGGAAGAAGGGCTGTCCACCTAACAACTTAGGGACAATTGTTCTCATCACTAAGCAGATGCTTCCTTGCTGGTAGACCTGAAAGTTGGCTTTGTTTACTGTTATTTGTGATAAAAACGTATTGCATTAGAAGTTTGCATGTTTTTATGGGCACTGTGATGTACTTAACTGCTGTTAATAAAGATTACTGTGTATAATTTTGGTTAATTATGAAATAAAGTAAGATTTTATCTGATGTAAAGGTCTCCATATGTTGCTTTTAAGAAAAAATATGATCCAAAGACGCACTGGAAGATCAGGGCCATTTTTTTAGGTTTTGTTGATTTCATTAAAATCCTCCATTAGTTTTTGAGATATACTGTCTACAGTTAAACAGATTAACAAAGAGGGGAGAAAAAATGTCAATTCACCCTATCTCTCAATGTTAACAGATCTTTTAAAAAGTTCTAGGATCTAGATCCGCAACCACATCTTCACCAAAAACTAAGCACGTCTTCCTTGGGGCATACTCTATGTGTGTACCAAGTTTTGTTGAAATCCATTTATTAGTTTTTGAGATATATCGTTTACAGATAAACATACTAATAAGGGTGGAAACATTAACTCTGCTCACCTTCAGTGGCAGCAGTAATTAGGATTGAAAGAGCGCACTCATCTCCCTGAGGCTAAGTGCTGCCTCAGGGAGTTTGGCTCTACAATAAAAAATATTAAAAGTAGAAAACAAAAAAATCCCTGACATGTCTCCTCATGTGACACTGTCACATGAGTTGGGACATGTCAGAACTTTTTAAAAAATTTAATTAAATTTTTAAAAACCTACATGAAACCTCATCCCGCCCATGAATGAGGTTTCATGCTTTTTCTAATACCTGCCAAGGCTCCTGGCCTGCCCGCCAACCTTAAGGTTGGACGGGCAGGTCTATTAATTACTTCAATGACTCTGTCAATGGCCTCAATTGGCCATTGACAGGTCGGCAGGCACACAGCTGATTTTGCTGCACCCCCGCCTTCCTGAAAATTTAAATGGGGCGCTGTGATGTCAGGAGTTCCGCCCGACATCACCGCGCGTCATTTTACGTGCCGACTGGGAAAATCCTGCCCTAGGAGTCATAAAAGCTGCATATCAGGCAGGCCGTCCCCCTACCCCATGCTTACGTAAAATACGGCGTGATGACATCAGGTCAGCAATCCAACGTCAATATTACGGAAAGTGAGCAGGTGCCGAAATCGGAAGCCCACTCACCATTTTTTCAAAACAATGAACAAACAATTGACCTTCTTAATGACACAATTGGCTGCGATTTGACATTGCCCACTCCATTTTTTGTTAGGCACATGGGAAAAACATTGGGAGTGAGTTGCACCAGGTATGTGAAGGCAGTGCAAGGGCAGGTCAAAAGGCTGCATCTAGAAGCAAAGTCTGCTGGTGATGGTGACAGCGTTTAGATGTTATTATACTCTATCTAGTCACTGTTTTAAGGCTGCCTTAAATGAGGAGGGAGTGAGATGGAAGGGGGCCTGTAGGCAGGGAGATCCTGGAGGTTGAGGACTCTAGCAGAGGATCTGGAGCCCGTTGTGGTCCATGGCGATTGTACACTCTGGAGGAGGCTCCTCCAGTGAGGAGGAAATGAGGAGGAGGAAACAGAGAAGGCCAGGTGTCCAGGGACAGGTGCACCCAGGGGTCCAGGTAGGTGAGGGACCTCATAGAGTCATAGAGGTCTACAGCACAGAAAAAGGCCCTTCAGCCCATCGAGTCTACACTGGTCAAACAAGTACCTAACTATTCTAATCCCATTTTCCAGCACTAGGCCCATAGCCTTGTATGCCACGTCATCACAAGTGCACATCCAAATACTTCTTAAATGTTATGAGGGTATCTGCTTCTACCACCCTTTCAGGCAGTGAGTTCCAGATTCCAACCACCCTCTGGGTGAAAAAAATCTTCCTCACATCCCCTCCAAATCTCCTGCCCCTTACCTTAAATCTATGCCCCCTGGTTATTGATCCCTCTACCAAGGGGAAAAGTTCCTCCCTGTCTACCCTATCTATGCCCCTCATAATTTTATACACCTCAACCATGTCCCCCTCAATCTCCTCTGCTCCAAGGAAAATAACCCCAGTCTATCCAATCTCTCCTCAACGAAAAATCTCCAGCCCAGGCAACATCCTGGTAAATCTCCTCTGCATTCTCTCTAGTGCAATCACATCCTTCCTATAATGCGGATTCCAGAATTGCACGCAATACTCTAGCTGTGGCCTAACCAGCATTTTATACAGTTCCAGCATAACCTCCCTGCTCTTATATTCTATGCCTCGGCTAATAAAGGCAAGTATCCCATATGCCTTCTTAACCACCTTATCTAACCACCTGCACACCAAGGTCCCTCTGACCCTCGGTCCTTCCCAGGGTCCTACCATTCATTACCTGCTGCTGTACAAGGGCCAGAACAAGATAGAGAACAACAACAGCTAGTCCGTGGTGAGAGAAGACAGTATCCTGTAAAGAAAGTCTACAGGCAAAGGATGAACTACCTTCAGCTCTCAGAGTACCAGTGCCTTTGCAGACCGCGTAACTCCAGACCTCCCTTTGTGAATTGCTGGCTGGCTGGAGAGATCAGTTCTAGTTTCGTTGGTGGCACCCTATGCCTTCCACTGTAACAGCGGAACCCAGGGTACAACAGGCTTTGGATCGCAGAGAGGCCAGGACTCTCTTATAATGTGACGATTTAACTAGGAATGTGGTAGTCATCGAACAATGAGACCTTTGCCTCACTAACCTCTTTTTTGTATCTCCTACGCATCAACACCAGGGCCGGCTGTTGTTACAACCATGTGAGAAGGGATAAAATGACTCTCATATTCTACCACTCCAGGTCTGACCATAACAGGGATTTTTTGTGAATTTAAAGAGGATATGCTTTGCAGGAGTCCCACTATTTAGGCTTTCAGATTACGAAGAATTAGTCAGACATCACCACTCACTCTCTCACACACATCCTCACATCTCCATCTGGCCTGATCTCCTCTGGAGACTGCCTCCTCAGCCCTCACCATCTTGAGGCCACTTGCACAGATCAACTTGTGTCCCTACAAAAACCCTGGGCCACCCCGCTTCTTCAGCACAGCCCTCACCCTGAAGCCTCTATCCTTGCCTGAGGCCACTTCTCCCCCTTTCCCAAGCAAGTCCTAGCCCTGCAGCAGTTAAAAAGCCACCCTCAGTAGACCACCTTCTGAGCTGAAGCCATTACAGTTTTGAAACCCAACCAAGAATTCATAATGGCTACAGCTGTCATAATGAAAGCTTCCAGCTGTATTGCCTGAAACTGTCAGAAGAGAATAGTGTGCCATTTCTGTTTCAAAGCAGAGTGCCTGTCAATCAATGGAGGGGAGCAGTTGCAGAGATTTTTTTATTCAACTTTCAAAAGCAGCGTTTTTTTAACAGCCAGAACTGTCAGTCAATTTAAATCAAAGTACAAAACATGACAGCAGAGACTGACAGGACTTTTAAAAACATTTTTAATGCATTATGGCACTTCTGACAATTGGAAAAGTACTGTAATGCATGAAAATGATTATACAATGCTGGCCAATGTAAGGGTCAACTTACCTTTGTAGGACAGATCCTACGATGAGTGCTTTAAAAACATACCTACATTACAATACAGCATCTAATAGTGACAATTGACAGTGTCAAAATAGTTTACACTTACCTTTCAGAATGTTCCTGAATCCTCAGCAGGCTTCCCTCAGTGATCACAAACTCTCCAAGAACGAGCATTTTGTTAGAGCTTACAAAACGCCCACCAGCACACGAAAATGGTGTGCGGGAGGAAATAGTATTTTCCTGAGGTCCTCACAATGGGGATTCCAATCACAGAAGAGGTTCATGTCTATTTTGCACCCAAGGTCTTGCTGACCCATCAAAAGGCCACACAAAAACAGTGTGGGGTCAGGAAGGCATAGTGAAACCATTTTTCCAGCAAAAAAAACTAAGTTCAGTGTTTCATGACTCAATTTGCAACTCCATTAGGAGACGAAAATCCAGCCCCTGATGTGGGAAATAATGGGAACATTGTTTATGATCTGAACTTTTCGAGATCAGTGTTGATTCCAGAAGATCGGGAAGTGCCCAATTAAAAGATGAGGTGCTGTTCCTCGATCTTATGTTGAGCATTTTAGGAACAGTGTAGGAGGCTAAAGACAGAGGTCAGAGTGGGATGAAGAACTAAAATAGCAAGTGGCTGGAAGCTCAGGGTCACACTTGTGGACTCAATGGAGATGTTCAGCAAAGCGACCACAAAATTTGGGTTTGGTCTCTCCAATGTAGAGCAGACCATATCGTGAGCATCGAATAAAATACACCAAATTAATATAAGACCAGTAAATTGCAGAAGGAGTGGGAATTGGGAATGGAACAGGCAAAAGAACATCTCCTACATCTGCTACATCTCCTGTTCTTGCACGGAATGATACCATGGGAAGGGGAATAGATGATAGAAGAGTAGGTCATCCTATCACAGAGGGAACAATCCCCCAAAATGCCAAAAGGGAAGGGATGGGTAAATGTGTTTGGCAGTGGCATTGTACTGGAGGTGGCAAATAACAGAGAATGATTCATTGAATGTGGAGACCAGTGGAGTGGAAGATGACGAAAAGGTTATCATGGTTCTGGGAGAGAGGGTGGGAGGGACAAAGATGAGTTAGGAATTATAGGAAATGGGACAGACATGGCTGAGAACCCAGAGAAAGGAAGATTTTTCAGAAGTACTGTTGTGGAAGGTGACATCATCAGGACAGATGCATCAGAGGCAGAGAAACTGGATGAAAGGAATCCTTGTAGGAAGTAGGTTGGAAGGAAGTATAGTCAAGGTAGCTGAGGGAGTTGTTGGGCTTATCATAAATATTATTTGACAGCCTGACTGCAGAAATGCAAACAGAGAAGTCAAGGAAAGGAAGACACGAGTTGGAGATGGACCATGCGACGATGAGAGAGGGGTGGAAATTAGAATTGATTAAATTTTCCAGTTCAGAGCGACAGCAGGAAATGGCCGCAATACTTCACCAATGTGTCAGAAAAAGAACTGACAGAGGGATCCTGAGTAGGGCTGGAACAAAGAATGCTCCCTGTATCCCATGAAAAGCACCACATGGGAATCCCAAAGTTACACCTTCATTTGGAGAAAGTGAGTGGAATCAAAGGAGGAGGTGTTCAGGTGGATGACGATTGATCAGTCAAGGAGGAAGCAAAGGGCCAAAGGCCATCCTCGTGAGGATGGAGGTATAGAAGGACTGAACAGGGATGAAGGTATGGAAGGACTGAATAGGGATGGAGGTATAGAAAGACTGAGCACCCTGGTGGGAATATAAGTATAGAGAGACTGAACATCCTGGACAAAGATGGAAGTGTAGCGGTACTGAAGGTCCTGGTGGGGTATGGAGGTGTAAGGGACTTAAGGAACTCCATTTCCTAAGGATAATGCTGGCAGTTGAACTGTGTTATTCTAAATTCATTACAGACAGTACAGAGAAGTGACCTGCATAATTCTCTATTCCTGGATAGTGTTGGCAGGTCATCTGTGTTATTCTCCATTCCCTGCAGACAGTGTGGGCACGTAACATGTAACTCTTCGGTCCCTAAGAGTAGTGTGGGCAGGGAACCTGCCTTATTCCCCATTTCCTAAGAGTAATGTAGGCAGGTAAGCAGTGTTATTCTTAAAGTCATAAGGACAGTGATTAGGATTTGGAATGCACCGCTTAATCGGGTGGAGGATGTAGCAGGGGAGTGGAACTAACTGGATTGCTCTTTGAAAAAGCTCATGGTGACACAATGGGCCAAATGGCTTCCTTCTGTGCTGTGATATTTTATGATTCTGTATGTGTCTATGACAGTGTGAACAGGTAACCTATGTTATTCTCCAGTCTCTTTGCCAATGGTGGGCAAGCAACGTGGTGTTAACAGATTTCCAGTGGCTATTGGCACAATAACAGGTTGTAAGTACAATGAAAACACCTTGGCTTATGATTTATGCTGTTTATAATAATGTCACCACAGTGACCCATTTGGTCTTCCAAACTGTTAAATTACAAGTAAATAATGCAGCCTGGCTCCCAGGCTCTGGCTACATCTGAGAACGTTCTCTGACGTCAGAGAACGACACAGGTCCTGGAGAGACCAGCAAGGCTGCATTACTCCTGACCCTCTAACATTCGAAAGTTAAAGGGGACCTGGTTCTATTCTCAAACCACAATACAACCTCGACCTATGCATACATTAAGCATAGTTTGCATGTTTAGTTGAGGCCACAGCTTATCATTTTTCAGCCTTTGCCTTTGGACTGACTACAAGTTTTGTTAAGAGCACAGTAAGTGCTTAGGTCAAATTTTATTGTGTTCCCTAGACCTGTTCTTCACAAGATTACGTTCCTTTTCTCTCTCATTTGTTCAACCCTAATTATGCTAAAAGAATGGAATGCCAGTCGAGGTGGACTTTTTAAATCAGTTCAAAACAGTGCTTCCTAAAATTTTTTCTGGTGTGACCCCATTTTAATGCTCCAACTTCACATGCCTGCAGAGTGAAAATTTTGGGGGTACGAGAATTGTTGGTTGGGGATGGGTGGCTGGTTGCTGATTGGGGTGGTCAGAGGGTTAGGGAAGGGGAGGGTATCCTTCAGCTGCTGAGCAGGGGGCCTTCATCTGGGTCGACATCTGCTCACCAGTGGGATGGGGGGTGCGATGGTGGTGCTGCTGAGCAGAGGAAGTGAGCCATTGCTGCCTCAGAGCTCATAACCCCAAAATCTCCTCTCGCGATCCCACTGGGGATTGTGACTCAGTTTGGGAAGCCCTGCATTAAAACATTCTAAAACCTGGATTACTCTTCAGTCCCTCTGGACTGCGTCAGCAGGTGTCCTGTGCTAATTATTTTCCATTCTCTAAAGACAGTGTGGACATCAGCGATGGCCCTTGCATATACCGTGGCAGACTATTGTGCACCCTAATGGACCAGAAGTAGCTGCACTTGTTGTGTTGATGTTCATCTGAATGCTGCAATGTGCTGTATCACTGGAACCTTCACATTGACCCCACCACCCTGGCTGCCTCTGCTATCACTCACATCGCAGCTATCACTTTGCTCTTCAGACATAACTCTCCATCATATCAAAGAAAATAAGTGTCTCCCCATCCACTGGGACTTCAACAAAGTCCCTCAAAGCTACTTATTCCTTATTCCTTCCTATCTCTAAAGACAGTATGAGCAGATAATTTGGGGTCATTCTTCGATTTCTAAGGACTACGTGGGCAGGTGACCTGTGATATTGTCCACTCCTTAAAGGACAGTGTAGAGTGGTGACCCATGTCATTGTTCAATCTCAAAGGAAAGCGTGTAAGAACAGTGTAGACATTTACCTGTGTTATTCTTCAATTCCTAATAACAGTAAGGGAAGATGACTTATGTTGTTCTCCATCGTCTGAGCACAGTATGGAATGCTGACCTGCAGTATTCTTCAAACACTAAGCACAGAGTGGGCATGAAACTAGTGTAATTCTTCATTCCCTAAGGACAATGTGTCTATGACTTCTGTGTATTTCTTCAACCCCAGACAATATAGTGTGCTGCTGATCTGTACTATTCTTCAGTCCCAAAGGACAGAATGTGCATGAAACCTCTGTAATTCTTCAAACGCTATAGTTAGTATGGCGCATGTGACCTGTGTTATGTATCTCCTAAAATCAGTGTGAACTGGTGACCTGTGTTAAATTCCACTCACATGTCCAGGTTTATTATGTTACTCTTCAAACCCTCGGAGCACAGGACCTATGTTCCTCTTCTATCTCTAAGGACAGTGCAGGCAGATGAACTGTATTGTCTCCCACTTAATAGGATAGCTGTAGCCTGAGTTAACCTCAGTGAAGGCATGATATTTGTTATTTTTCAGTCTCTAATGACAATGTGAATAGGTGACCTGTGTTATTTTCCATTTGCAATAGGGCACTGTGGGAAGGTGACCTGTTTTGTTTGGAAGGTATGGCAAGTAACTCATATTGCAGTACACACCTACAGGACAGAGTGGCCAGGTGACTGGTGTTATTCTACAATCCTTAAAGAAATGGTATTGAGAATAACACAGTCCTTAGGAATTCTAGGTCACCTGCCCACACTGTCCTTAGGGACTGAAGAATGACACAGGTCACTCTCGCACTCTGACTTTAAGGACTGAAGATTAACACATGTCATCTGTCAACACTATCCTTAGGGAGTAGTCATTTTCCCACATTCTTTCTCTTAGTGCTGATATAGAGGTAGAAGGGCAATTTAATCCTATATTCAGGTGGTTAGGTCAGATTGCATCAGGAGTAGCAGAATGTATCACTGTGATACCTCCTTCAAAGTTGTGAATTGGGCATTGAGTCATTATATGTTTCATGTCTCTTCTGGGTGACCACAGTTGCACACTGGAGAATTTTTAAATCTCTATTTTTGATATCAAGTATCAACAACATACCTGACAAGGTTAGAGTGCTGTGACTTAGGGTTGCCCATGAACTTCGCAGAGGACTGAATCCAGGGATTTCTGCATTCATGATGCACTTGTGAACTCCACTCAGCTTTCCAAGTTTCATCAGGGTTGAAATCGCATTGTTGGAGATTAAGCACATGAGTCCAAAAGTGCGTGTTGAGGGTCCCAGTGGATGGGGAGACATTTGTTTTCTTTGATTCGCTGGAGAGTTACGTCTGAAGAGCAAAGCGATGGGGTTGTGGGGTGAGTGACAGAGAGGCAGCCAGGTTGGTGGGTCAACTTGGGGGTTCCAGTGATACAGCATATTGCAGTGTTCAGACAACACAACAGTTGCAGCTACTTCTAGTCCATTATGGTGCACAGTACTCTGCCATGGTGTATGTAAGTGCCATTGCTGATATCCGAAGCATTGATGCTGATGCTTCCCATCTTGTCCATACGTGTTTCTGATTGACCCTTGTTTTTGTTTTGGTTGCTACTTCCTTCAGGTGGTTGTGGGTTAGCATGTGGTCCAGCTTCACTCTGAGAAAGGTTGGGGTAGTTCATGTAAGTATTGTGGCAGAAGGCCACTTTCAGGATGAGTTTAGTGTCAATGATATCCACATGGATTGCAGCGACTGTTGCTTTGTGAGTGTTTGACTTGAGCTCCATTTCTGGAAATATCCCTCCATCATGTTTAAGGTGGCTGTTCACAAAGTCAATTACATATTCAAATCTTCATGATTTTGTTGGCAACATGTCGCTCATGGAGGCAGTGAAAAGCAACGCTATGAGTACTGAACCTTGTGGCAGGCCATTGTTGAGGAACTGGGGCGAGCTGATTTTGCTATGTAGCCACCTATTGCTTAGCATCGTCTATAATACATGTAGACCCTTGCAAACTTCAGCATCAGCCCTTTAATCCAGAACATGTCATAGGTCAACGACAGGCCTACAAAGGCTGCACTGGTCATGGAATTCTTCTAGATTTAAGCCTCAAAGGAACCACAACATTAGGCAGGAATCCATCATGCTTGTTCTTCAGGGATCACTGACTGGACAAGAGAGCTGGTTTTCTGGAAGATTGTACATTTTAGGAGTTTATGAACACACACAGGGTGATATTAGCCTATAGTTTTCCAGGTCGTCAGTCTGCTTACCCAGTTTCAGTTTGAGCAGCCCACACTGCAGTTAGGGATTGAAGAATAACACAGATCATCTATCCAGTCTGTCCTTAAGAATGAAAATTAACATGGGTCTCCTATCCACAGGGTCCTCAGCAACTGAAAAATATTAGAGATGATTGTCCAGCCTGTCCTTAAGAATGGAATTAACAAAAGTCACCTGTCCACAATGTCCTTAGTGAATGTAGACTAATGAAGGCCATCTCCCAACACTGTCCCTGGGAAATGACAGGGCATTTGCCCTCACAGTCCTTAAGTAACGGAGACAGGTCACCTGCCCACAGTGTCTTTAGGTAATAGAAACAATCACAGATCACCTCCCACACTATCCTTCAGGAATGGGGAGCAACAAAGCTCACTTGCCCACACAGTTTTCAGGAATTGGCGTTTAACAGAGGTTACCTGCCCACCAGGTCCATAGGGAATGGAAAATAACACACATCAGCACACTTTCTTTAGGGATTGTAGAATAAGACAGGTCACCTGCCCACACTGATTTGAGAATTGGAGAATAATACGGATTACTTGCCCACAATGTCTGTAGGGAATGAGCACCCTTACAGATCACCTCCATCACAGAAAGTTACCATGCAAGTATAGCAAACAATTAGAAAGGCAAATGGTATCTAGCCTTTATTGCAAGGGGGGTTGCAATACAAAAATAAGAAGGAAGTCTTGCTGCAATTATACAGGGCTTTGGTGAGACCACACCTGGAGGACCATGTCCAGTTTTGATCTCCTTAACTAAGGAAGGATATGCTTGCCTTGGAGGGGGTACAACAAAGTTTCACTAGATTGATTCCTGCAATGAGAGGAGTCTGTTATTAAAAGATTAATAAGAACAGGCCTATATTCTCAGGAATTCGGAAGAACAAGAAGTTGAGAAGTGATTTAATTGAAACATTTAAATGAAACATTTAATTGAAACATTTAAATGAAACATTTAACACTCTTAGGGTAAATACTGGGATGATGTTTCCCTTAGCTGGAGAGTCTAAAACTAGGGGAGTCATAGTTCAGGGGAAGGGGTTGTCCATTTAGGTTGGAGGTAAGGAGATAATTCTTCTCTCGGAGGGCATTGAATCTTTGGAATTCTCTACCCAAGAGGGCTGCGGATGGTCAGTTATTGAGTGTATTGAAGACAGAAATTGATACATTTTTGAGACACTAAGGAAATCGAGGAATACGGAGATGGAACAGGAAAGGGGAGTTAGTCTGGAAGTTCAGCAATGATTTCACTGAATGGCAAAGCAGTCTTGAGAGGTCATATAGCCTACTCCTGCTCCTATTTCTTATGTTCTTATGTTCTTATTTCCAAACTGTCCTTACGGAATGGAGTGTAACACCGGTCAGCTGCCAGCACTACCCTCAGGAATGGAGAATATCACGAGTTACCTGCTCAAATTGTCCTTAGGGACTGGAGAATAACACAGCACACCGGCTCACACTATGCTTCAGGAATGGAGGATACAACAGGTCAGCTTCCTACAATGTCTTAAGGGAATAGAGAATATCACAGGTCACCTGCCCGCACTATTCTCAGGTATTGAAAAATAACACAGCTCACCCGACCACACTGTATTTTGGGAATGGAGAACGTCTGAGGTTACCTGGACATTCGGTCGTTAGGGAATGGAGAATACCAAAAGTTATCTTCCCGAACTGTCCTTAGGGCCTACTGCTGCCCTATTTCTTATGTTTATATGGATGTCGAATTACACAGATCATTTGCCCACAATGTACTTATGGAATGTAAAGTAACAAAGGTCAATTGCCCACAATGTCATCCAGTCAGGTTTCTGTCCCTGCCACAGTACCAAAACAACTCTTAACAAAGCCACTAATGGCATCCTCTGTGACTGTGACAAAGCTAAACTATTCCTCTTCATCCAATTCAAGCTATCTGCAGCCTTTAACATGGATAACCACACCATTTTCCTCCAATACCTCGCCACCATTTTACAGATGTGTATAAGATATAAGGAAAAGGAGTAGGCCATTTGGCCCATTGAGTCTGCTCCACCATTCCGTAAAATCATGACTGATCTTTTTGTAGCCTTAACTCCACTTTCCTGTCTGTCCCCATAATCCTTGACTCCCTTATAGGTTAAAAATCTGTCTAACTCAGCCTTGAGTATATTCAATGACCCAGCTTCCACAGCTCTCTGGGGAAGAAAATTCCAAAGACTAACAACCCTCTGAGAGAAGAAATTCCTCCTTATTTCCACCTTAATTGGGAGACCCCTTATTTTTAAACTGTACCCTCTAGTTCTAGATACACTCACAAGGCAAAACATCCTCTAAGTATCTATCCTTGTCAAATCTCCTCAGAATCTTATATATTTCAATAAGATCATCTATTATTCTTCTAAACTCAAATGATTATGGGCCCAACCTACTCAATGTTTTCTCATGAGACAGCCCCATCTTCCCAGGGATCAACCTAATGAACCTTCTCTGAACTGCTTCTAATGCACGTCTATTCCTTCTGAAGTAAGGAGACCAAAATTGAACATACTATTCCAGGTGCAGTCTCACCAAAGCCCTGTATATTTGTAGCAAATAGCTGAGGCCAAAACACTGATCCCTATGGCACTCCACTAGTTAAAATTCGCCAAACTGAAAATGATCCATTTATCATGACTCTCTGTTTCCTGTTGGTTAGCTAATCCTCGATTCATGCTAATGTATTACCCCCAACACCATGAGCTCTTATCTTGTGCAATAACTTTATATATGGCGCCTTAATAAATGCCTTTTGAAAATCCAAATACACTACGTCTATTGGTTCTCCTTTAGCCACCTTGCTTGTAAAACCTTGGTGCATCCTTCTCAAATTCAATTTGCCATCCTAATTCCTTGCTGCATGCTAACTTTTTGAGATTCATGTATGAGGACACCGAGATCCCTTTGTACCTCAGCATTCTGTATTCTCTCTCCATTTAGTTAATATTCTGCTTTCCCATTATTCCTCACTTATATTCCAACTGCCAATTTTTTGCCCACTTACTTCACCTATTTATATGCCTTTTCATACACGTTGGGCAGAATTTAATGACCGTGGTGGGGGGCCTGGGGTGTGGTGGGTGAGGTCCCTCATTCAAAGGCTCTCTGTGCCTGATTAAGGGACCCAGCATTGGGAAGGGTGGGGTAAGGGTGGGGCACTAACAGCCACCCTGCACCCTTGCTGCCCTCTCCACTCCCTCCCTCCCCCACAACATCCTGCCTGCCATTACTCATGCGACAATACAAGGTCTTGAGTGGGTATTGTACCTGTAGCAGCCACCTCCTCCCCACTGGCACTGCTGAGCAATAAAGAACTGCTGGCCTCAGATTGGCCAGCAGTTATTGGCGTGCAGGACTCCCGCTCTCGGGGTCCTTGATCCCAAGGAAGGTCCACTGCTGTCCTGCTCTGTGTCCGGCCTTCCTGAAAAGAGGCGAAACTGGTCTCTTGTCGGCTATCCAGCTAGCGAGCAACCTCCCCGCCCCCCCACCCACCCATTGTCTTTTTAAAATGCCGCCCTTAGTATCTCCCTCAGAACTTTCTTTTCTACCTATCTTTGTATCATCAGCAAATTTGGCTACAGTAGAGCCAGTCCCTTCATTCAAGCCATTAATATAGATCATAAATAGCTGAGGCCAAAACACTGATCCCTATGGCACTCCACAAGTTAAAATTCGCCAAACTGAAAATGATCCATTTATCATGACTCTCTGTTTCCTGTTGGTTAGCTAATCCTCGATTCATGCTAATGTATTACCCCCAACACCATGAGCTCTTATCTTGTGCAATAACTTTATATATGGCGCCTTAATAAATGCCTTTTGAAAATCCAAATACACTACGTCTATTGGTTCTCCTTTAGCCACCTTGCTTGTAAAACCTTGGTGCATCCTTCTCAAATTCAATTTGCCATCCTAATTCCTTGCTGCATGCTAACTTTTTGAGATTCATGTATGAGGACACCGAGATCCCTTTGTACCTCAGCATTCTGTATTCTCTCTCCATTTAGTTAATATTCTGCTTTCCCATTATTCCTCACTTATATTCCAACTGCCAATTTTTTGCCCACTTACTTCACCTATTTATATGCCTTTTCATACACGTTGGGCAGAATTTAATGACCGTGGTGGGGGGCCTGGGGTGTGGTGGGTGAGGTCCCTCATTCAAAGGCTCTCTGTGCCTGATTAAGGGACCCAGCATTGGGAAGGGTGGGGTAAGGGTGGGGCACTAACAGCCACCCTGCACCCTTGCTGCCCTCTCCACTCCCTCCCTCCCCCACAACATCCTGCCTGCCATTACTCATGCGACAATACAAGGTCTTGAGTGGGTATTGTACCTGTAGCAGCCACCTCCTCCCCACTGGCACTGCTGAGCAATAAAGAACTGCTGGCCTCAGATTGGCCAGCAGTTATTGGCGTGCAGGACTCCCGCTCTCGGGGTCCTTGATCCCAAGGAAGGTCCACTGCTGTCCTGCTCTGTGTCCGGCCTTCCTGAAAAGAGGCGAAACTGGTCTCTTGTCGGCTATCCAGCTAGCGAGCAACCTCCCCGCCCCCCCACCCACCCATTGTCTTTTTAAAATGCCGCCCTTAGTATCTCCCTCAGAACTTTCTTTTCTACCTATCTTTGTATCATCAGCAAATTTGGCTACAGTAGAGCCAGTCCCTTCATTCAAGCCATTAATATAGATCATAAATAGCTGAGGCCAAAACACTGATCCCTATGGCACTCCACAAGTTAAAATTCGCCAAACTGAAAATGATCCATTTATCATGACTCTCTGCTTCCTGTTGGTTAGCTAAACCTCGATTCATGCTAATGTTTACCCCCAACACCATGAGCTCTTATCTTGTGCAATAACCTTATATATGGCACCTTATTAAATGCCTTTTGGAAATCCAAATACACAACATCTATTGGTTCTCCTTTAGCCACCTTGCTTGTAAAACCTTAGTGCATCCTTCTCAGAGAGTCTTTTTTCTCCATGGAATACATCTTTGTTGAGAGTTATGAAATAGCTCCTTAAATGTTTGCCACTGCTTCTCTGCCATCTTACCTTTTAACCTATTTTCCCAATCCATTTTAGGTAATTCTGTCCTCATGCCCTTGTAATTACCTTTATCTAAGTTTAAGACAGGTATTTCAGACCCACAGTTCTCATCCTCAGACTGAATGTGAAATTCTATCATGTTATGATCACTCTTATTTAGAGGATCTTTTATTATTAGGTCATTAATTAATCCTGGCTCATTACACATTACCAGGTCTAAAATAATGGGTTCTCTGGATGGTTCCAGAATGTATTGTAAGAAACTGTCCTGAATACACCCTATGAACTCATTCTCCAAGTTCTTTGCTAATTTGATTCATCTAATCTAGATGAAAATTAAAATCTCCCATTATTAATGGAGTACTTTTCTTAAAGGCCCCCATTATTTCTTGATTTATTCTCTGTCCTACAGTATAGCTACTGTCAGGGGGCCTATAAACTATTCCCACCAGTGACCTTCTTTCCTTTGCTATTTCTCATTCCCACCCAAATTGATTCTGCATTTAGATCCTCCAAACTAGGATTATTTCTCACTACTGTACTGATCTCATTCTTTATTAACGGAGCTACCCCACCTCATTTTCCTTTCTTCCTGTCCTTTTGAAATGTCAAATGTCCTTGAATATTCAGGTCCCAGCCTTGGTCACTTTGCAACCACTCTGTAATGGTTATCATATACTCACTTATTACTATTTGTGCTATCAATTCATCCATCTTGTTACAAATGTTGCGTGCATTCAGATAAAGAGTCTTTAATTCTACCTTTTTACCATTTTTTCCTACCTTGACCTTATTTGCTAGTGCACTGTTATGTTTGTACGCCCTGTCCTTTCCTGTCACACTCTGGTTTTCATTACCCATATCACTACCCTCCAATATTGCCTTGTCCTTTCTTGTTAACTTTCCAAATCTTCCTTCACATGAACCTGTCCACCACCCCTCCCACCTCACTATTGAGTTTAAAACTCACCTGGCTCCTTTCTTATCTGTATAGTCATAACCAGAGAATCACCTGAAATGGCTTCTTTTCCCACTCCTGCACCTTTACCTCTGTAGTCCCCCAAGGATCAACCCTTGGCCCCCAGTGCTTTCTCATTTACATGCTGTATTTTGGCAACATCATCCCAGTGAACACAGTGCTGTTCTCACATGTACGCTGACAATGCCCAGCTTTATTTCACCATCACTTATCTCGACCCCTCTACATTGTCAGACAGCTTATTCAAAATGTAAATGAGCTGAAATTTCCTCCAATTAAATATTACGAAACAGAAGCCAATGTCTTCATTTCACAACCACAAACTCTGTTCTCTAGCTGCCCCATCTGTATAAGGCTGAGTCAGACTGTTCACAACTTTAGTGTCATATTAGACACCGAGATGAACTTCCGACCACATATCTATGCCTTTGCTAAGACCGTCTATTGCTGCCTCTGTAACATCACCTGTCTCTGCCCCTTCCTCAGCTCATCTGCTGCTGAAAACCTCATCCATGACTTTGCCATCTCTAGACTTGACTATTCCAGTTCACTTTTGGCCAGCCTCTGGCATGCTCTGTTGTTCCTATTCTAACTCATACCAAGGATGGTTTAGTCAGCAACCTTGTACTCACTGACCAGTATTGGCTCACGGTTAAGCAATGCCTCAGTTTCAAAATTCCCATCCTTGTTCTCAGTAATCTCATTTAGGCCTTACAGTCCCCCGAGATATCGGAGCTACTCCAATTCTGACCTCTTGAACTTGCCCAACTTTAATCACTCCACCATTGGTTGTGCTATGTCTTCAGCTGCCTGGGCCCTAAGGTCTGGAATTCCCTCCCTAAACTTCTCCACTCACTACCTCTCTTTTCTCCACTTTATACTGTGTTAAATGATACATCTATATAAGTTGTTATTGTTGAAGAAGAATACAGGGGGCGCTACTCACGCTGTCCATTGGGAATGAAGAATAATGCAGATCAAGTGCCCACATTGTCTTCAGTGAATGAAGCAAAACATAAGTTATCTGTCAACACTAACTATATGGAATGGACATTAACATAGGTCAGCTATATTGTCCTCATGGAATTATACATAATACAAGTGTGCACTGTACAGACATTCTGTAGAGATATTACTTGCTGCTGACATGGTCCTTAGTTACCAGAGAATAACACAGATCACCTACCCCTCACTATTCTAAAGAAAATGATTATGAAACAAGTCACCTGCTCAAACTGCCTAGATGGAATGGGGAAATAACATATGTCCCCTGCTACCATGGTCCTTTGTGATTGGAGAATCACACAGATCACATTTAGAGATCGGAATAAAATACAGGTCAACTGCCCAAATTGTCTTTAGGAATTGGAGAATAACAGATTACCTTATCCACACCCCCTATAGGCAGTGGATAATGCCATAGGTCACCTGTCCACTCTAACCTGTGAGAATGGAGAATAACATAGGACTCCAAACCAAACAGTCAACAGGAATGTAGAATAACTCAGATCACCTGCCCATGTTGTCCTTAGGAAGTGGAAAATAACACATGTCATCTGTCCACATCGTCCTGAACAACAATGATATAGGCCACCTGCTCACTCTAACTTGAGCAAACGGAGAATAACACAGATCATCCACCAAAAATGTCTGTAGGGAATGGAACATAGGACAGGTCACCTGTCAGCGCTATATGTAGACAATGGAGAATAGCATTCTTTATTTCCTCTGAAAAAAGAACTGTTGTCAGCTTGACTGATTGTTGAATCTGCAAAACCCACTTTGTGTTTCACAAGATTGGAAATGACCAAAGGGGGTGAAGTTTTCCTAACCCCTATGCAAGTACACAATAGAGATACAGATCCATATAATCTTACAAACAGAGGCTTTGAGGGTTGTTGTACAATTTAGACATTCTATCCCAACTTTATCATGAAGCCTAAATTCCTCTATGGTGGGAAGTTCTATATAACATGGGCAATTCCTAAGGTGTGATTATGTCAATTTTATTTGTGGTAATTCAATTTATTATGATTGTAATTCTCTTTATTTTACCCTGAACAGTGAGATGGATTTTTAGACAATATGTTAAAGACTTAGAATCATAGAATGGTTACAGCACAGAAGGGGACCATCGGTCCATCATGACTTTGCCAGGTCTCTCTAAAAATCCTTAGTCCCACTCCCCTGCCTTTTTCCCATAGCCCTGCAAATCTTTTCTCTACAAATAATTATTCAATACTCTTTTGAATGCCTCGATTGAATCTGCATCCACTGTACCCTCAGGCAGTTAGTTCCAGATCCTAACCACTTGCTGCTAAAAAAGTTTTTCTTGTCACTGTTGCTTCTTTTGCTAATCACCTTAAATCTGTGCCCTCTGGCTCTCAATCCTTCCACCAACGGGAACAATTTCTCCCTATCTACTCTGCTCAGACTCCTCATAATTTTGAATATCTCTATCAAATCTTCTCATAATCTTCTCTTCGCCAAGGGGAACAACCCCAGCTTCTCCATGTAACTGATTTGTGCACATATAGCCCCAGGTCCTTCTGCTCTTGCACTTCCCTTTAGAATTGTATCCTTTCTTTTATATTACCCCTCCACATTCTTCCTACCAAAATGAATCACTTTACACTTCTCTGTTTAATTTCACCTGCCACTTGTCCACCCATTCCATCAGCCCATGTTCTTTTGAAGTCTATCACTATCCTCCTCATAGTTTACACACCCAAGTCTACATCATGCTTTGCATCACCAACTGTTGTGCGAGCTGGTTGCAGTTTTGTTATTTAATTGTGATTTCTTGTATGGAGAGTGGCACGCAGGAGCACCATGGTGCAGGTGAATACTTGACTTAGCCCATTTCCACTTGAGGAGAGATTGAAGGGTTGCTGGTCCTTCAGCATCATCAATGAACATGATGGACTGCTTGTCTGCTCTATGCAAGAGCCCCTTGCCACAAGGTCATGAGAAAATATTGAGACTTCAAAGCAAATTGAGGTTGATACTCTATGCAACAACTCAAAATCCTAGATGATTGTCAGGAGGAAGTATGTCAGCAAACCCATGTGTGTGGTGAAGCCATGTCTTTAAATTAGCGCCGCTCAAAATATATTGTACAAAACCATGACTACAGCAGGATTTAATTTATCACTTTGTTAATCGAAGCTTGTTCGATGTTGATATGTAAGGAGAGATGAGATATACAGGACGTATGACACCTAAGCAGAAGTGCACACCCATAATCAAGAGATTCTGATGAAGAGGAGACATCATTAGATGTCTAGAAACACTGGGAAAGAAGGAACTGAATTTGACAAAGACTGAGGATCTGATCAGTTTGAAGTCTTGATGTGTTACTCTCCCAATCAAGGTTGAATTACTCCTTAATTGTAGTTGGCTGCTTCAATAATAAAGTGAATCATCACTGGACAAAATAACATATGATAATGAATTGTGTTATGGCACAGCTGATGGTAAATGCCGAGCTGCCCAAATCCTAGAGGGAAACTTGAAACAGCTGCCAAATTGGTTTTTGCAATTTGTATAGTATGAGGAGAGGTTCTGAAATCAGGAAATGATGTCTCTGACTACTTGTGATGATTTTATAGTAAAGTAAACACTTATTAAAAGAATAAACAAAAAAACACAATTACACTTAAACACAAGAATGGTTTCACACAGTAAACAGCACCTTAAAACAGTTCAACAAGATCTTAACTTAACTACCCTCAGAGCTTCCCCTTTTTTGTTCAGCAACTATCCTCATAGATTCTAAAATCTATGGAATTCCAGTAATTTTTGCCACACAGGGCCTTTTTCCCATGGGGTGTCCTCTGAGGTTGACAGCAATTGGGTCTTCAGGTCTGGCCTTGTTCACACTGTCTTCAGGGAGTTCTGACCAGCTATCCTGCTGTCTTCTGGGAGATCTAAGCGGCTACACCCTCACATAGGCTTCAGTATTTCCTTAAATGCATTCTTTTTCTTTGATCTCTC
The DNA here is from genome assembly GCF_964194155.1 of Cetorhinus maximus. Lineage (NCBI taxonomy): Eukaryota > Metazoa > Chordata > Chondrichthyes > Lamniformes > Cetorhinidae > Cetorhinus > Cetorhinus maximus. Next base: position 46,283,749 of record NC_135888.1, on the reverse strand, counting down.
TATTGTTTCAGCTAGTCTCTTCAGAAATGCTTAGTTCCCAGAATTGATTAAATCCTTTTTTTACTTTAGCTCTTAGACTTGTAAAAACAAACTGACCCTATCTTTACCTCACTTCCTTACACCTTTTTACAACCTGCATATATTCCCTTTGAACTAAAACAACTCAACTCAAACCACTCCTGTTATTGTTTTATGTAAAACTCTGATTGAAGTTCCCCTTGGCTCATTAACATGTCAAAACCACTTGTTACTGTTGACTTTAGACCCTTGCCATCACTCTAGCTCTTAATCCAATTACAGCCTGACTTCCAGTACATAAGAAAATATGCCAGGATTATTACCGGAAGAAAAATATTAAAATTCCTCGTTTTCTTGACAATTGATAGAATAACCTGTAATCCTACAGCAAGTGACCTGTGTTATTCTCCATTGTCTGCAGTCTGTGTGGGCAGATGATTTGCGTTATTCTTCATACTTCATATGTGACCTGTCTGCTTATCTGTATTGCACAGCTGTCTCCAGATGTTCCTTTGCTTTAAGCATACTTTTAAATCTCTTGTTGCACTCAGCGAGACTCACAAATTATTTCATTTCAGGCAAGGATCCAGTGGACGCCTGGTATGAAGAAATTAAAGACTACGACTATAGCAATCCTGGATTTGCCACCGCAACTGGTAAGTGTCTTTATCTTCTAATCATCTTCTGGTTACAACCTCAGTGCATTCATTCATGCCTTATCCCTGTAGCTATCTGTAGATTGGGAACACCATCCTCCTTTGTTCAGCTGCTCTGACTGCTTCCTGTGATTCACGCTTTATGCCATGTGGTGTTATATCCATGTCTCAACTTCTCTTCAGCATTCACAACATGCTGTATCTCAGAGCTGAACTGGTCCTCAGTTCCATTTCATCTTTTGCCTCATCAGGTGTTTTAACTAAAAGTTTTTTCTCTTGTTATGTGTCAAGGACTGCAAACTCCAGTGTCATGTGGAGATCAGCATCCCTCTTGATCCTTCTTCTGCTTCATTTTCATGCAACTCAACCCTCCTTACAATCTAACCCAATGTAGTGCTTTCAGTATCCATTCTGAACTTCCTCTCTTTGATCTTGTATGATCAGTCCTCAACTATGGTCTCAGCTTCATCTCCTTATACCCACAGCTGAATGAATATCAATATTTACACAATGCTAAGTTCTTCTCCCATGATCTAGCTTTTGGCTAATACTTTGACCAGGGGTAGAATTTTTCGCGCAGCATGCGGGCGCGAGCCCCACACGCTCGAGCGTAAAATAGCGCACGATGACATCAGGAAATATTGCACTCGTGCAATATTTCGGTCTGTGGGCACACGTATGTGCCAGAGCCATGCCCGCCATTAATGAAGAGGCCACTAAAGGCCATTAAAAGCCAATTGATGCTGATTTTTTGTTGCCTGTGCGATTTTGCACTCGTCGCATGGGCAAAATGGGCAGGCGGCCAGCTGTCAATTTCAAAAACCTCATCCACAGGTGGGATAAAAAAGGGCGGCAGCATTGCAAGTGTGAGTAGTGAGGGGTTTGGTAGATAGTTTACTGCTGGTGACTTATTGGTACTTGGCAGCTTTATCTCTGTTTGGGGCTTCATTCTCAGCATTTCCAGTCTTCATTTCAGGTCTCCTTGGTGTCTCCAAGGCCCCCGAGGACTCAGAGCGTGTGGACCCTTCAAGGTATCACAAAGCCTTCTGTGACCCTGGTAATGGGGATTGTGGTCTCTGCTGGTGGCATCTCCTCTGGGGAGGAAGAGAGGGGCAAAAGGGAGAGGAGGCTAGGTGTCCCAATGCAGCTTCCAGGAGAAGACCTGTGGGAGGGGATGTGCCGGCACAAGAGGTGCAGGGCCAGCACGTAGTCCAAGGTGGAAGGGGCCACAGAAGACGCCACTATCCTGCTGCCAGGATATACAGGTGGCGTTGCAGCTACCTCAATATGTCTGAGGTGCAGTGCTAAAGGAGGCTCCCCCTCTCAAGGGAGGCAGTGACCTCCATTTGTCAGATGATTGGGCCCGAGATCACCTCCAACTGTGTGGGTAGAAACCTCATGCCAGTGGCTCTGAAGGTCACAGTGGCCCTCAAATTCAATGCCTCCAGCTCTTTCCAGGGTTCAGTGGGGGATCTGTGTGGAGCCTCCCAATCAGTTGTCCACAGTTGTGTCAAGCTGGTGACAGAAGCTCTGTTCAGGGGGGTACTGACCTTTATTCTTTACCGTATGGACGAGACCAGCAGGTGAGCCCGGTGCCTTCATCAACAGGAAGGGATTCCATTCCATGAACGTACAGATAGTGTGTGACCACAGGATGCATATTCTGCAAATCTGTGCAAGGTAACCTGGCAGCTCCCATGACGCTTACATCCTGAGACACGCCCAGGTCCCGAGGCTCTTCAGTGCTCCAGCCCAACTGGTTGGATGGCTGCTGGGTGACAAGGGCTATCTGTTGAAAAGGTGGCTCATGATGTCTCTCTGCCACCCAAGAACAGAGGCAGAGCAGGGTTATAATAGGAGCCATGTCTCCACAAGGGTGGTGGTAGAGAGAACCATAGATCTTCTCAACATGTACTTCCGATGCCTGGACTCTTCAGAGGGTGCACTACAATACCCCCCAGAACAGGTGTCACTGATCGTGGTTGTATGCTGCGCTCTCCACAATCTGGTACTGGCAAGGGGAGACCCACTGGAGGAAGAGGATCTTGATGCAGCTGCACAGGCCACTGATGATGAATCCAGTATTGAATCAGAAGAGGAGCACAGTTAGGAAAACGCTGAAGGCATGGAGCTAGACCTTGGTAACCTCTAGGGAGGCAGGGACACCAGGGACGCCTTGATCCAATGCTCCTTCAGCTAGGCTACCAAAGATCTGCTTCAACCTCACACCTGAGCTGCCGCCTCCATCCTAGATGTCTGAAATGACCCTTTCATTTGCACCCAAAGTCCACTCAATGCCTGTGCAATAAAGTATCAAATTACTCATGTCCAGCATCGCACACTGACGTACCCTGCACCAGGAAGAAAAACTGTGAAGCATACTCAGGCCATCAGAACCAAAGCAAATTTAATGTTATTGTCACATTGAAATCAATATGACATGACCATTACTTGTGTGGGTGCCCACACCAGTAGACATATAAACCAAACATAAATGAACAGAAAATCACTGGTGAACTATCCTTCTTGTGCTCATGGTGCCTTTAACTTATGCTTGCAAGTGCTATGTCTTGGTGCCCCCGCCTCGCTGGCACTGGCATTGGAGGCAGTGTGCTGATTCTGCCATCTTGTTGGCCTTGGTGACCTTGGCAGTTGCCCTCTGGGCAGTGGTGTAGGGGTAGGTGTTGAGGAATGGAGTAGGTTGGGGGATAGATGTTGGGGGATGGAGTTGGTGGGGGTGTAGGTGTTGAGGAGATAGGGGAGTGGGGGGTAGGTGTTAAGGGATGGAGGAGTGGGAGTTGGGTTGAGGGATGGAGTGGGAAAGGGGATTGAGTGGGCGTGTGCAGAGGGAATGGAGGGAGTTTGTGTGAGGGGGATGGAGAGGGTTGAGGAGATGATTTTGGAGGGTTGAAGGGGGAAAGTGTGGAGGTTTAGGTGTGGAGGGAGTGAAGTTCTGCTGGTATGTATTCATACAGCTCAATGCTGAGTCATCCCCATGTCACAGTGCGGTGCGCACTCAGAGATGCACACACACCACTCTCTCTCACACACACATGCGCCCCACTTTCACCACTCACACACATGAACCCCAAAACACACACGCGCAAAGGCATTCAGACAAGTGCTCATGATGGTCTGGATGGTATGGGTCCTGCAGTTGTTATCTTCAACTGTGTATTTGCCTGTTCCCAGCTCCTGGATTCAGCCTCTGTCTTCTTAAGCCTGCCTGTACTTCACTGCTGAACGCTAATGGCTCTGTGTCATTTATATGCTTTCAACCAGTGCGAGTTTCCCCAGGAACCTCAAGTTCCCATTTCTGTTTCTGTTTCCATTTTGGTTTTATTTTTCCAGAAACCTGAAGGTTCAGTTTCCCTTTCATTTAGCATTTCAGTTCCAGTTAGGGTCTATCTTAAGTAATGCAAGCTTTGAAACCACAGATTCCATTACAATAGACACTTAAGAGCACATATGTGCAGTCACATGCACGCACAAATACTTAACATACATTACATTAACTGTTGACTTGTTTTGTCCCCATTAGGCCACTTTACACAGCTGCTATGGAAAGATACTAAAGAAATGGCAATTGCCTACTCGGTGAGCGGACAGGTAGCAATCTCGGTGGCCCATTACTCCCCAGCCGGAAACATCACCAATGAGGGGTATTTTGAGGCTAATGTTCTGCCTCTTGCTGCTGCACCAGAGGAGCCAGCTGCAGGTAGGAGCTGGATGGGAGGCATAGGGGTAACCTCACCCTCATAGTAGCAGTCAGGGAATAATTCTGCATAATGGGTAACTGAGGCCACTCGTGGATTGTCTCTGACACTTATTGGTCACTATGGTGCCTGATAGTTCCTGGGTACTGGGAGGAAGATGTTGTGCCTGTTGTGACCTGTTATATAAGCGGGGACTGATATCAGTAAAATAAAATGAATATCTTCAGATGTCTTTAATGGTGAGCCCACATACAAACCTTCAGCAGCTCATTCGGTGTACTGACCTCTAAACTGATTCCTGATCTCCTTAAAGCTGAGAACTGCAGGTGTCTAGAGCGCCTCAATCAGGTTAAATCTCTTAGAAAAAGAGCCCCTGCCTAGGCAATCTTTCCTGATAGGTAGAACTTCTCAGTTCTTGTATCCTTGTAAATGTTTTTGCACCTTTGCCATTGCCTCTATATCATCTTCATGATATGGTGATCAGAGTAACGCAGATATCATTCCATTATTAGGAGGATGTAAAAGTGACAGAAATGGTCTGCTGTGTTTTTTACCAGGAAAGCGGAGCTAAAGTTATGAAGAAAGAAATTGAGACTTTTTGTACTCGAGGCAAGAAGGTTAAAAGGGTAAATTGATGGAGGCCCTCAAAATCCTGATGACGTTAATGGCGAGATTCTGAGTAAAAAGAGGGCACAGATTATAAAACCAAATAAAGGAGGGGTGGCAAAATTCTTTCTTGCACAAGGGGAATTAGAGTGTAGAATTCACAAACTGGCAGAATCCAGAATTCTTTAAAAAGAGTCAGGCGCTTGCTTGAAAAAGGAGGAATATGTGAAGCGTTTTGGTGAGCAGGCAGCACTTGGCATTAAAGATGGTTCACTTGGAGAAGAATTCCAGCACAGGCACAGTTGAGTGAATGGCGTGTTTCTGTAGGGAATGTTCTCTGATTATCCCTGTGTGTTTCCACCCACAGAAGTAGAGGCAGCACCAGAAGCAGATGAACCTGAAACTCTAGCTGCTGAGCCAGAACCTGCAGGTAGGAATGCAAATAGTGAAGAACAACTGGACAGTCACATCAATAATGTGACAACTAGAGCAGGTCAGGGTATTTTGTGCTGAGTGACTCACCTGCTGACTCCCCAACCCCCTTCACTGCCTAGAATGCACAAATCAGGAGTGTTATGGAATGCTCTCCAATTGCCTGGATGTGTGCAGCTGCAACAATGTTCAAGACACTCAACAAAATCCAAGACAAAGTAATCTGTTTTACTGGCACTCCACCCATTAACCTAAATATCTACTCTACCCACCATGACCATACTATGGCCACAGTGTGTCCTAATCACAGGATACACTGCCACAACTCACCAAGGCTTCTTTGATAGCTCCTCCCAAACCCACTACCTCCACCAACTAGAAAGACAGGGGCAGCAGATATATGCAAAGACCATTGCCGCCAAGTTTCCCTCCAAGTCACCCACCATCCTGACTTGGACATGCATTGCAGTTCCTTCATCATTACAGGGTCAAAATCCTGGAGCTCTCTACCTAAAGGCACCGTGAGAGCAGCTTCAGCCCACAGACTGCAACAATTAAAAAAGACAGTACAACAAACCCTACTCAAAGGCAACTATGGATGGGCAATAAATGCTGGCCTTGCTAGCAACACCCAGGAGGCAAAAAATTGTGTGACAAAATGAATAGCTAATCAAGGTTGACAGGGAATATAAAATCCTCAAAACAAAACATTTTAGGAACAGGAGAAGTATTAAAGCCAACCAGCTCAATCATTCCTCAGATATCAACATAATCTACATTCCTACACCCATTCCCACACACAGCCGCTCCAACTCGCATATACACACACACACCCCCTCCGCATACACCCTCGCTACACATACACACATAGACACCCGCGAGACACACACATACGCCCTCCCACACACCCCTGCGACATACATACGCATACACGCACTTGCACATGCACTCCACGACACACACACACACACAAACCCCCTCCCACATCCCCTCCCATACTCACACACTCCTACATACACCCTTGCTTCCTCAGCCCCTTCTACACACACCGCCCGCTCCACACCCTCCCATGTAGACACACCCTCCTTCTCACAGCCCCTTGCACATATGCACCCTTCCATATACACCCCGCCCACAGATACACCCTCCCACACATACACCCTCCCTCCCATATACACGTACCCTCCCACATATACATCATCTCTCCCATAGCCCCATCCACACACGCCCTTGGTCACACAAATCCACGCCCATACACACCCACGCCCACCCACATACCCTCCTGCCAAGACACCTTCACACTAACACACATTCCCATCTCCTCATGTACTCACCCTCTGAAACATTTACCTAGCTACCCTACCATTCAATCTCTTTTCTCTCAAAAACTTTGTATGGTTGTCTCTATGTTCACCTCCTCCAGAACCAGAGGCAGCACCAGAACCAGAACCAGAGGCAGCACCAGAACCAGAACCAGAGGCAGCACCAGAATCAGAACCAGAGGCAGCACCAGAACCAGAACCAGAGGCAGCACCAGAACCAGAACCAGAGGCAGCACCAGAACCAGAACCAGCACCAGAACCAGAACCAGAACCAGAACCAGAGGCAGCACCAACACCAGAACCAGAACCAGAACCAGAGGCAGCACCAGAACCAGAGCCAGAGGCAGCACCAGAACCAGAGCCAGAGGCAGCACCAGAACCAGAGCCAGAGGCAGCACCAGAACCAGAACCAGAGGCAGAACCAGAACTAGCAGCAGCACCAGAACCAGAACCAGAACCAGAGGCAGCACCAGAACCAGAACCAGAGGCAGCACCAGAACCAGAACCAGAGGCAGCACCAGAACCAGAACCAGAGGCAGCACCAGAACCAGAACCAGAGGCAGCAGCCAGAACTGAGGAACCTACATCTGGAGGTAGGATAACAGATACTGGTATACTCTTTAATAACTATTTGAGGCTGACGTACAACATCAAATTCTTGGAACATTAATCATTCTAGTGTCAGAAAAAGGCTGTTAGGGCCAGACAGCTCAATAGTTTATAAGGGATTGACCTTCACCATTCACCACTAGTGAACCTTCTCAACTACTCACCTACTAATTTACTGAATAGTGTCCTCAACTAAACCCTCTCAACTACTCACATTCTCACCTACTTAACATCTCATCTCAAAGTTATCACATACCCAACCTTCCCTCCTCTCACTTACTCTTCTCAGCACCTCAGCTTCTCTCTTACTCTGCCTCGTCACTTACACACATATGCAGCTTCTCATCTTCTCACCTTGTTATGATCTCCGTAGAGACCAATAACTTTAAAAGAAGAAATTTGAACTTCCAGTTAATAGCAGAACAGATGACATGACAATATTTCATGTTTTAAGACTTTTACTAGACTTAAAAGCACTCAGGATTAAACATTATTTTTGTAGGTAACTTATATTTTAAACTACAGAACTTTTTACACAACTAAAAAGCCCACTATTAGGTACTGTTTATGTTACACTGTCCTTTAAGCAGACATTCAATTCTACAGGAACTAGTTCAAAATGATTCTTAGCTTCTGAGGGTTTGCTTCTGATATTTTCCTGGAAACTTTTATCTCCAGAACTGTGTTTCATGGTGCGAGTTTTCCTGGAGACTTCTCCCTCTAGCTAAAGCTAGACAAATCTCCCGGCCTGTTTTAAGTCCTCATGAATTTGGTCTTTCCAGTCCAAGCACGAGCTTCCGTTCACATTCCCATGCAGTGAACCACAGAAACCTTCGGCTTCTAGCTGCCCCCTCTCCCGGACCCTAGCAAACTGACATAGCAGAAGGAGGCCATTCAGCCCATCGAGGCTGATCATTCACTTCAATCCCTTTTCCCCACACTATCTCCATATCCCTTTATGTCATTGTTATTTAGAAATCTTTCAATCTCTGCTTTAAACATATTCAATGACTCAGCGTCCACAGCCCTCTGGGGTAGAGAATTCCAAAGATTCTCAGCCCTCTGAGTAAAAAAAATTCCCCTCATCTCAGTCCTATGTGGCTTCCCCCTTATTCTGAAGTTGTTTCCCCTGGTTCTTGACTCCCCAACCAGGGGAAACATCTTACCTGCATCTACCCTGTCTATCCCTTTAAGTATTTTGTAGGTTTCAATGAGAACACTTGTCTCTCTTTGAAACTCCAGAGAATACAAGCCCAGTTTCCCCAATTTATCTTCAAAAGACAGTCCCGCCATCCCCGGAACAAGTCTGGTGAATCTTCATTGCACTCCCTGTATGGCAATAATATCCTTTCTGAGTCAAGGGACCAAAACTGCACACAATACTCCAGGTGCTATCTAACCAATGTTCTCTACAATTGAAGCAAGGCTTCGCTGCTCAAATCCTCTTGCGATAAAGGCAAACATACCATTAGCTTTCCTAATTGCTTGCTGCAGCTGCATGTCAGCTTTCAGTGACTTCTTATGAGGACATCCAGGTTCCTTTGTACATCTAGACTTTCTAACCTCATACCATTTAAGAAATACTCTGCACATCCGTTCCTCTTAGCGAAGTGAATAACCTCACATTTTTCCACGTTATATTCCATCTGCCATTTCCTTGCCCACTCAATAAGTTTGTCCAAATCCCCTTGAAAATGCTTTGCATCTTCCTCACAACACAATCCTACCTAGCTTTGTGTCATCCGCAAACTTGGAAATATTACATTTGGTCTCCACATCCAAATCATTGATATATATTGTGAACAGTTGGGATCCACATACTGACCCTTGCAGTGCCCCACTAGTCACAGCCTGCCAACACAAGAATGACTCGATTATTCCTACTCTCAGTTTTCTGCCTGTTAACCAACCCTTTTCCATGCCAGTATATTACCTCCTATCCCATGTGCTTTAATTTTGCTAACTAACCTCATGTGGGAGACCTTATCAAAAGCCTTCTGAAAATCCAAGTGTACTGCGTCCACCGACTCCCCTTTATCAATTCTGTTTGTAACACCCTCAGGAAACTCCAGCAGGTTCATCAAACATGATTTCCCATTCAGAAATCCATGTTGACTATGCCCAATTAGATCATTATTATCCAAGTGTCCATTTATCACATCCTTTCGAACAGAGTCTGTCATTTTCCTTACTACTGATGTAAGGCTAACAGGTCTATAATTCCCGTTTTCTCTCTCCCTCCTTTCTTAAATAGTGGGGTGACATTTGCTACACTCCAATCTTCAGGAACTGTTCCAAAATCTGTAGAATTTTGGAAGATAATCACCAATGCATCCACCATCTCCATAGCTACCTCTTTCAGCACTCTGGGATGTAGAATGTCAGGTCCCAGGGACATATCAACTTTCAGTCCCATTAATTACTCTATACAACCTTCTTACTAATATAACTGTCTTTCAATTCCTCAATCTCCCTAATTCCTTGGATCTCAAATTCTGGGAGATTTCTTGTCTTCCTCAGTGAAGACAGACACAAAGTAATAATTTAGCTTCTCTGCCATTTCTCTGTTCCCCATTATAAATTGTCTTGACTCTGCCTTCAACGGACCCACATTTGTCTTAGCCAAACGTTTCCTTTTTACACACTTAGAGAAGCTTTTACAGGCCATTTTTAAAATGTTTTTTGCTGGTTTACATTCATATTCTATTCTCCTTTTCTTTTAAGTTTCTTGGTCCTCCTTTGCTATATTCTAAAGTCCTCCCAATCCCCAGGTTTACTCTTATTTCTGGCAACTTTATAGGCCTTTTCTTTTAATCTTATATAATCCTTAACTTCCTTTGTTAGCCACAGTTGACTGACTTATCTTTTTTGGTTTTTGTGCCTTGAAGGAATGTATAATTACTGTAAACTATGTAATAATTCTTTAAAGACTATGCCAGTGTACCATCATACCTTTTAATGTATTTGCCCAATCCACCTCAGCCAATTTGCCCCTCGTACTTTCATTATTTCCTTTTTTCAAGTTTAACACCCTGGCTTAAATTGAACTATCTCACTTTCAAACATATTGTAAACTTCTATTATGTATGGTCACTCATCCATAAAGGTTCTTTTACAACAAGATTATTAATTAGCTCTTTCTCATTACATAATACTAGATCTAAAATAGCCTGTTCTCTAGTCGGATCATCAACATACTGCTACAGAAAACCATCCCTAAAACACTCCAGAAACTCATCCTCCACAGCATTAGTTCTCATTAGGTTTACCCAGTCTATATGCAGATTGAAGTCACCTATGATTATTGTATTACCCAGGCTTCTCTAATCTCCTGATTAATACCATGCCCCACACTACCACTATTGTTTGGTGGCCCATAAATAACCCCTACTAAGGTTTGCTGCCCCTTGCTGTTTCTCAGCTCCACCCAATTAAATTCCACAGTTTGTTCTTCCAATCTGAGATCCTCCCTTACTAATGTACTGATCCCATTCCTTATTACCTCCTTTTCTTTCCTGCCTGGCCTTCCTAACCTTGCCTGTGAGTTTGTAGGGATATCTTAGAAACCCTTCCCCTGACAAAGCCCATCTCCATGGCAATAAGAATCACATGGGCTTTATATCCAAGTAGAAATGCTAATTATCTATCCTTGAGACCCAAATCTGTTTATCTTGTAAATGAATGGACAGTTTAAAGCACAACTGTTTGCAACCTAATATTCTCAACACTTTTCTGGGATTTTGGAGGCTCACAGTCTATCCATTGTTAGCACACAGGCTGCTGCCATTATCTCCAAGTGTAAACACCTTGAATCATCTTCTCAATAAAACAATCTGAGCCCCCTTTAATTTCTAACAATCAAACCACCCAGGCTTTCTGCCAGGTAGACTACTGAACAGATCACATGACCTCCTTCATTTTACCTTAAATTAAAGATACAGCCCCAAAATATAACAATCTTATAAACCTCATAATTGTAACAACCTCCTCAACCTTCTCAACTAAATTTTAAAGGGAACATTGATTCTTAACTTCTAATATCTTATTCTACTGAACCTTTTTACCTACTGACCTTTTCATCTACTTACTCTATTCACTGACTCACCTTCTCCCAAACACCCTTCTTACCTCTACTTTTTCACATTCTGCTCTAGTTGGCCTTCGCTTCTTCTTACCTACCTCACACACACCTACTTACCCTGCTTACCTTGTCTGTGACTCTGCCTTTTCGCCTACTCTATCATCTAGTCACCTTCTGAACTTATGTGTTCAACCTTGTGACTCAGCCTGCTCACCTTCTCTGACACTCCATATACACCTACTCAACCTACTCACCTCACTTGCTCACCCACCCATTTATGAACCTAATCAACCTACCCACTTTCTCACCTTATCATCTAGCCACCGACTTAGCGTTCGCATGTATTCCCTACTCAGCTTTCTGACCTACTGAATTTCTCACCTTCTGAACTTTTTAGCTTTCTCAGTCCACACAACCACTCACCTGCTCAACCTTCTCAACTACAAAACATTCTCATCTACTCAAAAGCTCACCATCTCACCAGTTGCTACTCACCTATACAAGCTTCTGACATATTCACTTGCAGAAGCTTCTCACTTATTCACCTTCCTTTTTACTCACCGACTGAGCATTAGAACCTGCTCATTGTCTTCATCTACTCAGCCTTCTTACCCCCTCACCAATGATAACTTCTAATCTTATCCTGTACAGAAGCTTCTCACTTATTGAACATTCTCACCTACTCAACATTTCACCTTTTTACCTACTCAATTACTCACCCTTCTCATCTATTCAATTTATCCCATTCTCACCTATTCTCTGCTCATCTACTCAATCTTCTTTCTCGCCACAGCAGCTCATCACCCACGCACCTTTTCACCACTCAACAACTTACTTTCTTACCATCTCACCCACTCAACTACTCAACTTTCTGACCTATTTAGCAATCTCATTCCTTCATGCACATTCTGTTTATTATAAAATCCGGGCTTTTTTTACTTGAGTAGTAAAATCACTCATTGGTTCTAGTTACAGTCAATTTATTCTTTACTTCAGCATACAAACTGATCTACTAGTGGAGTGTATTAGCAGATATAGCACAATTGAATGCAGGTGTGCATTTTTCTCATTGTGCTACCTGAACAATTGAAAAATGTTTACTCTTAATCAATATTTTTACTTAGCAAGCTTATTTCTTTTCCTTTCTCAGTCTTGATTGTTTCTTTTATTGCACATTGCTTTATATAGTAATCTTTTGCTGAATTTTTAGTACCTTGACTTCATCAGTGTGCATCAGTAACCTTCAACCAGCTCCACCCTGTGATCCAAGCTATAGTTGCAGTGTCTCTGTTGTTGTCAGGAACATTTTTTTGGCAGGATTTCAAATTCCAGCCCTAAGGCATTACTTCAGTCTTGAACACTGACTGTGGGTAGGATAATCTTTAACTATCTCTCTCCAGCTCTCATGTATCAATATAGATTACTGTTTTATTAAGTTACCTCATAATGGGTTACCTCTTAGCATTGAAAATCCAGGCTTCCTTTCAGTTCGCCAGTTATCTCTTTACCTCTGCTTATATTTTCTATATCCCTTATTGTCCATCTTACACAGCATAATGCAATGATCAGAATTACCAGTACCATCACTTGCGCTATCACCAATCCTATCTGACATAATCTAGCCTACAGGGGTAATTCCCCATTCACGGCCACCTTTTACCATTCATGATTTCCTGGTTTCTTCACTGTCGGTTTCATTTGCTTATTGTGGCATGTGCACAGTATATTTTTTTGCAAGGTTCTCCTTCTATGGATTATGAATTTCAGACAGAGGGATAAAGAGGGTATCCAATGTGTTGGATTGCTTGAATTGCTTCTTTCTCCAAAGGCAGTTTTACTTGGAGGTAGGTTGCATTATGATGGTGCAGCATATTAAGAAATAGAGATGGTTCAAGTAAGTTATATTGGTATTTATGTGTGTTAGGAATGAGTTTTAGCTTTAATGTTTAGGTGATGTGTGTTAGGAAATGGTCAAGTTGAGTTTTAGTTTCACTTCGAAAGGTGCCTGCATTTCTAATGAGAGTTTACGACTGTAAGAGAAGTTAAGCAAACACAAGAGTAGAAAACTGGGCTGTTGCCTAGCAACAGGGGTCCAGAGAGGCAGGCACAGACACATACAGAAGAAACTAGAAACAGCGGTATTTGTGTTCGGTTTTGAAGACAGCTGCCAGGCAGAAGCAGCCTAGAAGGCTCAGATAGCCAGTTCCAAGCTAAAGTTGGTTGAAAGTAGCAACCAGGAAGAGACTGCAGCAAAGGGAACATATAACCCATCCCAAGCTAAAGAAGAAAATCCCCAAGAATCCAGGGGAGTGGAACAGGAGAAAGTCCCAAGCAGACCTTATAGTCAAAAGAAGAACAGGAACCTGGGGAAAGGTCCTGTTAAGTGAACTTAAGAGTGAGGGGCAGGGAAAGGCTTCAAGCTTAAAGCTCCAAGCTGCAGGAAGCAAAGTCAAAGCGATATAAAGTCTTGTGAGAAGCCAGAAGGTCCAAAGAAACAACTGAATGTCTGTAACTCTTTGCTATGGGCATCTGAAGCAGTGGTGTACTGTTGACAGCTGAGTCAGTGAGAGAGAGAGTGTGTGGAGGAAAGCTTGAATGCTGGTGGTAACCCAGGGGAGAGGAACATTGAAAGGAGAGTTCGAAACCCTGGAGGTAAACCCTTGTGGAAAGCACCTGAGAGAAAGCGTTGGTTTGGGAGAAAATTCTAAGGCGAGTTCTTGGAAAATGGAGATTGGAAAACCTTGTGTGAAAGATGGAATTCAGTGAGACTGGTTAGTTCACGATGTAACAAGCATCTGGGAGGTGTTGAGGAGAGATCCATAGCATCTGTCTGGGGTGGCATCTGTCACTTGGTTTCAGAGTGTGGTGTGTCTGACTGCAGGTTGCCAACTGGTTTATGTGGACTGTATTTACTGTGAACATTTGAGTATAAGATAGCTTTTGTAACTTGCATTATCCTTACAAATCTGTATATATCTATAAAGGTATAGTTGTGGGTGAAGGCGTATTGTAATATAGTTCATTTTTTCTTGTTTAAGAAATATTTTATGCTTTTGTTAAAAGTTAATTAGCTAACTCCGGTGACTCTACTCAGTAGCCCCTCTCAACGTATCTAAACAAACAAATAAAAGTTAGAATCTATCAAGCTGAGTTCGACCCTGGGATCAGGCTTGTCCAGTGGTAACCTCAGCTGGAGATCATAACAAAGTTGGGGCTCTTGCGGAATTTGAAATGTGGACAGCGGGTGATTGGACGTGGAATAATAATTGGTCTTGGATTATCGTTATAAAGTAGGATTGGAAATCCTTGAACATTGGTGTGATCTGTGAATTTTTATTAAACAAGTACGTGGAGGTAAAGCGGTACTGGACATAGGAATTGGAGTTGCTGTGAGGTATATTATACTAGTTGGAATCTGAAATGGCTTTGAAAGTTGCTAAGGCTTTTTTATAGATGGAAAATGACTGGTTTACAGAAATTTACCAGGAGTAAGCTAATGAAATTGGTGGATAAGCTGGAGTTAGAATTATCTGAAGGGGCAAAGAAAGCAGACATAGTTGAGATAATAGCACAGCATTTAAAACTGAAAGAGATACTAGAGAGACCACAATTTCCCTGGGGTGAGTCAATTGAGTTAGCTAAGATCCAGTTGCAAATGAAGCAGCTTGAATATGCAAGAGAAGAAAAGGAAAAACAAAGGGGATTTCAAAGACAGCTGTAGTGAACACGCAGTACAGTCCATTGCCTTTAAAGGCTACATTGATCCATCCCTCTTCCCAGACTCTTATTCATCTTAATATCGACTGATTTCTCATTAATTGTGAATGCACAGGCCAGAATGTGTATTTCTATAACCACTTTGCACCTGTAAACCCAAATGGTTTGTTTTAAGTTACAGTGTACAATATCTGGAGCTACTCATGTTCTGTCACCATTTGGTGCAGGCATTCAGGACCTCTACCAGAGTCTTCAGCTACTCCGATGGACTTTACCCTGATACACTTTCCAAGGTTCACTCATTCTTTGCTAACCCTGGCGTAGTGCCAATACCACTAGCATAATGTCCTCATCCCTGTCCTTGAGGGCCAAAATACTTTTCCTATCTGATGCATTATATTATAGTCTATAACCACGGTTCCTTATTCTCCATGAAAAAACAAAGGGAGTCAATTTTCCTCCATGTCACCTAACCTCCTGTGTCCCACATTTGTCACATATACTGCATGCAGGCTACACATGATACATCTAACAAGATCTTGATTCTGGTTAACCTCATTGTTTGCCTTTATCAGCTCATTTATTTTACCCTGGATCTTCCCCAGTTCTCACACTAATTCTTCCGTAGAAAATAATGTAATCTGATGCTCCCACCTTGTTGATTCATGTTTGCCAGTAATCCTTTTTAATTCCTCATTATTAGCTCATTGTGTGCCAAAATACTTTCTACATCTATTCTGTTTACTCCTGTTAATCCTATTGTGGCTCCTATTCCTATCCATTCCATAAGCTCTGATTTCCTTTGCAATTGAACTGATTTTCATATGTTCCATCTCTTTCTCGCCCCTTGGTTCCTGTTTTCTATTCTTTATGATCAATTCCCTTTTGAATTCTCCTACCATTTGTCTATTAATTATGAATATCTCGCTTCATATAATCCAATTGACATATTCAGCTAAATAACTAACAGGAGGAGGAGGCTCCACAAATATCCCCATCCTCAATGACCGGGGAGCCAAGCACATCAGTACAAAAGACAAGGCTGAAGTATTTGCAGCTATCTCCAACCAGAGTGCCAAATAGATCTTGACCTCCTCCGGAGGTCCCCAGCACCACAGATGCCAGTCTTCAGCCAATTTGATTCACTCCACGGGATATCAAGAAACGGCTGAAGGCACCGGATACAGCAAAGTCTGTGGACACTGACGATATACCAGCAACAGTACTGAAGACTTGTGCTGCAGAACTAGCCACGCCCCCTAGCCAGGCTGTTCTAGTACAGCTATAACACTGGCATCTACCCAGTGGAAAATTGCCCGGTATGTCCTGTCCACAAAGAGAAAGATAAATCCACCCTGGCCTATTATCGCCCCATCAGTCTACGCTCAATCATGAGCAAAGCGATGGAAAGTGTCATCAACAATGCTGTCAAGCAGCATTTACTCCGCAATAACCTGCTCACTGATGCTACATGTATGCCAATTCAGTATTTGGATCAGCATATGTCCCATCCCACCTGGTTCATGTCCTGGTCTCTCATTCTTCCCACGGAGCAGCCTTAGGGTCTCCTCAATATCTAAGCAATACTTTCAGAAATACATTTCAACTGTATCACAAATCCTTCTTCCACCTTTATCACATTGATTTTCTTCCTGTCCTTTGTAAGTATGACATCATTTTTCTTCACTCTCTACCTTTGCACTATTCCATGTGCAGTTTGTATTTGCCTGGGAATCCTTGTTAATAATGTACTAATGATATTGTTAAAAGACACAGGTGAAGCGCGTTGTTTAATTTCATACTTAGAGCATTTATAAAGTGAGACTACCAGGAGACCAGGTTAGTAGGTAGAAGGAAGACATATGTAATGCTGCATTCTGTAAATAAAGGAACTATCAAGAAAGGATTTACGTCTAGATTCATACTTTACCATATGGCTTCATCCATATGTTAAAACATCCACATCACATTATTAGGGGGCAGAAATTTAGACCAAAACAATTTAGTCCCACTTTGGATTGACTCTTTATCTGCAGAGCATTTTTCCCAATTCCCTGTTGGTTCACCTGATTCTACCCTTCAAAAGGTGACATTCTTGGAACTGGTACAGGTGTATTCAGGATGTACCTCCTGTTCTTTTTTTCATCCTTGTAGTCTTATCATGTCTAATATCAGGTTGACTGTACTTGTCCAACCCTACACATCTGTAAGTGCTGTTCGTCAATTGTGAGGATACAATTGTCCTGGACTCCATTCCCAGAATTGCTATTCCTCATCCAACATCTTTGTCACTCATTCAGTTGCTGACACAAAACCAAATGCAACATTTATTCTTAATTCAACATCCATGCCCTTCCTTTTATAAGGTTTGAATCACTATTGCCAGTTTTATTACTCTTGCAAAGTCTGTTAATTGAAATCCATATTTGTCACTAGGAGATTGCTTAAAGAAAGTTTTACAAATCTCTTCTCCATCCTAGGTTCACCCCAGATAGGCTGTAAATTCACAGCACACTACACTATTTGTATGACAGTTTCTGGGGGAAAGGGAAACAATCCAGTTCTTGAATTAAGGTCGTACTGAATTGTTATACCTTGTATCATTTCTCTCTGAAAAATTCTGATCAACAATTCAATCTTCATTTTTCCTAAGCTGCTAGATGTCTGATCGACAAATCCTGGGGATAGTGTCATTAGCATAAAAGGGGCAGATGCCATTTACGGCATATTATGGGTTGGTGCCAGAGAAGTGAGAATGGAAAGAACATATTAGCTGCAGAGCTGAATTGTTTTGTGGATGTTGTGATTTCTTTGTAGCCACTTTCCTAATATCAGTTTATTGCTCTGTAATTAATTGTCCTTAGAAGATCAGCATTGGGCCTCCAATTTCACTGTTGCTACAGTCACTCTGCCTGCTGCATGCAGGTGATATGAAAAAAAAAACCTACATTTATACAGCACCTTTCATGGCATCCCAAATCACTTTGTTGCCAATTCAGTACTTCTGTGTTTTAATTCTGGCGGAATGTAAGCAATGTTATCTAATGGTAGAGCAGGCTCAAGGGGCCAAATGGCTTATTCCTGCTCCTAATACATATGTTCGTATGTCAGGTGTCATTTGGATGGATGAGATGAGCTGGGATAGATGGCCTTTGACATCCGTAATTATTTTGTAAACAGATGGTAGAATCATGGCTGGAGTTCTTATGTTCTGTTTATTTTGTTGCTAATAAAAGTTTACTGTGAGCAGGCTTTCTGTGGTGAAATTGCCAGGACAGGAGTACATAATGGGCTCATAGTGAATCAGTAACCTATTTTACACTGCACAGGATTGTCAGGAATCTTTTCCATTGGCTTCAATCTTGTCCTTTTGTCTATTTACCTATTATCCCCCTCTATCTTGGTGCTTTTATCAGTTTTTTAAGGTATTGAAATATCGTGATGAAGTTTTGTGTTGCATAGTAGATTTTGAAAATATATTGTAGTGAGAAGCAGCAATCAGCAGAGTCTTCAGAATTGTTGATCAAGAAAACACAAATAGAATTGTGAATCATTCAGTCTTTGTCCTCTGGCCCCTTAAAAGTTGTGTCACACAGAGACATCTGAGGGTTCCAACACTTCTCATTGGCTGTGCAGACCGATGTTGTTCAATTATTTCACTCTGTTGCATAGGAGTAATTTGTTTTTTTTTACCCTGTGAGATTACTGATATAATAGAATCCAATTACACCCTTGTATTAAATAATTATATTGAATAATATCATGCACCTCAGAGAAAAAAAATTTTAAAATTCTTCTATAGAATGGGAAATTTCCTGTGCAGTTTATCTGTGTTACATGTATTTAATCTTTCCCCCAAATACGAATTTACTGTCACCGTGTCCATATGGTGTAATGTGCAGAACATGTTAGTGAGGGCTGAGGCAGTCACCAAAAGCAGTGTTGTCAGAAGAACATAAGGACTAGGAGCAGGAGTAGGCAATTCAGCCCCTCGAGCCTGCCCCGTCATTCAATGACTGACCTCATTTCGGCCTCAACTCCAATTTCCCACCCTCTCCCCATAATCTTTCAACCCGTTACTAATTAAAAATCTGTCTATCTCCTCCTTAAATTTATTTAACGAGCCAGCATTCACTGCACTCTGAGGTAGTGAATTCCACAGATTCACGACTCTTTGATAAAAGTAATTCCTCCTCATCTCTATCTACCACTCCTTAGCCTAAAACTATGGCCTCTCATTCTAGAATGCCCCACAAGGGGAAACATCTGCTCCACGTCTACTTTGTCTATCCCCTTTAGCATCTTACATACCTCAATTAGATCTCCTTTCATCCTTCTAAACTCTAGCGAGCATAGGCCTAAACTGCTCAATCTCTCCTCATAAGACAAGCCCCGCATCTCTGGAATCAATCTAGTGAAGCTCCTCTGAACCGCCTCCAATGCAACTACATCCTTCCTCAAGTAAGGAAAAGCTCTGCACAGTACTCCAGGTGCGGTCTCACCAATGCCTTGTACAGTTGCAACAACACTTCCCTATTTTTATACTCTATTCCTTTAGCAATAAATGCCAAAATTCCATTTGCCTTCCTTATTATTTGCTGTACCTGCATACTAGCTTTCAGCGATTCATGCACAAGGACTCCCAGATCCCTCTGCGATGAAGCATTCTGAAGTTTCTCTCCATTTAAATAATAAGTCGCCTTTTTATTCTTCCAACCAAAATGGATAACCTCACACTTATCCACGTTAAACTCCATCTGCCAAATTTTGGCCCATTCACCTAACCTGTCCATATCCCTTTGTAAATTTCTTATTTCTTCATTACAACTTACTTTCCCACCTATTTTGGTGTCATCTGCAAATTTAGCTATAGTACCTTCTATCCCTGAATCCAAGTCATTAATATAGATTGTAAATAGTTGGGGCCCAAGGACTAAACCCTGTGGCACCCCACTAGTTACAGCTTGCCATCCAGAAAAAGACCCATTTATCCCGAATCTCTGCTTTCTGTTGGTTAGCCAATCCTCTATCCAAGCTAATATATTACCCCTAACTCCGTGTGATCTTATCTTGTGTATTAATCTTTTGTGCGGCACTTTATCAAAGGCCTTCTGGAAGTCCAGATATACTACATCTGCAGGATCCCCATTATCCACTTTGCTTGTCACATCTTCAAAGAACTCTAGCAGATTAGTCAAACACGATTTACTCTTCATAAAACCATGCTGACTCTGATGGATTGCATTTTGACTTTCCAAATGTCCCATTACTACTTTCTTAATAATGGATTCCAACAATTTCCCAACGACAGACGTTAAACTAACTGGTCTATAGTTTCCTACTTTCTGCCTCCCCCCCTTTTTGAATAAGGGTGTTATATTAGCATTTTTCCAATCCACTGGAACCTTTCCAGAATCCAGGGAATTTTGGAATATTATAGCTAATGTATCCACTATCTCCGCTGCCACTTCCTTTAAGATCCTAGGATGTAGGTCATCAGGTCCTGGGGACTTGTCACCTTTCAACCCCAGTAGTTTGCTCAGTACTTTTTCTCTAGTGATGGTGATTGTTCTAAGTTCCTCCTTCTCTACACCCTCTGCACTACCTGTTACAATTGGGGTGGTACTAGTGTCCTCCACCGTGAAAACTGAAGCAAAATATTGATTAACTGTCTCTGTCACTTCTGCGCAATGTTATAAATCACTAAAGGGGTATTTTCCTGTCAAAGTGACAATGTTGCACGATGCTGTTAAAGTAAAATTTGTACTCTCTGGTTTGTTTAATAGTCACAGTGGGATCACCGATAGAGTGCATATGTACTAACACTGCATTATATCATTGCTGCTCTTAATATTAATGACACATGCTGCACATACATTAGGCAATATTTGTAACTAGATGCCAACAATAGGCATTATTGTTTTACTAGGACCTTTCTGTGATTGTTGGTGAATTGATTGACGAATCTTGAAAGGGGAAAAAATATACATGATTGAGGGGAAGGATTAAGAGGAAGGGGGTGGGGTGGGAATAAGGGGCCCGGAAACAGGAGCAACACCAGGGCCCATGTTTTCTTTCCCTGGCCCTGTCCAAAGATTAATGATCCTCTGAGAGAAGAAATTCCTCCTCATCTCTGTCTTAAATGGAATATCACTTATCTTAAAACTCCACCCCCCATGAAAGGAAAGATCCACTCAGTGTCCACCCAATCAGGCCACCTCTGAATCTTATATGTTTCAAAAAGATCACCTCTCATTCTTCTAAACTCCAACCTGCTCAAACTTTCCTCATAATACAGCCCCTTCTTCCCAGGAATCAACCTGGTGAACCTTCTCTGAACTGCCTCCAATACAAATATATTCCTCCTTAAGTAAGGAGACCAAAATTGTATTGCGTATCCAGGTGTCATCTCACCAATGTCCTGTGTAAAGTTGTAGCAAGTCTTTGCTCTGTTTATACTCCATTCCCCTTCCAATAAAAGGCTACATTCAATTTGCCTTCTTAAACACTTGCTATGCCTGCATGCTAACTTTTTGGCATTTATGTAGGAGGACATCCAGATCCCTCTGTACCATGGTGTTCTGCAGTCTCTCTCTATTTAGATAATATTTTGCTTTTCTATTCTTCCTGCCAAAGTGGTCAACCTCACATTTTCCTGCAATTTACTCCATTTGTCAAATTTTTGTTCATTCGCTTAAGCAACCTTTGCAGACTTTTTGTGCCCTCCTCAAAGCTTGCTTTCCTTCCTATCTTTGTATCTTCAGCAGATTTGACTACAATACATTGTTCCTTTATGCAAGTCATTAATATAAATTGTAAATAGTTGGGACCCCACGCCTGACCTCTGTAGTTACAGCTTGTCAACCTGAAAACGACTCATTTATCCTGACTCTGTTTCCTGTTCATTAGCCAATCCTCTATCCATGCTGATATGTTACCCCTAATACCATGAGCTCTTATCTTGTGTAGTAACCCTTTTGGTTTGGGTGGGATGAGGAACAGTCGGGGAAAGAAGTCACTAGTAGGAGTGCTCTACAGGCTCTGCTCTAACAGTAGCTACAATTTAGGACAAAGAATACAAGAAGAAATATTGGGTTCTTGTGATAAAGGGATGGCAATAATCATGGGCAGGACCTTCCCCCCGTCAGGGGGGTTGTGCGAGAGCAGGCACGATTGGACGGGTTCCCAATTGGCGCCCCCAGTTGGGGGCGCACCACCATTTTATGTGGGCGGGCCTTACGTGATGTGCGCCAGGAAGCGCTATGCGCTCCCTGTGCAGGCGGGCGGGAGGGATTCCCTGCGCCAGGAGTCCGTTCTATCACGCATATGCGCGAAAGAGCACACAGATCTTCCTGAGGCAAAGTGCTGCCTCAGGGAGATCGGCCCAGGTTTGAAACATTGAATAAAGATAAGAAAAAAAGTTATTGACATGTCCCCTCATGTGACACTGTCACATGAGCTGGGACATGTCCATTGCTTTTATTTAAAAATTTCTGGAACATTTTAAATCCCTCATGAAACCACATCCCATCCGTGGATGAGGTTTCATGTTTTTTTGGAAGCCCACCTGGGCTCCTGGCCTGCCTGCCAACCTTCAGGTTGGACGGGCTGGTCCATTGATTCCTTCAGTTACTTCTTTAAGTGCCTTAAGTGGCTGTTGACAGATCGGCGGGCGTGCAGCCGACTCAGCTCCGTGCCCGCCAACCTGAAAATGTAAATGATGCGGAGTGACGTTGGGACGCACACCCGACATCACCCTGCGTCATTTTACGTGTCAGCGAGCCAACCTAAAAATTCACCCCATGGGTGATTTTAATCTACATATAAACTGGAAAAAAACAGATTGGCAGTAGTAGCCTGGATGCGGAGTTAATAGAATGCTTTTGGGATAGTTTTTTAGAGCAGCACGTTCTGGAGCAAACCAGAGAGTAGGTTATATTAGACTTGGTATTGTGGAATATGACAGGATTAAATAATGACCTTAAATAAGGGCAACTATGTAGGCATGAAAGCTGAGCTAGCTGAAGTGAACTAGGATGGTAGGCTAGGGGATAGATCAATAGAGAAGCAGTAGCTGATATTTAAGGGGATATTTCAGAATAGTCAGAATAAGTATATTCCTACTACAAAGAAAAATTATAAAGGGAGGACCCACCATCCGTGGTTAACTAAAGAAGTTAAGGAAAGCATCACACGTAAGGAAAAAGCATATAACTGCGCAAAGATGAGCGGCGGGTCAGACGATTGGTTAGAATATGAAGAACGGCAGAGAATGACTAAAAGGTTGATCAGGAGTAAGAGATTACAGTATGAGAAGAAGCTAGCTAGAAATGTAAAAACGGATAGCAAAAGTTTCTACAGGTACTTAAAAAGGATAAGAGTAAGTAAAGTGAGTGTTGGTCCTCTAGAGAGTGACAATGGGGAGTTAATAGTAGATAACAAGGAAATGGCAGATGAAATGAACAAGTATTTTGCTTCTGTTCACTATAGAGGAGACCAAAAACATTCCAGAAATAGCTGTAAAGCAGGAGGTGGAAGGGAGAGGGGAACTTGGTGAAATTACAATCACTAGGGAAGCGGCACTGAGCAAACTGATGGAGCTGCGGGCTGACAGGTCTGACAAGTCCTTATTGACGTCATCCTTGGTTCTTAAGGTGGCTAATGAGGTAGTAGATGCCTTGGTGTTAATTTTCCAAAATTCCCTAGTTTCTGGAAAGTTTCCATCAGACTGGAAAGTAGCAAATATAACCCCTCTATTCAAGAAGGGAGAGAGGAAGAAAACAAGAAACTATAGGCCAGTTAACATGATGTCTGTCGTGGGGAAAGTGTTAGAATCGCTCTTTAAGGAGTTTATAGCTGGGCACTTAGAAAAACTCAAGGTAATTGGGATGAGTCAGCATGATTTTGTGAAAGGGAAATCATGTTTAACCAATTTATTAGAGTTCTTTGAAGGAGTAACATGTGCTGTGGATAAAGGGGAGCCTGTAGACGTGCTGTATTTGGATTTCCAGAAGGCATTTGATAAGCTGCCACATCAAAGGTTATTGCGGAAAATAAAAGCTTATGGTGTAGGGGGTAATATATTAGCATGGATAGGAGATTGGCTGGCTGGCAGAAAACAGAGAGTATTTATCAATGAATCTTATTCTGATTGGCAGGATGTGACGAGTGGAGTCCCGCAGGGTTATGTGCTGGGGCCTCAACTTTTTACAATTTATATCAATGACTTAGATGAGGGGGGTAAAGGCATGATAGCTAAGTTTGCAGATGACACAAAGATAGGTAGGAAAGTATGTTGCAGACAGAAATGGATAGGTTGAGTGAGTGGGCAAAAATATGGCAGATGGAGTATAATGTGGGAAAATGTGACGTTGTTCACTTCGGCAGGAAAAATAAAAAAGCTGAGTATTACTTAAATAGAGAACAGCTGCAGAATTCTGAGGTGCAGAGGGACCTAGGAGTTCTAGCGCATGAGTCTCAAAAAGTTATTATGCAGGTACAGCAAGTAATTAAGAAGGCTACTCGAATGCTCTCCTTTATTACAAGAGGAATTGAACATAAGAGTAAGGGTGTTATGCTTCAGTTATACAGGGCATTGGTGAGACCGCACCTCGAATACTGTGTGCAGTTTTAGTCTCCTTATTTAAAGGAGGATGGAAATGCATTGGAGGCGGTTCAGAGGAGGTTTACTAGATTGATGCCTGGAATGAATGTGTTGTTTTATGAGGAAAGGTTAGACAGACTGGGCTTGTTTCCACTGGAGTTTAGAAGAATGAGGGGTGACTTGATTGAAGTCTATAAGATCCTGAACAGTACTGACAAGGTGGACGTGGAAAGGATGTTTCCTTTTGTGGTTGAGTCCAGAACTATGGGGCACTGTTTTAAAATTAGGCACTGCCGTTTTAGGACAGAGATGAGGAGAATTTTTTTCTCTCAGAGGTTTGTGCGACTTTGGAACTCTCTGCCTCAGAAGGTGGTAGAGTCTGGGTCATTGAATATTTTTAAGGCAGAGGTAGAAAAATTCTTGTTAGGCAAGGGAATCAATGGTTATCAGGGGTAAATGGGAATGTGGAATTCAAAACACAAACAGATCAGCCATGATCTTATTGAATGGCAATGCAGGCTCGAGGGGCTGAATGGCCTACTTCTGCTCCTATTTCATATGTTTGTATATGGCACCTAATAGAATGTATTTTGGAAATCTGAATGCACTACATCTAATGGTTCCCCTTTATTCACCCTGCTTGTAATATCCTCAAAAACCTCTAATAAATTTGTCAATCATGAATTCCCTTTCATAAAACCATGTTGACTCTGTTTGATTGTATTATGATTTTCTAAATGTCCTGCTACTACTTCCTTGATAGATGGTTTCCAGCATTTTCCCAATGACAGATGTTAGGCTAACTGGCCTATATTTTCCTGCTTTCTGTCTCCTTCCTTTCTTAAATAGAGGTGTTACATTCGCAGTTTTCCAATCCGCTGGGACCTTTCCAGAATCTAGGGAATTTTGGAAGATTACAACCAATGCATCTACTATCTCTGCAACCATTTCTTTTAATATCCCCGGGTGCGGGTCATCAGGCCCAGGGGACTTAGCAATTTTTAGCCCCATTAGTTTTCTAATACTGGGCAGAATTTTATGCCTGTCGGGCGGACGGGCCCGACCCAATCGCCAGTGGGCACGGAGCCGATCGCCGCCAGCGAAGCGGGCCGCACCGCCATTTTACATGGGTGGGCCAATTAAGGCCCACCCAGCGTGTCGTCCGCCAGGAAGCACTATGCGCTTCCTGTGCAGGCGGGAGGATTCCCTAAAAGTGAGAGTGCGCTCTTTCGCACATGCGCACGAAAGAGCACACATCTCTCTGAGGCTAAGTGCAGCCTCAGGGAGATTGCTTGGACTTTGAAAAATATTAAAAATAGAAAAAAAAATTTCCTTCACATGTCCCCTCATGTGACATGTTCATAATTTACAGAACAACTTTATTACAATTTTTAAAACCCTGCATGAAACCTCATCCCGCCGCTGGATGAGGTTTCATGTTTTCTCTATTTGCCCCCGGGTCTCCTGGCCTGCCCGCTAACCTTAAGGCCCTTTAATTGGTTAAATGATCCTGTCAATGGCCTCAAGTGGCCATTGACAGGTCAGCGGGCCTGCAGCTGATTTTGCTGCGCCCCTGCCTTCCTGAAAATTTAAATGGGGCGGGGTGATGTCAGGGGTTCCGCCCGACGTCATCCCACGTCATTTTACGCATCAGCGAGCGGGCCCCGCCCCTTGCTCACCGACGGCAAAATTCTGCCCACTGTTTCTCTAGTGATAGTAATTGTTTTAAGTTCCTCCCTCCCTTTTGACACTTGATTTTCTACTACTCTTGGAATGCTTTTTGTGTCTTCTACCATGAAGACAGATACAAAATACTTGTTCAAAGTCTCTGCCATTTCCATGTTTCCCATTATTAATTCCCCAGTCTTACCCTCTAAGGGATCAGCTTTAGCTACTAGTTTCCTTTTTATATATTTGTAGAAGTTCTTACAGTCTGTTTATATATATATATATTTATATTTCTTGCTAGTTTCCTCTTACATTCTAATTTCTCCTTCCTTTATTTTTCGTCATCCTTTTCTAGTTTCTAAACTTTTCCCAATCTTCTGGCCTATCAATAATCTTTGTAGAATTGTACACCTTTTCTTTCAATTTGATACCATGCTTAACTTCCTTAACTAGCCAGGGATGGGCATTTTTCTTAAGAGTCTTTCTTTCTCAATGGTTATATCTTTGTTGAGATTACGAAATATCACCTTAAATGTCTGCCATTTCTTCTCTATCATCTTACCTTTTAGCCTATTTTCCCAGTTCACTGTAGCCAACTCTCTTTCTCATACCTTGTAATTGCGTTAAGTTTAAGACACTAGTTCCTCACCCTCAAACTGAATGTGAACTTATAGCTTGTTATGATCACTCTTGCCTGGAAAAACATTTACTATGAGATCATTAAGTAATCTTGTCTTGTTACACGTTGCCAGATCTAAAATAGTCTGTTTGCTATTTGGTTTGAGAACATATTCTACTACAAAATTGTCCTGAATGCATTCTAAGAACTCATCCTCAAGGCTACCTTTGTCAATTTGATTCATCCAACCCTTTAAAGATTAAATCACCAATGATTATTGCAGTACCTTTCTTACAAGCCCTCATTATTTCTTAATCTATACTCTGTCCTACAGTGTAGCTACTGTTAGGAAGCCTATAAACTACTCCCACTAGTAACTTCTTCCCCTTGATATTTCTTATCCCCAAGCACACTGATCCTATATCTTGATCTTCAGAGCCATAATAATTTGTCACGATTGAATTTATCTCATCCTTGCTACCCAACCTCCTTTTCCTTTCTTCTTGTCCTTCCAAAATGTCACATACCCTTGAATATTCTCTCTCCGGCCTTCATCACCTGGTAACTACGTCTTTATGATGGCTGTCATATCACACCTATTTATTTCAGTTTGTGCTATCAGTTCATCCATCTTGTTATGAAAGCTTTTGGGGGAGGTGGTAGTATAGTGGTATTCTCACTGTGCTAGTAATCCAGAGACCCAGGGTAATGGTCTGGGGACCTGGGTTTGAATCCCACCATGGCAGGTGGTGAAAATTGAATTCAATAAAAATCTGGAATTAGAAGTCTAATGATGACCATGAAACCATTGTCAATTGGTGTAAAAACCCATCTGGTTCACTAATGTCTTTTAGGGAAGTAAATCTGCCATCCTTACCTGGTTTAGCCTCCAGACCCACATCAATGTGCTTGACTCTTAAATGCCCTCTGAAATAGCCTAGCAAGCCACTCAGCTTTCAAGGACAATTAGGGATAGGCAATAATGCTGGCATAACCAGCGACGCCCCCATCCAATGAATGAATAAAAAAAAGAGCCTTTGATTGAATCTCTGTACTATTTTTCCCTACATTGACCTTTCTTTGCATGTTTGTACACTCCATCCCTCCCCATCATGTTCAGATTTCATTCCCCATTGCACTACCCTGCACTATTGCCTCATTCTTCCTCATTAACTTTATAAATCTTTCCTCTTGTGAGCTCTTCCCTACCTTCCTATACCCCACTATTTAGTTTAAAGCGCTCTCTGCAGCCCTAGTTATGCTATTCACTAGGACCCTGGTCCCAGCATGGTTCAGGTGAAGTCTGTCCCAACGGTACAGCTTCCTCTTTCCCCAGTACTGCTGCCAGTGCCCCATGAATTGAAACCTATTTCTCCCAACCTTTAAGCCATGCATTCCACTCTTATTTACTCTATGCCAATTTGCTCGTGGCTCATAGTAAAACAGATTATTGCCTTTATGGTTCTGCTTTTTAATTTAGCCCTCAGCTGTTCATACTCCCTCAACAGAACCACTTTCTTAGTCCTACCTATATCATTGGTAACCACGTGGACCACAACAACTGGATCCTTCTCCTCCCACTCCAAATTCCTCTCCAACCCTGAGGCACCAAGCTGGCAACACAGTACTGGATCTCCATACCTGCCTCACTCATAATCACACCCTCCTGTACCTTGCCAAAGACCAAATCTGAAGTACCTAAGTTAAGGGGTGTGACTTGTGTTGGAACAAAGTGTCCAGGTAACCTTCCCCCTCCCTGATGCATCACAGAATACGAAGCTTGGATTCCAGCTCATCAGCTCTGAGCCAGACTCTTATTGCAGATGTGTTTGTTGTGGATCACACTGGTGTCCACCAGCCCCATAATGCTATAGATGCAACACATCATCTGCCCTGCCATCTTTGTTGTTTTTTTTAAATTCGGGTTTCAAGTTGAGAAATAATATTCAATGATAATTTGTACTTATTTGAAATAGTTTAACTAGTTAAGCAATAAATGTAATAAAGGTGTGACAGTATTGGTTAGTACTAGAGAAGGGAGTAGAACCATATTAGAAAGGAGTAGACTAAGAAGGACTATGATGAACACAAAGGAAGATTTACAATGCATGTATATAAACACACAAAATGTAATGAATAAAGTTGGTGAGCTACAAGCACAATTAGCTGTGTGAGAATATGATATAGTGGCAAGAATGGAAAAGTGGCTTAAAATGGTGAAGACTGGACATTTAATATTCAAGGATACAAAGTGTTCAGAAAAGATAGAGAAGGAAAAAGGGAGGTGGGGTGGCAGTACTGATTAGGGAAGACATTTTAGTGTTGGAAAGAGAGGATGTCCTTGAGGGGGTAAGGACAGAATGTATTTGATTAGAGTTGAGAAGCAAGGATGGTATGATCATGCCACTGGGGTATTTTATAGGCCTCCAAAAAGTGGCAGATAGTGGAGAAAATCTGCTGGGTAATCACAGAGGTGTGCAAGAACTATAATGTGGCAATGCCAGGAACATTAATAACCCAAATATCAATTTGGATAATTGATGAAAAAATAAGACATGTCAAAGCTTTTGTCTTGCACTCATCAGGACACTTCATAAGAATAGCAATATAAGGGAAAACAATTTATACTGTATGAGAAGAGAGTGCTGATTGGTTAGCAAGTGGACTCTGGTAGAGGTGTTGCCGTGGAGAATGCAACAATTGTTGGTGACTGACAGTTAACTAAGCATTGTTTGAAATTTAAACCAGGCAGCTTGATCCTAATTGGTAAGGACCCTGAGGAATGAGTCAGCAAATGGATGTCACTTATTTTGTTTAGCTGAAACAGGTGCAAACAATTGGTGCATTTTACATAGCAAAACCTCTACCAATCAGGATCCACTTGTTATTGGTATTCTTGCGCAGTGTGTTGATGGGTGCAATACCAAAAGCTTTGACATGTCTCTTTTTTTCAGCACTACTCAAGTTCTGTACTACCAAATGACAATTTGAACAACGTTAGAATAAAGGAAAAGGAAGGAGATAAATTTCTGAAATGTGTTCAGGTCTTTTTTGACCAGTATGTTCTCAGTCCAACTAGGAAGGAGGCATGCTGGATATGGTAATGGGGAATGAGGTGGACCAAGAGAGCCAAGTGTCACACTTGGGTAAGAGTGTTCATCATATCATGAGGTTCAGATTAAAAATGGAGAAGAACAAGAAACAGTCTAAAGTAAAACTTCTAAATTTAGAAGAGGGCTAACTTCAATGGAATGAGAGAGGATCTAGCCAGAGTAAAATGTTGTCAAGAATTTATAGGTAAAACTGTGATGGAACAAAGGGTGATCTTTTCAGAGGAGTTGTTTCAGTTATAGGATGGTACGTGGACGAAAAGTAAGGGAATCAAAACCAGGGCTCCTTTGATGACAAGGGAGATAGAGAATATGAGGAAGCAAAAGAAGAGGGTGTATGATGTATGTCAGGTGAATTCTTCAAGCAAGAACCAGGCCAAATACAATAGGTTGAAAGGGGAAGTAAAGAGGAAAATAAGACTGGCAAAAATAAATTATGAGGATAGGATGGTTATTAACACAAAAGGGAAGCCAAAAATCATCTTCCAGCATGTAAATAGTAAGTGGGTAGTAAAAGGTGGGATGGGGAAAATTAGGGTCAAAGAAGGTAATAAATGCTTAGAGGCATAGGGCATATCTGGAATACCTAATGATTACTTTGTATTGATGTTTACTAAAGGAAGGGAATGCTGATGAAATATCGGTAGAAGCAAGGATGGTGGATGTAATGAATGGGGTGAAAATTGATAGACAGGATGCACTGGAAAGACTGGCTATGCTTAGAGTGGATAAGCCGCCTGGCCTGAATGGTTGCTACTGGAAGTGGGAGTGGAGATAGCAGAAGGGCTTACCATAATCTTCCAATCTTCCGTAGATACGGATGAGGTGCCAGAAGATTGAAGAGTGGTAAATGTGACGCGCTTATTCAAGAAAGGGTGCAAGAATATTTCTAGTAACTACAGGCCAGTTTGACATCAATGGTGGGTAAGGTTTTAGATACAATAATCAGGGAAAAAATCAACAGGCACTTCGACAGTTTAAGTTAATTAAGGAGAGCCAGAAGAGCCCAGCTTCCTTTCTCTACTGCAAACTGTTTCCTTAAAACCCTCTCCCCTGCCCCCTCCACTCTAACAGTGAGGATGGTACCATATGACTGCAACAGGACATAGATGAGCTAGCAATTAGCAGATAGAATTTAATACAGGCAAGTTTGAGGTGGTGCTTTTGGCAAAAGGGGAGGAAATATAGACTTAATGGCACAGTTCCAAAGAGTGCCGGGACAGAGCGCCTGGAGGTTCATTTACATAGATCTTTTACAGTGGCAGGACATATTGAGAGAGTAATTGGCAATGTATGTGGTATCATGGACTCCACAAATCGCATTGTCGATTACAGAAGTCTTCACTATAGAGGATACAAAAAACATTCCAGTAATAGCTATAAAGCAGGAGGTGGAAGGGAAAGAGGAACTTGGTGAAATTACAATCACTAGGGAAGCGGTAATGCGCAAACTGATGGAGCTGCGGGCTGACAATTCTCCAGGTCCTGATGGACTTCATCCTAGGGTCGTAAAGGAGTTGGCTAATGAGGCAGTAGAGGCCTTGATGTTGATTTTCCAAAATTCACTAGAATCTGGAAAAGTTCCACTTGACTGGAAAGTAGCAAATATAACCCCTCTATTCAAGAAGGGAGTGAGGCAGGAAACCATAGGCCAGTCAGCTTGATGTCTGTCGTGGGGAAGGTGTTAGAATCGATCATTAAGGAGGTTAGAGCTGGGCACTTAGAGAAACTCAAGGTAGCCGGGAAGAGTCAACATGGTTTTGTGAAAGGGAAATCATGTTTAACCAATTTATTGGAGTCCTTTGAAGGAGTTACCTGCGCACTGGATAAAGGGGAGCCTGTTGACGTGCTATACTTGGATTTCCAGAAGGCATTTGATAAGGTGCCGTATCAAAGGTTATTGCGGAAAATAAAAGCTCATGGTATAGTGGGTAACATATTAGCATGGATAGAAATTTGGCTATAAAAATAAAAACAAAAAACTGCAGATGCTGGAAATCCAAAACAAAAACAGAAATACCTGGAAAAACTCAGCAGGTCTGGCAGCATCGGCAGAGAAGAACAAAGTTGACATTTCGAGTCCCCATGACCCTTCAACAGAACACTTCTGTTCTGTTCAACAGTTCTGTTGAAGGGTCATGGGGACTCGAAACGTCAACTTAGAAATTTGGCTGGCTGGCAGAAAACACAGAGCATGCATAAACGGGTATTTTTCAGATCGGTAGGATGTGATGAGTGGAGTCCTGCATGGGTCTGTGCTGCGGCCTCAACTTTTTACAATTTATATCAATGACTTAGATGAGGTGAGGGGGGCGGTGGCGGGGGGAGATATGGTAGCTAAATTTTGCAGATGAGAAAGTAGCTTGTGAAGAGGACAGGAGGTTGCAGACAGATATGGATAGGTTGAATGAGTGGGCAAAAATATGGCAGATGGAGTATAATGTAGGAAAATGAAAATAAAGTTGTTCACTTTAGCAGGAAGAATAAAAAAGCAGAGTATCACTTAAATGGAGACGGCTGTAGAATTCAGAGGGATCTAGGTGTTCTAGCGCATGAGTCACAAAAAGTTAGTATGCAGGTACAGCATGTAATTAAGAAGGCTGATGGAATGCTATCCTTTATTACAAGAGGAATTGAACATAAAAGTAAGGGTGTTATGCTTCGGTTATACAGGGCATTGGTAAGACCACATCTCAAATATTGTTTGTGTTTTGGTCTCCTTATTTAAGGAAAGATGTAAATGCATTGGAGATGGTTCAGAGAACGTTTACTAGATTGATACCTGTAATGAGCAGGTTGTTTTATGAGGAAAGGTTAGACAGACTGGGCTTGTTTCCACTGGACCTTAGAAGAGTGAGGGGTGACTTGATTGAAGTATTTCAGATGCTGAATGGTACTGACAAGGTGGACGTGGAAAAGATGTTTCTTCTTGTGAGTGAGTCTAGAACTAGGGGGCACTGTTTTAAAATTAGGGGTCGCCCTTATAGTACAGAGATGAGGAGAAATCTTTTGCCTCAGAGGGTTGTCTGACTTTGGAACTCACTGTCTCAGAAGCACTGATTAGGCCACAACTAGAGTATTGCCTCCCGTTCTGGTCACCATATTTTAGGAAGGATGTGAGGGCCCTTGAGGAGATTTACTAGCATGATTCGAGGGATGAGGGATTTTAGCTACAAGATTAGGTTAGAGAAGGTGGAATTCTTGGAGCAAAGGAGATTGAGGAGACATTTGAGCGAGGCATACGTGATTATGACAGGTTTAGATAAGGTAGACAAGAAAAACCGTTCCCATTAGCTGATGGTACAAGGACTAGGGGACACAGATTTAAGGTTTTGGGCAAGAGATACAGGGGGAATGTGAGGAAGAACTTTTTTACACAGCAAGCAGTAATGACCTGGAACTCGTTGCCTATGGTGGTAGAAGATGATCAATGATTTCAAAAGGAAATTGGTTGAGCACTTGCTGGAAATAAACATAGCGTTATGGGCATAGAGTGGGGAATGGAACTGACTGCAATTAATTCAAAGGGCGAAATGACCACCTTCCATGCTGTAATGATTCTGGCTCTATAAGTCAACTTCATAGCTCCACAACCGTCTCACTCACTCACTTACACGCCAACTATTTGACTTTCCCACATCCTCAACCTTCCCGCTTCCCTAACCTTCACATCTTCTCAACAATTCCACATACTCAGCCTTCTCATATAGTGAACCTTCTTACCCTCTCAAGATTCTTACCTAACCAGCTACTAATCTGCTTACTTGGTCAACATTCTAAATTACACAACCTTCACAAATACACAACATTCTCATCTACTCACCTTCTCCACTATTCACCTCCTGAACCTACTCACCCACTCCCTTTCTCACTTTCGCACCTTTTCACCATCTCATGTCCTCACCTATTCACCTATACAACCTGCTCACCTATTCACCTTGTCATCTAGTCAACTACACATCTGCACCTATTCGGCCCCTCACCATCCTCACCTACTGACATATTCAACATTCTCATCTACTCAGCTTCTCATCTACTCATCTTCATAGCTATACACCTTCTCAACTACTCCTTGACTTATCCACTCACCTACACGCCAACTATTCAACATTCCCAATTGCTTAGCCATCCCACTTAATCAACGAACTCACTGTAATGACCGATGCAGTTGGTAAAGCGGAGTTATTTAAAAATCCCAGAGGGAAACTTTAAACAATTGTCATAACCTATAATTTTAAGTGTTATGTTTGAGATGCGACTCTAAACTCAGGAATCAGACCACTAGTTCTCGAGGTTTTACATTAAACTAAATGAAACATTTTATTAAATTACACAGGTTAAAATATATGTACACATGGCAACAAATTACTACTATCGTAACTTTTAACAAATTCCCAAACTAATCTCCACTAAGGCAACAGCAACCCATAAACTTAACCAAACGCCAAGCAAAGCATTTTCACCTTACAAATTCAAAATGAGGTTCCTTTCACTGTGGAGCCAGTAGGAGGCTTGCAGCTGCCTTTTGATCTTACATTGCTTCTGTCTGCACACCCAAAAACCACTGAAGTTATACCTACCACCACTGATGGAATCCAAATTCTCATTGTCTCACCAGCCTCTTTGAACTTTACCTTTTAACAATGAAACTCCATTCATTGTACTAATTTTATTAGTAATATAAACATATTGCTTGGTAGCTCTTAGAAAGGCCTCAAGTTTTCAGCCCACTTCTTGAATGCTCTATTCAAAAAATGCAAATGCACACTATCTCTCTTACATATCAAAACTAGTACATATCAAAGCACCCAGACTAGCTGGCTTCAATCCAATTAAGATATACCCATAGACTAGCCTCTATTTTAAAAGAAAAATATTTTCCAAAATATTGTATACATTAATAGCTTCAAGACACTCACTTATTCACATATTGAACTTCTCACCTACTCACTTTCTTACATGGTGAACCAGCCCTACTACTAAACCTTCTCACTTACTCAACTATCTCACTTATTCAAACTGCTTATCTATTCAATCCTCACAACGGCTCATCTACTCATCTTCTCAGGGAGTGAATTATTCCACTTACTCACCCTTCTCAAGGACTCACCTTTTTTCAGCCACATATCTGCTCACCTTCTCACTTATTCATTTACTCAACTACTGACCCATGGATCACCTGCACAACCTTCTCACCTGACTGACCCACTCACCCACTTTCCTACTCACTTCTCACCTACTAACTTTTTTACCTATTCACATATTCAATATTCTAAACTACTCAACTTCTCACCTATGGAATCAACTCAACTTTGCATCTGATCACCTTCTACCTACTCACCTCCACAATTGTATTGTCAGCTCAAATAGAAATTCATACACAGTCATTACAAAGATGTAGCTACAAGGAAACCAAAGCTGAGATCAGAATATCCAAGAATGCATGACATTCAGGAAAGACAGGGAAAAGGTGGTGGTGTAGCTCTGTTCATTAAAGATGGCATTAGTACTGTAGTGAGAGATGACCCTAAATCTAAAGATCAAGATATAGAATCAGTTTGGGTGGAACTAAGAAACAGCAAGGGGCAGAAAACATCAGTGGGAGTTGTTTATAGGCCATGAAACAGCAGTGGTAATGTAAATCACAGTATAAATCAGGAAATTAGAAATGCACGTAATGAGGGCAATACCAGAATTATGGAGGTTTCAATCTACATATAGACTGGGTAAGCTTAATTAGTAGTAATGTTGTGGAGGATGAATTCTTGGAATACATGTGAAATGGTTTTCTAGAGCAGTACATTGAGGAGCCAACTGGGGAATGGGCTATTTTGGATCCAGTATTGTGCAATGATAAAGGGCTAATTAATAACCTTGTTGTAAAGGAACCTTTAGGAAAGAGTGACCAAATATGATAGAATTTTATATTAAGTGTGAAAGTGATATGGTTCAATCAAAAACCAGGGTCTTAAATCTAAGAAAAGGAAACTATGAAAGTATGAGGGGAAAATCGGCTATGGTGGATTGAGGAACTACATTAAAAGATATGGTGGTAGACAAACAATGGCTAACATTTAAGGAACTAATACATAGTTTATGATAAAATGCATTCCTTTAATGCACAAAAAGTCAGCAAAGAAAGTGTTCCAATCGTGGCTAACAAAATAAATCAAGGATTGTGTTACATCAAAGGAGGTGTATAAAGTTGCCAAAAAAATGGAAAGCCTGAGAATTAGGAGCATTTTACAATTCTGCAAAGGAACACCAAGAGAAGATTAAGAAAGGGAAAATAGAATATGAGAGCAAACTAGCAAGAAACATAAAAGCAGACTGTGAAAGCTTCTATAGGTATGTAAAAAGGAAAAGATTAGCAAAACAAATGTGGGTCCATCTCAAGTAGGGTCAGGAGAATTTATCATGGAGAATAAGGAAATGGCAGAGAAACTAAATAAATATTTTGTGTCCTCATGGATTAAAATACTAAAAACTTCCCAGAAATAATGGAGAATCGAGGGACAAGTGTAAACGAGGAACTGTAAGACATTAAGATTTGTAAAAACATTGTACTAGAGAAATGAATGGGACTTAAAAGTAGATAAATCCCCTAGGCCTGATGATCTACATCCCAGAGTGTTGAGAGGTGGCTGTAGAGATAGTGGATGGTGGTCATCTTTCAAAATTCTATAGATTCTGGAATGGTTCCTGCAGATTGGAAGATGGCAAATGTAACCCCACTATTTAAAAAAGGAGGGAGAGGGAAAACGGAGAACTACAGATCTGTTAGCCTGACATCAGGCTGTAATCTATAATAAAGGATTTGTAACAGGACAATTAGAAAATAATGAGTCAACATGGATTTATGAAAGGGAAATCATGTTTAACAAACCTGTTGAATTTTTTTGGATATAACTAGAAAAAATAGATAAATGGCAACCGAAGGATATGGTATATTTAGATTTTCAGAAAGCTTTTGCTAAGGTCCCACACAAGGGGCAGAATGAGCAGACAAAATGGCGAGAAGGCCAAAAACCGGTTTCACAACATCATGAAACCAATTTGCGATCGTCCGCTCAGCCCGTCGATGGCAGGCCGCATGCCCCACCATCGGACATCGGGAACCTCATTGGCATACATAAGACCAGAAGACCATAAGACTCAGGAGCAGAAATTAGGCCATTCGGCCCATCGAGTCTGCTCCGCCATTCAATCATGGCTGATAAGTTTCTCAACCCCATTCTCCCGCCTTCTCCCCGTAACCTTTGATCCCCTTACCAATCAAGAACCTATCTAACTCGGTCTTAAATACACTCAATGACCTGGCCTCCACAGCCTTCTGTGGCAATGAGTTCCATAGATTCACCACTCTCTG
This sequence comes from Cetorhinus maximus, assembly GCF_964194155.1. NCBI lineage: Eukaryota > Metazoa > Chordata > Chondrichthyes > Lamniformes > Cetorhinidae > Cetorhinus > Cetorhinus maximus. The sequence goes on along the minus strand of NC_135888.1, from coordinate 46,246,222 downwards.
GCTAAAGAAGTTTCTCCTCATCTCTGTTCTAAAAGGTCTTCCCTTTACTCTGAAGCTGTGCCCTCGGGTCCTAGTCTCTCCTACTAATGGAAACATCTTCCCCATGTCCACTCTATCCAGACCTTTCAGTATTCTGTAAGTTTCAATCAGATCCCCCCTCATCCTTCTAAACTCCATTGAGTATAGACCCAGAGACCTCAAATCTTCCTCATATGTTAAGCCTTTCATTCCTGGGATCATTCTCGTCAACCTCCTCTGGGCCCTCTCCAGGGCCAGCACATCCTTCCTGAGATACAGGGCCCAAAATTGCTTACAATATTCTAAATGTGGTCTGACCAAAGCCTTATAAAGCCTCAGTAGCACATCCCTGCTTTTATATTCTAGTCCTCTCGAAATAAATGCCAACATTGCATTTGCCTTCCTAACTACCGACTCAACCTGCAAGTTAACCTTAAGAGAATCCTGGACTAGGACTACCAAGTCCCTTTGCACTCCAGATTTCTGAATTCTCTCCCCATTTAGAAAATAGTCTATGCCTCTATTCTTCCTACCAAAGTGCATAACCTCACACTTCCCCACATTGTATTCCATCTGCCACTTCTTTGCCCATTCTCCTAACCTGTCTAAATCCTTCTGCAGACTCCCGGCCTCCTCAATACTACCTGTCCCTCCACCTATCTTTGTATCATCTGCAAACTTAGCCAGAATGCCCTCAGTTCCTTCATCTAGATCATTAATGTGTAAAGTGAAAAGTTGTGGTCCCAACACTGACCCCTGCGGAATTCCACTAGTCACCGGCCACCTTCCTGAGAAGGACCCCCTTATCCCCACTCTCTGCCTCCTGCCAGACAGCCAATCTTCTATCCATGCTAGTACCTTGCCTCTAACCCCGTGGGCTCTTATTTTACTGAGCAGCCTCCTGTGCGGCACCTTGTCAAAAGCCTTCTAGAAGTCCAAGTAGATAACATCTATTTGGGCCTCCTTTGTCTAACCTACTCGTTACCTCCTCAAAGAATTCTAACAGATTTGTCAGGCATGACCTTCCCTTGATGAAACCATGCTGACTTTGCCCGATTTTACCATGCACTTCCAAGTATTCTGAAATCTCATCCTTAATAATGGACTCTAAAATCTTACCAACGACCGAGGTCAGGCTAATCGGCCTGTAATTTCCCGTCTTTTGCCTCACTCCCTTCTTAAACAGGGGGGTTACATTAGCAATTTTCCAGTTCTCTGGGACCCTCCCTGACTCCAGTGATTCCTGAAAGATCACCGCTAACACCTCCACTATCTCTTCAGCTATCTCCTTCAGAACTCTGAGGTGTAATCCATCTGGTCCAGGTGATTTATCCACCTTCAGACCTTTCAGTTTTCCTAGCACCTTCTCCTTGGTAATGGCCACCATACTCACCTCTGCCCACCGACTCTCTTGAACTTGGGGGATGTTACTCGTGCCTTCCACCTTGAAGACTGATGCAAAGTACCTATTCAGTTCCTCCGCCATTTCTTTGTTCCCCATTACTACTTCTCCAGCATCATTTGCCATTGACCCAATGTCCACTTTTTCCTCTCTCTTACCCTTTATATATCTAAAAAAAACTCTTGCAATCTTCTTTTATATTACTGGCTAGTTTACCCTCATATTTAATCTTTTCCCTCCTTATTTCTTTTTTAGTTGTCCCCTGTTGGTCTTTGTAGGCTTCCCAATCCCCTGATTTCCCACTGCTCTTCGCCGCATTGTATGCTTTCTCTTTAGCTTTTATGCTGTCCCTGACTTCCCTTGTCAGCCATGGTTGACTCGTCCTCCCTTTCGTATGCTGCTTCTTCCTATGGATGAATTTTTGCTGTGTCTCCCAAATTACTCCCAGAAACTCCTGCCGTTGCTGTTCCACTGTCTTTCCTGCTAGGCTCATCTCCCAGTCAATTCAGGCCAGCTCCTCCCTCATGCCTCTGTAGTTGCCTTTATTCAACTGTAATACCATTACATCTGATTCCAGAGTTTTCCTCTCAAATTGCAGGGTAAATTCTGTCATATTATGGTCACTTCCTCCTAAGGGTTCCTTCACCTTGAGCTCCCTTATCAAATCTGCCTCATTACACATCACTAAATCTAGAATTGCCTGTTCCCTAGTGGCCTCCACCACAAGCTGCTCCAAAAAGCCATCTCGTAGACATTCCACAAATTCCTTTTCTTGGGATCCACTACCAACCTGATTTTCCCAGTCTACCTGCATATTGAAATCCCCCATGATCACTGTAACCTTGCCTTTCTTACACGCCTTTTCTATCTCCTGGTGTATCTTGTGCCCCACATCCTGACTACTGTTCGGAGGCCTGTACATAACTCCCATTATGGTTGTTTTACCTTTGCGGTTCCTCAACTCTACCCACACAGATTCTACATCATCTGTCCCTACATCGTTTCTTGCTATCGATTTAATTTAATTTCTTACTAACAAAGCAACCCCACCCCCTCTGCCAACCTACCTATCTTTTCGATAGGATATATATCCTTGGATATTTAGCTCCCAGTCCTGATCCCCTTGCAGCCGTGTCTCCGTGATGCCCACCAGATCATACCTGCCAATTTCCGTTAGGATGCTATCAATTCCCCTAATTATAGAATCCCCTACAACTACCACTTGTCTTTTTGCTCCCCCTTCTTGAATGGCCTCCTGTGCCACAGTACCATGGTCAGCTGGCTCATCCTCCCTACAGCCCTGTTCCTCATCCACACAGGGAGCAAGTACCTCATACCTGTTGGACAAGGTCAAGAGCTGATACTCCTCTGTTCCTGAACACAGGATCCCTCTACCTGCCTCACTTGCAGTCACACCCTGCTGACCCTGACCACTGACCGAATTTGAGGTACTTAACCTACCAGGTGTGACTGCCTCCTGAAACAAAGCGTCCAGGTAACTCTCCCCCTCCCAGATGTGCCGCAGCATCTGGAGCTCGGACTCCAGCTCATCAATTCTGAGCCGGAGTTCCTCCAGCAACCAACACTTGCTGCAGATGTGGTCACTGCGGCTCGCAATTGGATCTGCCAGCTCCCACATCATACAGCTACAACACATCACCTGCCCAGCCATCTCTCCTGAGTTAATTAATTTATTAATTAGCTTTGGAGTTTTTTTTACAAATTTGGTGCAAATTTCCTACCAACCAATCAGGTCACAGCTTTCCTGTGACGTCACTTTTTCAGTTTTGGTTTCAGTTACTCTGTGCCCCGAGGTCACTGTGCCGGTGCTCCTCCCTCTGAGTCTGCTCCCCGGAGACAAGGCCGCAAATCCCCAGGGTAAGCTAGATTTATACTCACCGCTCCGGTGCTCCTCCCTCCGAGTCTGCTCCCAGGATTTACTCACCAATCAGCTGCTTTTTCTTTAAAATCCACTTTCAGAAGCGTGTCCCTCACAGGTCTGGTGCACTCCTGAAGGCACTGCCTCTTCCTCTCTCTTTTTTTTTAGGTTTGAGGAGGAGGGAGGGATGGAAACACTACAGCAATGTAATGTTTGGGGCTATTCCATTCTTTGACAGTGGGTCCTCCTCGATTCCCTCCTGAGTCGCGGTATCTGCGCTGACTTCTCCCAGAATTTTTTTTTTGTAAAATATACTTTATTCATAAAATATCTGGAAGAACGTTCCAAAACATTTCAAAATCACAATCATAATAGTACAATCAGATTCAGCTTTTACACATGGATCACTAGGTGCATCAATACAATCAATGAATATTACAATCATTTCAATACAATATGGTCAATGCAGACAATCAGACAATGGTATTGGAGTTATCAACATACATCATGTTACACTCTGAGGTGCTTCAATACAATGATAATACAATTAGTATTCAATGCATACATTCATTTTGAGCTGTACAGCCCGAGGGGCCTATACAATTCCCAGCCCCTCAGTGCACTATGGCAGAAAGATCTTAGACAACGACCTTTCCCCATTGCGCCTTTGCGGCGGCTGCCCCAAGCTTTAGTGCGTCCCTCAGCACGTAGTCCTTGACCTTGGAATGTGCCAGTCTGCAACACTCGGTCAGGGGCAACTCTTTGCGCTGGAAGACCAACAAGTTTCGGGCAGACCAAAGAGCGTCTTTCACCGAGTTGATGATCTTCCAGCTGCAGTTGATGTTTGTCTCAGTGTGTGTCCCTGGGAACAGCCCGTAAAGCACAGAGTCCTGTGTCGCTGAACTGCTCGGGATGAACCTCGACAGAAACCACTGCACCTCTCTCCAGACCTTCTTTGCAAAGGCACAATCCACAAGGAGGTGAACAACGGTCTCTTCCACACCACAGACACCTCGAGGGCAACGTTCAGAGGGGTTGAGACTCCTGGCGTGTTGGAAGGATCTGACGGGGAGGGCCTTTCTCACCACCAGCCAAGCTACGTCTTGGTGCTTGTTGGAAAGCTCTGGCAATGAGGCATTCTGCCAAATGACTTTGATAGTCTGCTCGGGAAACCATCCCACCGGATCCACCCTCTCCTTTTCCCGCAGGGCCTCTAAGACGTTACATGCTGACCACTGCCTGATGGACTTGTGGTCAAAGGTGTTTCTCTGCATAAATTTTTCCACGAGGGACAGGTGGTACGGCACAATCCAACTACTTGGAGCGTTCCATGGCAGCATGGCCAGACCCATCCTTCGCAACACCAGGGAAAGGTAGAACCTCAGCACGTAGTGACACTTGATGTTTGCATACCGAGGGTCTACGCACAGCTTGATGCAGCCACACACAAAGGTGGCCATCAGTATGAGGGCGATGTTGGGCACGTTTTTTCCCCCTTTATCTAGAGGTTTGTACATCGTGTCCCTGCGGACACGATCCATTTTCGACCTCCAGATAAAGCGAAAGATTGCTCAGGTGATCGCCATCGCGCAGGAGTCTGGAATGGGCCAGACCTGCGCCACGTACAGCAACAGCCTCACACCTGATGACCAGGTTCTTACCTGCAATGGAAAGGGAGCATCACTCCCACATGCCCAGTTTTCTTTGCACCATAGACACTCGCTCCTTCCAGTTTCTAACACATGCCCCGGTCCCTCCGAACCATATCCCCAGCACCTTCAGGCCGTCTGCCCTGACGGTGAAGGGGAGAAAGGATCGGTCAGCCCAGTTCCCAAAGAACATGGCCTCGCTCTTCCCATGATTTACCTTGGTTCCCAAGGCCTGTTCGAACTGGTCGCAGATGTGGATCAGTCTGTGCACCGACAGCGGATCCGAGCAGAAGACGGCGACACCGTCCATGTACAGGGAGGCTTTGACCTGAGTGCCTCCACTGCCTGGGATCGTCACTCCTCCTCATGCCTGGATCCTTCCTGATGGACTCAGCAAAAGGTTTTATGCGACACACAAACAGGACAGGGGAGAGAGGGCAGCCCTGCCTGACTCCAGATTTAATAGGAAAGTTATCCGATTCCCACCCATTGATTGAGACTGCGCTACTGATGTTAGTGTAGAGCAGTTGGATCCAATTGTGAATTCCCTCCCCAAACCCTATTTTGGAGAGCACATCCACCATGTAGGTGTGCGATATTCTGCCAAAGGCCTTCTCCTGATCCAGGGAGGGTCATGAAGACTCGAAACGTTGACTGATTTCTTCTCCACCGATGCTGCCAGACCTGCTGAGTTTTTCCAGGTAATTCTGTTTTTGTTTTGGATTTCCAGCATCCGCAGTAGCTTTTAGCTTTTTGTTTTTATCTATGATGAGGCAGGTGTCCACACCCCTGTCCTGCACATAGGCAATCGTATCCCTGAGCAGCGCGAAGCTGTCAGAGATCTTCCTGCCCGGCACAGTGCAGGTCTGGTCAGGGTGGATCACCAATTCCAGAGCGGACTTGACCCGATTGGCGATGACCTTGGACAGAATCTTATAGTCCACATTCAACAGTGAAATGGGTCGCCAATTTCTAATTTCCTCCCTTTCCCCCTTGTGCTTGTAGATGAGGGTGATGATGCCTTTCTTCATGGATTCTGACATGCTGCCGGCCCGAAGCATACTCTCGTACACTTCTAGCAGGTCTGGGCCAATCCAGCCCCACAGAGCCAAAGAGAACTCCGCCGGCAAGCCATCGCTTCCGGGAATTTTACTCTTCTCGAAGGACTCAAGGGCCTTAGTCAGTTCTTCAGGAGTTAGCGGTTTGTCCAGGCTCTCCCGTGTACTGTCGTCTAAGACCTCCGTGATAAAGGACAGGATAGGACTGGGAGGCCGTGCTGTCTGTGGGCTTCACGTCATACAATCCGGCTTAAAAGGATTTGCTGATCCTCAAAATGTCAGACGGCGATGACTTTACTGAGCTGTCTTCTTCCTTCAGGCTGCTGATCACAGAGCTCTCTCTGTGTACCTTTTGGAAGAAGAAACGTGAGCACGTCTCATCCTGCTCCACGGAGTGGACTCTGGACCGGAAGATGATCTTGGAGGCCTCCGAGGCAAAGAGCGAGGCTTGCTGGCTCTTCACCTCTTGGAGTTCCTCCTTCGACCCCCATCGCCGCAGCAGGTCCTGCATGTTTTTCTGGAGTCGGGACATTTCCCTCTGTTCCTTTCTAGCTTTCTGGGCACCTTTGAGGATGAAAAACCTCTTGATGTTTCCCTTGATCATTTCCCACCAGTGTGTCAGGGACTCAAAGAGGGGTTTCACGGTTCTCCAACCTTTGTAATCCCTCTTGAGCTCCTCAATGTTCTCTGGGGTCAGCAGTTGCACGTTTAGCTTCCATGCCCCCCTGCCCACCCTCTGGTCTTCCTCTAAGTGACAGTCAGCCAGTAGGAGGCAGTGGTCAAAGAAGAACACCGGCTGGACATCGGTGGATCTGACTGTGAACGCACGGGACACAAACAGGAAGTCTATCCTGGAGCGGATGGACCCGTCTGGCCGCGACCAGGTGTATCTACGCTGCGCTCCGTCTGCAGGGTTGCTGAAGACGATGTGCAGCTTGGCATCCTTAACTGTTTCCATCAGGGATCTGGACGTAGCGTCCAATCTGCTATCGGCCCTGCCGGATCGTCCAGCCGCATCGATGCTGCAGTTAAAGTCACCGCCCAGAATGACCAGCCTGGAGGTTGCCAGCAGCAGTGGGAGCTGCTGAAAAACCGCCAGCCGCCCGCCCTTTTGTGCCGGGGCGTACATGTTAATTAACCGGAGTGAAGCGTTCTTGTACATTACATCTGCTACGAGGAGGCGCCCGCCCACCACCTCCTTAACCTCGGAGACGGTGAAGTTGCCTCCCCACAACAGAATACCCAGGCCGGAGGAACGAGAGTCGTTTCCTCCCGACCAGATCGATGGCCCATGGGACCACCATCGTGACCATTGCCTGTAGGAGCTGAGATGCGGTATTGCACACTCCTGCAGAAACAGGTCAGCTTTGACCCTGGCAAGGTACTCCAAGGTCGCAACACATCGCGTGGTAGATTTAATGCTACGCACATTTATGGATACAATCTTTAAACCCATTTTAAAGCATTTAGTCTCTTACCAAACCTGTTGTCTTTGAGGGTTCCAGAACTTTGGTCTGCTCCTGCATACCCATAGTGTTCACAAATTGCCCCACTTTGGATGGGCTGAGGAAACTGTCCTAAACCACCCCATTGGAGATGTTCCGCTCAGGTGGCATCTGGGGGTTCGTGCAAAGAACGGGATTTGAAATGTCCTCTGTTGGAGAAGTCTCTCCGATCCTCTCCCCCTCTGGGGCGCTGCTGCTCCCGGCTTCCCGGAGTTGGGGTGCGCTGCACGCTTCACTGCTCCCAGATTCCTGGGGCTGGGATGCGCTGGCCTCTTTGAGTTGTGGGCAAAGTTGAGGTGCGCTGGTCTCCTCCTTGTCTCCAATTTTCTGGAGCTCGGGTGTCTCGTCCTCCAACTCCCTAGAGCTTTGCCGCTTCTTCTGTAGGTGCCGCCCTTGCACTTCTTCGTCCGAAGAGCAGCTGCCCTTGTCATCCGTGTCGGATGGGAGACGCCTCTTGCCACTTGTCTGGGAAGTGGCTTGGTCCCTTCTTAGCCCCTTCATCCTTTTGGCTCCCTTCACCAGCTGCCACTCCCTCTGCTGATTTTCCGCTGCTTCCTCCTCCATTGATTCGCTCTCCTGTGGCGTGACAGGTTCAGGGGGCAGTGTTGTTGATTGGCTGCCTGCTGCCTCAATCTTTTCCTCCACCTTGTCTCTCTCTGTGCCCTCCTTTGTCCCGTTGTTCTCCCTGGGGGCCTTGGTGGTTGGAGGGTTGCAAGTGTCCTTGGTAGTAGTGACACGAAGCATTTCATCTGCTTCCCCCTCGTTGGCTTTGGCTGCCTGTGCATCAGTGAGGCAGCGTTTGGGGCAGGTCCTGTAGAGGTGGCCTGCCTCGCCACACAGGTTGCAGCACTTAGTCTGTTTGCAGTCCTTTGTCTGGTGCCCTTCCTGTTTGCAGTTCTTGCAGAGGGCAGCGCTGCAGTTGACCGCCACATGACCAGACAACATGAGCAACAAAGTTTGGGCTGCCCAGCATAGACAAGGTAGCCACGGCTTCCCCCGATAGCAAAGCTGGAAGGAGGATGGAAGATGGCTCCCTTACCATCGATCTTGAGCGTGACCTTAACCTGGCATTTGCATGTCCAAATCCCGAAGGCGTCTCTAACCTCGGTGCAGCTCCCAACCTTGTCGACATACCTGGCGAGGAAGGTGAACACGTCAGCGACAGGGACGTGGGGTTGTAGAGATGCACCGTCACCACATGTTCCCGTTGCAAAGGCAGAGCAAAGAGCGGCTCCACCGTCAGGATCTTCATCTCCAGCTGGTCTCTCTTCTCCTCGAACACCTTCAGGAACTTGACACAAACTGCCACACGCTTGAAAGTCACGTTGAAAAATCCAGCGCTGGGGATGTCTTGAAGGGAGTAGATCTCCTCCGCTCCAACTCCACACGCCTTCAACAGGATCCGCTTGATGAAGAAGGTCCAATCCGTGGGTGCTCCTCCATCGCTGTCCTTCACCGTCACCCGAACGGTGTTACGCACCCCCTGGTATGGTGCTCGATTGGTTATAGCCATCGCTTCACGACTACACTTGATCTTAGCCAAAAGGCCGAGAAGCGGGTCACGGTGTCTGCACTGACTTCTCCCAGAATTTTTTTTTTGAAAAATATACTTTATTCATAAAATATCTGGAAGAACGTTCCAAAACATTTCAAAATCACAATCACAGAAGTACAATCAGATTCAGCTTTTACACATGGATCACTAGGTGCATCAATACAATCAATGAATATTACAATCCCCAGAATTTTTTTTTTTTTTTTTTGTAAAAATATACTTTATTCATAAAAATCTTCAATCACATTCAAAACCATTTCAAAAACAACATTACAAGGGTACAATCCAGGTTAAACTTTTACAAAATGTATCACCAGGTGCATCAGTACAAACAATATTACAGTCATTTACAGCCTTTCATTTTGATCTGTACAGCCCGAGGGGCTCTAAACATTTCCCAGTCTCTCGGTGCGCTGTGGTAGAAAGGTCATTACAATCCCCAGAATGCTTCAGTCACTTCTCACCAGTGCCCTCTGTTGGATGCTATTCCTCCTGTTGAGTGCAAGAGTCCTTCTCCTCGATTCCCTCCTGAGTCGTGGTGTCTGTGCTGACTTCTCCCAGAATGCTTCAGTCACTTCTCACCAGCGCCCTCTGTTGGATCATGAACATATCATTATAAGGCCAGTCCGCTGGACGCATTCCCCGACGCTGGATCTTAAAGTAGATAAATCCCCTGGGCCTGATGATCTACATCCCAGAGTGTTGAGAGGTGGCTGTAGAGATAGTGGATGGTGGTCATCTTTCAAAATTCTATAGATTCTGGAATGGTTCCTGCAGATTGGAAGATGGCAAATGTAACCCCACTATTTAAGAAAGGAGTGCAATAGCACGCCAACGTGTTTTACAATAGCACATAGCGACGTGTACCTGGCAAGCTGCATTTCACTCGGAACTTCGAGGTTTGTTTGCCTACCTTGCTTTGATCAGCACTCGCGGTTATCAGCCCCAGACTTCGCAGACAGCTCCACATCACTTTTAGGGGGCCTCATGGGCAGGTCTCTACCTACCAGACCGGCCATAAGGCGGGGGTGGCTTTGTACGACTGCAGGGCTAGGGCTTGCTTGGGGAAGGGGGTTAAGTGGCCTCAGGCAGGGGGAGACGCTGCAGGTCGAGGGCTGTACCGGGGAAGGGGGGTATCCCAGGGTGTGTGTGGGGGCACAAGTTGACCTGTGCAAGTGGCCTCAAGATGGTGAGGGCTGAGAAGGCAGTCTCCAGAGCAGATGAGGCCAGATGGAGATGTGAGGGTGTGTGTGAAAGAATGAGTGGTCATGTCCCTTGAGCTGGCAGTGAGGCAGATGCCAGTGCATGTGTGATGGGCTTGAGTGTGTGAGTTTAGAGTGATGAGATGGTTTCCTTACCCTGGCTTCATGGATAAGATCAATCGTCCTCTACCTGCATTAGATGGCCAACCTCTGTGCGGCATCGGCGCTGATCACCACTGCCACCACCTACCAAGCCAGAGTGGCAATGCTGCTGCCCCTCCTGCGGCCAGAACGGGGGTAGAGGACATTATGGTGGGCCCAAAAGACGCTCGGGGGACTCATCACTAAACCTGGGGGCTGCAGACTTCTTGCCTTTTGGGGACATCCTGTTTTCTGTGCAGCAGTCCTAGGCTGGAAGCATTGAGAGATGTGCACACGGCTTTAAATTTGCTGCCCAGCTTGCTGAAGTGGCGAGGAGATGGCATGGCGGGTGAATGAGAGCCCGCCGACCATGGAAACAGCGTAATGCAGCGGGTTTGGGATGGTACGGTATAAAAAGCCACCATTGCAGCCAGCAGGTAAAACGTCATTTTATCCGCCTGCTATTGCACTTAGTGCAAATCTGGGATGACTCTGCCCAAGAGGTTGGTAAACAAAATTAGAGCGCATGGGATTGGAGCGAATATACTGGCATGAACTGAGAACTGATTATTGACAGAAAAAAGAGAGTAGGAATAAATAGGTCATTTTCAGGTTAGTAGGCTGCGACAGTGGGGTACCACAAGGATTAGTGCTATTCACAGTCTATATCAATGATTTGGATGTGGGGATTAAATTTAATATTTTCAAGTTCACAGTTGTCACATAATTAGGTGGAAGTGTGAAGTGTGAGGAGAATGCAAAGACAATACAAGGGGATTTGGAGTGGCAAAGTGAGCGGACAAAAATTTGGCAGATGGAATACAATGTGGGGAAATGTGAGGTTTTCCACTTTGGTCGGAAAAACAGAAATACAGAGTATTACTTAAGTGGTGAGAGGCTGGGAAGTGTTGAAATTCAAAGGGACTTGGGTGCCCTTGGTCATGAGTTACTGAAAGCTAACATGCAGGTACAGCAAGCAATTAAGAGGGCAAATAGTATGTTGGCCTTTATTGCAATAGGTTGAATATAGGAGTAAAGATGTCTTACTGCAATTATATAGAGCGTTGGTGAGATAACGCTTGGAGTATTTGTGTGCAGTTTTAGTCTCCTCACCTAAGGAAAGATATATTTACCACAGAGGGAGTGCAATGAAGGTTCACCAAACTAATGTCTGGGATGGAGGGATTGTCCTAAGAGGAAAGATTAAATAGCCTGGGCCTTTATTCTCTGGAGTTTAGAAGAATGAAAGATGATCTCATCCAAACATCTAAAATTCTTACAGGACTCGACAGGGTAAATGCAGGAAGGATGTTTCCCCTGGCTGGGGTGGGGGGGTCTAGAACCAGGGGACACAGTCTCAGAATAAGCAACAGGCCATTTTGGACTGAGATGAGAAGGAATTTCTTCACTTAGAGGGTGGTGAATCTTTGGGATTCTCTGCCCCAGAGGGCTGTGGAGGCTCAGTCATTGAATAAGTTCAAGAGTGAGATCGATAGATTTCTACACCTTAAAAATATCAAGGGCAGAATGTTCAGGTCGGCAGGTGGGCACGATTGGCGGGCCCAGAATAGGCCGGGAAATGGGCCACCACCCGTGATTAGCCCATGGCTGCGATTTCACGCCGGTGGGCCAATTGAGGCCTGCCCAGCATGAAACACGGCTCCCCAATGGTCAGGAAGGCGGGGGCGGGGGCCTGTCGGCCGCAGGGTCCAATGGCAACCCAGCAGCCTGTTTAAAACTGCACAGGCTGCCATGGAAGAACGTATCTTTCGCGTTTTCAACAGTAAAGTTATGGAATCAAGTATGGCTGGAGATGCCAGGTAGGAGGGCAGGTCGGGTGGGCACTCAGCCCCCCACTTTTCGGATGAGTGCCTCACCATGCACCTGGAGAAGGTGGCTGCCCAGAGGTCCCCAGAGATGGGAGGAGGAGGCCACCGCACCTCACGAAGAAAGTATGGGAACATGGGAGGAGGTCGCAGTGCAGGTCAGCAGCCATGACATGGTGTGGCGCATATGGGTGCAGTGCAGCAAGAGACTCAGTGACCTGCTGCACTCAGCAAGGGTGAGCACCGTGTTGGTGTGGATCAGTGTGCAGAAGTGTTAAGGACTGGCTGTCCCCCTGTGGAGCTCAGGGGTGTTAGAGTCTGAGTGCCAGCTATCAATGATGCTGGAGCTGGTCAAGGGAGTGAGCCCTGGCTGCCTGTACTGAGTGCCTTGCGGCTCAAGGGCCACGACTCGGATGTGCCCTGCGAGGTGTTCCTCAGGTGGGATTGGCCAGACTGCAATGGTGCTGCAGGTAAAGAGTGGACAAATCAATGCTCCTCTGTCCTTTCAGGAGAAGACGAGCCATAACCAATTGGAGAGGTCACAGACAGGCGGAGGCCCGCCCAAACTGCTGCTGCTGAGCAGGTTTGAGCAGGACCCCTTGAGCTGGAGAGCTGGCACACTCCACGTGCAAGTGGTCACTGGAGGGGTTGGGGTGTCAGATGAAGGTAAGAGTGCAGTGCACAAGAGGTGAGAGTTTCGGATTGTGCAACTATTCTAGTGTAGCCTCTTCATTAATGGGAGCCTCAAACCTGGAGTTCCCTTTGATCATTGAAAGACGATGGCACCATGATGCAGATCTCCATTGTCTCACCAGAGTGCCTGGCATGCACAGTGACAGTGTGATGACTTAAACTGATGACATGTCCTTGTTCTCCTTTGGATTCGCCAGCACACATGCATTCTCTGGAACACGAAGAGCCACCCCTGACACCGGAGGACCGCCGGGCTTCATCTGCACTTGCGTCACACCCACATTCTGAACCAGGCACCGGCGCAGATACCAGTGCCTCGGTGGATGTTAGATCGTCAGCTACGTTGTTGGTGCACATTGGTGAGGGCACTTCACACTCGCGTGAGGTGCAGGTGGAAGCAGAGCGTGCCGTGCCCAGGGCGCCGGCAGTCGGAGAACTGCTAGAGACCAGGACGATGCTGAAGGCAGATGATGAACCGCTGAAGTCATTCATTAGGCGGCAGATGCTGGGCGTCCAGCAGGATGTGCGGGACGATTTGGCAGAGATCCGTGAGGATCTGCATGACATGGTCTCCGTTATGGAGGAGTCCGTGCAGAGCCTCAAAGCCAAGCGCACTGCCTCCTCCATTGAGGGACTGGCGACTCTCATGGAGAGGCAGCTCCAGGAACAGAATGAGGGGTTCCTGGGGATGTGCTCAGACCTGCAAGCCCTCACACAGGCAATGACCTCAGGTGGTCAGTGCCAGTGGGGGAGATGGATGAAGCACCCAGTATCCCAGCTAGGTGTCCGTCCATCAGTGGCGAGTAGGGAGGTCCAGAGTGACCTCACGTTGGTGCACAAGCTGCCTGTCATCTCTGCGGGCTCCTCTCAGGGCACTCCGGGTGACGGCAGCAGCTTCTCCGCCCATCTGCCAATGACCATGGCATCTAATGAGGCTACACTGACTGGGGAGATGCCAGCTGTGGAACTGGCCACTCCCTCCCAGGCGGGGCCAGCACAGGTTCCACTGGCCAGAGGACGACTGCCAAGGTCATCAAGGCCCACAAGGCGGCAGAGTCAGCAACTGCCTCCAATGCCGGTGCCAGCGAGGGGAGGGCACCAAGACGTAGCACTCACAAACGTAAGTTTAAGGCACCATGAGCACAAGAGGGACAGTTCACGGGTGATCCTCTGTGCAGTTTTGTTTGGTTTAGACATCTACTGGTGTGGGCATCAACACCAGTAATGGTCATGTCAATGTAATTTCAATGTGACAATAACATTAAATTTGCTTTTGTTGTGATGGCCTGAGTATGCTTCACCTTTTATTTTTGGAGCAGGGTAGGCCAGTATGTAATGAGTGGCTCTAAACTTTATTGCACAGGCATTGAGTGGACTTTGGGTTCACATGACTGGGGCATTTTGGACATCCTGGATGGAGGCGGCAACCCTAGCATAAGGTGGGAGTACTTGGCAGCCTAGCTAAAGGAGCATTGGATCAAAGTGTCCCTCGTGTCCCTTCCTCCCTGGAGGTTACTGAGGTCTGCCTCCACATCCTCAACGTTCTCCTCACCATGCTCCTCATCTGACTCATGACTGGACTCATTCTCTGTGACCTCTGGAGCTGTGTCAAGATCCTCTTCCTCCGGTGGGTACCCCCTTGCCAGTGCCAGATTGTGGAGAGCGCAGCATGCAACCACTATCAGTCACACCCGCTCTGGGGGGTATTGGAGTGCGCCTCCTGAACAGTCCAGGCATCGGAAGCGCATTTTCAGAAGACCTATGGTTCTTTTTGTTCACCGCCCTTGTGGAGGCATGACTCCAATTAAAACACTGCTCTGCCTCTGTTCTTGGGTGGCGGAGAGGCGTCATGAGCCACCTTTTCAACGGATAGCCCTTGTCAGCCAGCAGCCATCTATCCAGTCGGGCTGGAGCACTGAAGAGCCTTGGCATCTGTGAGTGTCTCAGGATGTAAGCGTCATAGGAGCTGCCAGGCTACCTTGCACAGACTTGCAAAATCTGCATCCTGCAGTGGTCACACACTATCTGCAGGTTCATGAAATGGAAGCCTTTCCTGTTGATGAAGGCACTGGGCTCACCCGCTGGTGCCTTGATGGCCACATGTGCGCAGTCGATGGCACCCTGGATGCAGGGGAAGCCAGTAATCACTGCGAAGCCTCTGGCTCACTCAGCCTGGCCGACCTCATCCCTGAATTAATGAATGAATAAATGTCATCACCCGCCTGAACAGAGCATCTGCCACCAGCTTAACAGAACTAAGGACAGCTGATTGGGAGACTCCACAAAGATCCCCCATTGAGCCCTGGAAAGAGCCCAAAGCATAGAAGGTGAGGGCCATTGTGACCTTCAGAGCCACTGGCATGGGGTATCCACCCACACAGTCGGATGTGATCTCAGGCCCAATCATCTGACAAATGGAGGTCACAGCCTCCCTTCAGAGGTGGATCCTCCTTCATCATTGCACCTCGGACATACTGAGGTAGTTGCGTCTCCACCTGTAAACCCTGGCAGCAGGATAGTGACGTCTTCTGCGGCCTCTAACACCTTGGATTTCCAGCTGGCCCTGCACCCCTTGTGTGCTGCTTTTCCCACAGGTCGCTCCCCTGGAAACTGCATTGGGACACCTGGCCTCCTCTCCCTTCTGCCCCTCTCTTCCTCCTCAGAAGAGGTGCCACCAGCGGAGACCACAATCCCCATTACCAGGGTCACAGAAGGCTGTCTGATACCTGGAGCGGTGCACATGGTCTGAATCCTCCAGGGACCTTAGAGACACCAATGAGTCCTGAAATGAAGCCTAGAAATGCTAAGAATGAAGCCTCTAGCAGAGATGAAGTTGCCAAGTACCAATAGCAACCAGCAGCAAACTATCTCCAAAACCCCTCACTACTCACACTGGCAATGCTGCTGACCCTTTTTACCCCGCCCGTGGATGAGGTTTTGCAAATTGTTGGCTGCCCGCCCGACGAGTGCGAAATTGCACGGGCAACGTGAAATCTTGGTTGATTGACTTTTTAATTGCTTTAATTGGCCTCTTAATTGATGGCAGGTGCAGCTCTGACACCTGGGCGTACTCACCAACCGAAATATCACACGAGCGTGGGATGACATCGGGACGCTCACCCCACGTCATCTCGCGCAACTTCACATCCGATCAGGTCGGGCTCGTGCCTGCCCGATCAGCATAAAATTTAAGGGATACGGGGATAGTGCAGGAAAATGTTGTTAGAGTAAAAGATCAGCCATAATCTCCACTCAGTGGAGTGGGCTGGAAGGGCCGAATGGCCTACTACTGCTCCTATTTCTAATGTTCTTATGTCTCGAATACTCACGTTCTCACCTACTAAAGTTGTTCACCTTCTCACCTATTCATCTTCTTACCTCCTAAACCCTCCCACCTAAACTTCTCACCTACTTAGCATCTCAACTTCTCAATTACCATGAAGAAAATCAAACCAAATACCGGGGTTTATTTCTAGAGTGAGAGAATTAAAAACTGGGTAAGTTATGCTAAACTTGTATTAAACCTTGGTTAGACCACACTTAGCATACTGTTGTTGCAGTTCTAGTTGCCATATTATATAAAGTATATATAGGCACTGGAGAGGGTGCAAAAAAGATTTTTGAGGATGATACCCTAGATAATCATACCTACCAGAAAAAGGTGAACAGGCTGGCTCTCTTTTCTCTTGAAAAATAATGGCCCAACAGAGGTAGACATAGAGAGAATGTCTCCGGGAAGTCTCAGAATAAGGAGCGGGGAGTGAAAGCTGAAGGCCATCAATATAAAATAGTAACCAAGAAATCAAATAGAGAATTCAGAAGAAACTTAATTACTCTGTGAGTAGTGAGATTAATACCTGGAATGAGGAAAGGTTAGACAGAACTGGATTTGTTTCCATTGGAGTTTAGAAGAATGAGAGATTACTTGATTGAAGTTTTAAAGATCCTGAACGGTATTGACAAGGTGGAAAGGATGTTTCCTCTTGTGGGTGAGTCCGAAACTAGGGGACACTGTTTTAAAATTAGGGGTCACCCTTTTAGGACAGAGATGAGGAGAAATGTTTTCTCACAGAGGGTTGTGCAACTTTGGAACTCTCTGCCTCAGAAGGCGGTGGAAGCGGGGTCATTGAATATGTTTAAGGCAGAGGTAGATAGATCAGGCAAGGGAATCAAAGGTTATCGGGGGAATGTGGTGAATTCAAAACATAAACAGATCAGCCATGATCTTATAGAATGGCAGAGCAGGCTCGAGGGGCTGAATGGCCTACTTCTGCTCCTATTTCATATGTTTGTATGTATGATCATATGAGAATATGAAACTGATTACCACTAGGAGTAGTTAAGAGGATAGTATAGATACATTTGATGGTAAACTGTATAGTATAGCAGGCAGAAATGAATGTAGAAGGTTGTGCTAATAGAGTTAGAATAGGAAGGATAGGAGAAGGCATAAGTGGAGCATAAACACTGGCATGTACTGGTTGAGCTGATTGTATTTTTTCTGTGCTGTATATTCCATGTAATTCTATATAACCTACTCAGCTACTCACCAAGTATTTTCTTTGCCACCCTACCCTTCAATGTCTTTTCTCTCAAAAAGCATTCTACGATTGTCTCTGTGTGTCACAGGTACACCTACTCTTGAAACAGAACTAGCACCAGAAATAGAGGCCAGCACAGCAGAGGTAGCTCCAGCAGAAACCACAGGTAGGACCACATCAAATTAACATGCAATAGAGGCTTTTTAACAGTTTAGGCAAGCAATATGTTTGTGCCTACCATAATGGATACTTGGGCCTAAAATGAGCATGGGGTGACAATATCTCAGCCTAATTCTCAAGCGGAGTTTGCTGGCTGCTCCACACATTCGCACTGGTGGGAGACCTCAGCCCACTCTGGACCCTGGGTGGGCTACACACAACTGGCGGTTTGGCAGTCATGCCTTGGCTGGCCAAGCCGACCTCTGCTGACCATACACCAGCAAGGCCTGGGCCATTCAAACTCACAGTGTTCAGAGTGCTCATCCCCAGCTCCCAACTTCTCTCAACGTTAAAGTTCTTATGAGATGCAGTCAGATGCTTGTGCTCCGCTAGGCAATCCAAAAGTAACTCAGTTCCAACCTCATTTCCCTTTGTCCTGTAAGAGCTCCAATTGCATACGAACATACAAACTAAGAGCAGGAGTAGCCCACTCAGCCCTTCAAGCCAACTCCACCATTCAGTAAGATCATGTCTGATCTGACTGTAACCTCCCATCTACCCTGGAGAACTTTTCACCCACTTACTAATCAAGAAACTATCTAGATCTGTCTTAAAAATATTAAAAGACTCTGCTTCCACTTCCTTTTGAGGATGAGAATTGCAAAGACTCGCGACCCTCTGAGAGAAAATTTTTCTCCTCATTTCTGCCTTAAATGGGTGACCCCTTATTTTTTAACAGTGACCCCTAGGTCTAGATTCTCCCACAAGAGGAAACATCCTCTCCACGTCCACTCTGTTAAGACCCCTCAGGATCTTAAAGGTTTCAATCAAGTTGCCTCTTACTCTTCTAAACTCCAGTGGATACAAGCCCTAACCTGTGCAATGTTTCCTCATAAGACAACCCATTCATTCCTGGTATTAATCTAGTAAACCTTCTCTGAACTTCTTCTAACGCATTTACATCTTTCCTTAAATAGGGAGGCCAATACTGTACACAATACTCCAGATGTCGATTCACCAGTACCCTGTACAACTTTTTTAAAATTCATTTTTACGGGATGTGGGCATCGCTGGCTAGGCCAGCATTTATTGCCCATCTCTAATTGCCCTTGAGAAGATGGTGGTGAGCTGCCTTCTTGAACAGCTGCAGTCCCTATAGTGTAGGTACACCCACAGTGCTGTTAGAAAGGGAGTTCCAGGATTTTGACCCAGCAACAGTGAAGGAATGACGATATATTTCCAAGTCAGGATGGGGAGTGGTGTTCCCATGTATCTGCTGCCCTTGTCCTTCTAGATGGTAGTGGTCGTGGGTTTGGAAGGTGCTGCCTAAGGAGCCTTGGTGAATTTCCGCAGTGCATCTTGTAGATGGTACACACTGCTGCCATTGCTTGTCGGTGGTGGAGGGAGTGAATGTTTGTGGATATGGTGCCAATCAAGCGGGCTGCTTTGTCCTGGATGGTGTCAAGCTTCTTGAGTTTTGTTGGAGCTGCATTCATCCAGACAAGTGGAGAGTATTCCATCACACTCCTGACATTTGCCTTGTAGATGGAGGACCGGCTTTGGGAGTCAGAAGGTGACCCCTTCTCGTTGCAGGATTCCTAGCCTCTGAACTGCTCTTGTAGCCACAGTATTTATGTGACTAGTCCAGTTCAGTTTCCGGTCAATGGTAACCCCCGGGATGTTGATAGTGGGGGATTCAGCGATGGTAATGCCATTGAACATCAAGGGGCGATGGTTAGATTCTCTGTTCTTGGAGATGGTCATTGCCTGGCACTTGTGTAGCTCGAATGTTACTTGCTACTTGGCAGCCCAAGCCTGGATATTGTCCAGGTCTTGCTGCATTTGGACATGGACTGCTTCAGTATCTGAGGAGTCACGAATGGTGCTGAACATTGTGCAATCATCAGTGAACACCCCCACTTCTGACCTTATGTTGGAAGGAAGGTCACTGATGAAGCAGCTGAAGATGATTGGGCCTAGGTTCAAGAAGGCAGCTCACTCCCACCTTCTCAAGGGCAATTAGGATAAGCAATGAATGCTGACCTTGCCAGCGATGCCCACATCTCATGAATGAATAAAAAAAATCCAACAATCACCACC
This sequence comes from Cetorhinus maximus, assembly GCF_964194155.1. NCBI lineage: Eukaryota > Metazoa > Chordata > Chondrichthyes > Lamniformes > Cetorhinidae > Cetorhinus > Cetorhinus maximus. Next base: position 46,226,494 of record NC_135888.1, on the reverse strand, counting down.
AGCAGCCCTCCTCAATCCCTTTGTCTTCATAATATTGATGCTCACCATCTGGCCTACACCTGCTCCTAATTCGTATGTTTGTTTGTTGTGAAAGTGGTGATGAGTCTCCTCCTTGAACCACTGCATCTGGCGCAACAGCTGCTGGGAGTCCATGTACATTGATGGCTATCTGCACAGGGTTTCATTACTGCACAGGCAGGGTACTATTGCACGTGGATGGTGCTGCGTGGTTGAATATCACCACTAGTTGAATGCTTAGCTAGTGTGTAGACAGTACCTGCTGCATCTATTGAACTCATTGCTACATCCTCCCATTGACTGACATTCCTCCATGTGACTGCATGATGTCGCTTATTTAGATATTTCCCGGTGATTAGATGTTACATTATACACCCAGGGTGCAAACAGGTCATCAGGTTGATACGTGCTCACCTTTTCTTTGCTGGGATGTATTTACACATCCTACTACCCCTCCCTACATCTTCTCTGAGTGACAAGGAAAAGCCCTGAGACTTGTCACCAGTTCAGGAATCCTATCTCGATCCTACCTCAACAAATATCATGGCAACTTGCATTTATAAAGTAGTATAACATCACAGGAATGTTATCAAACAAACTTTGATACTGAGCCACTTAAGGAGATATTTAAAGAGATGACCAAATGCTTGGTCAAAGAAGTAGGATTTAAGAAAGGCCTTAAAGGAGGAGCAATGCTGAAGCCACAGTTACATTGACTTTCAAACATATGCCTGATGTCTTCTTTGAATGACTGCCAACAATCAGCATTTGTTGTCCCACTACTGTGTGATTGGATATGACTGTGTTGTTAGATGTATTTGCATTTGGATAGCTGTTGTGATTGGAGTCTGAGTAGTCTGAATAGTCTCCTCTATTTGATGCCAATGGAACTAATGTCTGTGTTTTATTTGCAGAAACCAAGATGACCAAGTTTGAGGTGGAAGCTTTGGAGGCCCATAATCACTACAGAAGCCTGCATGACACACCTTCTCTCCAGTACAGTAAAAACTTGCAAGAAGAATGTACAAAATGGGCAGAGTTTCTGGCAACAACTGGAATTGTAGAGCAAAGTCGTACCAAAAATGGAGAGAACATTTGGACTGCAGTCTCCACTCAGGAAGTTTCAGGTGTCTATTTCCCTCTCCTCTTCTTATTTTCCCTCTTTGTGGCTCTATTAGTTCTGCGCTTTGCTCTGTGCCTTATTCAACATGGTTTCCTGTAGCGCATCTTGCATCCAGCAAAAATCTGATTTTGGTTCTCATCTCAGCAACCTGACTGAATTACACACATTGCAAGGAGCTGCAGCCACTCCCTGGGATTTAGTGCTTGAACTCATGAACTACATGTTGTGCTGATTCTGCCATGTCGGTTTCATTTTTGCTGTTTATACCTCACAACTTTCACCAGATGAGGTTGACAATGTGTTGTCTTATTTCAGGCAAGGATCCAGTGGTCGCTTGGTATAATGAAATCAGTGACTATGACTTTAGCAGTCCTGGTTTTAGCACTCTGACAGGTAAGTGTTTTCAGGTTTGTACCTAAGGATGAAGAATAGAAATCAGAAAATGAGACCCCCACAGCTCATTAGTGATCTGCTCCTCTCACTTGTAGTAGAATCTCAAGTGAACGGCATGGAGCATTGTCCCCGGCGTCATATACTGAAACTAGGTGTTGGCGGAGTAGTGGTGAGGGTGCAGTGGTCAACTTGCCAGTGAGAATTTCGATATGTTGAAATATTTGTAAACGCTTTCCTCTTACAGCCGAAAGACTGATGTCTGGAAATCTGAAACATTAAGAAGAGTGTAATGTACGAGGATTGCGCTTCTGAAAGTTTTGTAACATGTGAAGCTTGTAACAGTCTGTTTGTAACAGTGAGAAATTTGTAACAATCTGATGTTTGTAACAGTGAGAAATTTGAAACAATCTGAGGTTTGTAACAGTGAGAAATTTGTAGCAGTCTGAAGTTTGTAACTGAGAAATTTGTAACAATCTGAGCTTTGTAACTGAGAAATTTGTATGATACTAAAGGAGAATCGTGTGTTCAGAAGTTTGTCAGCGCACTTACAGCATAAATGGCATTATTACCAAACTTAGGCTAATGTTAGTGTTGGAGCAAGAGACCAGGTACAAGGCACTTCAAACTAAAGAAGTTGGGATTTTTCTTCTTAGACCAGAGAAGGTTGCGGGAGATTTAATAGAACTGTTCAAATTTATGGAAGAATTTGATAGGGTAAAAAGAGGATCCTAGCAGGAAGGCCGGTGACCTGAGGTCACTGACATAACTGTGAATGCAATAATGTAAGATTGACTGGTTTAATTAGTAATAGTGTAAGTCTTCAACACTCTGCACTTGGTGTGATGAAACCATAGGATGGGTTTACAATATTGTGTTTCAGTGCAAAAATAAATTCTTCCCTGTGATATTCTTTATTTGGGTTTTTGCTTTGTCTAGACATTGCTGCAGTTATTGTTTGATTGTAACGTTCATAGGAGTGTTATGATACATAGAGTTTGGTGAAGGTGTATCTGCTTCAGGATCCTGGCTGTGCCTGTGGTGGGCAAGAGTAGCTGAAATGGGGGAAGAGCTCCTACTTTGCCTCGGGTGTTGTTGGGCTGGTTATGATGCCCATATCAGGTTGGGAGATTTCCCTCAAATGAGCCTAATGTAGAGTTGGTGAGGAATATTGAGTTGTGCCGGCCAACTGGTGGAGGATCCGGAAACTTGAAACTTTGCCAACATTTGGCATCTACTAAAGTGTATCTCACAGGAGCCTAAACCCACCCGCATGAGACAAAGGTCGGGATTTCTTTTTCTGCCTGTCATGGCAAGGGCTGTGTTTCATCTCTACTTTGAGAGGGAGGGGCCTTTCAAACCATGGGGGCAGTTAGAAGAGTGAACCTAAAGGAATGATAATGCCATTCAAGGCCTTTCTCTCATCCCATCTATCCAGAATGTGACAGTGCCAGACAGAGCGTGCCTTCCTGAACATGGTCTCTCCATCATTTATAAGGGCGGGTGGGAAGGGAATCTGGTACTTTTGTGGATTACAGCATCCTCAGTGCGCAAGCTTCATTGATCCTTGTTTTTATTGGTCCTCCTGTCTGCCTTCATTCTTTAGTGACAATAGTAACAGACTCACTTGTTAGAGTTTTATTGATGTGTGCGCTTGAAACAAATGCATATTCATACATAATATCCATGTAAACAACTCATAAATGGACATAACATAAACGTGTAATTTTAGCCTCACACCCGGGAGATTACATAGCTGTAGAGGAGGGTGGGAGGAGGAAGTATACGGTGATGGGGTTTCAGCCATCATGCGTTTGTGGAGCTGGCTTCATGGGTCACTTCCTTTCCTGTCTGTCAATGTTGTGTAATTGTATAGATACATAAATCACAAACATGTATGTACATACCTGTGCACACATCTGTACATGTCCATACACATGAACAGGCTATAAATATTTATTTGTTTATTTGCAACAGGTCAATTTAGCCAGATGTTATGGCTGGCAACCACACATTTTGGCATTGCATTTGCAAAGAGTGACAAGGGAATATATGTGGTGGCACAGTACAGCCCAGCTGGAAACATCGTTGATCAACATTCCTTCCAAACAAATGTGCTGCCACCAGACTCACTTTCCTTGGATTTAAAAGATAAGCAGGATTCAGGTTCCCAACAAACATCCAGTGAGGACAGTACAGCAGGTAAGAACAGGAATGGGAACAGCATGTGATGTTCTGTAAGAGTATGGGTGAATGTGAAGGGTTTTGATAGACTAGATGGTGAGCAACTGGCAGAAGGCCAGTAAGCAGAGAACGTTGATTTAAGATAATCAACAAGAGAACCAGAGGGGAAATTAAAAGAATTTTTTAACTCATGAGTTGTTATGACCTGCAATGCATTTCCTCAAAGAGTAGTGGAAGCAGACTCAGTCATAACATTCAAAAGGGAATTAGATCAATACTTGACAAAGGCACATTTGCATGGCTATGGGGAAAGAACGGTAGAGTGGGACTAATTTACTAGCTTGTGCAAAGAGGCTGAACAGGGAAGAAGAGCTCAATGTCCTCCTTCCATGCTGTACCATTCTATGAGTGCAACTATCCACCTGCGAGACACAAAACACTCTGATTATGTTCTTAACGTACAAACTCAGATGCCTACACATGCAGTGTATGTCTCATGTGTGACTGTGAACCTGAGTCTATGGCCAGAATTTTCCGGCCCTGCCATGGCGAGATCTGCCACGGGAGATGCAGCGGGCCAGCCAAAAGTCCACTGATATTTGGCAGGATGGAATATCCCAGCGGCAGACGGGGCCAGAAAATCCTGGCCTATGTTTCACTGTACTGTGTTTGCATGAATGGAGTCAGACTTAGCACAAAGGAAGGTGATTGTGGTTGTCAGTGACCAATAATCTCAGCCCCAAGATGTCACTGGATGAGTTCCTCAGAGTAGTGTCCCAGGCCCAACTACCTTCAGCTGCTTCATCAATGGTCTTCTCTCCATCATAAGTTCAGAAGTGGGGATGTTCGCTGATGATTGCACAATGTTCAGTACCATTCACAACTCCTCAGTTATGAAGCAGCCACTGCCTGCATGTAGCAAGACCTGGACAACATTCAGACTTGTAGCTAACAAGTGGGAAGTAACATTTGCACCACACAAGTACCAGGCAATGACCATCCCCAACAAGAGAGAATCTTAACCATTTGCCTTTGACGTTCAATGGCATTACCATGCTGAATCCCCCACCATCAACATCCTGGGGGGTCACCATTGACTTAACTGGACCAGCCATATAACTACTGTGACTACAAGAGCAGGTCAGAGATTGGGAATTCTATGGCAATTAACTGACCTCCTGACTCCCCGAATCCTGTCCACCATCTACAGGGCACAAGGCAGCATCATGATGGAATACTCTTCAGTTGCCTAGACGAGTGCAGCTCCAATAACACTCAAGAAGTTCGACACCATTCACAACAAGGCAGCTTGCTTGATTAGCACCCCATACGCCACTTTAAACATTCGCCCCCTCCACCACCAGTACACAGTGGCAGCAGTGTATACCATCTACAAGATGCAGTGCAGCAACTTGCCAAGCCTCTCTCAAAAGCACCTTCCAAACACATGATCTCCACATCTAGAAGGACAAGGGCAGCAGACTCATGAGATCACCACCCCCAAGCAACACACTAGCCTAACATGGAACAATGTCATTGTTCCTTCACTGTTGCTAGATTAAAAATCTGGAACTCCCTCCCTAACAGAATTAGGGATGTATGTACATCAGATGGACTGCAGCGGTTCAAGAAGGTGGCTCACCACCACCACTTCAAGGGCAATTAGAGATGAGCAACAAAGCCCAGCCTAGCCAAGAGATGCTCATGCTCCTTGAATGAATAAAAAAAAACCCTATAAATCTTCACCCCTAGTCTTCTTCCTCACAATCCAATTTTTCCTCATTCGAGTCTTTGCTTTTCTTCATTGTCACTCCACTCACCTTCAGTCTCATGCTCACTGGGTCTATGGATTCCACTGAATATACAAGTGGATGTGATGGGATGGAGAGCATGGTGGGATGGGGTTGAGTAATCGGTCAAGGCCATTTGATGGGAAGGAAGGATGGGCTCTGTTGGGGTGTATGATAGAATAGAGGAATGTGATGGGATGGGGGATTGTTGGAATAGGGTAATGTGATAGGATGAGATTGTTTTAGAAAGGTGTGTATGATGGCATAGCAGAGTGTAACTCATCTACTGCTGAAAGCTTTATCAAAGGAGTAGTTACCACTAGACGTGGCTATTCCAGTGCATTTCCAGCTGGTCTCCCATGTTCTACCCTGCATAAAAATGGTATCATCCAAAACTCTGCTTCCTGTATTTTAACTTGAACCAAGTCCCATTCACCAATCATCTCTGTGCTCAATGGTCTACATTGGTTCCTGGTTAAGCAATGCTTCAATTTTAAAATTCTCATCCTCATTTTCAAATCCCTCCACATCCTCGCCCCTCCCTATCTCTGTAATCTCCTCTAACCCCACAACCCTCAGAGATATCTACACTCCTCTCACTCTGGCATTTGAACATTCCAGGTTTTAATCACCATACCGTTGGTGGCAGTGACTTAGTTCCATTCTCCATGGAGACCAATAACTTTTGAAGAGAAATTCAAACTTACAGCTATTAGCTGAATGACATGTCAAGATTTCATGTTTATTGGAACAAATGATAAAAGAAACACTATTGACTAAACATTATTTTCTTTTGGTCGGCACCTTATACTTTAAACAACAGAAATAAACAGCTCTTTCTACTTAACACACATTGCACTCTCCACAGAATTATGGTTACGGCAAACAGTTAACAATTTCTCCTAGTTTCCAATGAATCGCTTTCTTTTTACTTTCACAGCCAGGTAACTCAGAAAATATTGTTATTATCTTCAAGTGTAAATACCTTGCAACTTCTCAGTAAAAGAATCAAAGCCTTCCTTTGATCGCTAACAATCAAACCACCAGGCTTACTGTCAGGCAGCCTGCAGAACAGGTCACATGACCCCCTTCATTTACCCTAAACTTAAAGCTACAGTCTCAAAATATAATAATCTTATTTACCTCATAATTGTAACACTTTCGGCTGCCAAGACCCTAAGCAGAGGAATTCCCTCCTAAACCTCTTTGCTTCACTTTCTATCTAGATAGAGGAATATGATTGGATGGGATGATTAATAAGGAGAAGTATGATAGGATCAAGTGGTTGACGAGATGTATGAGTGTGTCAAGATGGGGTGGGCGGTAAGCATGATGGAATGGGTTGAGAAGGAGAAGTGTTGGTGGACAGGATGGGATGGTGGATGAGATGGGTGAATGAGTTAGGATAGGATGTTTGATGGAGTAGGGTGGTTGATACGATAGGGACTATGATGAAATAAGGGTGGGTAATAGGTGTATGTTCAACTCCTACTGCTTTCAGCAGTACTGATGACAATCTGGATTTCATTTTCAGATCTGAGTGCATTTGAGAAAGAGGCATTGGCTGCTCACAATACATACAGGGCTCGTCATAACACAGCACCTCTCTCGCTCAATAAAGAATTGAGCAAGGATTGCAAGGTGTGGGCAAATGTCCTTACACAGGATGGTGTCATTGCGCAAAGTCCTACCAACTTTGGTGAGAATATCTGGTCTAATCCAAGCATCACTGAAGGAGAAATCTCAGGTTTGTGTCTCCTCCATTGTTTTGTACAATGTTTGAAAGAATTACAAAAACAATGCAAACATTAAACACAGGAATTAGACTTAAGAATTTCAGCAGAATAGTCAAGTAAAGTCACTCCCAATGACATTGTCATAAGGAATGTCTTTTGCTAATAATAAAATGCTGGAAATACTCAATAGGTCTGGCAGCTTCTATGGAGAAAGAAACAGAGTCAACATTTCATATCAATGACCTTTCTGTTTAGGTCCATTCCCACATGGATATTTATTTCCCTGGTTTTTTTGAAGGAACTAACAACATATTTTCTGCTTTTGCTTTTGCCTTTTCCTGCTTATATCTATCTACAAAGTGCTTTTTAAAAATCTCCTTAGAATTAGGTTCATTTGTCAGCTTATTCATTCTGTGCTTATGTCTCTAGGTCTGCACGCCCTTTCCAATTTATAACCTTGCTTTGCCTCATTTTCAAATCATTTTAGGCAAAGAACCTGTGGATGCCTGGTACGCTGAAATGAAGTATTATGACTATGAAAAACCCGGTCTCTCCGAGAAGACAGGTTAATGTTTAACTTTTTCTTTACTAACATTACCAAATCAAAGTCCCAGCTCACTGGTGAAAGAATAAGTGACAACAGCACAGTGAGTTCTGTGGATAACCTGTTCAAGTCCACTGTGAGTCCCAGTTAGTGGAGTTTTGTGGAGAGCATGAGGGAGGCGGGGCTGGTCTTGCTAAGACATCATTGAAAGCTGTACATACAGGATACGTAAAACTGTTGTGATTGTTTTCAGTTCAGCTTATTGCTTTGCACACACACACACACACACGCACACACACACATTCTCATGGGTGCGTGTGCGTACACACACACATAGGCATACACACACTTATACCTGCTAAGACTCACATGTGCTCATACACACGATGATACATGCACACACACACAAATACCCACATATACATTCACCCTCATTCACATGTTTACATATACTTTCACACATGTGCAACATACACATATACCCAAATTCATTCATACTCACATACACCCATACAAATGCACACAAAGGTAGTGCAAGTGACACAAACATGGACTAAATGTTTCCTTCTACCTGTTCCCGTTAGAGCACTTCACTCAATTGATGTGGAAGGAAACCACGGACATGGGGATTGCGTATGTCGTGAGTGATAAAGGGGCCTTTGTGGTGGCTCAGTATAAGCCACGCGGGAATGCCACCAAGGTAGAAGTTTTTGTCGAGAATGTACTACCACTGGATGCTGCTTATAGCCAGCCTCCTTTCAAAGCAGAGACTCCTGAAGGGGAGGCAACGCCAGCAGCTGCGGAATCACCTCCAGGTAAGGATGAAGTACCCCATGTGAAAGGGGACCAAGACAGAATAAGGATGTTTATCATTTACACTGACCTACAGAGTTTAAAAAAATTTTGTGACATGTTTTAAAGTGTAAGTAATGTATGTTATTTACTTGTGTCTATGTGTATGTCCTTTGTGTGAGTAAGGATCTTTGCATATTCATACATATGTGTGTCTGCTGTATATGTAACTATATGCCAATGTATGTCTCCATCTATGTGTGTGCATGTTTGCGTACGAAATAAGAGGCAGGCCATTTAGGACTGAGATAAGGAAGAATTTCTTCACTCAGAGGTTGGTAAATCTTTGGAATTCTCTACTCCAGAGACCTGTGTGGCCCAGTCATTGAGTATGTTCAAGACAGACATTGATGGATTTTTAAATATGAAGACATCAAGGGATATGGGGATTGTGTGAGAAAATGGTGGAGGTAGAAGATCAGCCATGATCTAACTGAATGGCGGAGCAGGCTTGAGGGGCTGAATAGCCTACTCTTGCTCTTAGTTCCTGTGTTCCTAATATAAGAAATAGGAGCAGGAGTAGGTCATGCGGCCCCTCATTTCTGCTCCGCCATTCAATACCATCATGGCTGATCCTTGACCTCAACTCTACTCTTCTGCCCAATCCTCATATCTCCTGATTCCTTTAGAATCTAAGAATCTTTCAATCTCAACTTTGAACATACTCAACAATTGAGCTTCCACAACCTATCTGGGGTTGAGAACTCCAAAGATTCACAACCCCAAGTAAAGAAATTTCTCCTCATGTCAGTCTGAAATGGCCACCCCTTATCCTGAGACTCTGTTCCCTCCAGCCATATCACCTCTTTCTACGCCACTGTGACTACCTCAGCCTGTGTTGACCTAGAAGGAAAAAACAGTAAAAACTGGGAAATAAGAATCCTGGTCTGAACTGCTCTTGTATACCTTAAAATGGAACACCAGTAAAACTGGGAAATAAGGTCTGAACAGTTTTTTCCTTCTTGGTAGCATGTATCCATGCCCTTAAGTTTGTATCTGGATGTGGCTAACTGAGTAATGGCCAGTGTCTGTACTTCTTTGCATATTTGTGCATGTATCTTGGTGTATATATTTACCATGTCTGTATCTCTGTGTGTTGTGTATCTGTGTTTGTGTTTGTGAGTATGTGTTTATGTTTCAACCATTATTACATATAATTACACAGAAGATACAGCACTGAAACAAGTCCTTTGGCCCAACTAGTTCATGCCTGTATTAATGCTCCACCCGAGCTTTCTCTTATCCTTCCTCACCTAACCCTCTATTCCCTTCTCCCTCAAATGGTTATCCAACTTCCCCTTAAATACACCTATACTATTTGCCTCAACCAGTCCCTTTGGTAGGGAATTCCACATTCTGACCACTCTTTGACTAACAACAAATTCCCGATTTGGTTCCTTCTTATAACAGTTGCTTCTGGTTTTGCTGTTCCCCACAAGTGGAAGAACTCTCTGCCAAAACCATTCATAATTTTAAAGACCTGTATTAGGTCACCCCTCTGCCTTCTCCTTTCAAGAGAAAACAGACACAGCCTATTCATATTTTCCCAAAAATATACCTTGCTTGTGAAATTCATATAAGTATATTACATGACAGTTCAAATTTGACATTACCTAAAGCGAAACAAACCAGTTTCTTCCAACACTTTATGTCACTCACGACATTTACCATTACAGTCAATGGCCCAGAACTTCCATGGACTGGCAATCTCTGTCGATTGCCACTCTGCCCTTTTTATTTACCCAGGTCATGAGCTGCACATTTCTCACCATAATCTTCCAACCCAGGCCTGGTGAGAAATGTACAGTATAGCAGCTCCAAAATCATTTCAGTGCAGGGCAGGAGCTCCAGAATCATGGGCTGCATCTTCCAGTCGGCGAGCAGGGAGCGGGGCCCGCTCACCGACACATAAAATGACGCGGGGTGACATCGGGCGGGCGTCCTAACGTCACCTTGCGTTATTTAGATTTTCAGTTCGGCAGTTGCACAGCTGAGTCAGCTGCGCGCCCGCCAAACTATCAACGGCCACTTAAGGCCTTTAAAAAAGTAATTAAGCCAATTAATGGACCTGCCCATCCAAACTTATGGTTGGCGGGCAGGCGAAGAGCCCAAGCGGCCTTCAGAAAAAACATGAAACTTCATCCATGGGCGGGGTGAGGTTTCATGAGGGATTTAAAAAATGTTCAAGATGTTTAAATAGAAGAAATTGACATGTCTCAGCTCATTTATTCTACCCTTCCAAATATTTTTAAAACTTCCACCTATTTCCCTGAGGTGACACTTTGCCTCAGGAAGATCTGTGCGCTCTTTCACATGCATGCGCAAAAGGGCACACGCCCGGATCAGGGAATCCCTCGCCCCCCCACCCCCCACCCCACCGCACAGGGAGCACACAGCGCTTCCGGGCAGACGTCACGCTGGGTGGGTCTTAATTGGCCTGCCCATGTAAAATCGCAGCACGCCCCCGATCTGGGGTGGTCACGCGGGAACCTGCCTGCTCCCGCACATTCCCCCCGAAGGGGGGAAAATGCTGCCCCATCTCAGTGCAGTAGAGCAGCTCCAGAATCGTTTCAGTGCAGGGCAGCAGCTCCGGAATCGTTTCAGTGCAGGGCAGCAGCTCCGGAATCATTTCAGTGCAGGGCAGCAGCTCTGGAATCGTTTCAATACAGAGCAGCAGCTCCGGAATCGTTTCAATACAGAGCAGCAGCTCCGGAATCGTTTCAATGCAGGGCAGCAGCTCCGGAATCGTTTCAGTGCAGGGCAGCAGCTCCGGAATCGTTTCAGTGCAGGGCAGCAGCTCCGGAATCGTTTCAGTGCAGTACAGATGCTCCAGAATCGTTTCAGTGCAGTACAGATGCTCCGGAATCGTTTCAGTGCAGTAAAGATGCTCCGGAATCGTTTCAGTGCAGGGCAGCAGCTCCGGAATCGTTTCAGTGCAGTACAGATGCTCCGGAATCGTTTCAGTGCAGGGCAGCAGCTCCGGAATCGTTTCAGTGCAGGGCAGCAGCTCCGGAATCGTTTCAGTGCAGGGCAGCAGCTCCGGAATTGTTTCAATACAGAGCAGCAGCTCCGGAATCGTTTCAGTGCGGAGGAGCAGCTCCGGAATTGTTTCAATACAGAGCAGCAGCTCCGGAATCGTTTCAGTGCGGAGCAGCAGCTCCGGAATTGTTTCAATACAGAGCAGCAGCTCTGGAATCGTTTCAGTGCAGTAAAGATGCTCCGGAATCGTTTCAGTGCAGGGCAACAGCTCCAGAATCGTTTCAGTGTAGAGCAGCAGCTCCGGAATTGTTTCAATACAGAGCAGCAGCTCCGGAATCGTTTCAGTGCGGAGCAGCAGCTCCAGAATCGTTTCAGTGCAGGGCAGCAGCTCCGGAATCGTTTCAGTGCAGTACAGATGCTCCGGAATCGTTTCAGTGCAGGGCAGCAGCTCCGGAATCGTTTCAGTGCAGGGCAGCAGCTCCGGAATCGTTTCAGTGCAGAGCAGCAGCTCCGGAATCGTTTCAGTGCAGTACAGATGCTCCAGAATTGTTTCAGTGCAGGGCAGCAGCTCCGGAATCGTTTCAGTGCAGGGCAGCAGCTCCAGAATCGTTTCAGCGCAGGGCAACAGCTCCGGAATCATTTCAGTGCAGGGCAGCAGCTCCAGAATCGTTTCAATACAGAGCAGCAGCTCTGGAATCGTTTCAGTGCAGAACCGCAGCTCCAGAATCGTTTCAGTGCAGGGCAGCAGCTCCAGAATCGTTTCAGTGCAGGGCAGCAGCTCCGGAATCGTTTCAGTGTAGTACAGCAGCGCCAGGGGAACTGAAACCTCGTCCTCTTTTTACAGTCTTAGCTGCCATAAAGCAGTAAGTTTAAAGATCACAGTCACTTTGACAGGAGGGACGGTCTAAGATACATTACTTCCCTGCGGACATGGTCCATTTTGATCCCCAGGCAAAGTGGAAAATGGCTCAAGTGATTACCTCAGCCCAATGAGTGAGACATGGACCAGACCTATGCAATGTACAGCAACACCAAGAGTGCCTCATACCTGATGACCATGTTCTTACCCGCAATGGAGAGGGAGCGTCGTCCCACATGCCCATTATTTGCTTTACCATTGCTACGCACTCCATCCAGTTTTTGGTCCTTCAGGTAGTCTGACATGATGGTGAAAGTGACAAAGGTTCAGTCGGCCCAGTTCCCAAAGAACATGACCTCAATCTGGCCATGATTTACCTTGGCTCCTGAGGCCAGTTCAAACAGGTCACAGAGGCTCATCAGTCTGCACACTGACAGTGGATCTAAGCAGAAGATGGTGGTGCCCTTCATGTACAGGGAGACTTTGACTTGAGTGCCCCCATTGCCTGGGATTGTCACCCCTCTTATGCCCACATCCTTCCTAATGGACTCAGTAAAAACAATACACAGACAAGACGGGGAGAGAGGACAGCCCTGCCTGACTCCAGATTTGATCAGAAAGCTCTCCAATTCCCACCCATGGATTGAAACTGTGCAGCTGATGTTTGTGCAGAGCAGTTGGATCCAATTGCAGATTCCATGCCCCAAGCCCATTTTGGAGATCAAATCCATCACGAATATGATGTGATATTCAGTCAAAGTCCTTCTCCTGGTTCCAGCTGATGAGGCAGGTGTCTCCCTTCTCCCACCCACCATCCTGCACATATACAATCAGTTGCCTAAGTAGCACGAGGATATCAGAGATCTTCCTGCCAGGTACAGCGGAGATCTGGTCAAGGTGGATCACCAACTGCAGAACAGACTTGGCCCAATTTGTATGACCTTGGACAGAATTTTGCAGTCCACGTTAAACAAATGGGTCATTAATTTCTAATTTCCTACTTCTTCCCCTTTCTCTTGTGGATGAAGGTGATGATGCCTTCCCTCATAGATTCTGGTATGCTGCCAGCCAGCAATATACTCTCGAACGCTTCCAGCAGGTGTGCACCAGTCCAGTCCAACAAAGTCGAATACAACTCGACTGGTAAACCATCATTTCCAGGAGTTCCGGGACCTGGCTTCCTTTGTTAGCTTGTCCAGAGTTAGTAGTTTGCCCAGACTCTCCCACATGCTGTTGTCTAAGACCTCCATGAGAGAGGGCATGATCCACTGGGAGGTCACGCTGTCTGTAGACTTCAAGTCATACAAACTGTTATAAAAAGATTTGCTGATCCTTAGTATGCCAGCTGAGCTGTCTTCTTCCTTCAGGCTGCTGATCACAGAGCTCTCTCTCTCTCTGTGCCTTTTGGAAGAAGAGACATGAGCACATCTCATCCTGCTCCACAGAGCGGACTCCAGAGGATGATCTTGGAGGCCTCCGCAGACAAGAATGAGGTCTGCAGGCTCCTCATCTCTTGGAAACCCTCCTTGACATTGTCCCCCATCAACTGCAGCAGGAGCAGATTCTGCGTGCTTTTCTGGAGTCAGGACGTTTGCCTCTGTCTTCCTCTCTCACCTTCCAAATACCTCTAAAGAAGAAAAACCTCTTGATATTCATCTTAACTGCTTCCCATCAGTGTGTCAGTGAATCAAAGAGGGGTTTCACGGTTCTCCAATCTATTAATCCCTTTTGAGTTCCTCAATGTTTTCTGGGGCCAACAATTTCACGTTCAGCTTCCATGCCCCCCTGCCAACCTTCTGGTCTTCCTGTAGTTCACAGAATCACTTGATCATAGAATTATTACAGCGAAGAAGGAGGCCATTCAGCCCATCGCATCTGCACCAGCTCTCCGAATGAACAACTCACTTAGGGTCATTCTCCTGTCCCTTTTCCCAGTATCCCTGCAAATTATTTATTTTCAAATAATCACCTAATTCCCTCTTGAATTGGACCTGCCCCAACCACACTCAGGCAGTGCATTCCAGGCCCTAACCACTCGCTGTGTGAAAAAGTATTTTCTCATATTGCTTTTGCTTCAATTCCCAATTACTTTAAATCTGTGTCTTCTCGTTCTCAATCCTTTCACGAGTGGGAACAGTTTCTCCTCATCTACTGTGTCCAGGCCCCTCATGATTTTGAATATCTCTATCAAATCTCCTCTCAGCCTTCTTTTCTCCAAGGAAAACAATCCCAACTTCTCCAATCAATCTACGCAACTGAAGCCCCTCATCCCTGAAACCATTCTCGTAAACCCCTACTGCACTCTCCAGTGCCTTCACATCCTACCTAAAATGCGGCGCTCAAAACTGTGCACAATACTCCAACTGAGGTCTAACTAGTATCTCGTACAAGTTCAGCATAACCTCCTTGCTCTTATACTCCATGACCTTATTAATAATGCCTAGGATACTCTACATCAACTGCTCTCTCAACCTATCCTGTCACCTTTAATGATTTATGTGCATATACACACAGATCCCCTGCTCCTGCACCCCCTTTAGAGTTGTACCCCTTATTTTATATTGTCTGTCCATGTTCATCCTTCTAAAATGTATCACCTCACGTTTCTCAGCATTGAACTTCATCTGCAACCTATCCGCCCATTCCACCAACTTGTCTATGCCCTTTTGAAGTTTTACACTGCCCTCCTCAGAGTTTACAATGCTTCCAAGTTTTGTATCATCCACAAATTTTGAAATTGTGCCATGTACGCCAAGGTCTAAATCATTAATATATATCAGGAAAAGCAAGGGTCCCAATATAATTTTCCAAATGGCAGGCAGTGACTAGTGGGGTACCTCAGGGATCGGTGTTGGGACCCCAGTTATTCACAATATATATTAATGATTTAGATGAGGGAATTAAATGTAATTTCTCCAAATTTACAGATGACACAAAGCTGAGTGGGAGGGTGAGCTGTGAGGAGGATGCAAAGATGCTTCAGTGTGATTTGGACAAGCTGAGTGAGTGGGCAAATGCATGGTAGATGCAGTATAATGTGGATAAGTGTGAGGTTACACATTTTGGTAGCAAAAACAGGAAGGCAGATTATTATCTGAATGGCTATAAATTGAGAGAGGGGAATGTGCAACGAGACCAGTCGCTGAAGGTAAGCATGCAGGTGCAGCAGGCGGTAAAGAAGGCAAATGATATGTTGGCCTTCATAGCGAGAGGATTCGAATACAGGAACAGGGATGTCTTG
Organism: Cetorhinus maximus; assembly: GCF_964194155.1. NCBI lineage: Eukaryota > Metazoa > Chordata > Chondrichthyes > Lamniformes > Cetorhinidae > Cetorhinus > Cetorhinus maximus. Next base: position 46,210,778 of record NC_135888.1, on the reverse strand, counting down.
CTGCAATTGTACAGGGCCTTGGTGAGACCACACCTGGAATATTGTGTGCAGTTTTGGTCTCCTTATCTAAGGAAGGATGTACTTGCTATCGAGGGAGTGCAGCAAAGGTTTACCTGACTGATTCCTGGGATGGCGGGACTGACATATGAGGAGAGATTGAGTCGATTAGGATTATATTCGCTGGAGTTCAGAAGAATGAGGGGGGATCTCATAGAAACCTATAAAATTCTAACAGCACTAGACAGGGTGGATGCAGGAAGGATGTTCCCGATGATGGGGGAGTCCAGAACCAGGGGTCACAGCCTGAGGATATAGGGTAGACCATTTAGGACTGAGATGAGGAGAAATTTCTTAACCCAGAGAGTGGTGAGCCTGTGGAATTCGTTACCACAGAAAGTAGTTGAGACCAAAACATTGTGTGTTTTCAAGAAGGAGTTAGATATAGCTCTTGGGGCCAAAGGAATCAAAGGATATGGGGAGAAAGCGGGAGCAGGCTATTGAGTTGGATGATCAGCCATGACCATAATGAATGGTGGAGCAGGCTCGAAGGGCCAAATGTCCTACTCCTGCTCCTAGTTTCTATGTTTCTATGACTCCTGGGGAACTCCTCTACAAGCCTTCTCCCAGCCTGAAAACCATCCATTAGCCATTATTCACTGTTTCCTGTCACTCAGCCAATTTTGTATCCATGTTTCCACTGTCCCTTTTATTCCATGAGCTATAACTTTTCTTGCAAGTCTGTTGTATCAAATGCCTTTTGGACCATGTACATCACATTAGCAGCATTGTCCTCATCAACCCTCTCTGCTACCTCTTCAAAAAACTCCAGCAAGTTGGTTAAACACAATTTTCCCTTAAGAAATCCATGCTGGTCACTAGGAGCCAGTGGTTAACGAAGAACACCGGCTTGAATGCTCAGAGCACAAACAGCAAGTGTATCCTGGAAAGGACGGACCTATTAGACCTCAACCAGGTGTGTCTGTGCGGCACTCTGTCTTCAGGGTTGCTGAAGATGTCGTGCAGCTTGGCGTCTTTTACCATTTCTGTCAGGAGTCTAGGCATGGAGTCCAATTTGGTGTTGGGTCTGCCAAATCGTCCAGCCGCATCAATGATGCAGTTGAAGTCACCAGCCAGAGTGACTGACCTGGACGTCACTAGCAGCAGTGGGACAGTTGCCACTCGCTGTTTTGAGCCAGGACATGCACGTTGATTAGCCAAAGCAGTGTTTTTGTACATTACGGCTACTACGAGAAGGCACCTGACCATCCCCTCCTTAACTTTGGAGATGGTGAAGTTGCCTCCCTACAGCAGAATACCGAGACTAGAGGAACAGGAATCATTTCCCCTTGTCCAGATCGATGGTCCATGGGACCACTATCGCGATCATTGCCTGTGGAAGTTGAGGTGCGGTATTCCACATTCCTGCAGAAACAACAGATCAGCTTTGACCTTGGCAAGGTAGATGAAGGTCGAAACACGTCTCATAGTAGGCATAACACCGTGCACATTAATGGAAGCAATCTTTATTCCCATTTTAAAGCATTTGGCTCTTTATAAACCCATTGTCTAACAGCTCCAGTCCTTGGGTCTGCCCCTGCATTCCTATAGAGTTCGCATGCAGTCTCTCTGTTGTTGGACTGCGAAAACCAATCTGGTCCATGCCGCTGGTATTGTTCTGCCCATCGATGGGGTCGGGAGGTTTATGCAAACATTAAGGTTTGGGCTGTCCTCCATTGGAATGGTCTTTCCACTCTGTTCCTCCTCGAGGACGTTGCTGCTCCCAGCTTTCCGGAGCTGGGATAAACTGGCCTCTTCGCTGTCTCCAATATTCTAGAGCTCAAGTTTCTTCTCTTCCAGCTCCTTAGCATTTTGCTGCTTCCTTTGTACATGTCATCGTTGTCCCTCCTCAACCGAAAAGCAGCAGCCCCTGTCGTCCGTGTCAGATGGGAGTCGTTTCTTGCCACTTGTTTGGGAGATGGCTTCGTCCCTTCTTGGCCTCTGTTTCTTCTTGACCTTCTCCACCAGCTGCCACTCACCCGCTTGTTCCTCCGCTTACTCCTCCCCCATTGATTCGGTCTGCTAAGGAGGAGGCTCGGGGAACAGTGTTGGTGTTTAGCAACTTGCTGCTGCACCCTTTACCTCTTTCTTGTCCCATTCTGTGTCATTCTTTGTCTCATTCTTCTGACTGGAGGGCTTGGTGACTAGTGGAGTTCCGCAGGAGTCAGTGTTGGGACCACAACTTTTCACTTTATACATTAATGATCTAGATGAAGGAACTGAGGGCACCCTGGCTAAGTTTGCAGATGATACAAAGATAGGTGGAGGGACAGGTAGTATTGAGGAGGCGGGGAGGCTGCGGAAGGATTTGGGCAGGTTAGGAGAACGGGCAAAGAAGTGGCAGATGGAATACAACGTGGGGAAGTGTGAGGTCATGCACTTTGGTAGGAAGAATAGAGGCATAGACTATTTTCTAAATGGGGAGAGAATTCAGAAATCTGGAGTGCAAAGGGACTTGGGAATCCTAGTCCAGGATTCTCTTAAAGTTAACTTGCAGGTTGAGTCGGTAGTTAGGAAGGCAAATGCAATGTTGGCATTTATTTCGAGAGGACTAGAATATAAAAGCAGAGATGTGCTGCTGAGGCTTTTTAAGGCTCTGGTCAGACCACATTTAGAATATTGTGAGCAATTTTGGGCCCCATATCTCAGGAAGGATGTGCTGGCCCTGGAGAGGGTCCAGAGGAGGTTCACAAGAATGATCCCAGGAATGAAAGGCTTAACATATGAGGAAGATTTGAAGACTCTGGGTCTATACTCGATGGAGTTTAGAAGGATGAAGGGGGATCAGATTGAAACTTACAGAATACTGAAAGGCCTGGATAGAGTGGACATGGGAAGATGTTTCCATTAGTAGGAGAGACTAGGACCCGAGGGCACAGTCTCAGAGTAAAGGGAAGACCTTTTAGAACTGAGATGAGGAGAAACTTCTTTAGCCAGAGAGTGGTGAATCTATGGAACTCATTGCCACAGAAGGCTGTGGAGGCCAGGTCATTGAATGTATTTAAGACCGAGATAGATAGGTTCTTGATTGGTAAGTGGACCAAAGGTTACGGGGAGAAGGCGGGAGAATGGGGTTGAGAAACTTATCAGCCATGATTGAATGGCGGAGCAGACTCGATGGGCTGAATGGCCTAATTCCTGCTCCTATGTCTTATGGTCTTATGGTGTGTGGAGGGTTGCTGGTCTCCTTGTTTGCTGTTCTGCCTGCATGCCGCTTCTTGGTTCTCGCCATCCATGCCTAACTGAGGCAGTATTTTGGGCAGGTCTTGTAGAGATGGCCTGCCCACTACACAGGTTGCAGCATTTAATCTACTTGCAGTCCTTTGTTGGATGACCTTCCTTCTTACAGTTCTTGCAGATGATTGTACTGCAACATGGCCAGATTTTCCTCAGGCATGATAAAATTTGGGCTGCCCAGTGTAGACAAGGTAGCCCCAGCTTCCCCTGATATCAAAGCTGGAGGGAGGGTGGAGGTTTGCTCCCTTACCATTCACCTTCAAAGTCACCTTGACCTGCTGTTTACTAGTCCAAATCCAGAAGGGATCCTGGATCTTTGTGCTGTTCCTGACCACATCAACCTATCTGGCGAGGGTACCTGGCAAGGTATGCACATCCATGACAGGAACTTGGGGGTTGTAAAGATGCACAGTTGCAACACAGTTGCGTTGTGACAGCAGCTCCGCTGTGAGGTTTCTCAGCAGTGCCAGGTTTCCTCTCTCTTCGAACAATTTGAGAAATTTCATACATACAGCAATGTTCTTGAAGGTCACATCAAAGTATCCAGCACTGGGGAAATCCTGCAGGCAGTAAATGTCCACATCTTTGAATCTGCTGCATTCCAAAAGGACGCGCTTAACGAAGAAGGTTCAATTGATGGGTGTACCTCCCTCATGACCTTTCACTGCCATTCTAACAGTGTTACACACCACTCCACCACTTGGTTTAGGGCTCGATTGTTGGTTGCAGCCATCACCCCTTTAAGTTTTCCCAGACAGGCACCAACCAGAAGGAAAACAAACAACTGCTGTTGAACTTCCAACACAAAAGGGTGAAAGGTCGAAGCCTCCATTGAAACCCTCCCAAAAGTAAATCAAACCCAAAAAAACTGCAAACTTACACTTGTCCTGGGAGAACCACCTTCTTGATCATTGTCTGACCCCTGCTAAGTAAGTAAGACCCAGCCTATTCACCTTTTCCTGATAACTAAAACTTTGCAACTCTGGGCTCGTCCTTGTAAATCTTTCTTCTAGGCTCTCCAGTGCCTTTTTATGTCCTTGTGGCCAGAATATGGTGACCAGAACTGTCTACAGCACTCCAAGTGTGATCGAACTAAGGTTCAATACAGTTTAGTATATCTTTACTAATTTTCAAATCTAGCCGTCTAGAAATAATCTCTAGTGATTTATGTATAAACAATTGCTTGGTAGAACAGAACTTGAAGGTTGCTGAAAAGGGAGACAGATTGCTGAAAGTTTTCATACCTGATTTGTGAATTTGTACTCTCAGATCCCTTTGCTCCTCCATCCCATTTAGATTCTTAATTTCCAAGTACTAGGTGACCTCCTTATTTTTCTTACTAAATGTAAGACCTCACACATCTCAATGTTGAAATTCATTTGCTCATATGCCCATTTTGCACATTAATTAATGTCTTCTTATAATTTATTGCAATCCTCTTGTTGTGTCCTGGCCAATATTTATCCATCACAAAAACAAAGATTTACCTGAACATTATCAGACAGAGCTACATAACCCCATGACCAACAGATCAGATCTAAGCTCTGTAGTCCTGCCACATCCTGTTGTGAATAGTGGTGGACAATTAAGTAACTCACTGGAGGAGGAGGCTCTGCAAATATCCCCATCCTCAATGCTGGTGGATCCTAGCACATCAGTGGAAAAGATAAGGCTGAAGCATTTGCCACCATCTTCAGCCAGAAGTGCCAAGTGGATGATCCATCTCAACATCCTCCTGAGGCCCCCAGCATCGCAGATGCCAATCTTCAACCAATTCAATTCACTCCATGTGATGTCAAGAAACGGCAAAAGGCACTGAATACTGCAAAGGCTATGAGCCCTGTCAACGTTCCAGCAATAGTACTGAAAAAATGTGCTCCAGAGCTAGCTGTATTCCTAGTCAAGCTGTTCCAGTATAGTTATAACACTAACATCAACCCAACAGTGTGGAAAATTGCCCAGGAATGTCCTGTCCATGAAAAGCCAGATAAATCCAATCCGGACAATAGCGGCCCTGTCATTCTGCTCTGAATCATTAGCAAAGTGTTGGAAGGTGTCGAAGAAACCTTGAAAAAAAAGAAAAAACCTTGCTTTCAAGCTGTACTTAATCAGTAATAACTGCTTACTGATGTTCAGTTTGGGTTCCACCTGGGCCAGTCAGTTCATGACCTCATTACAGCCTCGGTCCAAATGTGGACATAAGAGCTGAACTCCAGAGGTGAGGTGAGAGTGACTGCCCTTGACATCAAGGCAGCATTTGACTGAGTGTGGCATCAAGGAGCCCTAGCAAAACTGAAGTCAGTAGAAATTGGGCGAACTCTCTCCACTGGTTGGAGTCATACCTAGCACAAAGGAAGATGGTTGTGGTTGTTGGAGGTCAATCATCTCAGTTCCAGGACATCACTGCAGAAGTTCCTCAGGATAGCACCTTGGGCCCAACCATCTTCAGCTGCTTCACCAATGACCTTCCCTCCATCATAAGGTCAGAAGTAGGAATGTTCACTGATGATTACACAATGTTCAGCACTATCCGCAAGTCTTCAGATACTGAAGCAGTCCGTGCCCGTATACAGAAAGACCTGGACAACATTCAGGCTTGGGCTAATAAATGGCAAGTAACATTCGTGCTACACAAGTGCCAGGCAATGAGCATCTCCAACAAGAGAGAATCTAACCATTTCCCCTTGACATTCAATGGCATTACCATCACTGAATCCCCCACTATCAACATCTTGGGGATTCTCAATGACCCGAAACTTAACTGAACTAGCCATATAAATACTGTGGCTTTCAGACCGGGTCAGAGGCTCACCTCCTATCTCCACAAAGTCTGTCCACATCTAGAAGACACCAGTCAGGAGTGTGATGGAATATTCTCCTCTTGCCTGGATGAGAGCAGCTCCGACAATAGTCAAGAAACTCAATACCATCCAGGTACAAAGCAGCCCACTTGATCGGCACCCATCCACCAACATAAATATTCACGTCTTCCACCACTGACGCATAGTGGCAGCGGCGTGTACCATATACAAGATGCACTCTAGAAACTCGCAAAGCCTCCTTCAACAGCACCTTCAAAATCTATGACTTCTACCACTTACAAGGAAAAGGGCAACAGATGCCAGGAACATTACCACTAATTTCCCCTCCAAGTCACACACCGCCCTGACTTGAAACAATATCACCGTTCCTTCACTGTCACTGGATCAAAATCCTGAACTCCCTGACAGCACTGTGGGGTGTAGCTGCACCAGAGGAAGTGCAGTGGTTAAAGAAGGCAGCTCACCACCACCTTCTCAAAGGCAATTAGGAACGAGCAACAATTGCTATTCTTTCCAACACCCACATCCCATGAAACAATTTTTTTTAAAAATTGCTTATTGTTTGTGGGAGCTTGCTGTGCAGAAATTAGTTTTTGTGTTCCTACATTACATTGGCTATAAAGTGCTTTGAAAAGTCATAAATGCAAATTTTTATTTTCTTTTTCTTCCTCGCTATTGACTATGCTCCTAATTTGGCACCATTTGCAAATTTAGAAATTGTGCATTTGTTTCCAAAGTCTAAATCTTTAATATAAATATTAGTGAGTTGCGCATTCTCACCACTCTCTGGGTAAAGAACTTACTTCTGAATTCCCAATTTGATTTCATGGTGACTGTCTTATACTGTATAGATGATATTGACTTACTCTTCTCCAAAGGTGGAAACACATTCTCTGTTTAACTCCTATCTTACTGATTCTATTTCTGTCCTACTGGCTGCATTACTTTCAGTTACTCCATCTCCTAAGATCTGTGCCAGTTGAAAGGGGCCGGAACATTACAGGCATCCTCTTCGTCTCTAACATCATGGGATTGGTTCAATCTATCCCACAAACTGAGCGCAAATCAGACAAATCATTGCTGCGCCTCCATCTGCTGGTCATGGATGTGATCTCAGTGACAGAATTGCAGTAATAGAGAACAATGCTTCTCTCTTCCATTCCCCCTGTGTCTCAGTTTCCTTCTGTTCCTCTGCACCTCAGTGACCTTCGTCTCTCGGTTATCTTCTCTCCAGGTCTCTTTCCCCTTTCAGGGATGCTCCACAAGTCAATTAGGTGAGTATAGATATCTCAGAGAGTATTATGGGCTAAGATCCTTTCTCCCTACTGTTTTTAACTCATCCTTTATTATCAAGACTCCCCCATCTCCTTCTCCATTTCAGCTATCTTTCTCAAAAGTCAAGTAACAGGAAACATTTAGTTTCCAACTTTCTTGTATCTTTTACACTCCATCTCATTTAGTCTGTGCTCCCACCTCTTGTTGCCTGATGTCCTTTGGGACCCTACTCTGATCCTACATGTGACTCCAGTCCCTCACCAACATGATTGACTTTTGACTGCCCTTTGAAGAAGTTCTACTAAACCACTCCATTATATCAATACAGGGCAATTAGAGGTGGTGAATAAATACTGAATTTGCCGGCGATGCCCATGTCCCAAGAATGAATTTTTAAAATGCAGACATTGACTGCTATATTGTACAAATATAGAAAATTGACAAGCAGGAATAGATCAGCTTGTCCATCAAGCCTTTCCCACACTCGTGATAACTGGAGTAATATGACTAGGCATCTCAGGCTGGATTTTCATCCACATTCCGGGAACTGCAAGACAGGCCATTTCCCAACATTTCATTCTTGCCTTCCAAAAGGCAGCACAGTTACCCAGTATTTTGGTCTCTGGGAGTTGTTGCTGGCTGGAGTCAAGGCCACCACCTCCCGAGGCAGCATCAGGGGCAGGTGGATGGCAAAGGAGGCAAGTTAGAAGGCTCACATCCATTTACTGGGACGCTGGCCCAGTTCTATTCACAGTTGTCAGGCCCTCTAGCCCCCAGCCCTCATCCCCCAAGCCAACCCCATATCCCCTCCATGCCTCTCAATGCATCCTCCTTGCCCACTCAAACAATATCCAATAGGTATAGAACCAATGAGCCTTATAATAACGCTGACAAGTCTTTGAAATGCCCATGAATTTTTAAAAATCAGCCATTCAAAAACCCCTTTGAAAAAATTGCTCCTCTTGCATTCTCATAAACTGTCAATCAAGCGCAGGCAGCCTAGTCCCATTGAAGAACCCTTTAATCCACTTAACATCTCCTAATCTTGTCCAAGTAAAGAAACATGCATTGTAAAAGTACTTCAAAGAAAGTTGAAAGATAAAGTTATTGCAAATGCATAAAACTGTCTATTAAACAAAGATAGCAGTCCCCTTAAAGCTGTGTAGACAACCCTCTAAGGAGCTGAAAGCTTTATTCAGTCTTGGAGCTCAATCAAGCATTCATATTGAGACCATCTGGCAAAACATATATCTGGTCTTTTGTTTTATTCGTTCACGGGATGTGGTGTCACTGACTATTGCCCATCCCTAATTGTCCATGAGAAGGTGGTGGTAAGCTACCTTCTTGAGCTGCTGAAGTCCATCTGGTGTAGGTAAACCCACAGTGCTGCTAGGAAGGGAGTTCCAGGTTTTTGACCCAGTGACAGTGAGTATTCTGGGCTAAGATCCTATCTCCCTACTTCTTTTATCCCATCTTTTATTATCGAGGCTACCCCATATCCTTTTCCATTTCACCTATCTTTCTCAAAAGTCAAGAGGCTGAGAATATTTAGTTTCCAACGCTCTTGTATCTTTTACACTCCATCTCATTTAGCCCATGCTCCCACCATCTCCCACACAGTCCCAGCCCGCTTCTGTAGAGACAGTTTGACTATGAGAATATGAGGAGCAATTTTTTTCAAAGGGGTTTTTGAATGGCTGAGTTTTTTTTCATGAACATTTCAAAGACTTGTCAGTATTATTATATGAATCATTGGCTGTGTACCTAGTTGATACTGGAAGAGTGCCTCCGAGGCCCAACAGATTTCAGGACATTAAATCAATATGAAAATCAAATCACAAGGTCCCTTCATACATTCATATCTGATTATCCATACTGTAAAATGTAAAAGAGGACTTTATCCAGTGGAGAAAGTATTCAAATACATTTGAGCCCTTAACAATGTTTGTCAATTTAATAGTCTCTTGCCTTTTAAGGACAATGATCAAACACTGCATTGAAAAGATGCTTAAATCATCAAACGCACCTTACTTTATGACAGTTGAAGTTGGCAAGAGCCTTTAAATTTACCTACCAAAAGGTTCCCAACTCCACAGAAGACATCCCCCAGTGTTCACAAATCGGCTCATTTGGCATGGTTCTCATACCTTACAGTAACCCACCTACCTCCACGAAAATAGCAGTGACAGAAAAATTGAAGTTGGAGCAGGCATTTAAATAGCAAAACTGACGTGACTTTAAATGAGTGTCGGGTTGCAGCCCGTCATGTTTCCTGACCCATCAAAAATGGTGGGTGGTGGGAATTGGAGGGTAAATATAAAAATGCAGCCCCACATGTTTCCCATTTCATCCTCCCAACACGGGTTTGCTCAGGATGGGGGATCAGACACTGACTGGTATATTAATCAGGCAGTGATTTGGTATATTAATAAAAGCATAAGAAAATAAAAATTAGGAACCGGAGTAGGTAATATGGCCTCTCCAGCCTGCTATGCCATTCAGTAAGATCATGGCTCAACTCTTATTATCATCTCCACTTTCTCATTCTATCCCCATATCTGTTGAGTCCCTTGGTGCCCAATAATCTATGAATGTCAGCCTTCAATGTACTGTGGACTGAGCATCCATAGCCCTCTGTGATAGAGGATGCCAAAGACTCTCAGCACTCTGAATGAAGAAATTTTTGTCAAGAGGAGGTAGAGAGTCTGCAAAGGGATGTAGAGAGGTTAAGTGAGTGGGCAAAAATTTTGGCAGATGGAGTATAACATGGGTAAATGTGAACTTGTCCACTTTGGCAGAAAGAATAGCAAAGCAGTATATTATTTAAATGGAGAGAAATTATAGAACTCAGTGGTCCAGAGAGATCTGAGTGTCCTAGTTACATGAATCATAAAGTCAGTATGCAGGTACAGCAAGTGATTAGGAAGGCAAGAGGAATAGAACATAAAAATAGAGAAGTTTTACTACAGCTGTGGTGTCATACGGACTCAAAACATTAACTCTGTTCCTGTCTCCACAGATGCTGCCAGACCTGCTGAGTTTTTCCAGCATTTTCTGTTTTTATTTCAGATATCCAACATCCGCAGTATTTTGCTTTTATATAATGTGGTGAGACCACGTGTGGAGTACTGTGTGCAGTTTTGGTCTCCTTATTTTAAAAAAGGTGTAATCACTTTAGAAGCAGTTCAGAGAAGGTTCACTGGAATCATTCCTGGGATGATGGGGTTGTCTTATAAAGAAATGTTGATCAGTTTAGGTCTATGCCCATTGGAATTTAGAAGAATGAGAGGTGGTCTTGTAGAAACATATAAGATACTGAGGGGAACATAGTTTAAAAATAAGACAGATTAGTTGGAACCTTTTTTCCTAAAGGGTCATTGGTGTGTGGAATTCTCTTTCCCAGAAAGTAGTGGTGGCTGGGTCTTTGAATTTCACAGAATCACAGTGCAGAAGAGGCCCTTCGGCCCATCAAGTCTGCACCGACACGTGAGAAACACCTGACCTACCTACCGAATCCCACTTACCAGCACTTGGCCCATAGCCTTGAATGTTATGACGTGCCAAGTGCTCATCCAGGTACTTTTTAAAGGATGTGAGGCAACCCGCCTCCACGACCCTCCCAGGCAGCGCATTCCAGACCGTCACCACCCTCTGGGTAAAAAAGTGTTTCCTCACGTCCCCCCTAAACCTCCTGCCCCTCACCTTGAACTTATGCCCCCTTGTGACTGACCCTTCAACTAAGGGGAACAGCTGCTCCCTATCCACCCTGTCCATGCCCCTCATAATCTTGTACACGGCGATCAGGTCGCCCCTCAGTCTTCTCTGCTCCAACGAAAACAACCCAAGCCTATCCAATCTCTCTTCATAACTTAAATGTTTCATCCCAGGCAACACCCTGGTGAATCTGCTCTGCACCCCCTCCAGTGCAATCACATCCTTCCAATAATGTGGCGACCAGAACTGCACACACTACTCCAGCTGTGGCCTCACCAAGGTTCTATACAACTCCAACATGACCTCCCTACTTTTGTAATCTATTGATAAAGGCAAGTGTCCCATATGCCTTATTCACCACCCGACTAACATGCCCCTCTGCCTTCAGAGATCTATGGACACACACACCAAGGTCCCTTTGTTCCTCAGAACTTCCTAGTGTCATGGTTCATTGAATACTTCCTTGTCAAATTGCTCCTTCCAAAGTGTATCACCTCACATTTTTCAGGGTTAAATTCCATCTGCCGCTTATCTGCCCATTTGACCATCCCGTCTATATCTTCCTGTAGCCCAAGACACTCAACCTCACTGTTAACCACCCGGCTAATCTTTGTGTCATCCGCAAACTTACTAATCCTACCCCCCACATAGTCATCTATGTCATTTATATAAATGACAAATAATAGGGGACCGAGCACAGATCCCTGTGGCACGCCACTGGATACTGGCTTCCAGTCACTAAAGCATCCTTCTGTCATCACCCTCTGCCTCCTACAACTAAGCCAATTTTGAATCCACCTTATCAAATTACCCTGTATTCCGTGTGCATTTGCCTTCTTTATAAGTCTCCCATGTGGGACCTTGTCAAAGGCTTTGCTGAAATCCATATAAACTACATCAACTGCACTACCCTCATCTACACACCTGGTCACCTCCTCAAAAAATTCAATCAAATTTGTTAGGCATGACCTCCCTCTGACAAAGCCATGCTAACTATCCCTGATCAAACCTTGCCTCTCCAAGTGGAGACAGATACTCTCCTTCAGAACTTTCTCCAATAGTTTCCCTACCATTGACGTGAGACTCACTGGCCTGTAGTTCCCTGGCTTATCTCTACAACCCTTCTTAAATAGCGGAAGCACATTAGCTGTTCTCCAGTCCTCTGGCACCGCCCCTGTGGCCAGAGAGGAATTGAAAATTTGGGTCAGAGCCCCTGCGATCTCCTCCTTTGCTTCCCTCAGCAGTCTGGGGCATAAATCATCTGGACCTGGAGATTTGTCCACTTTTGAGCCTGCCAACACCTCCAATACCTTGTCACTCCCTCTATCAATTTGCTTAAGAACCTCGCAGTCTCTCTCTCCCCGAGTTCGATACCTTCATCCTGATTCTCTTGGGTGAAGACGGATGTGAAATATTCATTCAATACTCTAGCAATGTCCTCTGGCTCCACCCATAGATTGGCCCCTTGGTTCCTTATGGGCCCTACTCTTTCCCTGGTTATCCTTTTCCCATTGATATACTTATAGAATATCTTGGGATTTTCCCTACTTTTACGAGCCAGAGCTTTCTCATATCCCCTCTTTGCTCTCCTAATTGCTTTCTTAAGCTTCACCCTGCATTGTCTGTACTCCACTAATGCCTCTGCTGATTTGATTCCCTTCTACCTGCTAAAAGCCTCTCTTTTCCTTCTCATCGTAACCTGAATATCTCTGGTCATCCATGGTTCTTTGGGCTTGTTACTCCTTCATATCACCCTAGAGGGCACATGTTGAGCCTGTACCCTCCCCATTTCCTTTTCGAACGCCCCCCACTGCTCCTCTGTAGATTTCCCCACAAGTAGCTGTTCGCTGTCTACCTTGGCCAGATCCAGCTGTATTTTACTAAAATCCACTCTTCCCCAATCCAAAACATTTTTTTGCAACTTGTCGATTTCTTTGTCCATAACAAACTTAAACTGTACCATGTTGTGGTCGCTATCACTAAAATGCTCACCCACCACCACCTCAGCCACCTGTCCGGCTTCATTCCCCAGAATTAGGTCCAGCAATGCACCGTCCCTTGTTGGACCCTCTACATGTTGACGTAAAATGTTCTCCTGTACACATTTCAGGAAATCCACTCCATCCAAGCCCTTAATACTATGTCTATCCCAATCAATGTAGGGAAAGTTGAAATCACCTCATATAATTATCCTATTGTTATTGTTTTTACACACCCCCACAAATTGTGCACATATTTGCTCCTCAGTTTCCCGCTGACTATCTGGGGGTCTATAATAAACACCTAATAATGTGGTTGCCCCTTTTTTATTCCTAAGCTCTACCCACAAAGCTTCATTTGATGCCCCCTCCAAGATATCATCTCTCCTTACTGCAGTAATGGACTCCTTAACTAGTAATGCAATGCCTCCTCCTCTTTTGCCCCCTCCCATGTCTCACCTGAAGATTCTATATCCCAGAATGTTGAGCTGCCAATCTTGTCCTTCCCTCAACCACATCTCAGTGATGGCTACTATATCACAATTCCACGTGTCAATCCTCACCCTTAACTCATCCGTTTTACCTGTAATACTCCTGGCATTAAAGTTGAGACAATCCAGCCTTGCCTTACTCCCTTGAAGCTTATTGCAGCTGTACTCCCTCTGGCTTGATTGTTTTACTGTATTATAATGTGTCCCTATTCTGCTAACATTCTGTGTCCCCTCCCCCTGCCAAATTAGTTTAAACTCCTCCCAACAGCACTAGTAAACACGCCCACAAGGATGTTAGTCCCGCTCTGGTTCAGATGTAGACCGTCCCGCTTGTACAGGAACCACCTTCCCCAGAAACGGTCCCAGTGATCTAGGAATCTAAAACTCTCCCTCCTGCACCAACTCTTAAGCTACGTATTCATCTGCTATTCTCCTGTTTCTGAGCTCGCTAGCACGTGGCACTGGGAGTAATCCAGAGATTACAACCCGAGAGGTCCTGCTTTTTAGTCTATTGCCTAACTCCCTGAATTCTTGAAGCAAGGCCTCATCCCTCTTTCTGTCTGTGTCATTGGTACCAACATGTACCATGACCTCTGCCTTATCACCCTTCCCCTTCAGGATGCCCTGCAGCCGTTCAGTGACATCCCGGACCCTAGCACCAGGGAGGCAACATACCATCCTGGAGTCACGTTGACAGCCACAGTAGCGCCTCTCTGTTCCCCTGACTATAGAATCCCCTATTACTATTACTCTTCCTCCCCTCCTGTACAGACAGGCTGCTTATGGTGCCAGAAGCTTGGCTCTGTCCACACTCCCTGGAGGAACCAGCGCCCTCATCAGCCTCCAAAATGGAATACCGATTTGCGAGTAGGACCCCAGGGGACTCCTGAACTACCTGCCTGTTTCTCTTGGACTGCCTGGTGGTCACCCATTCCCTTCCTTCCTCAAGTCCCTTCATCTGCGGTGTGACCACCTCTCTAAACGTGCTATCCACGATGCTCTCAGACTCACGGATGCTCCACAGTGTCCCCAGCCGCCGTTCCAGCTCTGAAACCCGAGCTTCTAGGAGCTGCAGCTGGGCACATTTCCTGCACACATGCTGGTCCCAGGCACTGGAAATGTCCCCGGCTTCCCACCTAGAGCACGAGGAGCACACCATGGCTTTGAGCGCTCCTACCATGATTTATCCCTTTAAATTAAACCTTTTAAGTCAATTACTCTAGGGCCCTTCTTTCCTGATCCTCGTTACTGCAGAGTACACAAACTGTAAACCATAAAAAGACCTTAAATTATAAGTGATTAAAGTAGTAAATACCTTACCCACTACTTACAAGTGATTCCTTTCCCTTGTAGCCTCTACTGCTGCAGCACGCTCTGAAGGTTTAAGCTGGATAGCAAGGAAAAGATGCAAAGAGCATCTCCATGCGCCCCTATGTGCTGAATTCCCGCTTTGCACCAAATTCCGAATACCCACTCTGGCTGTGCCCCGCTCAGGATGTGCTCGCTCTCCTGTTCGTGTGCAAGCACACTGTAGCATGCTTCCAAATAATCCCTTTCTTAAATAGAGCTGACTTGACTCACCACTAGTTAAGCTTCAGGTAGTCATTAACCCCTATTCAGGCCCTAATCAGGCTTCAGGTGATTGACAGGTAACTGTCGCACAGTCAGCTGAGTCAGCTACTTTACCAACCTTTTAACTAGACTACTCAACTTACAAAAATTAAAGAGAAATTAAAGAGAAGGACTTACCAGTTCAATTCCCACTTTGCACCAAATTCCGAACACCCACTCTGGCTGTGCCCCACTCAGGATGTGCTCGCTCTCCTGTTCGTGTGCAAGCATTTATTCAAAGCAGATTTTTGTTAGGCAAGGGAGTCAAGGATATTGGGGTGGGTGCAGATTGGAAAGTGGAGCTTTCACGCTCCAGAGTAGCCATGATCTTATTGAATGGTGGAGCGGGCTTGAAAGGTCAAATGGGCTACTCCTGTTCCAACGTTCCTATGTTCCTAGATGGCCAACCCCTTATCCTGAGACTAAGGACCGAATTTACCCAACCCTGTGGTAGCTGGCTTGAAGCCAGCTAGTCAGGAAAATAGGAAGTAGCTGCTTTGGAACAGTTCCCTAACGAATTCCCGCAGCCAGGGAACCTTCCCAAGGGTGGGTGAAGACCCAGATTGTCTGCCTGCACCTTGGAGGCAGACAACCAATTTGCATAGTTAAAGCTCCAATTAGGAACAACTTTGAAGGCACATCAGTATTCTTCCAGTGGAGGAGAGGCCACAATCATGTGTGGAGGCCACCAGCTCATTGGAGGCGGTCCTCCTGTAGCAGTCCAGGGGGCCATTGAAGCCAGAAGCTGCATCTCCCAAAGAGAGTACCGTGAGCATGTAAAGCGGCCCCAATGATCCAAGTGGCCTACCACTCCCCCCTCCCCCCCCCGTGCCCCCGCACCCCACCCCACCGATATATTAGTTTAATTTTCCATCTCTGAGGGCGTCTCCATATTAACGCACCATCAAGGCACCAACTTACCTCAGCAGCACCCATTTCTCCCGGTGGGGCTGCCGACCCTCTGGAGATGTCAGCTGTGTCTCAGTGTTTCACTCCCATCTCTGAGTCACAAGTTTCTGGGTTCAAGTCCAAAAATCAAGGCTGATGCTCCAGTGCAGTACTGAGGGAGTGTTTCACTGCCAGAGGTGCACCTTTTGGATGAGACATTAAAGCCAGGTCCCATTTGCCTTCTCAGGTGGATGTAAAAGATCCCATGGCACTATATGGAAGAAGAGCTGGGCGGTTATCCCTGCTGTCCTGACTAATATTTATCCCTGAATCATTGCTGTTTGTGAGAGCTTGTGCTCAAATTGCCACCTTTCCTATATTGCACTGTGCTTCAATAGTACTCCATTGGCTGTAAAGAATTTTGTGATATCTGGTGGATGTGAAAAGCATTTTACAAGTGCAAGTTTTTCCTTTTTGCTTTCTCTGGTTGAGCCAGCAGTATCAAGGACGCGCCTCTAATCCTTAATAGGAAGGTGAGCTCAAAGAAGGCCAATTAGGATGCCACATCCAGGAATATCTCTGAGCCAGTCTCGCTGCTGGCAAATATGCATGTGCTCAGGATCCTGCAAAACCCTTGGGAAAATTCTGCCCTAAGATTCCTAAGTTCTAGACTCTCTAGCCAGGGGAAAAAATCTGCTCAGCTTCTACCTTGTTAGGCCTTCTAAGAATGTTATACATTTCAAAAAAATCACCCCTCATTCTTCTGAACTCCAGAGGATCTATTCTCATATGGATAGCCCTCTCATCTCAGGAATCAATCTACTGAACATTTGCTGCACTCCCTCTTCCTTAGGTAAGGAGACCAAAACAGTACTCTGGGCGTTTTCTCAACAAAGCCCTATAGAATTGCAGCAAGGCTTCTTTCCTCTTATAATCCAATCCCCTAGCAATAAAGACTATGTCTTCCTAATTGCTTTCTCTACCTGGGCACTAACTGCCTGTGATTTGTGTACAAGTCACTGACTGCACTGCCTGAGAGTGTGGTGGGGGGAGGTGCAATCGAGGCATTCAAGAGGAAATCGGGCTATTATCTGAAAAGGAAGAATGTACAGGGCTACGTGGAAAAGGTGGGAGAGTGGCACTTGGTGAATTGAACCTTCGGAGAGCCAGCGCAAACATGATGAGCCAAATGGCCTCCTTCTGTGCTGTAACAATTCTGTGATTCTGTCCTCAGAGGTCCCATCTTATAGTAATAAGATTACTAATTGGAATTACTAATTGTCTCATTTTGCAATACTGGATTTGAAATAGCCTACTCCCTAGTTGGTTCCAACACCAACAACAGCAATCAATATTTATGTAGAACCATTAACATTATAAAATTTCCTAAGATGCTTCACAGGAGCATTGTAAAGCTGAATTTAACATTGAGCCACATAAAGAGATATTAGGACAAATAACCAAAAGCTTGACCAAAGAGGTAGGTTTAAGGAGCATCATTAAGGAGAAATGAGAGGCAGAGGGGCAGAAATTTAGGGAGGGGATTCCAGAGTTTGGGGCCTAGGCAGCTGAAGACTCAGCCGCCAATGGTGGAGTGATTAAAATCAGGGATGCTCAAGCGGCCAGAACCTGAGGAGCGCAGATGTCTTAAGAATTGTGGAGCTGGAAGAGCTAACTGTGGTAGGGAGGGATGAGGCAATGGAGGCATTTCAAAACCAGGATGACAATTTTAAAATTGAGGCAATGCTTAACTGTTCCACAACACATTGTTCTAGAAACTGTCCTAAATGCATTCCGTGAACCTGCTCTCCAAGCTACCTTTGTCAATTTTGTTTGCCCAGATCATATGAAGTTTATTACATTACCCTTGTTACATGCTCCACTAACTTCCTGATTTATACTTGTTCCAAGGCTACAATTACAGAAGGGGGCCATCAAACTATTTTCACCAGTATTTTCTGCCCTTTCTTATTTTGTAACTCCATCCTGATTAAACATCCTGATTTTCTGGGTGAAGATCCTTCCTCCCCAGTGCCTTTGTCTCATTCTTTATTATCAAGGTTAGCCAACCTGCTTTTCTATTGTCCCTACTTTTCTAAAAGTCAAGCAGCCTGCAATGTTTAGTCTCCAACTTTGGTCACCCTGCAACTAAGGGGGAGGTTTTACTTAATGATGTGTGGGACTTCCAGTAGCAGAGAGGGAACCCAGAAGCAATTGCAGCACATCCGTCACTGACTTTTCAACCCACCCACTGTATTTGCATCTGACTCCTGAATTTCCAACCAATTAGCATGAGCTGATGTCACCAGCACTTTATAACAGGGCAGTGCAAAGATATAGGTTGCTGGATTATAGAGGTAGGGGAACAAAATAAGTCAATGTAGTAATGGAGTCACAACATGCCAAGTCTGCACCTAGGTTTACTGATGCCTCCCTGGATTTGATGCTGCAGTTTGTAAAGGCTCGGAGGGAGATGCACTTCCCTCGTCGCCACCCCCACCCCCCCACACCCCACCTACGGAACAAGAAGCCTTTCGCTGAAAATAAGAAGGTGAGCAGCAGGAACGTGGTGCCATGTTCCTGGACCAATGACCTAACCAGGGCAGAAAAGATGAGTACAGTGGCACATTTTCCAACACCCTGCTCTGTGTATCACCCCAACCATGTCACTCTGCCTTCTCAAGCCTATTCCAGCATATCACTCCTCACGCTACCTTATAGGTGCACTCATCCCTCTCTGTCTGTGCACATTTTCATCCCCATCAATCTACCCACCACTCACTCACCCTCATCTTAATGCAATGTCACGCCTGTTATGTTCAATTGTTCCATTGTTCAGTGTTTATGTGTGTTTGCTGACTGTTCTCTGTGCTGTGTGCTATTAGTCAAATCAGTGGGTGTGGTTACAGAAAAAGAGAAACTGAAAGCAAGCTGGAAGCTCGCCGAGCAGACAACTTTTAAGAAGTTTTTGTAATAAAGTCCTGTTCACACATAGAACCTGGTGTGTGTCATCTCTGCATACCTCCTGAGGTGCAAAGCACAATAACTGGTGAAGAGGATGAAGAATAGTTTAAATTTACTATCTCTGGCACTTTTCCTTTCTTCCCTGGGAGATCCACCTCTGCCATGGGATCGATGGATTTTGGGTTTCAAGATATACTTGTTCACCACGGATATGGATACTATCCGCTGCCTCGGGGCAGAGGGCCAGTGAGTATTCAAGCAGCTCACAGAAGACACATCTTTGGTACGCCGGTAATTGCTCTTGAATGCTTTGGCCAAAGAGAAACGTGATGATCAAATGATATACATTCTGCCAGAGGTGCCAAGGAAGTTGTAAGCCCATAAAACAACACATGACAGTGTTGCGGCAGTTGGCTTCTTTGTGTAAATTTGGCACACTAAGTGATAAACTAATTTGTGAACAATTTATTGAAAATAATTCAATTCCACAAATTAGGACATGCCTCCTCATGGAGGATGATGATTTAACCTTGGAAAATGCCATGACCTTGGCAAACCAACTTGAAACTGCCATGTTTGATTCAAAAGATTACACAGAAATGCACCCTCAGATTCAGGGTTGCCAACACAGCTTGCCCAACAGCTCAAGTGCAAGGGTTATGTGCAAAGAGACCTCAATAGGTTCGCCAACACTTGCCTTATTGTGGTCAGGTACTTTCAAAAATTGCGCCCAAATTGTGGAGGTACTTATCGATTCACAGCACCATGTCCAGCTTGAGGGAAAAAGTGTAACTCATGCTCAACAATGAGCCATTTCACAAGGTGTGCAGGTTGTCGAAGAAGAAGATTTCATCAGTTCAGCACAGGGAGGAATCTATTCCCGGGATTGAAATATGGCACGTGTATATCATCACACGCAGTGAAGTAGTCTGTAGCCAGCAATAGACTGCCACATAGAAGAGTCCATTAGACACTGTGTAGTTCATACACTCAGTGAAAAATCTGTTAAACCATATCCCGCACCTCTACAACCAACCCATGCCCAACATATCCATGGCAACAACTCCAGATAGCTATTTTTGGAGAAGTTCAAGCAGCCCCTAGTAATCGGTGTTTTTTTTCCATGTTGTTCATGATATTAAATAGTGAGTGACCGGAAATCGCTACAACAAATTGCATAATCCCCATTTCAGTCATTGACATTCTAGACAAGTCATTTACAAAATGGGGTTGCCAGAGACAATCATCGCAGACATTCGACCATAGATGGTTTCCAGTCAGTTCACCAAGTTCCTAGCAAGTTACGGAATTCAGCACCATCTGACAATGCGATACAACCAACAATCGAATGGTGGCATGGAACAATTCAATAGGTGGTAAAGGACAGTCTGAGAGCTAGTATGTTGGAGGGGAAATGTTTGAACAATCCATTCATATCCTACTTCAAACATATTGATCCATCCCACACTCTATGACCAGGAGGACACCAGCAGAACTTATGACAGGTCGTAACTTCCACATGCAGCTGACCATATTTAAGCCGTCACTGCTATCCAGGGGTGCCAAGAATGTCAGAGCAAAAGCAGAAGAAATTGTAAAGTGATAAGGCAAAGCAAAAGCGTACTTTGACAAGCGAACATGCGCAAGGAAACCACAATTTGGAGATCAGGTTTGCATCAAACGGCCGAATCGTGACCATAAGCTCGCATTATCTCTATCAGGACCAAAACAGTTCAAGCAGTTGCTTAATCACAAGCAGACCTGCATATTTCAAGGACAGGTATTATGAGGATATATTTCCTTTTCCGCTGAGCAACTGTAATGTTGATCATCTGCCTCATGAAGGTGACTACCCAGAACCATAAGCTCAAATTCATAAATTTCAACGCCATCATCAGTGATCTTCATGTCTCAAAGACTATTTCTGTACTTAGCAAAAACAGACACTTTGAACACTAAGCAATGACATAATGTACATATGTTTGTTGTTTAAGATGGTTTAATTTAAAATAAGGGCCGCAATTTTCCGGCCCCTTCAGCATCAGGCATCATGGCGGGCAGTGGGGGAAACAATCTGGTGAGAAAGGCCAAAAATCGGATTTACACCATTGTGAAACCAGTTTGCAATCATTCACTCCACCCATCAATGGCGGGCCGCATTTCCTGCCACCACACGTCGGGAATATCATTTTAATACACTTAGCATCTAATTATAAGCCCTGCTCGCTGGAATCATCCCCCTACATCAAGTTTACTGCCCACGTTGGCGTGACATCAGAACATGACTGCCTTTAAAAGGCGTGCACCTGGCAACCTGAACTTCGAGGGGAACTCGGAGGTGAGTGCACGCAACCTTGTGCAGCGCTTGTGAGTATCGCCCATAGGACATCAAGGAAGAGGCACTGTGCATTCACAGCTAGCTTTTTCCCAGCTGGCTTTCAGTGTGATGCCGGGGCAAGGACTCCAGTGTGGGTCAGACCGGGGTTGGTGAGGGGGGCAAGGCAATGCAGACAGACTGAAGGAAATACTCAAGCACGTTCCGGGGGTGGGGGGAAGGTGGGTGAGGGAAGTGGACACGCATTTGGAAAAAGTTGCCAAAGTGAGCATTTTTCGCAGCTGAGACTGTTCAGGTGCAGCTCCATTGACACGCTTGGAGTTGGGCCTCTGAAGCTTTTCTGCCCTATCAAGCAATGCAAAAGCATGAAAGTGCCACCAAATGCTCCAGAACTTTCCACCCTTTGGGCGCAGACTGCAAATGAATGTGTGTTTTAGGGGCAGCAGAGCAATTGGCAGACTGAGCAAGTTGTAGAATCCCCTTGCGAAAGTTGGCCCTGGCGCAGTCACTGGTAGGGGTACTCAGAGGCCCTTGCAATGTCTTTGTTAAGGTTTGGACCAGCACCCATTATAATTCAAGCTAACAACACAGCCTTGCAGTGTGGGTTAGGAGAATGCCTGTGCCTGAGCTGAGAGCACAGCATGCAGCCCATTGGCCGAAGCTGCAGCCAATCGGTCAAATAGAGTGGGGCGAAGGTGGGTGACAGCCAATGAATGCACTACACACTGGCCATCCAAGTGGAGACCAGCACTCTCCTGCATGCGTGAAGGGGCCTTCAGATTTAACCAAGAGCGGTCCTTAGGACACATATGTTAACCCAGGCGTCTCTCTCTTTAATCCTGCAGGAGGAGAACATCAGGAACATGGAGCCTGGTGATTTAGCAGTACGCCTCATGGCTTACAGGAAGCAGAGAAGAAGAAGAAGAGAGCAGTGGAGGTGCCTGGCTCAGCAAAGGGAGGAGCACCTCCCTCGAGATGATGGGGTGGCAGGGTCGGCTGTACATGTAGCTGAAGACAGGAACAGGAGAAGGCCATTCAGGCAGTTGAGTCTGCTCTGCCTTTCAATACGATCATGTCTGATCGAACACTTAAATGCCTTTTACCCACACTATCCCCATAACCTTTTACATTATTGTTAATCAGAAATCTATCAATCTGTACCTTAAACATACTAAATGACTGAGCTTCCACCACCCTCTGGGGTAGAGAATTCCAAAGATTTACAACCCTCTGAGTAAAGAAATTTCTCCTCATCTCGGTCCTAAGTGGCTTCCCCCTTATTTTGAAATTGTGTCCCCTGGTGCTAGACGCCCCAACCAGGGGAAACATCTTACCTGCATCTACCCTGTCTAGTCCTTTAAGTGTTTTGTAGGCTTCAATGGGATCAACTCTCATTCTTCGAAACTCTAGAGAGTACAGGCCCAGTTTGCCCAATCTCTCTTCGTAAGACAGTCCAGCCATCCCCTGAACAAGTCTGGTGAACCTTCACTCGTTCACTCGTAGGCACCTCACTAGACAGAGGGTCTGTAGATGGCACCTGTTATTCCTGCAGATGACTGAGAACCAGTGTCGCCGAAGACTGCGCATGTCTAGAGAACTGGTCGGTCACATATGCCACTTGCTGCAGGATTTGGTGCCACAGGGACATAGAGGGTATCTGCTGCAAGTGGCCATGAAAGTGACAGCGGTGCTCAATTTTTATGCCAGTGGCTCTTTCCGGGGCTGCACAGGTGACCTGTGTGGGATCTTGCAAGCCTCCATGCACAGGTGTATCCAGGAGGTCACGGACGCCATTTTCATGAAGGCACAGAACTTGTGCATTTCACCTGGGATCAGGAAAGCCAGGAAGCAAGAGCGCTGGGATTTGCGCAGACCTCCGGTTTTCCTCAGGTGCAGGGTGCCATCGACTGCACTCACGTGGCGCGTAGATCTCCGTGGCAACAAGCGGTCAACCACGTCAACCGCAAGGGCTTCCACTCACTGAATGTTCAGCTGCTGTGTGACCATCACAAACACATCCTACAGGTCTGTGCACAATTCCCATGGAGCGTCCACGACCCCTACATCCTTAGCAGGTCTCAGATCCTTGACATCTTCCAGGGTCCAGAGAGGCTGCAGAGTTGGCTCCTCGGAGACAAGGGCTACCTACAGATGATATGGCTGATGACACCCATGCGGCGGCCTCAGACTGCAGCAGAGCGATGGTACAACGAGGCTCATGCTGAGACCCAGACTATGGTAGAGCAAACTGTAGGCATTTTGAAAATGAGACTCTGGTGCCTCGACAGGTCTGGTGGAGCACTACAGTACAGGGTGCTGCTCATCATTGTCACGTGCTGCACACTACACAACCTGGCTGAGGAGGAGATGGAGGAGCTGCACATCTCCTCCGATGAGCAGGATGTCAAAGAGGATGAGGTCCTCGAAGGCGAGGATGCCGGCGCTGAGGCCATCGCACTGGCCAGACGAAGCAGGCGCACTCGGGAAGCCCTAATAGCTGCAGGATTCGTGGAGGATGATGACGAGATGCAGTGAGGACACTCCTTGTCACCCTCACTTTG
Organism: Cetorhinus maximus; assembly: GCF_964194155.1. Taxonomy (NCBI): domain Eukaryota; kingdom Metazoa; phylum Chordata; class Chondrichthyes; order Lamniformes; family Cetorhinidae; genus Cetorhinus; species Cetorhinus maximus. The sequence continues at coordinate 46,186,844 of NC_135888.1, read as the reverse complement.
CATCTGTGAATGTTTGACACCTGTGTGGCTGATGACAGCGCACATACCCTTAGTGCTCAGGCTCATGCCATGGAGACTCAACGGAGACCATAATAGTCACTAGATTCCAGGAGGATGATGATGACATGCAATGAGGACACTTCATAGATCTTCACATAGCCTCTGTGAATGTCTGACTCCTGTCTGGCTGAGGGCAGCTCACATGCGCTCTGTGATCAGGGTCATACCATGGAGATGCCGCCGTGAAACCTCAGAAGCACCTGATCCTTTGTCTGCCTTCAGCACCTGAGCCCTTCAGGAGCACAGCATCACCGGTCACAGATGCTGAAGGGAAGGAGGGCCAGCCCCATCTCAAGGCTGCTGAGGGCACACAGAGAGAATGACGGAACTCTGTGACGCCTGCCCATGATAGTCTGGCAGCAGTGACAAGCCCCTTCAAGGTGCAGGCATCAGTCATGTGTCCAGTGAGTGTGAAGCAGACCATCACTTTGATCTGAAGGTTACGCTCTGCGCAGGGAAGAGGCCCTGGCCTGAGACACCTTCCTTTACCTTGTGCAGGAACCAGGGCTTCACATCTGAGTGACACGAACACTGCTCATCATAACAAGGAGCCATAGGCAGAGAGATATTCTTGGGAGTTTATTTACAATAGTGAACATTAAGTTGAAGTGATTAACACCCGTGCCCAGGCTGTGCAAATACTACATCTTAACCTTCCTAACCCTGTCACTACGTCTTGGTGCTCCACCAGCACCCACAGCGGAGGTGGAGGCAGCCTGCTGACTGCTATGCCCTGTTGGCTGCGATGATCTTGACGGGCGTCCTCTGAAGGCCAAGACCTGGATGGCCCCAGCCTGCTTTCGGGGTCCTGTTGTGTGGTAGTGGCACCCACCTCGGCCTGTGGAGCTGGAGCTGCTGGGGTCACAGGAAGAGGGCTGGACAGTTCCGGGCTCACCTGGGTGGATGGCCCCGGGGTGTGCACCTGCTGATCCTCTTCCCTGTGGGTGCCTGAGGGACCCAGGCTGCCTCCTTGAGGAGAAGAGGAAGCTGGACTGAGATCGAGCTGTACCACACCTTTCTCATGTTGATACTGTTGGAGGCCAACTATGGCATCAGCAATGGTGTTCAGCCCAGGCAGCAGAGCAAGACTGAAGTCCTGGTCAAAGGCCTCCATGGAAGCTGCCACCCTACCAGTGTTGATCTCGGTGCGTTGGCAATGCCGGCGCTATCACCTCAGACCAAAGACGGATGGACTCCTGCATCGTGCCTTGCAATCTGAGGGGTGCAGCAAACATCCCTTTCCTAATGTTCCCAAGCTTGCCTTTGTAGCTCCTGCAACTGAGGTGTGCCTAAGTCCAGAGGCTCCTCACCTGACTCGGACTCACCAAATTTCTGGCCTCCAGCAGTCCTCTGAACGCCGGAAACCTGGGAAGTCCCTGCCTCTGACTGCTGTGGATCAGACAGTGCAATGTGCTCACCAGATTGTGACCCCGAGGCTACTCTAAAGCCAGGTCTCACCGAGGTGTGTGTCTCTGTGCTGGTGGAGGGTGTGGGAGAGCGCTGTGACAGGTCTTCAATTAGGATGTCATCAGATTCTTCTTCCAAGGTGTCTTCGGGGCTTGATCGAGGACCTGAGCCGTGGACCCCCTCGGCTACTTCCCAGATATACCTGCAAAAGCAAGGAGAGATAATTAGTGCATGGCAGGGGACCGCGGAACAGGGGAGCAGCATGGTTGTCTGATGGATGTTGCACTACTGGATCCTCACTTAGTTGTGCACCGCCAACCTCACCATCAGCACAGGAACAGTCCAAATTGTCGCCGGTCAGCTGGATGACTTAATTTTCAAAGTCCGTGAGGACCTGGATGTCAGGCATTCCTCCGCCAATCTGATACCTCTCCCTTTTATTGTGTGCCAGCTTGTCATGCATGAAGACAGATGAAGAGAGTATAAGCAGGTTGTCTGCCAGGCCAGATGAGAAGGGTGCCAGGCATGTGTGGGTGATGAGTGGTATCATGGACGGGATGAGGACACAATCCGCAGGGCAGATGAAGGTGTGTGTGAGAGAGAGTGAATGGTGATGTCCCAGGAACTGGCAGTGCATGAGAACCCTGTGGATGTGTGATGGGTTTGTGAGTGTGTAAGTTGAGAGTGATGAGAAGAGTGACTTACCCTGGTGGAATGGAGGAGATAATTCATCCTTTTTCAGCACTGGGTGGCTGTCCTCTTTTGCAGGTTGTTGGTGCTGACCACCGCTGCTGGATTGGTGACCTTGCTTGCTGGTCTTTGCCCAAAGTGGGGGCAGAGGACTTCATGGCGGGCATCCACAGTGTCCAGTAAGCACCTGAGGGAGGCGTTGCTAAATTTGGGGCAGCATGTTTCCTCCCTTTGGCAGCCATGACTTTCCAGCAGCTTCCAGTGCCTTGGAGAGTGTTAGCTCTGTGCAGGGGCGGCCTTTAATTATGGCGCCAGGAATACTGAAGGCGTGAGGTGACGGCGGGTTGGGCAAATCAGAGGCTGCCCTGCCAGCAATCCAGCATGTTTCGCAGGAATGCATTATTAATGAGGCGGGATGCACCGGGAATGGGGCGATACGGCACGAAAACCCGCCATAGTGGCCAGCGGCTAAAACGTCCTTTTTCCCGCCTGCTACAGACCTTTGTGCAAATCTGGGACAATTCCGCCCAAGTTATTTTATGAGGGTGAATAGATGTTGTGTTCAATTGTTTAGTGTTTGATAGTGTGTGTTGACTCTTTTCTGTGCTATGTGCTGTTAATTAAACCTGTGGGTGTGGTTACAGAGAAAGAGAAACTGAAAGCAAGCTGGAAACTTGTGGAGTAGTCTCTTTTAAAATATTTTATAATAAAATCTATTTTTTAATAGAGCCCTGTTCACACATAGCGCCTGGTGTGTGTCACCTCTGCATATCTTTGAGGTACAAAACACAATAATGCCTCTCCCTCACAGTCGCCCTCAATAAATTTGTCTGTCCATCCGTTCAACACATTCCATTACTCTGACTCATGGGTCTCTTCTTTCCCTCCTTGTAGGAGAAGAGAGCACAGAAGAGAAGGGAGAGGCAAAAAGTCAGAGCCAGACAGCTAGAGCTGCCTGAAACACTGATAATCAAACATACCCTGGAAGCTGGTCCTCTGATGTATACCTATATTGCAGATATCTCCTGTGATCTGCACTTCCCTGGTCATCCCCATGCTTCTGGTGGTGCTCCAGAACCCCACCACCCTGTCCTTCCTGCTGCTGCTGGCATTGTTGATGCTGTTGGTCATCTTCCTCGTCATCTGAGTTCTAAGCTACACTAGCATAAGCATACAAATCTGATATATCATCAATGCAAAATGGAGATCAGATGCACAAACCTCCCAAGTAGTGAAAGCCAATCCCAAATTTTGAAAGTAATGCCCAAAGTAGTAGAAATGACCAGTAAAGTACTGAAAGTAAGCTCTCAGAACAATTTCTGTAGCCAAAAGCCTTTTTCATAATTAGGTAAGAAAGCAGGTATGAGGTTTCCGTAATAATGGAAAATTTTTGCCTGTGATTTCTTCAGTCCCCTCTTGCCAATGTGCACTTATTTTGCTTTCACTGGTGATTTCCATGAAGCCAAGGAAACTTCTACGCACACAGCTAAAACCCAAAAGCCCCGTTCAGATGGGCCTTAATGAGCTATGAACATATTTAAATTGCCAACTCGCCTCATCCGAGGGGGTTGTAGCTAAATTCATGGTTATACATGCAAAAGTCAAAGAGTTGGAGCCGGCTTCCTGACGAGCTGTCAATTTCAGCAGCTGTAATCACCGACCTGCTCTCAAACCCACTTACTCTTGGAAGCTGAAGATCCTCCACTGTGTCTCAATAATGGCTACTAGATCAAATCCATTTATCGAAATTGTGCCACTCATTCATTTATCTTGTTACAAATGCCTTGTACATTAGTAGAGAGCAGATGTAATTTTAACTCTTAATTCTCTTTTCCTGAACTAGCCAGAGACGCCAATGTTACCATTAAAACCCGTTAAACTGTCATTTCTTGATGCAATTTCATGATTTTAATCAAGAACAAAATAAATGAATTGACGGCACAAATAGAGGTTAATGGGTATGATCTTATAGCCATTATGGAGACATGGTTACAAGGAAATCAAGGCTGGGAACTAAATATTCAGGCTTTTCGGAAGGATAGGCAGGAAGGAAAGGGTGGTGGGGTAGGTTTGTTAGTACGAGATAGAGTAAGTACGATGGCAAGAAATTATCATGGATTGGAAGATGTAGGATCCATATGGGTGGGTGGTAAGAAATAACAAGAGGAAGAAGACACTGGTGGGAGTAGTGAATAGGCTCCCTAACAGCTATACTGTAGGATAGAGAATAAATCAGGAGATAATGAGGGCATGTATAAAAGGCAGTACGTTAATCATGGGTGACGTTAATCTTCATGTAGATTGGGACAATCAAATTGGCAGAGGTAGCAATGAGGAAGAATTCATAGATTGTATTCGGGACAGTTTCCTAGAACAATATGTTGTAATTCCAACCAGGGATCAGGCTATTTTGGATCTGGTAATGTGTAACGAGGCAGGTTTAATAAATGATCTCAGAGTAAAAGATTCCCTTGGAAACAGTGACTATAACATGGTAGAATTTAGCATCCAGTTTGAGATTGAGAAACTTGGGTTGGAAACAACTGTGTTAAACTTAAATAAGGCTAATTAGAAAGAAATGTGGGCAGAGTTGGCTGGGGTGGACTGGGAAAGGAGTTTAGCAGAAAAGACGGTTGATGAACAATGGCAGATGGTTAAGAAAAATAGTTCATGACTCACAACAAAGATATATCCCAGTGAGGAAGAAGGATTGTAGGAAAGGAATAAACCAACCATGGTTAACCAAGGAAGTTAAGGATAGTATCAAATTGAAAGATAAAACATTCAATGTGGCAAAGATTAATGGTAAGTCAGAGGATTGGGAAAGTTATGAAAACCAGCAAAGGATGGCCGATAAAATAATAGAGGGAGAAAGTAAACTTTGAGGGTAAACTAGCAAGTAATATAAAAACAGACAGGAAGAGCTTCTTTAAATATATAAAAAGGAAGAGAGAGGCCAAAGTGAACGTAGGCCCCTTAGAGAATGAGGCTGGGGAAATAATAATGGGGAACCAGGGAATGGCAGAGGAGTTGAATAAATACTTTGCATCAGTCTTCACAGTAGAAGATACTAATAGCATTCCAAAAATACTAAATAATCAAGGGGCAAAAGGGGGAGGGCGGAGGAAATAAATAAAATGACTATCACTAGAGAAAAAGTACTGAGGAAACTAGGCCGATAAGTCACCTGACCTGATGGGTTGCATTCTAGGATATTTAAAGGAAATAGCTGCAGAGATAGTGGATGCACTGGTAGTAATCTTCCAAGAATCCTTAGATTCTGGAAAAGTCCTAGAAGATTAGAAAACTGCCAATGTATTACTCTTATTCAAAAAGGGAGGGAGACAGAAACAGGTAACTATAGGCCAGTTAGCTTAACATCCGTTACTGGGAGAATGTTAGAGTCTATATAAAGGATGTAATAGCAGAGCATTTAGAAATGCATAATTAATCAAACAGAGTCAGCATGGCTTCATGAAGGGGAAATCATGCCTGGCAAATTTATTAGAATTCTTTGAGGAGGTAACAAGCAGGATAGATAAAGAGGAACCAGTATGTAATATATTTGGATTTCCAAAAGGCTTTTGATAAGTAACAGCACATAAGGCTACTTAATAAGATAAGAGCCCATGGTGTTGGGGGTAGGATAGTAGCATGGATAGAGGATTGGCTAACTATTAGAAGACAGAGTTGAGAGAAGGGGGACATTTTCAAGATGGCAACCTGTAACTAGTGGAGTGCCGCAGGGTTCAGTGCTGGGGCCACAATTATTTACAATATATATTAATGGCTGGGATGAGGGAAATGAATGTACTATTGCCTAGTTTGCAGATGACACAAAAATAGGTGGGAGGCAAGCGGTGAGGATGACATAAAGAGTCTACAGAGGGATATAGACAGGTTAAGTGACTGGGCAAAAACTTGGAAGATGGAATATTGTCAGGAAGATACGATAATTTCCATAATGTTATTGGAATTTATTGTAAAATGGAGTAATAGTTGGGTGTGTATATGTGTGGGTCTTTGTGTGTGTGAAATTTAATTAAATTAGAGGCAGCTAGTTTGGGTGCTTTGATGTAAGAAGAGAAGCTAGTTTTGAAATGTTAATTAGGTAAACATGGGAAGTTTGAGAATGTGAAATGTAAAGGGAACATTCGCATTTTTAAACAATTATAGTGGCTTGAATTCAAAGGAGGGAGTGTAATGTATACATAGCCAGCAGAAGCAGTAAGAAATAGTATGTTTATTTATTTTTCCCAAAGATTACTGGTGGAATTGGTACTATGGTAGATTTTTTATTAGTAGAGAGGTAAAGTTCAAAAGATGTAGTGAAACAATGGGAATTTGCATTCAAAGAGAAAAATACGTATAAAAGACAGAAGACTTTGAAAGGCAGTCAATTTAAGATCCAGCAAGTGTGAAAAGCCTGCAGGCTGTATGTACTAAACTACTGCCTCTAGGGACTGAAGTTAAAAGAACTCACTTTGAATCTGACTGTCGAGGGTATCGTTTACTTTGACTGGGTCTTTTAAAATTTATGTGTCTTACTGTTGTCTCAATGAAAGTGTAAGTGGGAGTTAAATTAATTAGGGGATTTAGAAGTTAGTATAGTAGTAATTTGTAGACATACGTATGTGCTTAAAATCTTCTCTTTTATTAATAAATATTTAATTTAGTTTTATAAAAACCTCTTAAGACTCGGTGGTCTTATTACTGAATTCAAAGCCCGCATCTTGAAACATACAAATTGAAAATTAGTTGTGACAGTTGTTTCAATTTTCCCTCTGGGATTTGAACAGCTCAGCACTTACCATCTGCTATGTCATAACAAAAATTGGGGGCTCTTTGCGGGATATATTTGAAATTCCTTGGTTGGGTTGGAGTTGGTGAATCTTAAGGTTACGAGTACAAGAGCATTTTGAATTTAAGAGTTGGTGTGAGGTTTTTTTGTAGTAGTGAGACTGCAACATGGCTTTGGAAATTGCTAAGTCTTGTCTAGGAGTTGAAGTTATAACTTTGGTTGGTTTACAAAAGGTAAGTAAAGCTAAGTTAATGGAATTGGCAGATAAGTTAAAATTAGGATTACTTGCAGGGGTGAGGAAAGGAGATATAATTTAAGATATAGCACAGCATTTGAAATTGGAAGGAATACCTGAGAGACCGAGTTCTCTAAGGGGTGGTTCATTGGAATGGGCTCAAATTTAGTTGCATTTGAAAAAAATGGAACTAGAAGCAGCAGAAAAAGAAAAAGAAAAATCATTTCAAAAGTAGCAGACAGAAAAACAGGAGAGAGAAAGAAAACAAGAAAGGGAATTAGAAATTGCAAAGTTAGAAAAAAAGGAAAGAGAAAAAGGGAGAGAGAGAATTCCAGCTTAAATTGCAGGCAGTTAAAAACAGACTCCAGTAGGTGAGGAAGGGCTTATTTCCAGACCAGAACCTAGTGGGGAGGTGTTTAAATTTGTACTAGCTCTTCCAAAGTTTGAGGAAAGAGATGCTGAGCACTCTTTATTTAATTTGAGAAGATAGCTAAACAGATGAAATGGCCACAGGAAAACTGGACATTGTTGTTATGATCCAGGTTGGCGGGTAGAGCACATGAGGTTTATGCTTCACTGTCAGAAGAGGTATCGATGAATTATGACGTGGCAAAAAAGGCTATTTTGAGTGCATATGAATTTGTTCCTGAGGCATACAGGCAGAAATTTAGGAATATGAGAAAACAGCCTGGGAAATTTATACTGATTTTGAAAGGGTAAAACAAAGTAATTTTGACTGGTGGGCATGGGCATTAAAGATAGAGATGACATATGCAGTTCTTAAAGAAGTAATTCTTTTGGAAGAATTTAATGATCCAATTCCTTCGGTAGTGAGAACTCATGTAGAGGAACAGAGAGTTGAATCTGTAAGGCAGAGATAGTTGATGATTATGAGTTAGTTCATTGAGCCAAACCTTTTTTCTGTCACCCTTTCAAATAGGAAAAGGATAGAAAGTGGGAAGGTGGAAGGAAGGTGGGTAGTCAGGGTAGAGAAGGAGTCGGTGGAAATTCGCAGGAAGCCTTTTCTCAGAATAAAAAGGAAGGTGCTGAGGGAAGAGGTGAAATTCAAAAATTGAGGTGTTTTTATTGTAATAAATTTGGACGCACAAGGTCAGTGTGCTGAAAATTGCAGGGAAAATCTCTTGGAATTATTGGGGTGCAGAAAAGCTCTGGAAGTAAAAGTGCTGTGGGTTCTGAGGTTCAGGCACAGGAAAAACCAGTGGTTTGTGTACAGGTAAAACAGAAAGAATCAATGATAGGTAAAGAAGTGGGAATGTGTTCACAATTTACCCAAGAGAATTCAGAGGAGCAGGTTGCAGAAATGTTTAAAGATTTTGCATGTGAAGGGAAACTTTCCATGTGTACAGGATGGAGTAGGTAAAAATGTTAAATTTTTAACAGACACAAGGGCTAGTCAATCCTTAATGTTGTGGGATAGTGATGTTTGTTGTTCAGACAGAGTATTGTAGGAACAGGTGATAACAAGTGGGGTTCATGAAAATGCTAAACCTATTCCATTGTGGAAGGTAAATTTAAAGAGTAAGTAGAAAACAAGTGAAGTGATTTTTGGAGTGGTGGAAAAATTGCCCATTGCAGGAGTTCAGTTTATAGCTGGATCTCATACGCGGGTAATGCTTATGGTAGTTGAGTAGCCTGTAGAGGTATTTTAAACAGTAATGTTGCAGAGAGAGCATCCTAGACTGTTTCCAGATTGTGTGACAATGACATCACAGGCTCATAGGTTGAAACAAGAAGAACAGAAAGTTCAAAGGCAGGACAATACAGCTGAAGTGTTAACTCAACACAGTTGGGGGAGTTATAGAAAAAGGATTTGCAAATACATTTATATCAAACAGCTTACTCAGAAACAGAGGCAAAATGTATTCCAGAATGTTATTACTTTAAGGCAAATATTTTAATAAGAAAATGGAGGCCGTATCATGTTTCAGCAAATGAAAGCTGGAGGGAGGTGCATCAGATTGTTATCGCAATTAGGTAGAGTGTAATTCTGAGGATACCTCATGAAATTCCAATGTGGGGGACATTTAGGAATTAGAAAAACACAGGATAAGATACAAAAACATTTTTTTGGCCTGGATTGCATAAGGATGTAGTCAGATTCTGTAGAACATGTCACACCTGTCACAAGCAGTGATTAAGCCGGCACCTCTAATTCCACTTCCAGCATTTGAAGAACCTTTTACTAGGGTCGTGATTGAATGCGTAGGACCCCTTCCTAAGACTAAAAGTGGAAATCAGTATTTACTGACAATAGTGGATGTGTCTACCAGATTTCCTGAAGCAATACCTTTGAGAAACATTACAACAAATAAGATTATGGAAGAGTTAACTACATTTTTTTCACAAGATATGGTTTACCTAAGGAAATACAATCAGATCAGTGTTCAAATTTTATGGCACAGCTGTTTAAGGAAGTAATGAATAGTTTGGGGATAAAACTATTTAAGTCAACAGATTATCATCCTGAGTCACAAGAGGCTTTGAAAAGATGGCATCAAACTCTTAAAACTATGATGAGAGCGTGCAGTCAGGATTATCCACAGGATTGGGCAACAGGAATTCCATTCTTGTTATTTGCTATTAGGGATCCTCCTAATGCATCGACTGGTTTTAGTCCTTTCGAACTAGTTAATGGTCATGAGGTAAGAGGACCACTGAAATTGATTTATGAAAAATTGGTGGGTCAAAATTCAGAAACGACTCTCTTGGATTATGTATCAAACTTCAGAGAGATTGGACAGAGCATGTGAGTTGGCTAGGGAACATTTAAAGATATCACAGCAAGTGATGAAAGTGAAGGTAGACAGGAAAGCTACCGCTAGGAATTTTGTTGCTGGAGAGAAAGTGCGAAAGTGCTAGTTCTGTTACCAGTACTGGGTGACTCATTAAAGGCAAGGTTTAGTGGGTCTTACAGGACTGAAAAGAAACTGAGTGAATTAAATTATTTAATAAATAATCCAGGTAGAAGAAAGAAACAGAGGGTGTGTCATGTAAATATGCTTAATAAGTGCTTTGATAGGGAAGAGGACCAAAAGGTGGTGGATGATGGGAAAGAGGTGGAAGTGCAGGACTCTGAAATTGATTTTCTTCTAATCAAATTGGATAGAGAGGATACTTGAAAATTTAAATGTAATATTGAATTATCTTCCAGACAAGTGTGAAAGTGATTTGGAAAAGCTATTGCAAAACAAAGTTATTTGTGGAACTAAGTTGGGGAGGACAGATTTAGCTATACATGATGTGTCTGTAGAGGTTTCATCTTCGGTAAGGCATCATCCTTGTAGATTAAGTCCGGCAAAATTTTCAGAAGTACAGAAAGAAATTGACTTCATGCTTCAAAATGATATCATTGAGTCTAGTTGCACTGGAGTTCACCTATTGTCCTGGTACCGAAACTAGATGGAACACAAAGACTGTGTGTGGACTATTGAAAGGTGAACATGGTGACAAAAGCGGATTCATATCCTAGACCACAGTTGGAAAATTGCATTGAGAAAGTGGGACAATCAAAATTTATCACAAAGATTGACTTGCTAAAAGGATATTGGTAAGTACCGTTATCAGAGAGAGCACAGCTTTTGTGATGCCAGATGGACTATATCAGTTTAAAGCCGTGCCATTTGGTACGAAGAATGCACCTGCAACATTTCAAAGACTGACAAAGTAGTTGCAGCTCTGAGCAATTGTGCTGTTTTAATTGACGACTTGAAAGATTTCAGTCCTACATGGGAGGAGCATTTAAAACATCTGGAAGAATTATTTACTCGATTAGAAGAAACTTGGCTAAAAGTGAATTTGCAAAAGCGCAAATTACATATCTAGGCCATACCATTGGACATGGTAAGGTGGCTCCGTCAGATGTGAAAGTCAAGAATATCGTGGATTTCCCAGTGCCTACAACAAAACGAGAAGTTTTGGGATTTCTGGGCATGAGTGGGTTTTGTTGGAAATTTGTACCAAATTTTAGCCAAGTGGTTGCTCCACTGACTGAACCATTAAAAAAGAACAAGAAGTTTCAATGGGCACAGGATTGTCAGAGGCATTTGACAGTTTGAAAACTGTATTAACTACAACACCAGTTTTGGCAGTACCCAATTATGCCAAGCAATTTAAGTTGGCCATTGATGCCAATGATATTGGCATTGGGGCCGTACTTTTACAAGAAGATGACACTAGAATTGACACTAGAAATTGAATGTACAACAGAGAAGACATTCAACGATCAAAAAGGAAACTTTGGGTTTGGTGTTAGTGTTTCGGCATTTTGAAATTTATGTGGTAAACAATTTGTCAGAAACAATTGTTTATACAGATCATAGTCCTTTAAAGTTTCTGAACGAATTTCAAGACAGAAATGCAAGGTTATTCAGATGGAATTTATTATTGCAACCATTTAATCTACAGATTATACATACAGCTGGACGAGAAAATCTGATTGCAGATGCTTTATCAAGAGCTTGAAGTTTAAAGGGAAAATTGGACATTTAAAAACACTAAACTGGAATCATTTCTGTTGATGCGAAGGATTTGTATGCATATTGTTATGTTAATGCATGCATCTGGTAATGTAATAGTGTAAGTATATAGATAAGTATAGGAGATAGTGTAAAATGGGTTAATAAAAATGAAGCTATCTTTTTAAATTATGACAGTTCATTTTTCAATACGGAGAGGGATGTAAGGAAGATAATTTCCATAATGTTATTGGAATTTATGGTAAAATAGAGTAATAGTGGGATGCATTTACATGTGTGTGCGTGTATGTGTTTGAGACAGCTAAGCAGAATTAGAGGCAGCTAGTCTGGGTGCTTTGATGTAAGAGGAGAAGTTAGGTTTGAAATGTTAATTAGGTAAACATGGGAAATTTGAGAATGTGAATGGGAACATTTGCATTTTGGAACTAAATTAAAGAACAGGTCCTCAAGGGTTATAATCTCCAGATTACTACCCGAGCCACGTGCAAATTGGCATAGGGACGTGAGAATAAGGGAGGTAAACACGTGGCTAAAGGAGTGGTGCGGGAAAGAGGGGCTCCATTTCGTGGGGCACTGGCATCAGTATTGGAACAGGAGGGATCTATATCGTTGGGACGGTCTCCACCTGAACCGATCTGGGACCAATGTTCGAGCGAAAAGGGTAAATAGGGTGATCAACAGGATTTTAAACTAGAAAGTGGAGGGGGGGGAGTGAAGGGTAAAACTCCAAGAAGTATGACTAATGGGAAACAAAACAGCAGGTTAGCGCGTGGGGGGGTGGATTCAACTTCATGGAAAATTATGAAAAAACTGAAAAGAAAGGAGAGCCCAGGAGAGGCTATTAAAGTCTCCAGAACACAACATAGGACAGAGTGCTTGGAAAGGGCTAGGAATCTAACTTCAAGCACATCAGATAAAGGGACGACAATGAGAAAGGGGACGGGAAAAACAGGACTGAAGATGTTGTATCTGAATGCACGCAGTATACGAAATAAGGTAAATGAGCTTGTGGCGCAGATTGAAATTGGCAGGTATGATGTGGTGGGCATCACGGAGACATGGCTGCAAGGGGATCAGGAGTGGGAGCTAAATATCCAAGGATATACATCCTATCGAAAAGATAGGCAGGTTGGCAGAGGAGGTGGGGTTGCTTTGTTAGTAAAAAATTAATTCAAATCGATAGCAAGAAACGACGTAGGGTCGGATGATGTAGAATCTGGGTGGGTAGAGTTCAAGAATCACAAAGGTAAAAAAACCATAATGGGAATTATGTACAGGCCTCTGAACAGTAGTGAGGATGTGGGGCACAAGATACACCAGGAGATAAAAAAGGCGTGTAAGAAAGGCAAGATTACAGTGATCATGGGGGATTTCAATATGCAGGGAGACTGGGAAAATCAGGTTGGTAGTGGATCCCAAGAAAAGGAATTTGTGGAATGTCTACGAGATGGCTTTTTGGAGCAGCTTGTGGTGGAGCCCACTAGAGAACAGGCAATTCTAGATTTAGTGATGTGTAATGAGGCAGATTTGATAAGGGAGCTTAAGGTGAAGGAACCCTTAGGAGGAAGTGACCATAATATGATAGAATTTACCCTGCAATTTGAGAGGAAAAGGCTGGAATCAGATGTAACGGTATTACAGTTGAATAAAGGCAACTACAGAGGCATGAGGGAGGAGCTGGTCTGAATTGACTGGGAGATGAGCCTAGCAGGAAAGACAGTAAAACAGCAATGGCAGGAGTTTCTGGGAGTAATTTGGGAGACACAGCAAAAATTCATCCAAAGGAAGAAGAAGCATACAAAAGGGAGGACAAGGAAACCATGGCTGACAAGGGAAGTCAGGGACAGCATAAAAGCTAAAGAGAAAGCATGCAATGTGGCAAAGAGCAGTGGGAAACCAGGGGATTGGGAAGCCTACAAAGACCAACAGAGGACAACTAAAAAAGAAATAAGGAGGGAGAAGATTAAATATGAGGGTAAACTAGCCAGTAATATAAAAGGAGATGCAAGAGTTTTTTAGATATATAAAAGGTAAGAGAAAGGCAAAAGTGGATATTGGGCCGCTGGAAAATGACGCTGGAGAAGTAGATTTGGGGAACAAAGAAATGTCGGAGGAACTGAATAGGTACTTTGCGTCAGTCTTCACGGTGGAAGACACGAGTAACATTCCCAAAGTTCAAGAGAGTCGGTGGGCAGAGGTGAGTATGGTGGCCATTACCAAGGAGAAGGTGCTAGGAAAACTGAAAGGTCTGAAGGTGGATAAATCACCTGGACCAGATGGATTACACCCCAGAGTTCTGAAGGAGATAGCTGAAGAGATAGTGGAGGCGTTAGTGGTGATCTTTCAGGAATCACTGGAGTCAGGGAAGGCCCCAGAGGACTGGAAAATCACTAATGTAACCCCCCTGTTTAAGAAGGGAGTGAGGCAAAAGATGGGAAATTACAGGCCGATTAGCCTGACCTCGGTCGTTGGTAAGATTTTAGAGTCCATTATTAAGGATGAGATTTCAGAATACTTGGCAGTGCATTGTAAAATAGGGCAAAGTCAGCATGGTTTCATCAAGGGGAGGTCATGCCTGACAAATCTGTTAGAATTCTTTGAGGAGGTAACGAGTAGGTTAGACAAAGGAGAGCCAATGGATGTTATCTACTTGGACTTCCAGAAGGCCTTTGACAAGGTGCCGCACAGGAGGCTGCTCAGTAAGATAAGAGCCCATGGTGTTAGAGGCAAGGTACTAGCATGGATAGAAGATTGGCTGTCTGGCAGGAGGCAGAGAGTGGGGATAAGGGGGTCCTTCTCAGGATGGCGGCCGGTGACTAGTAGAGTTCCGCAGGTGTCAGTGTTGGGACCACAACTTTTCACTTTATACATTAATGATCTAGATGAAGGAACTGAGGGCATTCTGGCACAGTTTGCAGATGATACAAAGATAGGTGGAGGGACAGGTAGTATTGAGGAGGCTGGGAGGCTGCAGAAGGATTTGGATAGGTTAGGAGAATGGGCAAAGAAGTGGCAGATGGAATACAATGTGGGGACGTGTGAGGTCATGCACTTTGGTAGGAAGAATAGAGGCATAGACTATTTTCTAAATGGGGAGAGAATTCAGAAATCTGGAGTGCAAAGAGTCTTGGGAGTCCTCATCCAGGATCCTCTTAAGGTTAACTTGCAGGTTGAGTCGGTAGTTAGGAAGGTAAATGCAATGTTGGCATTTATTTCGAGAGGACTAGAATATAAAAGCAGGGATGTGCTGCTGAGGCTTTATAAGGCTTCGGTTAGACCACATTTAGAATATTGTGAGCAATTTTGGGCCCTGTATCTCAGGAAGGATGTGCTGGCCCTGGAGAGGGTCCAGAGGAGGTTCACAAGAACAATCCCAGGAATGAAAGGCTTAACATATGAGGAACGTTTGAGGACTCTGGGTCTATACTCGATGGAGTTTAGAAGGATATGGGGGGATCTGATTGAAACTTACAGAATACTGAAAGACCTGGATAAAGTGGAGGTGGGGAAGATGTTTCCATTAGTAGGAGAGACTAGGACCCGAGGGCACAGCCTCAGAGTAAAGGGAAGACCTTTTAGAACAGAGATGAGGAGAAACTTCTTTAGCCAGAGAGTGGTGAATCTATGGAATTCATTGCCACAGAAGGCTGTGGAGGCCAGGTCATTGAGTGTATTTAAGCCCGAGATAGATAGCTTCTTGATTGGTAAGGGGATCAAAGGTTATGGGGAGAAGGCGGGAGAATGGGGTTGAGGAAGTTATCAGCCACGATTGAATGGCGGAGCAGACTCGATGGGCCGAATGACCTAATTTCTGCTCCTATATCTTATGGTCTTATGGCCTTATTTTTAAAAACACCATAGTTGCTTGAATTCAAAGTAGCAGGTGTAATATATACATAGCCAGCAGAAGTAGTAAGAAATAGTGTGTTTATTTATTTTTCCCAAAGATTTCTGGTGGAATTGGTACTGTGGTAGATATTTTATTATTAGTAGAGGTGTAGATTTCAAAAGACATAGTGAAACAATGGGAATTTGTATTCAAAGAGGAAAATATGTATAAAGGAGAGAGACTGTTTGTAAGGCAGGCAATTGAAGATCCAACAAGTGTGAAAAGCCTGCAGCCTGAATGTAACAAATTGTCAAAGGCCTATTAAGGCCTGTTAAAAACTAATTTAAGCAATTAAATGAGCTGCCCTTCCAACCTTAAGGTTGGCAGACAGACGAAGAGCCCAGGCGGCCTTCTCATTTTTCATGAAACCTCATCCATGGACAGGATGAGGTTTCATGAAGTGTTTTAAAATTCAATAAAAAATTTTAAAATAATTCTTTAACATGTCCCAGCGCATGTGACAGTGTCACATAAGGGGGCATGTTTTAAAAGTTTTTAATTACTTTATTTCAGTTTTTTAATATCAAACTGATCTCCCTGAGGCACCTCTGTGCCTCATGGAGATCTCTGTGCTCTTTTGTGCACATGCATGAAAGAGCGCCGGCTCCGACTCAGGGAATCCCCCCCTGCCCGCACAGGCAGTGCTCAGCGCTTCCGGGCGCCCGCCCACGTAAAATAACGGTGTGGTCCAGATCGGGGGCGCCAATTCGGGTTGCACCCGCCCCCAGACGGGGAGAAAATTTTTCCCATAAGATTCTTAGGGGGATTGACAAGATAGGTGTTGAGAGGTTGTTTCCCCTTGTTGGAGAGTCTAGGACCATAGGACATAATCTCAGAGTAAGGGGCTGCCCATTTAAGACAGAGATGAGGACAAATTTCTTCTCTCAGAAGGTAGTGAATCTGTGGAATTCTCCACTGCAGAAGGCTGTAGAGGCTGGATCGTTAAGTATATTTGAGGCTGAGATAGACAGATTCTTAATCAGTAAGGGAATCGACGGTTATGGGGAAAAGGCACGGAAGTTGAGTTGAGGATCATCAGATCAGCCATGATCTCATTGAATGGCGAAGCAGACTCGATGGGCCGAATGGGCAACATCTGCTCCTATGTCATATGGTCTTAAATTGCTCATTTGCTCTACAACTTGACTCTTCACTTTAGATGTATACATCTACTCTTACATGAACCCTCCCTGCCCCTTATTAATTTAAAGAGCTAGCTGGTTAAATTAAATCCTGACTGCTATATATGGAGATCGTCGCAGAAATTATAATCAGGCACTGACAGGTACCGATACAGGCAATGACTAATACAGTCACTGACTTGTATATACACAGACAATGAATCATTTATTTTCAGACAATGAACTGTATATATACAGACAATGACTGGCAAATATACAGACACTAACTGGTATTTAGACGGATACTGATTGGTATATATAAAGTCACTGACAGGCAAATATACACTGACTGACAGGTCTACATAGAGACAATGCCTGGCAAATATTCAGACGCTGACTGGTAGATGTGGAGACACTGATGAGACACACACAAACATGGACTGGTATATATAGAGACACTGGGCGCATGAACGGCGTACCGACGTCTGGGCCTGCTGTCGGTGTGCGCCCTATAATAAGGTAAATGCCGCAAATTAGCGGGAAAGGGAGTGTTACAGATCGTCATCCTGTCCAATGAGTCCTGGAGGTCTGGCATGTCCAGTCTCTGAAGCTGCAGACTGTGACCTGGAACAAGGTAACGGCAGCACTTTAAAGGACCCCCTGGCACGGCGCTAGGTGACCCATCAGGTGACCTATCGAGTGCATCTACTATACATAGCGAAGGTTTGCACATTTCCCAGTCTGGCCAGCTAAGTCAATTTAAATTTTAGCTAATCTGTCAAACATGTCAATCTTCATAGGTGGCAGAAATTTTAAAAATCAGCAACTCTCCCACCATTTGGCATTGAGGAGTTGTACATTTATTACATGTAGAACATGCCCCCACCAACAGAGTGAGGGGAGAGGCTTTCTAGAAGGGGCAAAGCTGCCCCCAGATTCAGTGAGGCTGCCCTTGGTGCCCTACTTCGTGCAGCATATGATGGATGTGACCAGCTTATGCTGAGCGCTGGAAAAAGAAGGACCAAGCGTTCACCAAACCCCTTCTGTAGCAGTGGCAAGCCATGCTATATAAACCTTTGCGTTATTGAGGCATCCCTGGTGTCACAGCCATCCACTTGATCACAGCCAGGGCCATCAGCAGGAGCAACGCTGTGGCCCCTCATCTCATCCTCACTTTCATCCCTGGATGACTGGCTACAACCGGATCTGTCATCATCCTCCAGGGCATCTACTCTTTGGATGGCGAAGTTATGGAGTGCACTGTGAACCACACCACAGGGATTTCTTGAAATGTGTACAGGAGAACATTTTAGGTCAATATGTAGAGGGTCCAACAAGGGACGGCACAGTGCTGGACCTAATTCTGGGGAATGAAGCCGGACATGTGGCTGAGCTGATGGTGGGCGAGCATTTTAGTGATAGCGACCACAACATGGTACAGTTTAAGCTTGTTATGGACAACGAAATCGACAAGTTGCAAAAAAATGTTTTGGATTGGGGAAGAGTGGATTTTAGTAAAATACAGCTGGATCTGGCCAAGGTAGACAGCGAACAGCTACTTGTGGGGAAATCTACAGAGGAGCAGTGGGGGGCGTTCGAAAAGGAAATGGGGAGGGTACAGGCTCAACATGTGCCCTCTAGGGTGATAGGAAGGAGTAACAAGCCCAAAGAACCATGGATGACCAGAAATATTCAGGTTACGATGAGAAGGAAAAGAGAGGCTTTTAGCAGGTAGAAGGGAATCAAATCAGCAGAGGCATTAGTGGAGTACAGACAATGCAGGGTGAAGCTTAAGAAAGCAATTAGGAGAGCAAAGAGGGGATATGAGAAAGCTCTGGCTCGTATAAGTAGGGAAAATCCCAAGATATTCTATAAGTATATCAATGGGAAGAGGATAACCAGGGAAAGAGTAGGGCCCATAAGGAACCAAGGGGCCAATCTATGGGTGGAGCCAGAGGACATTGCTAGAGTATTGAATGAATATTTCACATCCATCTTCACCCAAGAGAATCAGGATGAAGGTATCGAACTCGGGGAGAGAGAGACTGCGAGGTTCTTAAGCAAATTGATAGAGGGAGTGACAAGGTATTGGAGGTGTTGGCAGGCTTAAAAGTGGACAAATCTCCAGGTCCAGATGATTTATGCCCCAGACTGCTGAGGGAAGCAAAGGAGGAGATCGCAGGGGCTCTGACCCAAATTTTCAATTCCTCTCTGGCCACAGGGGCGGTGCCAGAGGACTGGAGAACAGCTAATGTGCTTCCGCTATTTAAGAAGGGTCGTAGAGATAAGCCAGGGAACTACAGGCCAGTGAGTCTCACGTCAATGGTAGGGAAACTATTGGAGAAAGTTCTGAAGGAGAGTATCTGTCTCCACTTGGAGAGGCAAGGTTTGATCAGGGATAGTTAGCATGGCTTTGTCAGAGGGAGGTCATGCCTAACAAATTTGATTGAATTTTTTGAGGAGGTGACCAGCTGTGTAGATTAGGGTAGTGCAGTTGATGTAGTTCATATGGATTTCAACAAAGCCTTTGACAAGGTCCCACATGGGAGACTTATAAAGAAGGCAAATGCACATGGGATACTGGGTAATTTGATAAGGTGGATTCAAAATTGGCTTAGTTGTAGGAGACAGAGGGTGATGACAGAAGTATGCTTTAGTGACTGGAAGCCAGTGTCCAGTGGCGTGCCACAGGGATCTGTGCTCGGTCCCCTATTATTTGTCATTTAAATAAATGACATAGATGACTATGTTGGGGGGTAGGATTAGTAAGTTTGCGGATGATGCAAAGATTGGTCGGGTTGTTAACAGTGAGCTTGAGTGCCTTGGGCTACAGGAAGATATAGACGGGATGGTCAAATGGGCAGATAAGTGGCAGATGGAATTTAACCCTGAAAAGTGTGAGGTGATACACTTTGGAAGGAGTAATTTGACAAGGAAGTATTCAATGAATGGCATGACACTAGGAAGGGACCTTGGCATGTGTATCCATAGATCTCTGAAGACAGAGGGGCATGTTAGTGAGGTGGTGAATAAGGCATATGGGACACTTGCCTTTATCAATCGAGGCATAGGTTACATAAGTAGGGAGGTCATTTTGGAGTTGTATAGAACCTTGGTGAGGCCACAGCTGGAGTACTGAGTGCAGTTCTGGTCGCCACATTATAGGAAGGATGTGATTGCAGAGGAGATTCACCAGGATGTTGCCTGGGGTGAAACATTTAAGTTATGAAGAGAGGTTGGATAGACTTGGGTTGTTTTTGTTGGAGCAGAGAAGACTGAGGGGCGACCTGATCGAGGTGTGCAAGATTATGAGGGGCATGGAAAAGGTGGATAGGGAGCAGCTGTTCCCCTTAGTTGAAGGGTCAGTCACGAGGAGACATAAATTCAAGGTGAGGGGCAGGAGGTTTAGGGGGGATGTGAGGAAAAGCTTTTTTACCCAGAGGGTGGTGACCGTCTGGAATGCGCTGCCTGGGAGGGTGCTGGAGGCGGGTTGCCTCACATCCTTTAAAAAGTTCCTGGATGAGCACTTGGCACGTCATAACATTCAAGGCTATGGGCCAAGTGCTGGTAAATGGGATTAGGTAGGTAGGTCAGGTGTTTCTCACGTGTCGGTGCAGACTCGATGGGCCAGAGGTCCTCTTCTGCAGTGTGATTCTGACACACGTGAAGGGGAGTAATGTAATGCTCTTCCAGATCTACCCAGGCGTTGGAATCGCATCTTTAAGAGACCAGTGGTCTGCTCCACTATCACCCTGGTGCTGATGTGGCTTTCATTGTACCTCCTCTCAGTGTCAGGGATGGGCATCCTCATAGGTGGCATTAGCCATCTTTTAAGTGGATAGCCCTTATCACCTTGTAGCCATACCTCTAAGGAATGTGAGCCAATGAAAAGATCTGGAACCTGTGAGTTCCTAAGGATGTGTGAGTCGTAACTGCTGCCCGGGTACCTGGCACATACCTGGATGCCCCACCGACTATGGTCACACACCAGCTGCACGTTGATTGAGTGGAAACCCTTTCTCTTTATGAAGCTGCATGGCTGTCCAGCAGGCGTCTTAATGGTTATGTATGTGCAGTCAATGGCTCCCTGCACCTGAGGAAATCTGCAATCACTGCAAATCACCGATCTCTACCCATTTGACTTTAAACATCCTGCAGGAAGTAGATGTAATTCCCAGCCCTTCTGCAATGGTGTGCAGCAGGATGCATTATCTCACTGAGGTCTCCACGGAGGGGGGCTGCCTGGAATGAGCCTGTTGTGAAGAAGTAAAGCGCCACTGTCAGCTTCAATGTGACAGGCATTGGGTGGCCGCCAAGGCAGTTGGATGAGAGCTCTCCTAAGAGCATCTCACAAAGTGATGTTATAGTCGCTCTGAGTCTTCGTCTGCACTGAGTCTCATTCAGTGGCAGGCAGTTGAATTGCTGCCTGTATACCCTTGGGGCATAAGCTCATCTGCGCCTCCAATGAGGGTTCCTGGACTCCTCCTGACCATCGGGTCTGGCACTATCCTGTCCCCTTCCCAAAGGAGAATGACAGCATCCTTAGCTTCCCTGTGTTTCCTTCTTCCTCTCACCCTTCCCCTCCTCCTAATACTTCTCTCCTCCTCTCTGCAGGTTGTGTCCCCAACTGAGACAACAATCCCCATCTGTCTCAGACTCATTTCACCCCTCACCCCTGGGTAATAGACAGGAAAGTATTCCGTCAAAGAAGTCCTCTGAATCATAGGAGAGCACTCCTTATGAAAAATATTCAAGAAGTCCCTCTATCCAATCAAATAAGCAGTCCCTGCAGTCAATAGAGTTTCAACTGGTCTCAGCTGCAGTTTTAAAACCCGTCCAAACAAGCTTGCCTGTAAAATAACAGATTCTCCACCTGTTGTAAATCTCGCCCTGAAGGCGTATTATTGACTTCTGACTGTATTGTTGCAGTGAGATGGGTAATTAATCAGCTCAATTGCCTTTTAAATTGATAATGACCTGCTCACATGCCATATTATCAGAAACCGACGTGATGACATCATAAACAGCGCTCAATGTCAACATGCCCCATAATACGCTCTGCAAAGCGGTAAACACTCCCAATCTTGGAGCGTAACATTCAGCCCACCGTACAGCAAATATGCAGACATTGAATGGATATACACAGATACTGACTCGTATATGTGCAGACATTAAGGATGGTGGTCTGTCCCCAAGAGATTCAGTCAGAGGGCCAGGAGCTCACCGGCTTCAACAGCGCCACTGCAAGTGGTGGCAGCTGCAGGGAGAAGAGGGGTAAGTGGGGTGGTGTCAACAGGGGCAGGCAGGCAGCCTGAGCAATCGGAAGGGAGAGGGACCATGAAGCACAATTGGTGCCATTGCCATGGGTGGGACCATGGCCACTGAGAGTCCCTTGCATGGGCAATGGAGTACCCCAAAGGAGGACCCCCCACCCCAAAGCCCACTGGGAGGCCATAGAGGCAGGAAGTGGTCCCTAAATCGCCACAAGTGGTTCAATTTGGTTCCAGGTGGGCATGCAAGCTGCCACCTTTCCTGCAACTGGCAAAATGGCAGCAGGAAATCATTGGCACACCCCTGCGCCTTCCACAATTTTGCCAGCCTTCCTACCTCACAGAATTCTACCCAATGTCTATATTGTATATACACCATTGTCTGTATATTTAACAACAGTGTCTGTATATTTAACAATCAGCCACTTGATATATACAAACACTGACTAAAATAAAGACACTGATAGATATACAGTTGCTGACTGGTATATATAGATGCTGAATGCAATATATATGGACATAGCCATATATACAGTCACTGTGGTATATACACAGACATTGACTACTACATTTATAAACACCGACTTTAATTTTATTTTCTCATGAGATGTGAGCTTCATTAGCAAGGTCAACATTTTTTGCCCATCCCTAATTGCTCTTGAAAAGGAGGTGGTGGTGAGATGCCTTCTTGAAACACTGCAGTCCACCTGGTGTAGGTACACTTATAGTGCTGTTAAGAAAGAAAAGTTTGAGGAATTTGACCCTACGACAGTGAAGGAACAGTGATATATAGTAGTATACAGTAGTATATAGTAGGATAGTGTGTAGCTTGGAGGGGAACTTGCAGGTGGTGGTGTTGCCATGCATTGCTGCCCTTTTCCTTCTAGATGGTAGAGGTTGTGGATTTAGAAGATGCTGTCATTGGAAGCTTGGTGAATTGTTGCAGTTCATCATGTAGATGGGTCACACTGCTGCCACTGTGCATCGGTAGTGGAGGGAGTGAATGTTTAAGGTGGTAGATGGGGGACCAATCAAGTGGGCAGCTTTGTCTTGGATGGTGTCAAGCTTCTTGAATGTTGTTGGAGCTGCACTCATCCAGGCAAATGAAGAGTATTCCTTCACCCTCCCGACTTGTGTCTTGTAGATGGTGGATCAGGCTTTTGAATCTTGCTGCAGAATTCCCAGCCTCTGACCTGCTTTTTTAGACACAACATTTACGTAGTTTGTCCAGTTCAGTTTCTTGTCAATGGTAACCGCCAGAAAATGGATAGTGGGGGATTCAGCAATGGTAATGCCATTGATAGTCAGGGGGAGATGGCTAGATCCTCTCTTGTTGGAGATGATTATTGCCTGCACTTATATGTGGCATGAATGTTACTTGCCAATAATCAGCTCAAGCCTAAATGTTGTCCAGGTCTTGCTGCACATGGACACGGACTACTTCCATATCTGAAGAGTCACAAATGGTACTGAACACTGTGCAATCATCAGCCATTCCTCACCTTATCTTGAAGGGGAGGTCATTGATGAAGCAGATGGAGATGGTTGGGCCTAGGACACTACCCTGAGGAATTTCTGAAGCAGAATCCTGGGACTTAGACGATTGACCTCCAACAACCATAACCATCTTCCTTTGTGCTAGGTATGATTCAACCAGCAGAGAGCTTTCCCCCGACTCTTGTGACTTCAGTTTGATGGGTTCCTCGATGCCATACTTGATGCCTTGATGTCAAGGGCAGTCACTCCCACCTCAACTCTGGAGTTCAGCTCTTTTGTCCATGTTTGGACCAAGGTTGCAATGCGGTCTTGATCTAAGTGGCCCTTGTGGAACCCAAACTGCGCATTGATGAGCAAGTCATAGTTGTGTAAGTGCTGCTTGATAGCATGTCGATGACACCTTCCATCACTTACGGAATCATTACTGAACACTGAAAGTAGACTCATGATGGGGTGGTAATTGCTGAAGATGGTTGCAAATGCTTCAGCCTTGCCTTTTGCACTGATGTGCTGGGCTCCCCCATCACTGAGAATGGGAATATTTTTGGAGCCTCCAACTCTGGCTAGTTGTTTAATTGTCCATCACCATTCACGACTGGGTGTGGCAGGACTGCAGAGATTAGATCTGATCCGTTGCTTGTGGGAGCACAGCTGCTGTTTAGCATGCATGTCCTCCTGTGTGGCAGCTTCACCATACAGGTACCTCATTTTCAGGTATGCCTGGTGTTGCTCCTGGCATGCTCTCCTCATTGAGCCAGGTTTGGTCCTCTGGCTTGATGGTGAAGGTAGGGTGAGGGATATTCCAGGCCATAAGGTTACAGATTGTGGTTAAATACAATTCTGCTGCTGATAATAGCCCAAAGTGGCTCATAGATGCACAGCTTAGCGCAGTGGGAGTGCCACACAACATGATGGACAGCATCCTCAGTGTGAAAATGGAACTGCACAAAGACTGTGTGGTGGTCACCCCTACCAATGCTGCCATGGATAGATGTATTTATGACAGGTAGATTGGTGAGGGCGAGGTCAAGTATGCTTTTCCCTCTTGTTGTTTCCCTCACCGCCTCCCGCAGGCCCAGTCATATAGATATGTCCTTCAGGACTCGGCCAGTAGCAGTGTTACTGACCCATTCTTGTTGATGGGCATTAAAATCCCCCATCCAGAGTACATTCTGTGACCTCGTTAGCCACAATGCATCTTCCAAGATGAAGGAACATTAATTCATCAGCTGAATGAGGGTGGTAGGTGACTTCCTTGTCCACGTTTGGGACTTCATGGGATCCAGAGTCAATTTTGAGGGAACCAGTACCATTCCATTGCAATTAAATGTCATTGTTCTGCTACATCATGGGTCTACCCTGCCAGTGAGAAAGGACATTGCTGGAATAGGTGATGGGGGAGTCTGGGACATTGGGTGCAAGGTATGATTTAGGTTGTGTCAGGTTGTTGCCCACTAGACTGTGGACAATTTTGACACAAGCCCCCATGTTTTGAGGAGGAGGGCTGATTGAGCAAGATGTGCCTTAGCTGTTTCCAATGCCTAGATCCAACCACTCCTTTTCAATTTTCTGTCGTGGTTTGGTACAACTGAATGGTTTGCTATAGATGACACTTAAGAGTCAATCACATTGCTGTCCTGGAGTCACATGTCAGAATGGCAGATTTCCTTCCCTGATGGACATTCGTGAACTCAATGGGTTTTTAATGATAATCCAATAGTTTCATGAGACTAGTTTTTAATCCCAGATTTATTAAACAATTGAATTTTAAATTCCACCAGCTGCTGTGATGGGATTTGAAGTCCTGTCCCCAGAGCATTAACCTGGCCCTCTGGATTACTAGTCCAGTAACATTACCACTACATCACTGTACCCGGACACTGGCAAATAATCAGACACTAACTGACTGATTAGTTGAAGTACAAACACTGATTAATGTATATACAAACACTAACTGGCTAATATAAAGATCCTGACTGGTATACATACAGACACTAATTGGTAAATAGATACTGAATGGAAAACGTACAGACACTGAGTAGTAACTATGCAGATGATGGCTGCTACGTAGACACACACTGACTTTTATATACACAGACTGTGTTGGCGTTCTTTCAACTGCGAAAGATAAAGGGAATGCAGCCTCAGAACTTTGTGAGGTTAAATGAGATCACCCATTCCACTTCTTTTGATGGCTGAAAAAGTCAATTCTGGAAAGGCAAAGTCTGCCACAAGTGCCGCACCACTTGTTGACCCTTGTCAGTGGTGCGGGATGATCTCTGCTGATGCTTTGTTTGCAGGGCTGGCATCTGCTTTGGAGCTCCTGAAACCACATGTCATGGCGGTGGCGAATTCCTACCAACAATATACATATGCTAACTGGTATAATTATGGATGCTGACTGGTTATATATGGAAACTGTCTGATACGTATAAAGACATTGACTGGTATATATACAACCACTGACCAGTATAATTACAAGCTCAAGGGGTATATATACACGGACACTGCGCCATTGACTAAATGGACACCAATTGATGTATTTTACAAAATAATATTCAGTTCTTATGCTTTAGATAAGCATTAAATATAGCTGCATTTACGATACTCACAGTTATATTACATTATCTTCAACACCCTCTCTTCAACCAGCAGAGGAAAAGGCAGCAGAGGAACTTGCTGCCGCTGAACCATCTGCTGGGGATATAGCCGCTGAGGAGAAACCCACGGAGGAGAAACCCGCTGAGGAGAAATCCGCTGAGGAGAAAGCTGCTGAGGAGAAAGCTGCTGAGGAGAAAGCTGCTGAGGAGAAAGCTGCTGAGGAGAAAGCTGCCGTGGAGATAGCTGCTGAGGAAACGCCAGCAGGGCGAGGTAATTCACCAGATCAAACACAACACCCAGGGACAGATCCACAGCACAAGAGAGCAATTTTACACTTAAAAAGATTAATGAGGGCAAAGAGACATTATCTAGACAGTAAGAGGTGTTGCCAAGGTACCAAACACAGATAACGACTGAGGGCAGGAGGCATGGGGTAATAAACATCAATGCTGATGGGGGTGGAATACACTGATACTGTTTGGGAGGGGAGGTAATAGACACCAATACAGTCTCAGGTGGATGGTTATACACACATAATACTGACTGACGGGGTCGTGGGGGCGGTAGGAGCTAGTACTGTGGTATCGAGTGGGTGATACACACTGATAGTGACAGAGGTAAGGCTACATTGGTATCAAGTTATTGAACAATTTATTAAATGGATGCCAACAGGTTTATAACTAAATTATTGTTCAGTTCATTACCCAGAAAATGATAGGTTTGTTGGTGAGTTATTGATTGCTTTATTTGTCAGATACGTACAACTTTATAAATAAGTTATTGATAGGTTTAACAGGCAGATTCTGATGTGTTTGTCATACTGCTAACAGTGCCAGCCCCTCCAAAGGAAGAGAAGAAAAAATCACATCGTCATTGCCCCAAAAAGAAGGACCCAAAACTGAAGAAAGCAGAACGAAGCCCATGCGAGTAATGGTTGAGTTCAAAGCCATTAAGATCGAACGATAAGCATCTTCTTGCTATTGCAAAGCAAGGAGTGAATTCATGGCACTTAGGCATTTTGGCAATAAAGCTCCATTGAAACATTTATATCTTTAGTACCTGTCATGAATGTAAGATAATCCCAGCTTCTTCTGAGCAAATACCTACTGACGGATTATATTTGGTCACTGACCTCATACGAGTGTCAATGATACAAAAAACTGAGTAGACACAAAATTCAAAAATGCAATCACTGAACATGGCTGATTCTGATTCCATTGAACGATATAAACCAATGGGCCATTTTTCACTGACTGGAGGACTGCATGCATCAACCAAAATGAATGGCTGTCAGTCTTGCTTTGATTGGCACCTGCTGAGTAAACAGGCTCCATGTTATCACTGACAATTCAACAACTTGAAAAGCTTGCAGGAGACCCAGAAACAAATGCAAGTATCTAACTGTGAATGCAGCAGCACATGGAAGATCTGATCACTCTTCTTTAGTGAGCGTGAAGATAGGCACTAAGTGAAAGATGTGTTTAAAAATCTGGTTTTAGCTCCTAATTATGGGGCCCGTTGCTGATTACTATAGTTTAAATATGCCTGTAGGCGCTAAACTAGAAACCTGCATGTTGAGCATTCAAGCACTGATTAGGATTAATTTTCGTGAAGCAGTATGTAGTTTACAAGCAAGTACCTCCCTGGAGGTGTGGAATGGACTGGTTATTAGGATGTTAGGATATTAGGCAATTAGTTATCAGGATGGCTCAAGGACTAAGGGCAAGTGCTGACAGGTTCACAGAGGTAGGTCAGAAGTCCTGATGGAGGAAGTACAGAGGAGTGATATCATAACAACGTAAGAAACAAAATAGGAGCAGGAGCAGACCCTTCACCCCCTCAAGCCTGCTTCACCAGTCAACAAGATCACAGACTCAGCTCTACTTTCCTGCCCTATCCCATAGCCATTGGTTCCCTTAATATCAAAAATCTATTGCTCACTGTCTTGAATATGCCCAATGACTGAGCACCCACAGTTCCCTGGGACAAATTCCAAATATTTACAACCCTTTGAATAAAGAAATTTCTCCTCATCTCAGACTTAAATGGTCAACCTCATTTTCAGAGACTGTGATTCCTACTTCAAGACTCCCTGGCAGGTGAAACATGCTACCATTATTTATCCTGTTAAGCCCCATAAGAATCCTCTCATTCTTTTAAACTCTAGGGAATAAAGCTCCAATCTACTTAATCTCTCCTCATAAGACAATTCCCTCATCCGAGGAATCTGTCTAGTGAACCATCCTTAGGTAAGAAGACCAAAACTGAACACAGCATCTGTTGCAATGTCACCAGGACCCTATATGATTGCAGTTGTCGCGGTCCATATGAGAACCAGTGACATAGGTAAAACCAGGAATGATGTCCTACTATGATAATTTGAGGAGCTAGGGTCCAAATTAAAACACAGAACATCAAAGGTAATAAACTCTGGTTTGTTACCTGAGCCAATCACTAATTGGAATAGGGTCGAGCAAATTAGAGAATTAAACGCGTGGCTCAAAGAGTGGTGTGGGAAGAAGGGGTTTTGATTCATGGGGCACTGGTATCAGTACTCACGGAAGGGTGAGCTATTCTGTTGGGATGGGCTACACTTGAACCAGGCTGTGTCCTGGCCAATCGTATAACTAGGGCTGTGGACAGGGTTTTAAACAAATAGAGAGGGGACAGGGTTCGGGTGAAAGGAGATATAGAAATCCAAAGGGAAAGGTTGAGGCATTGGAGGAGTATAGCAATGTGGGTAAAGACAAGCAGAATGGGACAGGAAGGGACAGAGAGTTTAAGAAAAATTGTACATAAATAAATAAGGTCATTAAGGGGAATAAAAGTAAAACAATGAAATTAAAAGTTTTTTTATCTGAATGCACAAAGCATCCGCAATAAGGTAGATGATGTAGTGGCACAAGTAGAGGTAAATGATTTAGATCTAATCGTTTTTACAGAGACATGGTTACAAGGTGATCAAGGTTTTATATAAATATCCCAGGGTACACAATATTTCGGAAAGACACAAAATAGCGGAGGAGGAATAGCCCTGCTAGTAAAGGATGATATAAGGACTTTAGTGGCCTCAGAAGATCATGAAGTAGAATCAGAATGGGTAGAAATTAGAAATAGCAAGAGTCAGAAAACACTGGTGGGTGTGGTTTATGGACCCCCTAACTGTAGTATTACCATTGGACAGAGCATTAAACAAGAAATTATTGGAGTTTGTTACAAAGGCAATGTAATATATGTGAGAACTTTAATCTTCATATAGACTGGGACAATCGAATTGGCAAGAAAGTGGTCTAGGAGGTGAGTTTGTGGAATGTTTTCTTGACAGTTTCTTGGAGCAATACCTTTTGAAATCACTTAGGGATGAAGCTATCTTAGATCTTATCTTATCTTAGTGTTGAATAATGAAGCAGGATTAATTAGTAATGTCATAGTAAAAGATCCACTGGGAAATAGTGATCATAATACCATTGAATTCCAGGTTAAATTTGCAAGTGACGTACTCCAAGCGCAGGGACACAGTCTCATGAGAAGGGGCCTATCATTTAGGACTAAGATGAGAGGAAATTACTTCACTCAAAGGGTTGTGAATCTCTGGAATTCTCTCCCCAGAGGGTTGTGGATGCTCCATCATTGAATATGTTTAAGGCTGGGATAGACAGGTTTTTGGTCAATCAGGGAATCATGAGGATATGGGGAATGGGCAGGGAAGTGGAGTTGAAGCCCAAGATCAGCCATGATCGTATTGAATGGCAGAAAAAGCTCGATAGGCCATATGGTCTTCTCCTGCTCCTATTTCTTGTGTTTAGTAAGATTTCTTTACTCTTAATCTTTAATCCCTTTATAACAAAGTTTAACATATAATTTGTTTTCCTAATTGCTTGCTGAACCTGCATATTAGTTTCCTGTGATTCCGTACAAGGATACCCATAGCCCTGTGAATACAAACATTTCCCAGTCTCCCCATTTCAAAATTATTCTGCTTTTCTATTTTTCCCTTCAAAGTGTATAACTTCACATTTATCTACATTATACTCCATCTGCCACATTCTTGCCCACTCACTTAACCTGTCTATATTCCTTTGTCTCCTCACAGCTTACATTCCCACCTAGCTTTGTATTGTCAGCAAATGAGGATGCATTGCACTCAGTCCCCTCAGCTAAGTATGATATAGATTGTAAACAGCTGAGACCCAAGCACATGCAATGTCCTCCTAGATACAACCTGCTTACCCCATCAGCCCTAATTTTGTGTAAATATCTCTTGTGTGGTACCTCATTGAATGTTTTTGAAAGTACACTACATCCACTGGTCCTTTGTCCAACCTGCTACTTACAGCCTCAAAAATCTCTAACAGATTTGAAAAATACAATTTCCCTTTCATATATCTGTGATGACTCTGCCCAATCATATGATGATTTTCTAATTGCCCTGATAACATGGGCTGGATTTAATGGAGGCGGCGGGGTCTCATCTGCTGGCTGAAGAGCCAGCGGGAGCCCTGCATCGTGTCTTTTAGGAAAGTCTCACAGTATTAAGTGCCACTCGAGCACTTAGACAGCAGCGGGCGTTCCCTGGGATCAAGGACCCCCAAGGGCGGAAGTCCCGTCCACCGAGAGCTGCCAGCCAATTGGAGGTTGCACATTCTATTAACAGCTGTGCCGAGGAATGAGAAAGGGGGCGTCGGTGATGGCTGCTGGCTGGTACGGCACCCACCCGAGGTCTATTATCATCCAAAGATCCCAGGCTACATGTGTGTGATGGTGGGACAGCGGTCGCGGGGAAGTTGGGGTTCGACAGCAAGGCGAGAAGTGGCTCTCAGTGGGCTCACCCTTTCTGATGTCAGTTCCGGCATTGAGTGCCTTTGAACGAGGGACCACTCCTGGGGACCTGCAAACAACCCCACACGAATTTGCATGTCAGCCTCCCCACATGGCAAGATCCTCACCTGTTTTTGGGTAAATATAAGCGGCTGTAGGATGAGGCCCTTAAGTGGGCATTAAAGAGCCTCAATTGACAGGGTAGGAAGGCCATCCATGGGCCTTCCCACTACAGAATTAATCTGGGTGGAGGCGGCAAAATGCTGGGGTCCCCACCCACCACCCTCCTGCCTGATTAAATGCCCCCCACCACCAAACATGCCACGGGGGTGGGCACTAAATTCCGCCTCACATCCCTAATAATAGACTCCAGCATTTCCCTACACCTGATGTCACGCTAAATGGCCTATGGTTCCCTGTTTTCTTTCTCCCTCCTTTCTCGAATAGTAAGGTTACATTTGCTACCTTCAAATCTAAACTCTAGGGAATTCTGGAAGATCAAAGCCAATGCATTCACTATCTCTGTAGCTACCTCTTTGAAAACCTAGGATGTCGGCCAGGGGTTTTGTTGACTTTAATTCTCATTCATTTCTCCAGTCCTTTTCCTTTATCAATATTATTTGCCCAGGTTTTGCAGTGATAACAGTGCAGCTGTCAGTATTCGTCATTATTACACCATTGAACTTGACAGCAACTTGGGCAGTGTGCACATGCACACAACATGGCAATCCTGAAGTTGCTGTAAGAAATTCCACAGGGTGTGCTGCATAACTCTCCACTGTTGAAACTAATTCAAAAAGCATGGCACCAGCATGAACTTGGGTTAATTGCCCACTATTACAAACTTTTAGCACCAGTGTGAGGAGGTGCAAGGAGCCTCTTCTGGTATTCAGGAACATTTAAGGAGACCAGCATTGTACTGGAAGGAGGATTTCTAACACTTTTCCAAACGACAGTGAAACATCGGTATGACAATATTCAATTCTCTTCACATTTATATGGCTTTATAAAATCCTGTTTGCATGCATATGACTTTGAAAAATGATTTTGTCAATGACTTTTTGAATTTTTTTAACAGGTACTGCAACAGCTTAAAGTAAAATAGAAGCCTGCCAAAGGAAAATGTGTCTTTTCCACTCATAATCCATCAGTTTTCATAGCTTTTGAGGGCATGGCTTCACTTCACTGCCCCACATGTTCTGATGTTCAAGAACATTTTAAGCCGTGCTGCAGAAATCCATTAGGGCCATGTCGTGAAGACATCCTCTGAACTTTCTAACGCAGTTTTCCCTTAGACCATCGCATAGGTAAGTGAACAGTTTTGGTTGATGCCAGAAGCAAGTGCCATCAATACACTGCTGATTGCAAAATACAAACCAATTTCTTTAAGTCCCTCCTTCCCTCTAGATCCTTGTGTCCCCACTATTTACATTTTTTTTGTATGTGTGTCTTCTACTGTGAAGACAAAGCATTTGTTTAGTGTTTAAGTCATTTCCTTATTCCCCACTATAATTCCACCTACTTCTGCCTGTATGGGACCCATGCTTACATTATCTCTTCCTTTTTGCATATCTATAGAAGCTTTTACATGTCTCTTGCTAGTTTACTATGATCATCTATATTCTCTTTCTTTATCAATTCTTGGTCATCTTTTGCTGAATTCTAACCTCTTGTCAGTTTGCAGGCTCACTGCTCACTTTGGCAACATTATAAGCCTCTTTCTTTCATCTAATACTATGTTTAATTACTCTTGTTAGCTACTGTTGTACCACTTTTCCGATGGTGCTTTCATTTCTTAACGGAATGTATAATTGTTGTCCTGTATCTGTAGGGAGCGAGGTGGCCACAAAGGCAGGTAATGCACCTGATTTGGGAGGTGTTTACTGAGGAGGTCACAGTCAGGAACCCTGCCCTCAAGGCGATGGTGTAGGGGTATTATCACTGGGCTAGTAATCCAGATAATGCTCTGGGGACCAAGGTTCGAATCCCACCACTCCAGATGGTGGAATTTGAATTCAATAAAAATCTGGAATTAAAAAAGTCTGATGATGACCAGGAAACCATTGTCGATTGTTGTAAAAACCCATCTGGTTCACTAATGCACTTTAGGGAAGGAAATCTGCCATCCTTACCTGGTCTGGCCTACATATGAATCCAGACTCCACAGCAATGTGGTTGACTCTTAAAATGCCCTCTGAAATGGCCTAGCAAGCCACTTAGTTGTAGCAAACCACTAGAAAGCCTCAAAAAGGAATGAAACCAGATGAGCCACCTGGCATTGGGAAATGACAATGGCAAACTCAGCTCTGTTCACCCTGCAAAGTCCTCCTTACTGACATCAGGGGGCTAAGTAAAGCTGCCTCACAGACTAGTCAAGTAACAGCCTGACATAGTCACGAATCGTATCTTATACATAATGTCCCAGACACCACCATCATCATCCCTGGATATGTCCTGTCCCACCAGACCCAGCAAAGTTCGTGGTACAGTGGTATACAGTCGGGAAGGAATTGCTCTGAGAGTCCTCAACATCGACTCCGGGTCCCATGAAGTCTCATGGCATTAGGTCAAACATGGGCAAGGAAACCTCCTGCTGATTACCATATACCACCCTGCCTCAGCTGATGAATCAGTGCTTCTCCATGTTGAACATCACCTGGAGTAAGCACTGAGGGCGGCAAGGGCACAGAATTTACTCGGATGGGTGACTTCAATGTCCATCATCAAGAGTGCCTTGGTAGCACCACTACTGACCAAGCTGGCCGAATCCTAAAGGACATAGACGCTAGACTGGGACCCCAGCAGGTGGTGAGGGAAAAACGTATTTGACCCCATCCTCAGCATCTGTCCATGACAATATCAGTAGGAGTGACCACCGCACAGTTTTCGTGGAGACAAAGTCCCATCTTCACATTGAGGATACCCTGCATCGTGTTGTGTGGCACTACCACTGTACAGATTTTGAACAGATCTACCAACTCAAGACTGGACATCCATGAGGCACTGTTGGCCATCAGCAACAGCAGAATTGTACTCAAACATAATCTGTAACCTCATTGCCCGATATATCCCCCATTCTACCATTAATATGAAGCCAGGGAATCAACCCTGGTTGAATGAAGAGTGCAGGAGGGCATGCCAGGAGCAGCACCAAGCATACCTGAAAATGAGGTACTACTTGCATGCCAAACAGCATAAGTAGCAAGTGATAGACAGAGCTAAGCGATCCCACAACCAACGATCAGACTAAGCTCTGCAATCCTGCCACATCCAGTCGTGAATTGTGGTGGACAGTTAACTAACTCTCTGGAGTAGGAGGCTCCACAAATATCCCCATCCTCAATGATGGGGGAGCTCAGCACATCAGTGCAAAAGGTAAGGCTGAAGCATTTGCTACAATCTTCAGCCAAAAGTGCCGAGTGGATGATCTATCTCGGCCTCCTCCAGAGGACCCCAGCATCACAGATGCCAGTCTTCAGCCAATTCGATTCACTCCACATGATATCAAGAAACGGCTGAAGGCACTAGATAGTGCAAAGGCAATGGGCCCTGACAATATTCCAGAAATTGTACTGAAGACTTGTGCTCCAGAACTGGCCACGCCCCTAGCCAAGCTGTTCCAGTACAGCTACAACATTGGCATTTACCCGGCTATGTGGAAAATTGCCCAGGGATGTCCTGTACACAAAAAGCAGGACAAATCCAACCCGACCAATTACCACCCCATCAGTCTACTCTCGATCATCAGTAAAGTAATGGAAGGGGTCATTAACAGTGCTATCAAGCAGCACTTGCTTAGCAATAACCTGCTCACGGACGCCTAGTTTGGGTTCCGCCAGGGCTACTCAGCTCCTGACCTCATTACAGCCTTGGTTCAAACATGGACAAAAGAGCTGAACTCCAGAGGTGAGGTGAGAGTGACTGCCCTTGACGTCAAGGCCGCATTTGACCGAGTGTGGCATCAAGGAGCCCTAGCAAAACTGGAGTCAATGGGAATCAGGGGAAAAACTCTCCACTGGTTGGAGTCATACCTAGCACAAAGGAAGATGGTTGTGGTTGTTGGAGGTCAGGTCCGGATATCACTGCAGGAGTTCCGCAGGGTGGTGTCTTCAGCCCAACCATCTTCAGTTGGTTCATCAATGACCTCCCTTCCATCATAAGATCAGAAGTGCGGATGTTCGCTGATGACTGCACAATATTTAGCACCATTTGCGACTCCTCAGATACTGAAGCAGTCCATGTCCATAGCAAGGGAGAGTTACAGATCGTCATCCTGTCCAATGAGTCCTGGAGGGTGGCATGTCCAGCCTCTGAAGCTGCAGACTGTGACCTGGAACAAGGTAACGGCAGCACTTTAAAGAACCCCCTGGCACGCCACAGTGCTAGGTGACCTATCGAGTGCATCTACTATACATAGCGAAGGTTTGCACATTTCCCAGTCTGGCCAGCTAAGTCAATTTAAATTTTAGCTAATCTGTCAAACATGTCAATCTTCATAGGTGGCAGAAATTTTAAAAATCAGCAACTCTCCCACCTTTTGGCATTGAGGAGTTGTACATTTATTACATGTAGAACATGCCCCCACCAACAGAGTGAGGGGAGAGGCTTTCTAGAAGGGACAAAGCTGCCCCCAGATTCAGTGAGGCTGCCCTTGGTGCCCTACTTCATGCAGCATATGATGGATGTGACCAGCTTATGCTGAGCGCTGGAAAAAGAAGGACTAAGTGTTCACCAAACCCCTTCTGTAGCAGTGGCAAGCCATACTATATAAACCTTTGCGTTATTAGGGCATCCCTGGTGTCACAGCCATCCACTTGATCACAGCCAGGGCCATCAGCAGGAGCAACGCTGTGGCCCCTGATCGCATCCTCACTCTCATCCCTGGATGACTGGCTACCACCGGATCTGTCATCATCCTCCAGGGCATCTACTCTTTGGATGGCGAAGTTATGGAGTGCACTGTGAACCACACCACAGGGATTTCTTGAAATGTGTACAGGAGAACATTTTAGGTCAATATGTAGAGGGTCCAACAAGGGACGGCGCAGTGCTGGACCTAATTCTGGGGACTGAAGCCGGAAATGTGGCTGAGGTGGTGGTGGGCGAGCATTTTAGTCATAGCGACCACAACATGGTACAGTTTAAGTTTGTTATGGACAAAGAAATCGACAAGTTGCAAAAAAATATTTTGGACTGGGGGAGAGTGGATTTTAGTAAAATACAGCAGGATCCGGCCAAGGTACTCTGGGAAGAGCTACTTGTGGGGAAATCTACAGAGGAGCAGTGGGGGGCGTTCAAAAAGGAAATGGGGAGGGTACAGGCTCAACATGTTCCCTCTAGGGTGATAGGAAGGAGTAACAAGCCCAAAGAACCATGGATGACCAGAGATGTTCAGGTTACGATTAGAAGAAAAAGAGAGGCTTTTAGCAGGCACAAGGGAATCAAATCAGCAGAGGCATTAGTGGAGTACAGACAATGCAGGGTGAAGCTTAAGAAAGCAATTAGGAGAGCAAAGAGGAGATATGAGAAAGCTCTGGCTCGTAAAAGTAGGGAAAATCCCAAGATATTCTATAAGTATATCAATGGGAAGAGGATAACCAGGGAAAGAGTAGGGCCCATAAGGGACCAAGGGGCCAATCTATGGGTGGAGCCAGAGGACATTGCTAGAGTGTTGAATGAATATTTCACATCCATCTTCACCCAAGAGAATCAGGATGAAGGTATCGAACTCGGGGAGAGAGAGACTGCGAGGTTCTTAAGCAAATTGATATAGGGAGTGACAAGGTATTGGAGGTGTTGGCAGGCTTAAAAGTGGACAAATCTCCAGGTCCAGATGATTTATGCCCCAGATTGCTGAGGGAAGCAAGGGAGGAGATCGCAGGGGCTCTGACCCAAATTTTTAATTCCTCTCTGGCCACAGGGGAGCTGCCAGAGGACTGGAGAACAACTAATGTACTTCTGCTATTTAAGAAGGGTTGTAGAGATAAGCCAGGGAACTACATGCCAGTGAGTCTCACGTCATTGGTAGGGAAACTATTGGAGAAAGTTCTGAAGGAGAGTATCTGTCTCCACTTGGCGAGGCAAGGTTTGATCAGGAATAGTTAGCATGGCTTTGTCAGAGGGAGGTCATGCCTAAAAATCTGATTGAATTTTTTGAGGAGGTGACCAGCTGTGTAGATTAGGGTAGTGCAGTTGATGTAGTTCATATGGATTTCAGCAAAGCCTTTGACAAGGTCCCACATGGGAGACTTATAAAGAAGGCGAATGCACATGGGATACAGGGTAATTTGATAAGGTGGATTCAAAATTGGCTTAGTTGTAGGAGGCAGAGGGTGATGACAGAAGGATGCTTTAGTGACTGGAAGCCAGTGTCCAGTGGCGTGCCACAGGGATCTGTGCTCGGTCCCCTATTATTTGTCATTTAAATAAATGACATAGATGACTATGTGGGGGGTAGGATTAGTAAGTTTGCGGATGATGCAAAGATTGGCCAGGTGGTAAACAGTGAGGTTGAGTGCCTTGGGCTGCAGGAAGATATAGACGGGATGGTCAAATGGGCAGATAAGTGGCATATGGAATTTATCCCTGAAAAGTGTGAGGTGATACACTTTGGAAGGAGTAATTTGACAAGGAAGTATTCAATGAATGGCATGACACTAGGAAGTTCTGAGGAACAAAGGGACCTTGGCATGTGTGTCCATAGATCTCTGAAGGCGGAGGGGCATGTTAGTGATGTGGTGAAAAAGACATTTGGGACATCTGCCTTTATCAATCGAGGCATAGGTTACATAAGTAGGGAGGTCATGTTGGAGTTGTATAGAACCTTGGTGAGGCCACAGCTGGTGTACTGTGTGCAGTTCTGGTCGCCACATTATAGGAAGGATGTGATTGCACTGGACGGAGTGCAGAGGAGATTCACCAGGATGTTGCCTGGGATGAAACATTTAAGTTATGAAGAGAGGTTGGATGGACTTGGGCTGTTTTCGTTGGAGCAGAGAAGACTGAGGGGCGACCTGATTGAGGTGTGCAAGATTATGAGGGGCATGGACAGGGTGGATAGGGAGCAGCTGTTCCCCTTCGATGAAGGGTCAGTCACGAGGAGACATAAATTCAAGGCGAGGGGCAGGAGGTTTAGGGAGGATGTGAGGAAAAGCCTTTTTACCCAGAGGGTGGTGACGGTCTGGAATGCGCTGCCTGGGAGGCGGGTTGCCTCACATCCTTTAAAAAGTACCTGGATGAGCACGTAGCACGTCATAACATTCAAGGCTATGGGCCAAGTGCTGGTAAATGGGATTAGGTAGGTAGGTCAGGTGTTTCTCATGTGTCGGTGCAGACTCGATGGCCAAAGGGCCTCTTTTGCACTGTGATTCTGACACACGTGAAGGGGAGTAATGTAATGCACCTCCAGATCTGCCCAGGCATCGGAATCACATCTTTAAGAGACCAGTGGTCTGCTCCACTATCACCCTGGTGCTGATGTGGCTTTCATTGTACCTCCTCTCAGTGTCAGGTCTGGGCACCCTCACAGGCGGCATTAGCCATCTTTTAAGTGGATAGCCCTTATCACCTTGTAGCCATACCTCTAAGGAATGTGAGCCAATGAAAAGATCTGGAACCTGTGAGTTCCTAAGGATGTATGAGTCGTAACTGCTGCCCGGGTACCTGGCACATACCTGAATGCCCCACCGATTGTGGTCACACACCAGCTACACATTGATTGAGTGGAAGCCCTTACTCTTTATGAAGCTGCATGGCTGTCCAACATGGTTATGTGTGTGCAGTCAATGGCTCCCAGCACCTGAGGAAATCTGCAATCACTGCAATTCACCGATCTCTACTCATTTGACTTTAAACATTCTGCAGGAAGTAGATGTAATTCCCAGCCCTTCTGCAATGGTGTGCAGCAGGATGCATTATCTCACTGAGGTCTCCACGGAGGGGGGCTGCCTGGAATGAGCCTGTTGTGAAGAAGTAAAGCGCCACTGTCAGCTTCATTGTGACAGGCATTGGGTGGCCGCCAAGGCAGTTGGATGAGAGCTCTCCTAAGAGCATCTTACAAAGTGATGTTACAGTCGCTCTGAGACTTCGTCTGCACTGAGTATCATTCAGTGGCAGGCAGTTGAATTGCTGCCTGTATACCCTTGGGGCATAAGCTCATCTGCGCCTCCGATGAGGGTTCCTGGACTCCTCCTGACCATCGGGTCTGGCACTACCCTTTCCTCTTCCCAAAGGAGAATGACAGCATCCTTAGCTTCCCTGTGTTACCTTCTTCCTCTCACCCTTCCCCTCCTCCTAATACTTCTCTCTTCCTCTCTGCAGGTTGTGTCCCCAACTGAGACAACAATTCCCATCTGTCTCAGACTCATTTCACCCCTCACCCCTGGGTAATAGACAGGAAAGTATTCCGTCAAAGAAGTCCTCTGAATCATAGGAGAGCACTCCTTGCTCTCAACAAGCTTGCCTGTAAAAAAACAGATTCTCCACCTGTTGTAAATCTCGCCCTGAAGGCGTATTATTGACCTGACTGTATTGTTGCAGTGAGATGGGTAATTAATCAGCTCAATTACCATTTAAATGGATAATGACCTGCCCACATGCCATATTATCAGAAACCGACGTGATGACATCATAAACAGCGCCCAATGTCAACATGCCCCATAATACGCTCTGCAAAGCGGTAAACACTCCCAATCTTGGAGCGTAACATTCAGCCCACCGTACAGCAAATATGCAGACATTGAATGGATATACACAGATACTGACTCGTATATGTGCAGACATTAAGGATGGTGGCCCGTCCCCAAGAGATTCAATCAGAGGGCCAGGAGCTCACTGGCTTCAACAGCGCCACTGCAAGTGGTTGCAGCTGCAGGGAGAAGAGGGGTAAGTGGGGTGGTGTCAACAGGGGCAGGCAGGCAGCCTGAGCAATCGGAACGTAGAGGGACCATGAAGCACAATTGGTGCCATTGCCATGGGTGGGACCATGGCCACTGAGAGTCCCCTGCTTGGGCAATGGAGTACCCCAAAGGAGGACCCCCCCCCCCCCCCCCCCCCCCCCACCAAAGCCCACTGGGAGGCCATAGAGGCAGGAAGTGGTCCCTATATCGCCACAAGTGGCTCAATTGGGTTCCAGGTGGGCATGCAAGCTGCCACCTTTCCTGCAACTGGCAAAATGGCATGGCAGCAGGAAAACATTGGCACACCCCTGTGCCTTCTACACTATTTTTCCAGCCTTCCTACCTCACAGAATTCTACCCAATGTCTATATTGTATATACACCATTGTCTGTATATTTAACAACAGTGTCTGTATATTTAACAATCAGCCACTTGATATATACAAACACTAACTGACTAAAATAAAGACACTGATAGATATACAGTTGCTGACTGGTATATATAGATGCTGAATGCAATATATATGGACATAGCCATATATACAGACACTGTGGTATATACACAGACATTGACTACTACATTTACAAACACCGACTTTAATTTTATTTTTTCATGAGATGTGAGCTTCATTGGCAAGGTCAACATTTGTTGCCCATCCCTAATTGCTCTTTAAAAAGAGGTGGTGGTGAGATGCCTTCTTGAAACACTGCAGTCCACCTGGTGTAGGTACTGGTAGGTACTTATAGTGCTGTTAAGAAAGAAAAGTTTGAGGAATTTGACTCTACGACAGTGAAGGAACAGTGATATATAGTAGTATACAGTAGTATATAGTAGGATAGTGTGTAGCTTGGAGGGGAACTTGCAGGTGGTGGTGTTGCCATGCATTGCTGCCCTTTTCCTTCTAGATGGTAGAGGTTGTGGATTTAGAAGATGCTGTCATTGGAAGCTTGGTGAATTGTTGCAGTTCATCATGTAGATGGGTCACACTGCTGCCACTGTGCATCGGTAGTGGAGGGAGTGAATGGTTAAGGTGGTAGATGGGGGACCAATCAAGTAGGCAGCTTTGTCTTGGATGGTGTCAAGCTTCTTGAGTGTTGTTGGAGCTGCACTCATACAGGCAAGTGAAGAGTATTCCTTCACCCTCCCGACTTGTGTCTTGTAGATGGTGGATCAGGCTTTTGAATCTTGCTGCAGAATTCCCAGCCTCTGACCTGCTTTTTTAGACACAACATTTACGTAGTTTGTCCAGTTCAGTTTCTTGTCAATGGTAACCGCCAGAAAATGGATAGTGGGGGATTCAGCGATGGTAATGCCATTGATAGTCAGGGGGAGATGGCTAGATCCTCTCTTGTTGGAGATGATCATTGCCTGCACTTATATGTGGCATGAATGTTACTTGCCAATAATCAGCTCAAGCCTAAATGTTGTCCAGGTCTTGCTGCACATGGACACGGACTACTTCCATATCTGAGGAGTCACAAATGGTACTGAACACTGTGCAATCATCAGCCATTCCTCACCTTATCTTGAAGGGGAGGTCATTGATGAAGCAGATGGAGATAGTTTGGCTTAGCACACTACCCTGAGGAATTTCTGAAGCAGTACCCTGGGACTTAGATAATTGACCTCCAACAACCATAACCATCTTCCTTTGTGCTAGGTATGACTCCAACCAGCGGAGAGCCACGACTGGGTGTGGCAGGACTGCAGAGATTAGATCTGATCCGTTGCTTGTGGGATCACAGCTGCTGTTTAGCATGCATGTCGTCCTGTGTGGCAGCTACACCATGTAGATACCTCATTTTCAGGTATGCCTGGTGTTGCTTCTGGCATGCTCTCCTCATTGAGCCAGGTTTGGTCCTCTGGCTTGATGGTGAAGGTAGGGTGAGGGATATTCCAGGCCATAAGGTTACAGATTGTGGTTAAATACAATTCTGCTGGTGATAATAGCCCTAAGTGTCTCCAATGTGTCTTAGCACAGTGGGAGTGCCACACAACATGATGGACAGCATCCTCAGTGTGAAAATGGAACTGCACAAAGACTGTGTGGTGGTCACCCCTATCAATGCTGCCATGGATAGATGTATTTACGACAGGTAGATTGATGAGGGCGAGGTCAAGTATGCTTTTCCCTCTTGTTGTTTCCCTCACCGCCTCCTGCAGGCCCAGTCATATGGATATGTCCTTCAGGACTCGGCCAGTAGCAGTGTTACTAACCCATTCTTGTTGATGGGCATTAAAATCCCCCATCCAGAGTACATTCTGTGACCTCGTTAGCCTCAATGCATCTTCCAAGATATGTTCAACATGAAGGAGCATTAATTCATCAGCTGAAGGAGGGTGGTAGGTGGCTTCCTTGTCCACGTTTGGGACTTCATGGGATCCAGAGTCAATTTTGAGGGAACCAGTACCATTCCATTGCAATTAAATGTCATTGTTCTGCTACATCATGGGTCTACCCTACCAGTGAGAAAGGACATTGCTGGAATTGGTGATGGGGGAGTCTGGGACATTGGGTGCAAGGTATGATTCAAGTTGTGTCAGGCTGTTGCCCACTAGACTGTGGACAATTTTGACCCAAGCCCCCATGTTTTGAGGAGGAGGGCTGTTTGAGCAAGATGTGCCTTAGCTGTTTCCAGTGCCTAGGTCCAACCACTCCTTTTCAATTTTCTGTCGTGGTTTGGTACAACTGAATGGTTTGCTATGGATGACACTTAAGAGTCAATCACATTGCTGTCCTGGAGTCACATGTCAGAATGGCAGATTTCCTTCCCTGATGGACATTCGTGAGCTCAATAGGTTTTTAATGATAATCCAATAGTTTCATGAGACTAGTTTTTAATCCCAGATTTATTAAACAATTGAATTTTAAATTCCACCAGCTGCTGTGGTGGGATTTGAAGTCCTGTCCCCAGAGCATTATCCTGGCCCTCCGGATTACTAGCCCAGTAACATTACCACTACATCACTGTACCCGGACACTATCTGGCAAATAATCAGACACTAACTGACTGATTGATATAAGTACAAACACTGTAATGTATATACAAACACTAACTGGCTAATATAAAGATCCTGACTGGTATATATACAGACACTAATTGGTAAATAGATACTGAATGGAAAACGTACAGACACTGAGTAGCAACTATACAGATAATGGCTGCTACGTAGACACACACTGACTTTTATATGCGTGTATTAACCATCCACCTGAGTCTGTATTGGTTTCTATTACTTCCCCTCCCAAACAGTATCAGTGTATTCCACCCCCATCAGCATTGATGTTTATTACCCCAAGTAAGCCCCCAGTTCTTCCAACTGCGAAAGATAATGGGAATGCAACCTCAGAACTTTGTGAGGTTAAATGAGATCACCCATTCCACTTCTTTTGATGGCTGAAAAAGTAAATTCTGGAAAGGCAAAGTCTGCCACAAATGCCACACCAGAAGTTGACCCTTGTCAGTGGTGCAGGATGATCTCTGCTGATGCTTTGTTTGCAGGGCTGGCATCTGCTTCGGAGCTCCTGAAACCACATGTCATGGTGGTGGCGAATTCCTACTAACAATATACATATGCTGACTGGTATAATTATGGATGCTGACTGGTTTATATATGGAAACTGTCTGATACGTAAAAAGACATTGACTGGTATATATACAACCACTGACCAGTATAATTACAAGCTCAAGTGGTATATATACACGGACACTGCGCCATTGACTAAATGGACACCAATTGATGTATTTTACAGAATAATATTCAGTTCTTATGCTTTAGATAAGCATTAAATATAGCTGCATTTACGATACTCACAGTTATATTACATTATCTTCAACACCCTCTCTTCAACCAGCAGAGGAAAAGGCAGCAGAGGAACTTGCTGCCGCTGAACCATCTGCTGGGGATAAAGCCGCTGAGGAGAAACCCACGGAGGAAAAGCCAGCAGGGCGAGGTAATTCACCAGATCAAACACAAC
Source organism: Cetorhinus maximus (assembly GCF_964194155.1). NCBI lineage: Eukaryota > Metazoa > Chordata > Chondrichthyes > Lamniformes > Cetorhinidae > Cetorhinus > Cetorhinus maximus. Next base: position 46,143,083 of record NC_135888.1, on the reverse strand, counting down.
ACCCAGGGACAGATCCACAGCACAAGAGAGCAACTTTAAACTTAAAAAGACTAATGAGGGCAAAGAGACATTATCTAGACAGTAAGAGGTGTTGCCAAGGTAACAAACACAGATAGCGACTGAGGGCAGGCGGCATGGGGTAATAAACATCAATGCTGATGGGGGTGGAATACACTGATACTGTTTGGGAGGGGAGGTAATAGACACCAATACAGTCTCAGGTGGATGGTTAATACACCCATAATACTGACTGACGGGGTCGGGGGGCGGTAGGAGCTAGTACTGTGGTGTCGAGTGGGTGATACACACTGATAGTGACAGAGGTAAGGCTACATTGGTATCAAGTTATCGAACAATTTATTAAATGGATGCCAACAAGTTTATAACTAAATTATTGTTCAGTTCATTACCCAGAAAATGATAGGTTTGTTGGTGAGTTATTGATTGCTTTATTTGTCAGATACGTACAACTTTATAAATAAGTTATTGATAGGTTTAACAGGCAGATTCTGATGTGTTTGTCATACTGCTAACAGTGCCAGCCCCTCCAAAGGAAGAGAAGAAAAAATCACATCGTCATTGCCACAAAAAGAAGGACCCAAAACTGAAGAAAGCAGAACGAAGCCCATGCGAGTAGTGGTCGAGTTCAAAGCAATTAACATCGAACGATAAGCATCTTCTTGCTATTGCAAAGCAAGGAGTGAATTCATGGCACTGAGGCATTTTGGCAATAAAGTTCCATTGAAACATTTATATCTTTAGTACCTGTCATGAATGTAAGATAATCCCAGCTTCTTCTGAGCAAATACCTACTGACGGATTATTTCTAGTCACTGACCTCATACGAGTGTCAATGATACAAAAAACTGAGTAGACACAAAATTCAAAAATGCAATCACTGAACATGGCTGATTTTGATTCCATTGAACGATATAAACCAATGGGCCATTTTTCACTGACTGGAGGACTGCATGCATCAACCAAAATGAATGCCTGTCTGTCTTGCTTTGATTGGCACCTGCTGAGTAAACAGGCTTCATGTTATCACTGAGGAAGATTTTTTGGGTAGGAGGTAGAAGCGGGCCGTCCGAAGTTGGGAGGCTATCTGTATGGAAGCTGGGGAGGGAAGATCTCCAGAGGAGATGAGGTCAGTAACAGTCCTGGAAACAATGGCTTGATGTTCAGTGGTGGAGTCATGGTCCAAGGAGAGGTAGGAGGAAGTGTCTGTGAGTTGACGCTCAGCCTCTGCGAGGTAGAGGTCAGTGCGCCAGACAACAACAGCACCACCCTTGTCAGCGGGTTCATGTTATCACTGACAATTCAACAACTTGAAAAGCTTGCAGGAGACCCAGAAACAAATGCAAGTATCTAACTGTGAATGGCATCAGCACATGAAAGATCTGCTCACTCTTCTTTAGTGAGCGTGAAGATGGGCACTAAGTGAAAGATGTGTTTAAAAATCTGGTTTTTGCTCCTAATTATGGGGCCAATTGCTGATTACTATAGTTTAAATATGCCTGGAGGCGCTTAACTAGAAACCTGCATGTTTAGCATTCAAGCACTGCTTAGGATCAATTTTCGTGAAGCAGTATGTAGTTTACAAGCAAGTACCTCCCTGGAGGTGTGGAATGGACTGGTTATTAGGATGTTAGGATATTAGGCAATTAGTTATTAGGATGGCTCAAGAACTAAGGGCAAGTGCTGACAGGTTTACAGAGGTAGGTCAGAGGTCCTGATGGAGGAAGTACAGAGGAGTGATATCATAACAACGTAAGAAACAAAATAGGAGCAGGAGCAGACCCTTCACCCCCTCGAGCCTGCTTCACCAGTCAACAAGATCACAGACTCAGCTCTACTTTCCTGCCCTATCCCATAGCCATTGGTTCCCTTAATATCAAAAATCTATTGCTCACTGTCTTGAATATGCCCAATGACTGAGCACCCACAGTTCCCTGGGACAAATTCCAAATATTCACAACCCTTTGAATAAAGAAATTTCTCCTCATCTCAGACTTAAATGGTCAACCTCATTTTCAGAGACTGTGATTCCTACTTCAAGACTCCCTGGCAGGTGAAACATGCTACCATTATTTATCCTGTTAAGCCCCATAAGAATCCTCTCATTCTTTTAAACTCTAGGGAATAAAGCTCCAATCTACTTAATCTCTCCTCATAAGACAATTCCCTCATCCGAGGAATCTGTCTAGTGAACCATCCTTAGGTAAGAAGACCAAAACTGAACACAGCATCTGTTGCAATGTCACCAGGACCCTATATGATTGCAGTTGTCGCGGTCCATAAGAGAACCAGTGACATAGGTAAAACCAGGAATGATGTCCTACTATGATAATTTGAGGAGCTAGGGTCCAAATTAAAACACAGAACATCAAAGGTAATAAACTCTGGTTTGTTACCTGAGCCAATCACCAATTGGAATAGGGTCGAGCAAATTAGAGAATTAAACGCGTGGCTCAAAGAGTGGTGTGGGAAGAAGGGGTTTTGATTCATGGGGCACTGGTATCAGTACTCACGGAAGAGTGAGCTATTCTGTTGGGATGGGCTACACTTGAACCAGGCTGTGTCCTGGCCAATCGTATAACTAGGGCTGTGGACAGGGTTTTAAACAAATAGAGAGGGGACAGGGTTCGGGTGAAAGGAGATATAGAAATCCAAAGGGAAAGGTTGAGGCATTGGAGGAGTATAGCAATGTGGGTAAAGACAAGCAGAATGGGACAGGAAGGGACAGAGAGTTTAAGAAAAATTGTACATAAATAAATAAGGTCATTAAGGGGAATAAAAGTAAAACAATGAAATTAAAAGTTTTTTTATCTGAATGCACAAAGCATCCGCAATAAGGTAGATGATGTAGTGGCACAAGTAGAGGTAAATGATTTAGATCTAATCGTTTTTACAGAGACATGGTTACAAGGTGATCAAGGTTTTATATAAATATCCCAGGGTACACAATATTTCGGAAAGACACAAAATAGCGGAGGAGGAATAGCCCTGCTAGTAAAGGATGATATAAGGACTTTAGTGGCCTCAGAAGATCATGAAGTAGAATCAGAATGGGTAGAAATTAGAAATAGCAAGAGTCAGAAAACACTGGTGGGTGTGGTTTATGGACCCCCTAACTGTAGTATTACCATTGGACAGAGCATTAAACAAGAAATTATTGGAGTTTGTTACAAAGGCAATGTAATATATGTGAGAACTTTAATCTTCATATAGACTGGGACAATCGAATTGGCAAGAAAGTGGTCTAGGAGGTGAGTTTGTGGAATGTTTTCTTGACAGTTTCTTGGAGCAATACCTTTTGAAATCACTTAGGGATGAAGCTATCTTAGATCTTATCTTATCTTAGTGTTGAATAATGAAGCAGGATTAATTAGTAATGTCATAGTAAAAGATCCACTGGGAAATAGTGATCATAATACCATTGAATTCCAGGTTAAATTTGCAAGTGACGTACTCCAAGCGCAGGGACACAGTCTCATGAGAAGGGGCCTATCATTTAGGACTAAGATGAGAGGAAATTACTTCACTCAAAGGGTTGTGAATCTCTGGAATTCTCTCCCCAGAGGGTTGTGGATGCTCCATCATTGAATATGTTTAAGGCTAGGATAGACAGGTTTTTGGTCAATCAGGGAATCATGAGGATATGGGGAATGGGCAGGGAAGTGGAGTTGAAGCCCAAGATCAGCCATGATCGTATTGAATGGCAGAAAAAGCTCGATAGGCCATATGGTCTTCTCCTGCTCCTATTTCTTGTGTTTAGTAAGATTTCTTTACTCTTAATCTTTAATCCCTTTATAACAAAGTTTAACATATAATTTGTTTTCCTAATTGCTTGCTGAACCTGCATATTAGTTTCCTGTGATTCCGTACAAGGATACCCATAGCCCTGTGAATACAAACATTTCCCAGTCTCCCCATTTCAAAATTATTCTGCTTTTCTATTTTTCCCTTCAAAGTGTATAACTTCACATTTATCTACATTATACTCCATCTGCCACATTCTTGCCCACTCACTTAACCTGTCTATATTCCTTTGTCTCCTCCTTACTTTCCCACCTAGCTTTGTATTGTCAGCAAACGAGGATGCATTGCACTCAGTCCCCTCAGCTAAGTATGACATAGATTGTAAACAGCTGAGACCCAAGCACTGACCCATGCAATGTCCTCCTAGATACAACCTGCTTACCCCATCAGCCCTAATTTTGTGTAAATATCTCTTGTGTGGTACCTCATTGAATGTTTGTGAAAATACACTACATCCACTGGTCCTTTGTCTAACCTGCTACTTACAGCCTCAAAAATCTCTAACAGATTTGAAAAATACAATTTCCCTTTCATATATCTGTGATGACTCTGCCCAATCATATGATGATTTTCTAATTGCCCTGATAACATGGGCTGGATTTAATGGAGGCGGCGGGGTCTCATCTGCTGGCTGAAGAGCCAGCGGGAGCCCTGCATCGTGTCTTTTAGGAAAGTCTCGCAGTATTAAGTGCCACTCGAGCACTTAGACAGCAGCGGGCGTTCCCTGGGATCAAGGACCCCCAAGGGCGGAAGTCCCATCCACCGAGAGCTGCCAGCCAATTGGAGGTTGGCAGCTCTATTAAACAGCTGTGCCAAGGGATGGGAAAGGGTGCGTCAGTGATGGCTGCTGGCTGGTACGGCACCCACCCGAGGTCTATTATCATCCAAAGATCCCAGGCTACATGTGATTGATGGTGGGACAGCGGTCGCGGGGAAGTTGAGGGGTCGGCAGCAAGGCGAGAAGTGGCTCTCAGTGGGCCCACCCTTTCTGATGTCAGTTCCTGCATTGAGCGCCTTTGAACGAGGGACCACTCCTGGGGGCCTGCAAACAACCCCACACGAATTTGCATGTCAGCCTCCCCACATAGCAAGATCCCCACCTGCTTTTGGGTAAATATAAGCGGCTGTAGGATGAGGCCCTTAAGTGGGCATTAAAGAGCCTCAATTGACAGGGTAGGAAGGCCATCCATGGGCCTTCCCACTACAGAATTAATCTGGGTGGAGGCGGCAAAATGCTGGAGTCCCCACCCACCACCCTCCTGCCTGATTAAATGCCCCCCACCACCAAACATGCCACGGGGGTGGGCATTAAATTCCACCTCACATCCCTAATAATAGACTCCAGCATTTCCCTACTCCTGATGTCACGCTAAATGGCCTATGGTTCCCTGTTTTCTTTCTCCCTCCTTTCTCGAATAGTAAGGTTACATTTGCTACTTTCAAATCTAAACTCTAGGGAATTCTGGAAGATCAAAGCCAATGCATTCACTATCTCTGTAGCTACCTCTTTGAAAACCTAGGATGTCGGCCAGGGGTTTTGTTGACTTTAATTCTCATTCATTTCTCCAGTCCTTTTCCTTTATCAATATTATTTGCCCAGGTTTTGCAGTGATAACAGTGAAGCTGTCAGTATTCGTCATTATTACACCATTGAACTTGACAGCAACTTGGGGAGTGTGCACATGCACACAATAACATGGCAATCCTGAAGTTGCTGTAAGAAATTCCACAGGGTGTGCTGTATAACTCTCCACTGTTGAAACTAATTCAAAAAGCATGGCACCAGCATGAATTTGGGTTAATTGCCCACTTCTTACAAACTTTTAGCACCAGTGTGAGGAGGTTCAAGGAGCCTCTTCTGGTATTCCAGAACATTTAAGGAGACCAGCATTGTACTGGAAGGAGGATTTCTAACACTTTTCCAAACGACAGTGAAACATCGGTATGACAATATTCAATTCTCTTCACATTTATATGGCTTTATAAAATCCTGTTTGCATGCATATGACTTTGAAAAACAATTTTGTCAATGACTTTTTGAATTTTTTTAACAGGTACTGCAACAGCTTAAAGTAAAGTAGAAGCCTGCCAAAGGAAAATGTGTCTTTTCCACTCATAATCCATCAGTTTTCACAGCTTTTGAGGACATGCCTTCGCTTCACTGCCCCACATGTTCTGATGTTCAAGAACATTTTAGGCCGTGCTGCAGAAATCCATTAGGGCCATGTCGTGAAGACATCCTCTGAACTTTCTAACGCACATTTCCCTTAGACCATCGCATAGGTAAGTGAACAGTTTTGGTTGATGCCAGAAGCAAGTGCCATCAATACACTGCTGATTGCAAAATACAAACCAATTTCTTTAAGTCCCTCCTCTCTAGATCCTCGTATTCCCACTATTTACATTTTTTGTGTGTGTGTGTCTTCTACTGTGAAGACAAAGCATTTGTTTAGTGTTTAAGTCATTTCCTTATTCCCCACTATAATTCCACCTACTTCTGCCTGTATGGGACCCATGCTTACATTATCTCTTCCTTTTTGCATATCTATAGAAGCTTTTACATGTCTCTTGCTAGTTTACTATGATCATCTATATTCTCTTTCTTTATCAATTTCTTGGTCATCTTTTGCTGAATTCTAACCTCTTGTAAGTTTGCAGGCTCACTACTCACTTTGGCAACATTATAAGCCTCTTTCTTTCATCTAATACTATGTTCAATTACTCTTGTTAGCTGCTGTTGTACCACTTTTCCGATGGTGCTTTCATTTCTTAACGGAATGTATAATTGTTGTCCTGTATCTGTAGGGAGCGAAGTGGCCACAAAGGCAGGTAATGCACCTGATTTGGGAGGTGATTACTGAGGTGGTCACAGTCAGGAACTCTGCCCTCAAGGCGATGGTGTAGGGTTATTATCACTGGGCTGGTAATCCAGATAATGCTCTGGGGACCAAGGTTCGAATCCCACTACTCCAGATGGTGGAATTTGAATTCAATAAAAATCTGGAATTAAAAAAGTCTAATGATGACCAGGAAACCATTGTCGATTGTTGTAAAAACCCATCTGGTTCACTAATGCACTTTAGGGAAGGAAATCTGCCATCCTTACCTGGTCTGGCCTACATATGACTCCAGACCCCACAGCAATGTGGTTGGCTCTTAAAATGCCCTCTGAAATGGCCTAGCAAGCCACTTAGTTGTAGCAAACCACTAGAAAGCCTCAAAAAGGAATGAAACCAGATGAGCCACCTGGCATTGGGAAATGACAATGGCAAACTCAGCTCTGTTCACCCTGCAAAGTCCTCCTTACTGACATCAGGGGGCTAAGTAAAGCTGCCTCACAGACTAGTCAAGTAACAGCCTGACATAGTCACGAATCGTATCTTATAGATAATGTCGCAGACACCACCATCATCATCCCTGGATATGTCCTGTCTCACCAACCCAGCAAAGCCCGTGGTACAGTGGTATACAGTCGGGAAGGAATTGCCCTGAGAGTCCTCAACATCGACTCCGGGTCCCATGAAGTCTCATGGCATCAGGTCAAACATGGGCAAGGAAACCTCCTGCTGATTACCACATACCACCCTCCCTCAGCTGATGAATCAGTGCTCCTCCATGTTGAACATCACCTGGAGTAAGCACTGAGGGTGGCAAGGGCACAGAATTTACTCGGATGGATGACTTCAATGTCCATCATCAACAGTGCCTTGGTAGCACCTCTACTGACCAAGCTGGCTGAGTCCTAAAAGACATAGCTGCTAGACTGGGTCCCCGGCAGGTGGTGAGGGAAAAACCTATTTGACCCCATCCTCAGCATCTGTCCATGACAATATCAGAAGGAGTGACCACCGCACAGTTTTCGTGGAGACAAAGTCCCATCTTCACATTGAGGATACCCTGCATCGTGTTGTGTGGCACTACCACTGTACAGATTTTGAACAGATCTACCAACTCAATACTGCGCATCCATGAGGCGTTGTTGGCCATCAGCAACAGCAGAATTGTACTCAAACATAATCTGTAACCTCATTGCCCGATATATCCCCCATTCTACCATTAATATAAAGCCAGGGAATCAACCCTGGTTGAATGAAGAGTGCAGGAGGGCATGCCAGGAGCAGCACCAAGCATACCTGAAAATGAGGTACTACTTGCATGCCAAACAGCATAAGTAGCAAGTGATAGACAGAGCTAAGCGATCCCACAGCCAACGGATCAGATTAAGCTCTGCAATCCTGCCACATCCAGTCGTGAATTGTGGTGGACAGTTAACTAACTCACTGGAGTAGGAGGCTCCACAAATATCCCCATCCTCAATGATGGGGGAGCTCAGCACATCAGTGCAAAACATAAGGCTGAAGCATTTGCTACAATCTTCAGCCAGAAGTGCCGAGCGGATGATCTACCTCGGCCTCCTCCGGAGGACCCCAGCATCACAGATGCCAGTCTTCAGCCAATTTGATTCACTCCACATGATATCAAGAAACGGCTGAAGGCACTAGATAGTGCAAAGGCTATGGGCCCTGACAATATTCCAGAAATAGTACTGAAGACTTGTGCTCCAGAACTTGCCACGCCCCTAGCCAAGCTGTTCCAGTACAGCTACAACATTGGCATTTACCCGGCTATGTGGAAAATTGCCCAGGGATGTCCTGTACACAAGAAGCAGGACAAATCCAACCCGACCAATTACCACCCCATCAGTCTACTCTCGATCATCAGTAAAGTAATGGAAGGGTTCATTAACAGTGCTATCAAGCAGCACTTGCTTAGCAATAACCTGCTCACGGACGCCTAGTTTGGGTTCCGCCAGGACTACTCAGCTCCTGACCTCATTACAGCCTTGGTTCAAACATGGACAAAAGAGCTGAACTCCAGAGGTGAGGTGAGAGTGACTGCCCTTGACGTCAAGGCCGCATTTGACCGAGTGTGGCATCAAGGAGCCCTAGCAAAACTGGAGTCAATGGGAATCAGGGGAAAAACTCTCCACTGGTTGGAGTCATACCTAGCACAAAGGAAGATGGTTGTGGTTGTTGGAGGTCAGGTCCGGATATCACTGCAGGAGTTCCGCAGGGTGGTGTCTTCAGCCCAACCATCTTCAGTTGGTTCATCAATGACCTCCCTTCCATCATAAGATCAGAAGTGCGGATGTTCGCTGATGACTGCACAATATTTAGCACCATTTGCGACTCCTCAGATACTGAAGCAGTCCATGTCCATAGCAAGGGAGAGTTACAGATCGTCATCCTGTCCAATGAGTCCTGGAGGGTGGCATGTCCAGCCTCTGAAGCTGCAGACTGTGACCTGGAACAAGGTAACGGCAGCACTTTAAAGAACCCCCTGGCACGCCACAGTGCTAGGTGACCTATCGAGTGCATCTACTATACATAGCGAAGGTTTGCACATTTCCCAGTCTGGCCAGCTAAGTCAATTTAAATTTTAGCTAATCTGTCAAACATGTCAATCTTCATAGGTGGCAGAAATTTTAAAAATCAGCAACTCTCCCACCTTTTGGCATTGAGGAGTTGTGCATTTATTACATGTAGAACATGCCCCCACCAACAGAGTGAGGGGAGAGGCTTTCTAGAAGGGGCAAAGCTGCCCCCAGATTCAGTGAGGCTGCCCTTGGTGCCCTACTTTGTGCAGCATATGATGGATGTGACCAGCTTATGCTGAGCACTGGAAAAAGAAGGACCAAGCGTTCACCAAACCCCTTCTGTAGCAGTGGCAAGCCATACTATATAAACCTTTGCGTTATTAGGGCATCCCTGGTGTCACAGCCATCCACTTGATCACAGCCAGGGCCATCAGCAGGAGCAACGCTGTGGCCCCTGATCGCATCCTCACTCTCATCCCTAGATGACTGGCTACCACCGGATCTGTCATCATCCTCCAGGGCATCTACTCTTTGGATGGCGAAGTTATGGAGTGCACTGTGAACCACACCACAGGGATTTCTTGAAATGTGTACAGGAGAACATTTTAGGTCAATATGTAGAGGGTCCAACAAGGGACGGCGCAGTGCTGGACCTAATTCTGGGGAATGAAGCCGGACATGTGGCTGAGGTGATGGTGGGCGAGCATTTTAGTGATAGCGACCACAACATGGTACAGTTTAAGTTTGTTATGGACAAAGAAATCGACAAGTTGCAAAAAAATATTTTGGATTGGGGGAGAGTGGATTTTAGTAAAATACAGCAGGATCCGGCCAAGGTAGTTTGGGAAGAGCTACTTGTGGGGAAATCTACAGAGGAGCAGTGGGGGGCGTTCAAAAAGAAAATGGGGAGGGTACAGGCTCAACATGTTCCCTCTAGGGTGATAGGAAGGAGTAACAAGCCCAAAGAACCGTGGATGACCAGAGATGTTCAGGTTACGATTAGAAGGAAAAGAGAGGCTTTTAGCAGGTACAAGGGAATCAAATCAGCAGAGGCATTAGTGGAGTACAGACAATGCAGGGTGAAGCTTAATAAAGCAATTAGGAGAGCAAAGAGGAGATATGAGAAAGCTCTGGCTCGTAAAAGTAGGGAAAATCCCAAGATATTCTATAAGTATATCAATGGGAAGAGGATAACCAGGGAAAGAGTAGGGCCCATAAGGGACCAAGGGGGCAATCTATGGGTGGAGCCGGAGGACATTGCTCTAGTGTTGAATGAATATTTCACATCCATCTTCACCCAAGAGAATCAGGATGAAGGTATCGAACTCGGGGAGAGAGAGACTGCGAGGTTCTTAAGCAAATTGATAGAGGGAGTGACAAGGTATTGGAGGTGTTGGCAGGCTTAAAAGAGGACAAATCTCCAGGTCCAGATGATTTATGCCCCAGACTGCTGAGGGAAGCAAGGGAGGAGATCGCAGGGGCTCTGACCCAAATTTTTAATTCCTCTCTGGCCACAGGGGAGCTGCCAGAAGACTGGAGAACAACTAATGTGCTTCTGCAATTTAAGAAGGGTTGTAGAGATAAGCCAGGGAACTACAGGCCAGTGAGTCTCACGTCAATGGTAGTGAAACTATTGGAGAAAGTTCTGAAGGAGAGTATCTGTCTCCACTTAGCGAGGCAAGGTTTGATCAGGGATAGTTATTTGTCAGAGGGAGGTCATGCCTAACAAATTTGATTGAATTTTTTGAGGAGGTGACCAGCTGTGTAGATTAGGGTAGTGCAGTTGATGTAGTTCATATGGATTTCAGCAAAGCCTTTGACAAGGTCCCACATGGGAGACTTATAAAGAAGGCAAATGCACACGGGATACAGGGTAATTTGATAAGGTGGATTCAAAATTGGCTTAGTTGTAGGAGGCAGAGGGTGATGACAGAAGGATGCTTTAGTGACTGGAAGCCAGTGTCCAGTGGCGTGCCACAGGGATCTGTGCTCGGTCCCCTATTATTTGTCATTTAAATAAATGACATAGATGACTATGTGGGGGGTAGGATTAGTAAGTTTGCGGATGATGCAAAGATTGGCCAGGTGGTTAACAGTGAGGTTGAGTGCCTTGGGCTACAGGAAGATAAAGACGGGATGGTCAAATGGGCAGATAAGTGGCAATTGGAATTTAACCCTGAAAAGTGTGAGGTGATACACTTTGGAAGGAGTAATTTGACAAGGAAGTATTCAATGAATGGCATGACGCTAGGAAGTTCTGAGGAACAAAGGGACCTTGGCATGTGTGTCCATAGATCTCTGACGGCAGAGGGGCATGTTAGTGAGGTGGTGAAAATGACATATGGGACACTTGCCTTTATCAATCGAGGCATAGGTTACATAAGTAGGGAGGTCATGTTGGAGTTGTATAGAACCTTGGTGAGGCCGCAGCTGGAGTACTGTGTGCTGTTCTGATCGCCACATTATAGGAAGGATGTGATTGCACTGGAGGGGGTGCAGAGGAGATTCACCAGGATGTTGCCTGGGATGAAACATTTAAGTTATGAAGAGAGGTTGGATAGACTTGGGCTGTTTTCGTTGGAGCAGAGAAGTCTGAGGGGCGACCTGATCGAGGTGTGCAAGATTATGAGGGGCATGGACAGGGTGGATAGGGAGCAGCTGTTTCCCTTAAATGACGGGTCAGTCACGAGGAGACATAAGTTCAAGGTGAGGGGCAGGAGGTTTAGGGAGGATATGAGGAAAAGCTTTTTTACCTAGAGGGTGGTGATGGTCTGGAATGCGCTGCCTGGGAGGCGGGTTGCCTCACATCCTTTAAAAAGTACCTGGATGAGCACTTGGCACGTCATAACATTCAAGGCTATGGGCCAAGTGCTGGTAAATGGGATTAGGTAGGTAGGTCAGGTGTTTCTCACGTGTCGGTGCAGACTCGATGGGCCAAAGGGCCCCTTTTGCACTGTGATTCTGTGATTCTGACACACGTGAAGGGGAGTAATGTAATGCACCTCCAGATCTGCCCAGGCATCGGAATCGCATCTTTAAGAGACCAGTGGTCTGCTCCACTATCACCCTGGTGCTGATGTGGCTTTCATTTTACCTTCTCTCAGTGTCAGGTCTAGGCACCCTCACAGGCGGCATTAGCCATCTTTTAAGTGGATAGCACTTATCACCTTGTAGCCATGCCTCCAAGGAATGTGAGCCAGTGAAAAGATCTGGAACCTGTGAGTTCCTAAGGATGTATGAGTCGTAACTGCTGCCCGGGTACCTGGCACATACCTGAATGCCCCACCGATTGTGATCACACACCAGCTACACATTGATTGAGTGGAAACCCTTTCTCTTTATGAAGCTGCATGGCTGTCCAGCAGGCGTCTGGAGGTGCAAGGAGCCTCTTCTGGTATTCAGGAACATTTAAGGAGACCAGCATTGTACTGGAAGGAGGATTTCTAACACTTTTCCAAACGACAGTGAAACATCGGTATGACATTATTCAATTCTCTTCACATTTATAGGCTTTATAAAATCCTGTTTGCATGCATATGACTTTGAAAAATGATTTTGTCAATGACTTTTTGAATTTTTTTAACAGGTACTGCAACAGCTTAAAGTAAAGTAGAAGCCTGCCAGAGAAAAATGTGTCTTTTCCACTCATAATCCATCAATTTTCACAGCTTTTGGGGGCATGGCTTCACTTCACTGCCCCACATGTTCTGATGTTCAAGAACATTTTAGGCCGTGCTGCAGAAATCCATTAGGGCCATGTCGTGAAGACATCCTCTGAACTTTCTAACGCAGTTTTCCCTTAGACCATCGCATAGATAAGTGAACAGTTTTGGTTGATGCCAGAAGCAAGTGCCATCAATACACTGCTGATTGCAAAATACAAACCAATTTCTTTAAGTCCCTCCTTCTCTCTAGATCCTTGTATTCCCACTATTTACATTTTTTTTTCTGTGTGTGTGTCTTCTACTGTGAAGACAAAGCATTTGTTTAGTGTTTAAGTCATTTCCTTATTCCCCACTATAATTCCACCTAATTCTGCCTGTATGGGACCCATGCTTACATTATCTCTTCCTTTTTGCATATCTATAGAAGCTTTTACATGTCTCTTGCTAGTTTACTATGATCATCTATATTCTCTTTCTTTATCAATTTCTTGGTCATCTTTTGCTGAATTCTAACCTCTTGTCAGTTTGCAGGCTCACTGCTCACTTTGGCAACATTATAAGCCTCTTTCTTTCATCTAATACTATGTTTAATTACTCTTGTTAGCTACTGTTGTACCACTTTTCCGATGGTGCTTTCAGTTCTTAACGGAATGTATAATTGTTGTCCTGTATCTGTAGGGAGCGAGGTGGCCACAAAGGCAGGTAATGCACCTGATTTGGGAGGTGATTACTGAGGAGGTCACAGTCAGGAACCCTGCCCTCAAGGCGATGGTGTAGGGTTATTATCACTGGGCTGGTAATCCAGATAATGCTCTGGGAACCAAGGTTGGAATCCCACCACTCCAGATGGTAGAATTTGAATTCAATAAAACTCTGGAATTAAAAAAGTCTAATGATGACCAGGAAACCATTGCCGATTGTTGTAAAAACCCATCTGGTTCACTAATGCACTTTAGGGAAGGAAATCTGCCATCCTTACCTGGTCTGGCCTACATATGAATCCAGACTCCACAGCAATGTGGTTGACTCTTAAAATGCCCTCTGAAATGGCCTAGCAAGCCACTTAGTTGTGGCAAACCACTAGAAAGCCTCAAAAAGGAATGAAACCAGATGAGCCACCTGGCATTGGGAAATGACAATGGCAAACTCAGCTCTGTTCACCCTGCAAAGTCCTCCTTACTGACATCAGGGGGCTAAGTAAAGCTGCCTCACAGACTAGTCAAGCAACAGCCTGACATAGTCACGAATCGTATCTTATACATAATGTCCCAGGCACCACCATCACCATCCCTGCATATGTCCTGTCCCACCAGACACAGCAAATCTCGTGGTACAGTGGTATACAGTCAGGAAGGAATTGCCCTGAGAGTCCTCAACATCGACTCCGGGTCCCATGAAGTCTCATGGCATCAGGTCAAACATGGGCAAGGAAACCTCCTGCTGATTACCACATACCACCCTCCCTCAGCTGATGAATCAGTGCTCCTCCATGTTGAACATCACCTGGAGTAAGCACTGAGGGCGGCAAGGGCACAGAATTTACTCGGATGGCTGACTTCAATGTCCATCATCAAGAGTGCCTTGGTAGCACCTCTACTGACCAAGCTGGCTGAGTCCTAAAAGACATAGCTGCTAGACTGTGTCCCCAGCAGGTGGTGAGGGAAAAACATACTTGACCCCATCCTCAGCATCTGTCCATGACAATATCAGTAGGAGTGACCACCGCACAGTTTTCGTGGAGACAAAGTCCCATCTTCACATTGAGGATACCCTGCATCGTGTTGTGTGGCACTACCACTGTACAGATTTTGAACAGATCTACCACCTCAAGACTGGACATCCATGAGGCGTTGTTGGCCATCAGCAACAGCAGAATTGTACTCAAACATAATCTGTAACCTCATTGCCCGATATATCCCCCATTCTACCATTAATATGAAGCCAGGGAATCAACCCTGGTTGAATGAAGAGTGCAGGAGGGCATGCCAGGAGCAGCACCAAGCATACCTGAAAATGAGGTACTACTTGCATGCCAAACAGCATAAGTAGCAAGTGATAGACAGAGCTAAGCAATCCCACAACCAACGGATCAGATTAAGCTCTGCAATCCTGCCACATCCAGTCGTGAATTGTGGTGGACAGTTAACTAACTCACTGGAGTAGCAGGCTCCACAAATATCCCCATCCTCAATGATGGGGGAGCTCAGCACATCAGTGCAAAAGATAAGGCTGAAGCATTTGCTACAATCTTCAGCCAGAAGTGCCGAGTGGATGATCCATCTCGGCCTCCTCCGGAGGACCCCAGCATCACAGATGCCAGTCTTCAGCCAATTCGATTCACTCCACATGATATCAAGAAATGACTGAAGGCACTAGATAGTGCAAAGGCTATGGGCCCTGACAATATTCCAGAAATAGTACTGAAGACTTGTGCTCCAGAACTTGCCACGCCCCTAGCCAAGCTGTTCCAGTACAGCTACAACATTGGCATTTACCCGGCTATGTGGAAAATTGCCCAGGGATGTCCTGTACACAAAAAGCAGGACAAATCCAACCCGACCAATTACCACCCCATCAGTCTACTCTTGATCATCAGTAAAGTAATGGAAGGGTTCATTAACAGTGCTATCAAGCAGCACTTGCTTAGCAATAACCTGCTCACGGACGCCTAGTTTGGGTTCCGCCAGGGCTACTCAGCTCCTGACCTCATTACAGCCTTGGTTCAAACATGGACAAAAGAGCTGAACTCCAGAGGTGAGGTGAGAGTGACTGCCCTTGACGTCAAGGCCGCATTTGACCGAGTGTGGCATCAAGGAGCCCTAGCAAAACTGGAGTCAATGGGAATCAGGGGAAAAACTCTCCACTGGTTGGAGTCATACCTAGCACAAAGGAAGATGGTTGTGGTTGTTGGAGGTCAGGTCCGGATATCACTGCAGGAGTTCCTCAGGGTGGTGTCTTCAGCCCAACCATCTTCAGTTGGTTCATCAATGACCTTCCTTCCATCATAAGATCAGAAGTGGGGATGTTCGCTGACGACTGCACAATATTCAGCACCATTCGCGACTCCTCAGATACTGAAGCAGTCCATGTCCATGTGCAGCAAGGCATGGACAATATCCAGGCTTGGTCTGACAAGCGGCAAGTAATATTCATGCCACACAAGTGCCAGGCAATGACCACCTCCAAAGAGAGAGTATCTTGATGTTTAATGGCATTACCATCACTGAATCTCCCACTATCAACATCCTGGGGGTTACCATTGACCAGAAACTAAACTGGATTAGCCATATAAATAGAGCGGCTACAAGAGCAGGTCAGAGGCTAGGAATCCTGTGACGAGTAACTCACCTCCTTATTCCCCAAAGCCTGTTCACCAGCTACAAGACACAAGTCAAGAGTGTGATGGAATACACTCCACTTGACTGGATGAGTGCAGCTCCCACAACATTCAGAAGTTTGACACTGTCCAGGACAAAGCAGCCTGATTGGCACCACATCCACAAACATTCACTCCCTCCACCACAGTAGCATTAGTGTGTACCATCTACAAGATGCACTGCAGGAATTCACCAAGGCTCCTTAGACAACACCTTCCAAACCCATGACCACTACCATCTAGAAGGACAAGGGCTGCAGATAGATGGAAACACCACCAACTGGAAGTTCCCCTCCAAGTCACTCACCATCCTGACTTGGAAATATATCGCCGTTCCTTCACTGTCACCAGGTCAAAATCCTGGAACTCCCTCCATAACAGCACTGTGGGTGTACATATGGATTGCAGTGGTCCAAGAAGGCAGCTCACCACCACCTTCTCAAGGGCAACTAGGCAATAAATTCTGGCCCATCCAGCGAAGCCCACATCCTGTGAATGCATAAAGAAAAACATGGCTACAATTTTACCAAACAAAATGATTTGACATGAGTGATCATGATTCCATCTCACAAACACACTCCTCTAACTGTCCCTCAACCAGCATAGCAAATTCAACATCTACCTATACACTGACATTCCCACATCTGGCATTATTGGATCCTTCACAGACACAACTCACAGCTCTGTAACCAGGTGAGGCATCATACACCCACAACTATACCTGTCTACATATTAATTTACAATCACCACTCTTTCTCTTCCAGGACAAGATAGTAAATAACAGCAGGATCTGACTCGGGCAGGGAAGTATGACTCCATAAAACCATTTCCTCTGAGGAGGTAATGTGGGTGCTAATCGGGAGAGGTGTGGGAAAAGCTACGGCATAGGCAGAGCAGGAGACATATCACTTAGAAGTATGTGGTCACTTCCTTATATATCCAAAGTATTCTTTATCCCTAACCTCCAAACCTGTCCTCATCTGTTCCATATGGCCTCGACATACACATCTTTTTCAGTGTCCATAAGCACTGCACCCTTAACCTTCTATTGTTATCATTGCAGGCTCCCAAGAGCAAGATCCACCTGCCTCAGCCAGAGGAGGAGGAGAACAGCAAAGATGAATGCTCTGCATCGAATACAACCACTGTCACAGGCACCCACTAAGGGACCGGTTCCACATGTAACTTAGTGACAGGCACAGGGCACTAGTGGGCATGAGCCAAACTGAATAAAAGGTACAGAAAAGGTGCCACCTTTCCAGGGGGGACAAGACAGTATATCAGTTCTGCAGTAGAGGAGCGAAATGAGGACCTCACAAGGCCAAGCTTCTGTTATGGCACAGCTGATGGTAAATGCTGAGTTGTTCAAATCCCAGAGAGAAACTTGAAACAACTGCCACAACTTGTTTTGCAATTTATGAAAATTTCAAAATGTGTGCCTTGAATTCAGTAGTAATAAGACCAAGTCTTACAGGTATTTACAAACAATTAAACATTTATTAACAAGAAAAATGATTTTTTAGCACATAAATAGATCTACAAATTACTAATATGATAACTTCTAAATCCCCTCATCAATCTAACTCCCAGTTACACTTTCGTTAAGACAACATTAAGATTCATAGATTTTAAAAGACCCAGGCAAAGAAACATGATACCCTGAACAATTCGAATTCAAAGTGAGTTTTCTTAACTTCAGTTCTGTGAAGACAGCAGCTTGAGGCATAAATGCCGAAGGCTTTATCACAATTGTTAGATCTTAAAAATGTCTACCCTTACACACAGCCTTCGCTCCCTTACACATATTTACCCCTTTGAATATAAATTCCCATTGTTTCACTATGTCTTTAGACTTTATCTTTCTGATAATAAAAAATCTCTCACAGCACTAAGTTTTACCTGTAATCTTTGGGAAAAATAAACACACTGTTTCTAAACTTCACCTGGCTAGGTGACACATTTCACCCCCACTTTGAAAACAATCTAGTCTGGTTTATTTAAAAATGAAAATGTCCTTTTACATCTTACATTCTAAACTTCCCCCATATATACATCAAAGCCTTCAGACCAGCTGTCTTTAATCCAATTAAGCTACACACACACACACACACAAACAGGCATCGGTACAACCATTTTGCAATAAATTCCAATAACATTATGAGAATTATTATAGCTTCCTGACACTTCAAAAGAAGGCTGAGGGGACTGACAAACCAAATGGTTGGTGCAATGGGCAGTCTGCCTGAAAGCTTACAGATCGTGGCTAGCGTGATGGAGGAGTCCACCTACACCTTGATCTGTAGCTTGATGCAAAGCTGGAATCAATCTGCTGGTCAATTCCATAGAGCAACCTCTGGAGCCCAACATTGAGCAGCATCTGATGACTGAGGTCACAGCTTCACTGCGGTCATAGCAGCTTCAATGGAATGTCAAAATGCTACAATGGAAGCCCAAAACAGGTACATTGCACTGCTAGCATCTTTTATGGGATAGTAAAGCCCTACAATTGAAACTCAGACAGCTGACGTGGGTGCTGTGTGCTCCTCAATTCAAAGGGGCCTGCAGTGGTATCTCTGCTGCCCAGTGATCTTTCTTCCAGGAGATCACTGGGCTGGTTGACCAGACCCCCTGAGGTAGTGGCATGGAAATCATGGAGCAGGAATCTATTGGCCTCTCCCTAGATGCCAGCAATCCTACTCCCTCCCTCACTACTCCACTATTGCCCTTGTAGTGTCTTGTCAGCTAGGCAGCCTAGACCGCTGAAGCCCATGCTAAGATGCTGCAGTCTGAGGTGTGGCCATAACAGCCCACAGACTCTTGTGGGTGTCACAAGAGGATATCTGACCTGCCCTCTTCAGATTCTCAGCAGCCATCTACCTCACCTGCTGCCACTTGGGCTGAACCTCGTATAAACAGCAGAGTAGGTAAGAGCACTTAGAGATAAATAGTTCAATATTTGTTACTTGAGTCATGTTTCCATTGTTTGCTTTTGTTCTAGTTAAAGAGTGATTATAATAATTAGATACTGGTGGAACTGGTGATTTATTTTGTGTTCTTTATGGGACAGGTGTTGAAAGGATTGAGTGCATATGCTGCCCACGGTGCTCTGAAGTCTGATGATGGAGAATATCTCTCAAAAGCGGTCTTCAGCTAGATAGCTGCAAGTGACCCTACCCATTGCGGATCATCTTCCTGGAACCCTCTGGTGCTCCCCTTGGTCTCTCAAGTCTTTCTCCTCCTCTTCTATTTCCCCTTTTCTCTCCTCATCCTCCTCCTCCTCCTTTTATGGGTCCTAAGCTTGGCATTGATGATAACATCTAGTCTCTCTTGATAACCAGATTGTGGAGCATGCAGCAGGTCATCATGAATCTGGTCCCCACCTTGGCCTCTTATCCCTTCTCTCTTTCCCTCCTCCAACAGATGGTGTTGCTGTGCCTGGCCTCACCTCCTTCCATTCCTCCTCCCACTGAAGCGGAACCACCAAGCAAGTTCCCCATGATCAACCACTCCTTTTTCCTGGTGATACCTCTAAGGTATCCAGTAAAAGAGTAGCACCACGCTGTCTCTTTTGATGAAGTTTTCAGAGAATTTCTGGAATTTTCTTACTTATGCATGGGATGTGAGCTTTGCTGAGAAGGCCAGCATTTGTTTTCCATCCAAAATTGTCCATGAGAAGGTGAGCTGCCTTCTTGAACCACTGCAGTCCCTGTGCTGCAGGTAGACACCACAGTGCGGTTAGGAAGAGAGTTCCAGGATTTTGACCCAGTGACAATGAAGCAATATGTTGATAGAGCGTTGGTGAAGTCTTGACAAAGTGTCCATAAAGTCTCCTGGAGTGCATCAAAAGCTGTCTTCAAAAGTAATGGTGTCAGTTGATCTCAAGCATAGAGGCATTTTTTAACTGGCAGCCAATCTAGGTCAGTGGGCACAGGGGTGATGGGTGAATGTGGGATGGGTGTTGGTAGATGGTGTAAGTCAGGATACAGACAGCAGAGGTTTGGATGAGCTGAAGGTCGGAGGCCACCCAGAAGAACTTTGGAACAGAAACTTGAATTTCCTCAGTATATTTAATGCAGTCTACCCACTAAGGTGGATGTAAAAATATTGTGTGGCACTATTTCAAAGAAAGTACTTTAGAGCCAATGAAGTACGTTTGAAGTGTAGTAACTTAGGGAAGTGTGGCGGCCAATTTCTACACAGCAAGCTCTCACAAACAGCAATGAAATAAATGATCAGATAAGCAGCTTTATTTTAAGTGATGTTGTTCGAGGGATAAATATTGGGCAGGATCAGGGCAAGGGAGAGAAATCATGGACTCTGGTGCTTCTCCTCTTTCCAGGCCCTTTATCCCAACATCCACCTTTAACCCTCCTCATCGTATCCAGGTTCCCAGAATTGTAACCATAGTCACAGTGGGATTGAACTGTTTTCTATAGGTCTAACAAAAGTTCTTGGCTTTTGTACTCGATGCCTCTATTTATAAAGCCTATCGAAAGCTCAGGTTTCAGTATCATACATTTTACAACCACAGTTTTATCAGACACTCACACAGAACCTGTTGATTCATATTATGCAACCAGCTTCTCTTCTTTGAACTTGGCCCTATGCAATATCCAGACAGCAACATCCAAAAGACTTGAACCTTACAAGCACTCCAAACAAAATCCCATGTACAAATGAGAATATCTTGAACTAGCAGTGACATATTCCATTGACAAATGACTCCTGGTTTCACTTCCAAGCATAAAAATGCAAAACTTCCCAATAAATTAGCACCCACCTATTCACCTTCAATCATGAGATATTTCTATCCACACAAATGAGTTTTGTTAATGGAAAAATTACACTTTGCATTGAGTGATAAATATTTTCTCATTTTGAATTGAAACTATTCACACTTACAGGTGCCCAGCATGGAGCATATAATAGGAGAGCAAAGTACTGCAGATGCTGGAAATCTGAAATATAAACAGCAAATGCTGAAAATACTCTGCAATCCAGGCAGCATCTGTGGAGAGAAAAACAAACTTCAGGTCCATGATCTGCACTAGTTCTCATGAAGGGTCAGTGACCTCTGTTTCTCTCTGCACAGGTGCCACCAGACATGCTGAGCATTTCCAATGGACAGTGGGCTGAAAGAGGACCTGTAGACAGTAATCACCGCCTAGAAGTGGGGCGAGAGGACCCAGAGGTAGTAACCACCAACTAGAAGAGTGGGCGAAAAGAAGACCTGGCGGCAGTCAGCAGCACCTAGAAGAACAGGTGAAAAGAGGACCCAGAGGCAGTAACCAGCATGTAGAACAACTATCCAGTCTGTGGCACCAGAGCAGAGCGGCTGCGTTCTGAGAGAAATGAAGGTGTAACATCACAGAAAAACAGATAATTCATTAGTTGGTGAATATTTTGCTTGTTTATCTTCAAGACATATCTAATTTGTTCGTAATTCTAAGGTTTTATTAGGTGTAGTAAGATTTAACAGTAGTAGTAACGATTATAGGGAGTAGCAGTGTTTATTAATTATAAATTAATTAAGAATAAATTAATTAACACATAATAAAGATGTCAGGACAGGTGATGTGTTGTGACTGCAGAATGTGGGTGTTTCTGGACACCAGGGTGATCCAGGGCAAACATGTCTGCAGTAATTGTCTGTGGTCTGAAGAGCTTAGGGTCACAGTCATTGAGCTGGAGGCCGAGCTGCAGGCACTGTGATGCATAAGTGTGGCAAGAAAGATGCCTGGACACTTTGTACAATGAGGCAGTCACACCCCTTAGGATAGGGTTTTCTTATTTCGTCAATGGTCAGGGACAGCAGGGTGTGACTGCAAGTTAGGTAGGTATGGGGACCCAGAAGGTAGAAGTGGAGGAGCCTCAGCCTTTGCAATTGTCAAACAACTTCAAGATTCTTGCAGCTGTATGCATGAAAGTGATGGCTGCAAGGTGGATGAACAAACTGACCATGGCACTATGGTACAGGTGCCATTCAAGCAGGGGGAGTTAGAAGGAATGTAGTGGTAGTTGGGGACAGTATAGTTAGTGGGGGTAGACACAGTGCTGTGCAGCCAAGAGCCAGAGCCCAGATAGCTGTGTTGCCTGCCTGGATGCCAGGCTTTGGGACATCCACTCTGGGATGGACAGGAACTTCCAGTGGGATGGGGAGGATCCAGTGGTTGTGGTCCAACTAGCAGCAAGGGGATAAATTAAAAAGCAGAACCTCAAGGGAAAATTCTCTGGATTACTACCTGAGCCATGAGCAAATTGGTGTGGGGTAAATCAGATTAGAGAGTTAAACGCGTGGCTCAAAGATTGGTGTGGGAGAAATTAGTTTTAATTCATGGGACACTGGCACCAGTACTGGGGAAAGTGGGAGCTGTACCATTTGGACGGTCTTCACCTGAATTGTGATGGGACCAGTGATCTGGTGAGTCATATAACTAGGACAGTAGAGAGGGCCTTAAACTAAATAGTGGGGGCAAAGGATCAAGTTTTGGAAGAATACTAGTGCCAGTGCCTCATGAATTGAAACGCATTTCTCCCACACCAATTTTTGAGCCATGCATTCAACTCCCTAATCTGATTTACCCTGCACCAATTTGCTCGTGGCTCAGGTAGTAAACCAGAGATTATAATCCTTGAGATTCTGCTTTTTAATTTAGCCCTTGCTGCTCATACTTCCTCAGCAGAACCTCTTTCCTAGTTCTACCTATGTCGTTGGTACCTACATGGACCAAGAGAAGGCAAGAGAGCAAGTTTGCAGGTCCTGAAGGACTTCATCCTAGGGTCTTAAAAGAAGTGGTTGCTGGGATAATGGATGTATTGGTCTTAATTTTCCAAAACTCCCTAGATTCTGGAAAAGTCCCAACAGAATGGAAAATGGTGGATGTGACTCCTCTATTCAAGAAAGGAAGCAGACAAAAAGCAGGAAACTACAGGCCAGTTAGCTTAACATCTATTATAGGGAAATTGTTGGAATCTATTATTAAGAAGGTTATAGCAGGACACTTGGAAAATCTCAATATAATCAAGCAGAGTCAACATAGTTTTGTGAAAGGGAAATCATGTTTGACTAATTTATTAGAGTTCGTTGAGGAAGTAACAAGCAATGTGGATAAAGGGGAACCAGTAGATGGGGCAGGATATTGAGGTCGGTGAGCGGGGGGGCGGGACCTGCTCGCCGACGCATAAAATGACACGGGATGACGTCGGGCAGAACTCCCGACGTCACCCTGCGTCGTTTCAATTTTCAGGTCTGTGGGGGCGCAGCCGAATCAGCTGTGCACCCACCAACCTGTCAACAGCCAACTGAGGCTATTTAAAAACTAATTGAACTAGTTAAAGGACCTGCCTGTCCATCCTTAAGATTGGCGGGCAGGCCGGGAGCCCTGGCAGGCTTCAGAAAAAGCATGAAACCTCATCCATGGGCGGAATGAGGTTTCATGTAGGTCTTTAAAAATTTAATATGAGTTTAATTAAAAATGATGGACATGGCCCAACTCATGTGACAGTGTCACATGAGGGGACATGTCAGGGAAATTTTATTTTTCTATATTTAACATTTTTAAATTTGGCGCCGATCTCCCTGAGGCAGCACTTAGCCTCAGGGAGATGAGTGCACTCTTTCATGCGCATGCGCAGAAGAGCGCACTCTCGGCTGAGGGAATCACCACCCCCCCCCCTGCCCGCACAGGGAGCGCACAGCGCTTCCTGGCGGACGTCATGCTGGGTGGGCCTTAATTGGCCCACCCACTTAAAATGGCAGCGCGCCCCCAATCAGGGGCACCGATCGGAGGCGCGTCCGCAAGCACCCGCTCCTGAACTTCCCCCCCCCCAACTGGGGGAAAAATCTGCCCATGGTGTACTGAGGTTTCCAGAAGGCATTTGACAAGGTGCCATATCAAAGTTTATTACATAAAATGAGAGCTCATGGTGTAGGGGGTAACATATTAGCATGGATAGAGGAGTGATTAGCTAACAGGAAGCAGAGAGTAGGGATGAACAGGTCTTTTTCTGGTTGGCAAGATGTGACAAGTGGAGTGCCACAGGGATCAGAGCTGGGGCCTCAACTATGTACAATTTATATAAATGACTTGGATGAAGCTACCAAATGTTTAGTTGCTAAATTTGCTGATGACACAAAGATAGGTAGGAAAATAAGTCATGAAGAGGACATAAGGAGTCTGCAAAGGGCCATAGGTTAAGTGAGTGGGCGAAAATTTAGCAGATGGGAGTATAATGGGAAAATGTGAACTTGTCCACTTTGGCAGAAAGAATAGAAAAGCAGAACTCTGAGGTACAGAGGGATCTGGATGTCCTGGTACATGAATCAGGAAAAGTTAGTATGCAGGTACAGCAAGTGATTAAGAAGGCAAATGGAATGTTGTCTTTATTGCAAGGGAAATGGAATATAAAAATAGGGATGTTTTGCCACAGTTGTACAGGATGTTGTGAGACCAGATCTAGAATACTTTGTACAGTTTTTGTCTCCTTATTTCAGAAAGGATATAAATACATTAGAAGCAATTCAGAGAAGGTTCACTTGACTGATACCTGGGATGGGGAGTTACTTTACGAGGAAAGGTTGGACAGGCTGGGCCTGTATCCATTGGAGTTTAGAAGAATGAGAGGTGATCTTATTGAAACATACAAGATCCAGAGGGGACTTGACAGGATGAAAGGATGTTTCCCCTTGTGGAAAAGACTAGAACTAGGGGAAAACATTTTAAAAATAAGAGGTCCCCCATTTAAGACGGAGATGAGAAGAAACTTTTCTCTCAAAGAGTTCTGAATCTTTGGAACTCTTTTCCCCAGAGAGCGGTGGAGGCTGGGTCAATGAATAATTTTTAAGGCAGAGGTAGATAGATTCTTGACTATCAAGGGAGTCAAAGGTTTTTGGGTAGGCTGAATGTCAGATTGAGACCAAATTAGATCAGCCATGATCTTATTGAATTGCGGTGCAGGATAGAGCCAGTTCCTAATTTGTATGTTCATATGTCCATATATATGTTCCCATTTCTGTTAGAGCAAAAATAATCCCTTTTGCCAGCCCTCCAAAAAGCAGTCAAACTTCTTGTGAGCCTCTCATTCTCCTTCAGCAAGAAACCCAGCAGCAGCTGTCTGAGATCTGGTCTGACACAACATTAAACATGAATTTCAAATAAGAAAGCTAAGGTATGAAGGAAACATAAACAACTTGCTGAGCAAAAAAAAAAATCAATGTCAGAGCAATAAATTGATAATTTAAAAAAATGAATAATTAATAAAAATGACCATTAAAAATTGTCACGCAGCAGAGATAACTAATAGCACCTTTTTTGTCTTTTAATTTAAGAAGTAAAGCTAGAGAGAGGCAGACTAGACTACAAGTCCTGGTCATCAGGGAAGAAGGAGGGGACTGGGGATGAGCGAAGGAGTTGATTTAACTAACACTGACCTTGCATTCACCTCTGGTGGTGTACACTGAGAGATGGCCTTGGCGGAATTCATACGAAAGTGGGGCCCAGAAGTGGGTTGCCTTTCAGCCTGAGTTTTCTTCCTATCCTGGCCTGGTGTGCGGATAGATTCTCTCTCTCTCTTTCACACATCCACATTCACACTCACACATACCGACTCACTCACTCACACTCATACACACACTCTCACACTCAGGCCAGGATTTTCTGCTGACGTTGGGCATGTTCGGTGGCGTGAGCTAACAATATGGTGTGATCAATTTCACAACGGCGTGAAACTAGTTCGCGATCATCCGCTCAGCCCGTCGATGGCGGGCTGGGTTTCCTGACATCGGCATCGGGAACCTCGTTGTAATACATCTGCATATCGTTATAAGGCCAGCCCGCCGGAAACATCCCCCCACGCTGGATCATCCATCCATTTCAGTGGGAAAGTGGGATAGAACATGTCTTGACAAGTTTGATGTGCAGAAGTCAGGGCTTTTCCTCAGACATCCGAGGAGCAGAAGATGCTGGAGCCAACAGAAACGGCACACTGGAGGAATGTCCATGACATGCTGGGTGGATTCTCATGGACATGGCTTTGCCGGGAAGCAGCACACAGAAGTATCGTCACCATTGATGCTCACACAGTTGATGGTCGAAGGGGCGGGAGAAGGGCTAGGATTGGCTGGGAGAGGAAGAGGTGTCAGGGGTGAGGTTGGGAGGGGGTAAGGAGAACAGGTGGAGGAGAGGGTAACGGGAGAAAAGACCGCAGCTGGGGAGGTAGGTGTAAGGGGCTTGGAAGGTGAAAGGGAAGGAGTGCGGTGAGGGGAGGGGGTCCGGGGGGGGAAGGGGTGGGGGGAATAAGGGTTGAGGAAGAAGCAAGAGTGGAGGAAGGAGTCAGGAAGGGGGTAGGAGTAAGACTAAAGGAAGGAGTTGGGAGGGGGAGGAACTAAGGGTGGTTGAAGAGGCAAGGGTGAAGGGAGGGACTAGGCGGGGGGGTAGTAGTCCCTGGGGGTGGGAGGACTGAGGGGGGTAATGGTTCCGGGGGGAAGGGGTGCGGAGTTGTGGGCTGTGCAGGTGAACGTGCACAGGAGGGGTTCCGATGGGTCCATGTCTGCCTCCTGGGGAGCGAACTGATGGTGTGCGTGGTATGGAGGAAGGGTGAGAACGACCGAGGGCGAGTGAGGCGGTAGGGTGGGAGGGTGATGGTTCAACCCGTTGATGTGAACAGCTTCTCCTGGATGAAAACAGATGGAGAGAGTGTGAGCAGGACACATGGCACTGAGTGGAGAGTTTGTGTGGTGAGTGGCACCATGGACAGGATGAGGATGCGAGCTCCAGAGGATATGAGCCTGATGGAGATGTGAGGGTGTGTGAGAGCTAATGGTGTTGTCCCTTGAGGTGTGAGATCCCTGTGGATGTGTGATGGGTTTGTGAGTGTGTGAGGTGACAGTGATGAGAAGAGTGAGTTAACCTGGTGGAATAGATGAGATCATTCATCCTCTGGCAGCACTGGGTGGCTGACCTCTTTTGCAGGGC
The DNA here is from genome assembly GCF_964194155.1 of Cetorhinus maximus. Lineage (NCBI taxonomy): Eukaryota > Metazoa > Chordata > Chondrichthyes > Lamniformes > Cetorhinidae > Cetorhinus > Cetorhinus maximus. The sequence continues at coordinate 46,115,870 of NC_135888.1, read as the reverse complement.
ATTGGCACTGACCACCGCCTCCCAAGCCTGGTTGGTCATGCCACTGCCCATCCTGCAGCCAGAGCGGGGGTAGATGGCATTGCGGCGGGCCTCCACGGCATCAAAAAGGCCATACCAGTGACGCATCGCTAAACCTCGGGGCTCCAGTCTTTTTGCCTTTCGTGGACATCTTCCCTGCAGCAGTCGTGGGCTGGAAGCACTGAGATGTGTGCGTGTGGCTGGACTTTAAATTTGGCGCCAGGTGTGAGGAAGTATGGTGATGGCGTGGCGGGTGAATTGGAGCCTGCCCACCATGGAAACAGCGTGCTTATCGTGAATGCATAAAATAATGTGGCGAGTTTGGGATGATATAGTGCGAAAAGCTGCCATTGTGGCCGGCAGGTAAAATATCGTTTTACATGCCCGCTATTGCACTCAATGCAAATCTGGGACGATTTTGCCCACAGTCTCACATTCACATTCACTCACGCTCACACTCAGTTTCACACACACTCATTCACTCACACTCACTCACTTCCCCCCTCCCGCTGCTCGCCACCCCTACCAGGCTCAGAGGTTTGGAGATTAATATCGCTGAGGAGTTCAGGACGGCTGTGAAGGTGGTAAGGTGCACTTTCTCCCTGCCCTGTCTAACACTCCAGCTACCCTTCTTTGAAATAATAGCAGGAGGATCTTTTACATCCAGCTTAGTGGACAGAGTACATTTAAACACTGAGGAAATATTGTTGAGTAGACTCAGTTTAATAACGCATCTGAAAGATGGACTGCTGAAAATATTTGGAAATAACCTGAAATGAATATCTGAGGAACAGGACATTAGCGTGTCTGGGAAGACCTGGGAATATTTTGTTAAGGATCATGCAATGTGAAAACCTGCCACGATTACACGCACTTCAAAGATCAGCAACAGAAGAAAAACATTGTCACTGAACAGTCAATCAGCAGCAACTGGTTAATAGATAACAGTGAGCATGTGGCACATGCAACTGTTTCAAGCCCCTATCACTGAATGTCAATGTGAAATATCTCAGTTGCACTGGACTCTTGGGTGTGGAAACATTCATAGTTCTTAGTAATGCTAAATGATGTTAAGCTGATAAAAAGTGAGAGCAACAATAACTTGCATTTATATACCATCTCTAATGTAGTAAAACATCTCAAGCTACTTTACAGGAGCATTATCAAAGAAAATTAGACACTGAGCAACACAGGGAAACATTAGGACAGGTGACAAAAAGCTTGAACAAGGGTTTTAAGGAGCATCTTAAGGATAGAGAGAGAGTTAAAGAGGCGGAGATGTTTAGGGAGGGAATTTCAGAGCTTAGGTGGCAGAAGGACTGCACTGCACAGATAGATCTCCAGACATGTTCACATTACCCAGAGAGAGAGAGAGAGAGACGTTGTGCTGCTTCAGGCTGAGCTCCCTCACTCTACAGGCTCTGCAGTTCCCAGTCACAGTACATCACTGAGATCTCTTTCTTTTAGGTGAAGGTTCTGGAAGGTTTGCTGCGCAGTTGCTGAAATCTCTGAATGAATATCGGACGAAACATGGAGCGGGGCCGTTAACCCTGAACCCGGGAATCAGCGAGAAGGCTTACCTGGTAAGCTCCAGAACATTGCAGCACAGCGACACACCGTATGGGGAGAATATCTGGTGTCAGCAAGGCCACAGCAGTCTGCAGGCTACAGGTACATCACATCACTGCCTTACACGTCAGAAAGCTTGTTTGTTTATTAAATAACTATTTTGTCCCTGCTTCCCTGGAGCACTGATCCAATAAAGTCATGGATTTCCTTTGCTTGGCCCATATGGTCATTCTTCAAGTGTGAAGCGAGACCAGGTGTATTGGCAGACTATTCAAACACAAAAGGGATCATAGCTATGTGCAGTCCTGTTCTTCCTCAATGATTTCTTTTTCACTAAGGTTGAGATAAACCATTCAGCTGCCTCTCCTGTTTCCTCCCCTCTCCCCCTTGCCCAAAAACCAAATCTTCCTCCACCCCAACATCCCTGAACCTACATCACTCTCTAGGTTCTTTCCCATCATTACTCATGCCCTCTCAGAGCCCATCCCTCCACAATATACTGATATCCCTGGTTTACACCCATCTTTTCAGTAGGCTGGGCCCCCAAAGCCAGCACATGAGTGCTGTGCAGCAGAGCTACTCTGTGACCTCGCCCTGCAGAGAACTGGCACTTGTGGCATCCTTTCCCCTTTTCCCAGGTCCTATGCCCTTGTGCCTGGCAAGTCATCAACTGGTAGCATTGGCTGCTGCTTGATTGATGGTAATGAGCTGGCAGTATGACCATGACGTGTTACATGGGACAACACTACCAGCAGTGCTCAGTACTGGCCCTGCCCTATCAGCCTGTCCTTTTGGGCAATGCAGATGTGGCCGTTTAGTCTGACAGCAAGCATCATTACAGCATTGATCACTTGTCATGCAAAGACGAGGACTTGTTCTTAAAGGCCCTGGCAGCTTAAGTGAGCAAAAGGGGAAGTTGGTAAATGATAAAGTAAAAGCAAAAGAAGTATCTGTGGAGAGACAATTTAGTAATATCAACTTCTGATAAAAGATCACACCTAAAACGTTAACTGATCTGTTCTTTCCGCAAAGTGGTGTGACCTACTTTCTAGCATTTTCTGAGTTTGATTTGGTGAAATGCTTCCTGGAATGGGATGTGGCAGAACCTAACATGAGACATGCGTCACTCAAAGGATTAGCCAGCTTTGATTAGCTGCATTTTTCATCATGTGACATCTGACCTCCAACCGCATCATCCAGTCAAACAAACGGCCATTTTCCTCCATCACCAATATTTATCTGGCTGATGAACAAAAGTGCTAAAAAAAAATGAAAAAGACAGGCAATTCAATGTTAATGCCACAATGATTTTTGTTTGCTGTTGTTTCCAGGTGATGAAAGCAGGAGGGTCCTGGTGGCTTAGCAACTCGAATCCCTCTGTCCCTCCCATGTCAAACCCATTATTTCCTGATGTGCTATTGGGTCTTTCTGCTCAACTTTTGTCTCCGCCCACTCTTTGCTATTATATTTTCTCTCTCTCTCTTCCTCTCTCCTCTCTCTGTAAGAAGACATGGTTCATTCTGGTCATTCTTTCACTCATCATGACCACAGTATCCTCCACAATGTTATAGCCAGTATTTGTTCAGGGACGCTGGTGTAACTTAATAGGATGGTGTTTACTGTCATGCTTTGGTAACGACATCTGTACATTCCAATAAATGTGACCATTTTCTTGAAAAACGTGAATTGTGTGCTTTTAGAGGTGAGGTACAGAATTTCACACACCCTTTACCAGCACACCCAACAACAACATGCATTTATATAGCATCTTGAACATGGTAAACCATACCAAAGTGCTTCTTCACAGGAGCGCAATCAGACAACATGTGACAACAAGCCACACAGGAAGGCATTAGGACAGTTAACCAAGAGATTGGGTTGATAGAATTTCGGGGGGAGAACAGATAAGTAGAGAGGCAGAGCAATTTGGTCAGGGAATCCCAAAGCTTAGGCCTAGGCAGCTGAAGGCATGACCACTAATAGTGGAGCAAAAGTAATTGAGGATTTTTACTCAGATGTAAAGTTTCTCCAATTTTCCCCAACAATTTACCTCAATCAAACCTCAGAAAATTCACCATTGAATATCTCCTGTGGCTTCTCTGACTGAGATTGATCATTGGTGCTGAATTAGGGAGATTTTTTTGGGTTAGCTTCTTGAGCTGGGGGCCTTAATAATCTGAATGAATCTCCAAAATGGGCTTGTCTATTGAGCACAAAAACAGAATTACCTGGAAAAACTCAGCAAGTCTGGCAGCATCGGCGGAGAAGAAATCAGTTAACGTTTCGAGCCTTCATGGCCCTTCGGCAGAACTGCAGCATAGTTTCAACAAGGGAGAAATATAAATTGGTTTAAGGTGGGTGGGGGGGTGGGAAGAGACACATTGAGGGTGTTGTGTGAGCAGATAATCAAAAGATGTCACAGACAAAAGGGTCAAAGAGGTGTTGAAGGTGGTGGTCTTTGTCTGAGAAAAGTGCTAATTAAGAATGGAAAACAGGATATTCAAAGTACAGCTCTAGTGGGGGTGGGGTGGAAAGACTAAAGGTTTTAGTTTTAGATTTAAAAATAATGGAAATAGGTGGGGAAAGAAGAATCTATATAAATTATTGAAAAAAAAGCGGGTGGGGGGTGAAAAGAAACGGGGTGGGGATGGGGGGAGGGGGAGTTTAAGATCTAAAGTTGTTGAATTCAATATTCAGCCCAGAGGGCTGTAAAGTGCCTAGTCGGAAGATGAGGTGCTGTTCCTCCAGTTTGCGTTGGGCTTCACTGGAACAATGCAGCAAGCCAAGGACAGACATGTTGGCAAGAGAACAGGGTGGAGTGTTAAAATGGCAAGCGACAGGGAGGTTTGGGTCTTTCTTGCGGACAGACCGCAGGTGTTCTGCAAAACGGTCGCCCAGTTTGCGTTTGGTGTCTCCAATGTAGAGGAGACCGCATTGGGAGCAACGAATGCAGTAGACTAAGTTAGGGGAAATGCAAGTGAAATGCTTCACTTGAAAGGAGTGTTTGGGCCCTTGGACGGTGAGGAGAGAGGAAGTGAAGGGGAGGTGAAGGGAGAGAGGAAGTGAAGGGGCAGGTGTTGCATCTTCTGCGTGGGCATGGGGAGGTGCCATAAGTGGGGGTTGAGGAGTAGGGGGTGATGGAGGAGTGGACCAGGGTGTCCCGGAGGGAATGATCCCTACGGAATGCCGTCAAGGGGGGTGAAGGGAAGATGTGTTTGGTGGTGGCATCATGCTGGAGTTGGCGGAAATGGCGGAGGATGATCCTTTGAATGCGGAGGCTGGTGGGGTGATAAGTGAGGACAAGGGGGACCCTATCATGTTTCTGGGAAGGAGGAGAAGGCGTGAGGGAGGATGCGCGGGATATGGGCCGGACACGGTTGAGGGCCCTGTCAACGACCGTGGATGGAAAACCTTGGTTAAGGAAGAAGGAGGACATGTCAGAGGAGCTGTTTTTGAAGGTAGCGTCATCAGAACAGATGCGACGGAGGCGAAGGAACTGAGAGAATGGGATGGAGTCTTTACAGGAAGCGGGGTGTGAGGAGCTGTAGTCGAGGTAGCTGTGGGAGTCGGTAGGCTTGTAATGGATATTGGTGGACAGTCTATCATCAGAAATTGAGACAGAGAGGTCAAGGAAGGGAAGAGTAGTGTCAGAGATGGACCATGTGAAGATGATGGAGGGGTGGAGATTGGAAGCAAAATTAATAAATTTTTCCAGGTCCCGACGAGAGCATGAAGCAGCACCGAAGTAATCATCGATGTACCGGAGAAAGAGTTGTGGGAGGGGGCCAGAGTAGGACTGGAACAAGGAATGTTCCACATACCCCACAAAGAGACAGGCATAGCTGGGGCCCATGCGGGTACCCATAGCCACACCTTTTATTTGGAGGAAGTGAAAGGAGTTAAAGGAGAAATTGGTCAGTGTGAGAACAAGTTCAGCCAGACGGAGGAGAGTAGTGGTGGATGGGGATTGTTGGGGCCTCTGTTCAAGGAAGAAGCTAAGGGCCCTCAGACCATCCTGGTGGGGGATGGAGGTGTAGAGGGATTGGACATCCATGGTGAAGAGGAAGCGGTTGGGGCCAGGGAACTGGAAATTGTTGATGTGACGTAAGGTGTCAGAGGAATCACGGATGTAGGTGGGAAGGGACTGGACAAGGGGAGAGAGAAGGGAGTCAAGATAACGAGAAATGAGTTCCGTGGGGCAGGAACAGGCTGACACGATCGGTCTGCCAGGACAGTTCTGTTTGTGGATTTTGGGTAGGAGGTAGAAGCGGGCCGTCCGAGGTTGGGCGACTATCAAGTTGGAAGCTGTGGGAGGAGGATCTCCAGAGGAGATGAGGTCAGTGACAGTCCTGGAAACAATGGCTTGATGTTCTGTGGTGGGGTCATGGTCCAGGGAGAGGTAGGAGGAAACGTCTGCGAGTTGACGCTCAGCCTCCGCGAGGTAGAGGTCAATGCGCCAGACAACAACAGTACCACCCTTGTCAGCGGGTTTGATGACAATGTTGGGGTTGGACCTGAGAGAACGGAGTGCAGTGAGTTCAGAGAGAGACAGATTAGAATGGGTGAGAGGAGCAGAGAAATTGAGACGGCTAATGTCACGCCGACAGTTCTCAATGAAAAGATCAAGAGAAGGTAAGATCCAGAGGGAGGGGTCCAAGTGGAGGGAGAATATTGGAGGTGGGTAAAAGGATCCGTTGAACGGGGAGAGGACTCCTGCCCAAAGAAGTGAGCACGGAGACGAAGACGGCGGAAGAAGAGTTCAGCATCATGCCGAGCCCGAAATTCATTGAGATGAGGGCGTAAGGGTATGAAACTAAGTCCTTTGCTGAGCACTGAACGTTCAGCATCGGAGAGGGGAAGGTCAGGGGGTATAGTGAATACGCGGCTGGGGCTGGGATTGGAAGATGGGGTGAGGACGGAGGGACAAGCAGGGGTGGAGGGTCCCAGATGGGTGTTGGAGTCGATGAGTTGTTGGAGCTTGCGTTCCTTAGCACTTGAGAGAAAGAGAAAAAGTTTCTTGTTGAGGCGACGGATGAGGCGAAGAATAAAATGAAACTGGGGGCACGCGCAGCTTTGAAAAATGGTGCGGCGGTGCTGCTGGAGGGAGAGGTCGAGTGTGTTCATATGGCGGCGCATGGCACTGAGTGTGGATCTCAGAATGCGACGGGAACAGCAGTCCGAGAAACGTTTTATGTCCCGGAGATACCTGTAATCCTGGGTGGGTTCGAAACAAGAGGGATGGAATTTCAGTTGAAATCCACGTGGGGTGAGTCGGAGACGGAGACAGTCACTGAGAAAGGAGATATGGCTGTGAAAGCGGGTTTTAGTAAACACCTTGTCAAACACCAGGAGAGAAATGGAAAGCAATGAAGGTGAGCAGGGCAGAAGAGACAGTCGGAAATCCTGTCGGAGGACAGAACCTCTATTGAGCTGCCTAATCCAAAATGATATGTTTCCAGTATGTCAATGTGATAGGCCCTCAGGCTTCCTTCTTGTGCCTATAACACCGGAGTAACACAGTAGAATTTCTAGGCTAAAGTGCTCTTACTGAGTACAGCCCACAGAGGAGAAGACTTCTATCTGATCCTGGGTTGGATTTCAAACCAACACCCAAACACCTGTGGGAAAGGTCAGTAGCGGACTTACCCCATCCCACTGCGATCCCTGAAAATAACAAAGACACAGGTTAATAGAAACAGATAATGCTGGAAATAATCAACAGTTCAGGCAGTATCAGTGGAGAGGAAACGGAGTTAACGATTTGGGTCAATGACCTTTCATCAGAATATACAGATTATTCTGGAATACACTGTCTGAAAGGGCAGTAGATGGAGATTCAATAGTAACTTTCAAAAGGGAATTTCAGGAAGGACCAGAAACCCTGCACAATATTAAAGAGGCAGAGAAACTGTATGTTTCCAGGGACAAGAGGCAAGAAAACATGGCTTGGTCGAGCATTTTTCAATATTAGAACAGTACTTATAATGGTGTTTTGCTATATGTGAATGTGTAACAGGGTTAACTATGAGAACAATTTATAATAAAATGGTATCATTATATGATAAAGGTAGCATGTTAGAATACCAGCAAATACAACAAGGTATATCATGATGTTTTATTATATATCATGATTTCATTATATCTGAAGTGTAATTGTAACAGCTGCTTATTATAACAGGAGTTTATTATGATGATTTTGTTTTCATTATAACAGGTTTTGTTATAACAGGAGTTTAATTAGGATAGGGTCTTGTTAAATAGGATCTTATTTCTACAGCATGGGTTTATTGTAAACTCGAGATTATGATGACAGGAGTTTAAATATAATAGGCATTTCATTCTAACTGTAGTATGTTACAACTAGTTTAGTGTGTTATGACCGGTGCATTTAGTAAAGCGGAGTTATTTAAAAATCCCAGAGGGAAACTTTAAACAACTGTCATAACCTATAATTTTAAGTGTTATGTTTGAGATGTGACTCTAAATTCAGGAATCAGACCACCAGTTCTCGAGGTTTTACATTAAACTAAGTGAAACATTTTATTAATTTACACAGGTTAAAATATATATACACATGGCTACAAATTACTACTATCATAACTTTCAACAAATTCCCAGACTAATCTCCATTAAGGCAACAGCAACCCATAAACTTAACCAAACACCAGGCAAAGCATTTTCACCTTACGCATTCAAAATGAGGTTCTTTTCACTTTGGTTCCTTGCAGACACAGTGGTAGGCTTACTGGCTTTGATCTTACATTGCCTCTGCTCTGCACACACAAAACAGTTGTCTTGTTATATCTACCACTGCCCATTGAATGTTAATTCTTATTGTATCAACAACCTCTGAACTAAACCTCTCTAACAATAAAACCCCTTTCATAGTACCAATTTTATTAGTAATATAAACATATTGTTTGGTAGCTGCTAGATAGGTATCATTTTTCACCCCACTTCTTGAATGCTCTATTCAAAAAATGCAAATGCACGCTAACTCTCTTACATATCAAAACTAGTACACATCAAAGCACCCAGACTAGCTGGCTTCAATCCAATTAAGACACACCCACAGACTAAACCTCTATTTTAAAAGAAAAATATTTTCCAACATTATTATATACATTAATAGCTTCATGACAAGTGTCAGTTGTGACTCAGTTGATAGCACTCACATTTATGAGCTGGAAAGTCATGGGTGTAAGCCCCGCACCAGAGGCTTGAGTATAAAACTCTAAGCTGATACTCTAGTGAAGTACTAAGGGAGTCTTGCACTGTCAAAGGTGCTGTCTTTCAGATGAAGCCTTAAACCAAAGTCCCATTTGCCCTCTCAGGGCATGGTAAAAGAACCCATGATATTATTTTGAAAAAGTTTCCCCTGGAGTCCTGGTCAATATTTATCCATAAATCAACGTCACCAAAACAGGTGATCAGGTCAACTTCCTGTGCGCAATTTAGCTGCGGTTGCACATTTCAAAAGTGACTGCACTTCAAAAAGTACTTTATTAACTGTAAAGTGCTTGCTAAATCCTGAGGTTGTGAAAGGCTCTATAAAATGCAAGTCTTTTTTTTGGAGAGTCACTTTTTTCTCAGTCCTGCTCTATTATGTTTTGTGAAATTCAAATTGCCTTTGGTGACTCAGACCCAGGTTTTTGCTGCCGGGTCGGGTGTGCAGAGACAGGAGATTTCCCAGCTCCACCAACCCAACCTTTAAAAATGGCTGTCCAGATGTTGGATTTCCGGTCCGTGGGGGATGGGTGTGGGTGGTGGGAAGGGTGGGTGTGGGTGGTGGCGTGGTGGAGGGTGGGCTGGGGCAGGCAACCTGGGAAGAGCTAGGAAGGCTGACCGGTGCAGATACGGGCATCCCTCTAGCCCCCAACTCCCCCACATAAACCCCATGCCCCATCTATGCCAAGCCATGCCACCTCCTGCCCCCCACCCACCCCCTTATGGCCCATCATGCCCTTCATGCCAAGGTATGTCCCACACCCACCCCATGTACCTTTATAGCCCCTATGCCAACCTATGTATGCTTGGCTGAGAGCCCAGAAATCCATTGCTCTGATGAAACATCCGAGCCTTAGAGAAAATATCACTTGAGTGACAGCTCTAGCTCTCTGCTCTATGCTGTCAATTTCACAATATTTATTTACACAAGGTTAGGAGGTTTCAAGGGTTTGCAGTTTCTGTTATTGGTATTTTTAAGGGTCTGGATGATTAACACGTATATTGACCTGTTGTGAAACGACTTTTTTGTAAACAAAGGGCGGAATTGTCCAGTCCCGTTGGCGGCATTCAACATGGTGGACGTGAGCAGAAAATATGGCGGGAAGGCCAAAAATCATTTCACGCTGACGTGAAACCAGTTTGCGATCGACCGCTCCACCCATCAATGGTGGGCCACGTTTACCGCTGCCACACGTCGGGAACCTAATTTCAATACTTTAGCATCTCAATATAAACCCTGCTCACCAGAATCATCCCCCCACGTCAAATATACTGCCCATGTCAGTTTGACAGAACGGCATGATTCACGACTGCCTTCATAAGGCATCCACCTGGCGAGCTAAACTTCGAGGGGAACTCAGAGGTGAGTGCACACAACCTTGCGCAGTGCTCACGAGCCTCGCCCACAGGACAAGGAAGAGGTGCCACGCATTCGGTGGGGGGGCACAGGCAAGCCGCCTTTTGCCGGCTGGCTTTCAGTGCAGTGCCGGGGCAAGGGCTCTGGTGCGGGTGGGGCCGGGATGGGGACAAGGGAGCACAGTCTATAGGAAGTACACAAGTGTGCCAGGTTGGGGGGGGGGGGGGGGGGGGGGGGAGGCAACCACACATTTAGAAAAATTTGTCTAAAGTGAGCATTCTTTTGTAGCTGAGACCATTCAGCTGCAGCACCATTGACATGCTTGGAGTCGGGCTTCTGAAGCTGTTCCGCCCACTCAAGCAACACAAAAGCATGAATGTGTCACCGATAGCTCCAGAAATTTTAACTCCTCAGGTGCGGACTGCAAATTAATGTGAATTTTCAGGGCCAGCAAAATAAATAATTGGCCGCCTGGGCAAGTTGTAGAATCCCCTTGTGAAAGGTGGCCATGGAGCAGTCACTGGTGGAGGTGCTCACAGCCCCTTGCAATGTCTTTATTAAGGTTTGGACCAGTATCCCTACTGGTTCAAACGAATAGCGCAATCTTGCAGTGCAGGTTAGGAGAACGCCTGTGCCTGAGCTGAAAGCGCAGTATGTAGTCCATTGGCCTAAGCTGCCATCAAGTAAGGCGGAGGTAGGTGGGGTTTCGGACAGCCATGAAGTGCGCCACACACACTCCTGCATGCGTGAAGGGGCCTTCAGACTTAACCAAGAGAGGTTCTTAGTACATCTATGCTAACCCACATGTCTCTCTTTGATCCTGCAGGAGGAGAACATCAGGATCATGGAGCCTGGCGATTTACCTCATGACTTACAGGAAGCAGAGAAGAAGAGGAAAAGTGCAGCAGAGACACCTGGCTCGGCAAAGGGAGGAGCACCTCCCTCAAGATGAAGGGGCAGGAGGGCCTGCTGCACACACAGCTGAAGATCCACAGCGAGCCGTCACTCGTAGGCACTGCGATAGACCCAGGGTCCATAGACAGCACCTGTCATTCCTGCAGATGACTGAGAACCAGTGTCGCCGAAGACTGCACACGCCCAGGAAACCGATCAGTCACATTTGCCACCTGCTGCAGGATTTGGCGCCACAGGGACATGGAGGGCATCCACTGCCAGTGCCATGAAAGTGACCGCGGTGCTCAATTTTTACGCCAGTGGCTCCTTCCAGGCTCCACTGGTGACCTGTGCAGGATCTCGCAAGCCTCCACACACAAGTGTATCCAGGAGGTCATGGACGCCATCTTTGCAAAGGCACAAAACTTTGTGTATTTTGTCCAGGATCAGGAAAGCCAGGAAGCAAGGGTATTGGGATTTGCACAGATCTCTGGTTTTCCTCAAGTGCAGGGTACCATCAACTGCACTCACGTGGTGCTTAGATCTCCATAGCAACAAGCAGTCAACTACATCAACTGCAAGGGCTTCCACTCGCTGAATGTTCAGCTGCTGTGTGACCATCACAAACACATCTTATAGGTCTGTGCACAATTCCCAGGAAGCATCCATGACTCCTACATCCTTAGCAGGTCCCAGATCCCTGACATCTTCCAGGGTCCAGAGAGGCCGCAGGGTTGGCTCCTCGGGGACAAGGGCTACCCACAGAGGATGTGGCTGATGACACCTGTGCAGCAGTCTCAGGCTTCAGCAGAGCGACGGTATAATGAGGCTCATGCCACGACCTGAACCTTGGTGGTGCAAACAATCGGCATCTTGAAAATGAAGTTCCGGTCCCTTTACAGGTCCAGTGGAGCCCTGCAATACAGTCCCAGAGGGTGTCATGCATCATCATAGCTTGCTGCATGCTCCATAACCTGGCGCTGCAACAGGGTGAGGACCCGGCTGAGGAGGAGATGGAAGAGCCGCACGTCTCCTCCGATGCAGTCAAAGGGGCTGACAGTGATGAGGTCCTTGAAGGCGAGGATGCTGGTGATGAGGCCATCACATTGACCAGATGAGGCAGGCAGACTTGGGAAGCCCTCATGGCCGCACGATTAGTGGAGGATGATGACGAGATGCAGTGAGGACAGTCCTGACATCCTTACCTTGCATCTGTGAACATTTGACTCCTGTCTGGCTGATGGCAGCACACATACTCTCAGTGCTCAGGGTCATGTCATGGATACACAGCAGAGACCCTAATAGTCACTCGATCGCAGGAGGATGATGACAACATACAATGAGGACACGCCATAGATCTTCACATAGCCTCTGAGAATGTCTGACTGCTGTCCGGCAGAGGGCAGCTCACTTGCGCTCTGTGATCAGTGTCATATCATGGAGACGCAGCCGTGAAACTTTAAAGGTGCCTGATCCTTTGTCAGCCTTCAGCACCTGACCCCTTCAGGAGCACAGCGTCACCGGTCACAGATGCGGAAGAGATGGGGGGCCAGCCCCACCTCAAAGGTGCTGAGAGTGCACAGAGAGAATGACGGAACTCTGTGATGCCTGCCCACGACAGTTTGGCAGCAATGACAAGCACCATCAAGGTGCAGGCATCACTAATGTGCCCAGTGGGTGTGAAGCTGGACCATCACTTGGTCAGTTGATCAGTTGATCACTTGATCAGCCCTGAAATTTACACACTGCACAGGGAAGAGGCCCTGGACTGACACACCTGCCTTTATCTTGTGCAGAAACCAAGGTTTCACATATGAATGGCATGAACACTGCTCATCATAACAAGGAGCCATAGGCAGGGAGACATTCTTGGGAGTTTATTTACAATAATGAACATTAAGTACAAGTGATTAACACCCATGCACAGGCTGTGGTGTCAGCTGTGGCTCAGTTCATAGTACCCTTGCCTTTGAATCAGAAGGTTGTGGGTTCATGTCCCACTCCCGGAAACCAAGAACTGTGAATGTACTCGAAAGAGTTACATGCGATCTGTTGATAACTCGAAAGAGTTACATCTTCTTAACCTTCCTAACACACGACTCTCATTCAGAGTGAGGACCTTGATGTCCGGCACTCCAGCTCAAGTCTGGGGCCTCTCCTGTTGATTGTGCGCGATCTTGTCCTGCATAAAGACAGATGGAGAGAGTGTGAGCAAGGCACATGCCAGGCCAAATGAGAAGGACCAGGCATGCCAGGAGATGAGGCCAGATGGAGATGTGAGGGGCTGTGTGAGAGAGTGAGTGGTGATATCCCTTGAGCTAGCAGTGAGTGAGATGCCAGTGAATGTGTGATGGGCTTGTGAGTGGGTGAGTTGAGATTGATAAGATGGTTGACTTACCCTGGCGGCACAGATGAGATCATTCATCCATTTTCTGCAATGTATTGGCCGACCTCTTGTGTGCAGGATTGGCACTGACCACCTCCGCCACTGCCTTCCAAGCCAGAGTGTTGAGACTGATGAGCCTCCTGTGGCAGAGCCGGGGTCACTGAATCAGACGGGCTGCACTCTGCTTGGCTTTGAGGGCCATGTCTTCACTGGAGCAGTCGTGGGCTGCAAGCATTGAGAAGTGTGCACACGGTTGCATTATAAATATGGTGCCCAATGTGAGGAAGCAGCTAGATAATGATGTGGCGGGCCAATCGGAGGCCGCCCGGCTGCGATCCGACATGTTTCCCGTGACTGCATAATTTATGAGGTGGGAAGGGGACGATGCGCCTAGAAAACTCGCCATTGCAGCTGGCGAGTAAAACGTTTTTTTTCATGCCCACTACCGCACTTAGTTCAAATCTGGGACCATTCCACCCATTGTGGAAAGTTATGAATGAATGACTTTTTATAAAGCTTTTTTTTTACTCATCCTATTGTCGCTCTAGGGTCAACTGGTTCTATATAGTATATAGTGAGTCAATGGGCATGGAAGTGCCATAGCTTGGCATAGAGGACATGAGGGCCCATGGAGGCTGGGTAGAGGGGCATAGTTTGGCATGGGGGCATAAGGTACACAGGGTGGCATGGATGCGGCATGAGGAGTGTGTAGCGGGTGAGGGGCTTTCAGGGGTGAGGGTTGAAGGACTTTCCTGTTTTATTTTAACTGGGAAAAAGTCCCAGAGCAACGAGACGGATCTTTCAAACAGTCCTGAGCACCTGGCAACCCCTGTGGTTGCCTTTATCCTCTTTCCCAGGTCGGCTAGCCAGCCAAATGGCAATGAAGATCCCAGGTACTTTCTCCAAATGCCGGGGGGTCCGAGACTGGAATTTTCCTGACTTCTGTTATCCGCCTTGGTGATGAAACTCCAGCCCAAAATGTCTATAGCTATATTGAAAACAACACTCTCAGTCGTAAAACCCATTTACTACACATACATTCCTTCAACGAAATAAAGCCTCATCACAACAAACATTTCATTCAATCCCTTATTACAGCAAGCATTGGAGTTCACAGTCCCACGTCAAATGCCTATAAACACATTTAGCTGTCAATCAAACTGTAGAATGGCAGCCACCCGACTGTGATAATGGATGCCTGTGAAATCAGCCATGCAGTAGTAATCCAGTAATGGAAGCCCTCAGGTTTATGCCAACAGAGTGAAATAGCAAGCAATCATTTCTTTTCACACTACAGATTTTTTTTCAAAGATTTAAATGACAGGGCTATTAAATACCTTGGAACTTTTGACAGCACCCTTTGGCAGGTCCATTTGATGGGTTTAACGGCTCCCTTTGACAGGTGCTGCTAACAGTTTTCACAGTTGATTTGTTCCAATGAGCTTGACAGTAATGAGTTTATGCACGGTTTATGTATGTTTATGCCTAATTTTAACACTTGACACCTGACCTACCCCAAAGGGCTCCTTACCTCCCCCAAATGTGTCCCAGGACCAGATCCAAAGGGGTACCTTACCTCTCCAAAGGGGTACCCTGCCTATCTAAATGAATCCACAAGTTCAAACAAGCTCATACCTGGTCTAATCTGCACACGTTGGGTTTCACACTCCTGGCCTTCTAAAATCCCACTTTCAGCAGGGGCAGCTGACGATTTAAATGGCACAGACCCTGTCCCCAATCCCGCCCCCATGATAAAGGCTCTCTGTCGTGACGAAAATCTGGGCCTCAATATTTCATGGCTAATGGGACAGGGAGTGGCTGATTCTTGTTACACCAAAGTAATAAACAATGACTTCTCCAGAATTTAAGAATAATTAAGATGTTAGTCTGACGGCTTTTGAATTTTTCTCACATATGATGCAACTTGCCTTTGCAGCAACATTAATAGGAAAGACAACAAAGTGTTAGCAGAGTGTTGCACCAGAATGTCAGAATAGATTTTGTGCTCAGGTCTCTGGAGTACGACTTGAACCCAGAAACTATCTCAGATATGAGAGCACTGGGGCATGGCTGGCACTTTAATTGCAGTTCTTTAATGAAGCTGAACAAGCGATTGGATGATGTATTCTGTGTTGAGGTGGGTTTTATCAAAGGTTCCGTATTTGGCCTTGGCTGTGGGACAGTAGTCCCATAGGACAGTAGGCCCTTAAATCCTTAGACCAGTAGGACTGTACATAAAACCTCAGCTGCACAATACGAGCCTGAAAGCACTAGGGAGACATGATAACCCAGTTCAGTTCTGCTGCCTCTGTTGTGTTGCAGGCATTCTGCGGCACTGCAGTCTGCTTGACACTGTTCACAGAATTACTGATTGCATCAATAGCACAGCTACATTTTCTTCAGAGCATTGCTGTTTGATTGGGTAAACAAACATCCCCTGCAGCCGGTCATCAGCCAACCAGAATTCAATGTTCAGTGGTTAAAGCGGTTTCAGAATATCTGCCTTGCTGTTGCAATTCTTGCCATGGGTCTTTTTATAGATCTTGCTCTTCAACTGTGTTTTTTTACCACATTTCATTTCCGCCTTGTGAATCTGCAGGATCAGTACAAGATACCTTGTGAGTCGAGTTATTTAGGTCTGTGCTCTTGCATCCAAGCGTCAGTCTGATAGAAACACACACTTCAAGATCTGCACTGCTTGTTAGCACAGGTAAGCAGAGAATACTTTATACCGTCTTTTTAAAATTTTAAATCAATCCACCTGTTCGGGATATTGGAATGTATTAATAGAACCATTCAGTACATATGAAAGGAGAACATTCTGTCATTACACTAATTGTTGACTAGACCACATCTGGAGTACATCGAAATAAAGGGCTCAGAGGAGAGCTCCGAGGATAAGCCATAGTTTAATTACGCAGATAGGCTTAAGGAACGGGGTGTTTTAAACCATTATAGATTTAGAGGGAAGTTGATAGAGATGTAACAAAATGAAAGGGCTGGATTACGTATCCAGTGACAAATTATTTCAACTTAACTGATTGGGGAGAACCAGGGATTATGAGAAGTAGGAATAAACTATTTATTAGGAGATTCTCCTTTTCCCAGAGAATTGTGACCCTCTGGGAAACATTGCCAGCTAGCGTGGTTGGTGCTGACTCTCTGGATGTCTTCAAGAGGGAGCTGGACAGGCTCCCGACCGGGACAGAGATCATACAGAAAAGTGTCTACATTGATAACACTTGGTCCGTGTGACCTCCTGAAGGGGTCAGAAAAGATTTTTCCAATTCTCCCCCCCAACCCCACTCTCCTGCCGTTGACTTTTTTCTTGCTTTTCCCCCGGGAGATTGCAAGGCTGTGGAGTGGGGCAGGTGAGAGTATCTGGTCAATGCTGCAGCAGACGTGAGTGTGGAGCAGGCTTGATGCACCAGATGATCTTTGGCCAATTTTGTATTTCTGTTCTTTATTCTTTCATGGGATGCTGTCACACGAAGGCCAGACCAGGTAAGGACAGCAGATTTCTTTCCCTAAAGGACATTAGTGAACCAGATGGGTTTTTACAGCAATCGATGATAGTTGTCATGATCACCATCACTGAGACTAGCTTTATATTCCAGGATTTTTTTATTTTTATTAATTGAACTTAAATTCCAGCAGTTGCCGGGGCTCTGGATTTCTAGTCCGTGATATAACCAGTACACCACCGTCTCCCGCTAAAATGTGTTCTACATACAGGATGATGCTGGTGCCTCTACCCTATGCGTACGCTAATGTGTACTCAAACTGGACAGAAGTAACTAGTGGTATCCCACAGGCACTCTTCTGGATCATCAACTATTCACAATATTTACTAAGGACTTAGGTAACAAAATAGACAGGCAAGTATCAAAGACTGACAATGACACAAGTATTGTTGGTATACAAAGTAGTGCAGTTGGAAACATAACATTAGAAAGGGACATTGATAAATTAATAACTAACTGGATAAAACTGTGGCAGATGGATTTCAATACAGATAAGTGTGAGGTTATTTTGGACTGAAATAGGATACATCTGAGTTGTATTTTAATTGTGAAAAGTTAGGAACAGTAGAAGTCTATAAAGATTCAAGGATCATGTAAACAGATCAGTTTTGAACTCAAGGACGTGCATATGAAGTAGAGGAAGCTTTTCTACAGCTATAGGAAATCGTGGTTAGGCCGCACCTGGGCTACTGTGTGCAGCTCTGGGCACTGCACCTTATAAAAGATATATTGACCTGGAATATAAAAATGTGATTTGATTGAGGTTTTTATGATTTTGTAAGGAATTTGGGAGGTAGAGAGAAGCTTTTTTCTGCTGGTGGACAAAGGGACATAACCAAGCTATTCAGGAGAGAAGTTAGAAAATTCTTTGCACAAAGGGTGGTAGAAATGTGAAATGTTTTTCTTCAAAAAGCAGTATATGCTTGCTCAATTCATGATTTTAGGTCTGAGATAAAAATTTGCGAGCCAAGGGTATTAAAGGATGTGGAAACAAGGCGTAACTTTTAAGTGAGAACCAACCCTTCGCCAGAATTCTATGCTGGTTGTACGCGTCCAACCCAACAGTGTGTGAAATCGTGCGAAAAGATGTCGGGTGCATGCCCTGACGTCATTGCGCACTCGCACAATATTTTGCTCACCAGGTGCGCGCGGCAGTTGGATGCGCGCCCACCGACAATTAAACGGGTAATTATGTCCATTAAGGAAGCAGTCAAAATTGATTTTATGTGGCCCCGTCCACTTTCACGGTTGGCGAACGGGGCCACAATCGGCCAAGTGGCCTTTACATTTTCACTGAAACCTCGGTCTAGGGCTTGATGAAATGTCTGGGGTGAAATATAATAAAAAAAGATAACTGGGATCCGATATTTTTTGAGTTCGGCTGTCAGCTGCTTGAATGCGCTGAATAGACACAGTTTGGTGCAATCTTTTCTTGTCATTTAAACTGTCCAGGTCTGCAGCTCCCTGAGGCAGCTCCGCAGCAGCTGTCTGCCTTCAGGGAGCTTGCTAGAAGCGCGCACCTGCACTCTCACTTTTGTCGGCGCCCACCCTCTTCTCGCTATTCCCCCCCCGCCCCCTCCACCACCAGCAGCACTAAGGCTTTCTCAGCACGCGTTTCATGCTGGCTGGCCATTAATTGGCCAGCCAGAGTGAAATTGTGTTCAGGTGCCAATCGTGGGCGGACGCGCATTTTGCATCCACTTCCGGGCCCACCTATCGCACGCCCGACAAATGTAAGATTCAGGCCATTATGTTCTGAGTTTTGCAAGCATAGGCTGGTTGAGTACAGTTAGTACTTTGCCTGTGCTGTTTGATACAATCAACCAGTTACTGGGACTTACGACCTCCATACCTGGCATCACACTGGCACTGAAATTCATATAACACATTGTCCGTTTGTGTGATAGGCAGAATGTCTTTTTGGCTTGTCGGCAGCATCTTGTTAGTGGAAAATACCAATTGTGTTGCTCCTGCTTAGCAGCAACATAAAACAGCTAGCTTCACCTTTGGCTCAAATATTTGATTTAGCTTAACCGTCCAGGATAATTTGAGGTAGACTGGGCACTTTTCAGGTCTGAATTTCAGTGCCTGTGCAATGGGCTACATAGGCTATAGGTCCCAACAATTGCAGATCAACTGTTCGTAATAGGCAGAGTACTGACCATACTTGCAAAACTCAGAACACAAGGTCTAATGTTAGATATGATTCCGTGACTGGACAGCACTTGCTAAACAACCGTGAGTGTCCTAAGAATTACACTAACGTCCAATTTAAATCATCAGCCGGGTTCGCAATGTGGCTCACTTCTGTTTGCTAAAAGCTACACAGATTCATGTACAGGGACCTGTCCTCTGCAGGCAAAAAGAACATGTCCAGACAATGCGCCTTTTTTGAATTAAACAAAGGCTTGTGGATCTATAGTTCTGCATTCTTCATGGCAATACCTCGACCAATCAGAGTCAACTTACCAACCAATCAGTACCGTTTTCTCATGCAGTATGAATTGTTCTCCCTTTGAAATTTGGCATTCTTGCGTCTGTCCTGATGAGTGCAAGATGAAAAGCTATGACAGAATTTATTTCAGCAATATATTGTACCTGTTGGGCAGGACCAGTGTCTGTGGGACCTCCATCTCCAACTCTTCTAATTCCCTGCCATTCAGTTCCCTAATAATCACATCTTCCCCTTCTTCAACCTGTGTTTGTCCCCTTCGGTATGACTGTGTTCTGAAATCTAGAAAATCCTCTCACTCCCCTCTGTTTCAAGGTGTCTTGAACTCACACTCCTGTTCAATGACTATGAACTAGGATGACAGAGGCAGAGACAATTCCTGCAGAATGGTGTAATTGTAGTAATATCATTTGACTAGTAATCCAGAAGTAGCTGGTGGAATTTGATTTCAATTAATATATCTGGAATATAAAATTAGTCTCAGTAATGGTGACAATGACAACTATCATTGAATATAGTATAAACCCATCTGGTTCACTAATGCCCTTTCGGGAGGGAAATCTACTATTGTGACCTAGTCTCACCTACATGTGACATTAGACACACAGCAATGTGTTTCATTCTTAACTGCCTGCTGCAATGGCCTAGCAAGCCACTAAATTTAAGGGTAACAAATGCACAATCCATGAAATAATAAAGAAAAAGAAGATGCGGGAATCCAGAACAGTTGTCTCATCCATAAACTTCCACATACTACAGTCCCAAATGTTTCACCTAGCCAAAAGAAGTTAAGAAACAACGATTACTAGTAAAATTGGTACTATGAGAGATTTTGATTTTCAGAGAGCTAAAATCCAAAGACACAGTGAAACAATAGGAATTTGCATTCATAGGGGAATGTGTGTGTGTATGTGATCTGATTGAATTAAAGATAGCTGGTCTGAAGGTTTTGATGTATTAGAAGATAAGCCAGCTTTCAAATGTTAGGTAAGTAGACATAGGTGTAATGGGAACATATGCATTTTTAGATTAACCAGGCTAGATTGATTTCAAAGGAGGGGTGAAATATGTTACCTAGCATGTGAACTTCAGAAACAGTGTGTTTATTTTTCCCAAAGATTACTGGTAAAATTGGTTCTATGAGAGATTTTTATTATCAGACAGGTAAAGTCCAAAGGCATAGTGAAAAATTTGCATTCAAAGAGGAAAATATGTATAAAGGAGAGAGGGTTGCCTGTAAAGGCAAGCCTTCTAAGATCTAACAAGTGTGAAAACCTCCAGTATCTAAGCCTCAAGCTGCTGTCTACAAAGAACTGAGGTTAAGAAAACTCACTTTGAATTGGATTGTTCAGGGTATCATGTTTCTTTGCCTGGGCCTTTTAAAATCTATGTGTCTTAATGTTGTCTTAACAAAAGTGTAACTGGGAGTTAGATTAATTAGGGGATTTAGAAGTTATCATAGTAGTAATTTGTAGATGTATGAATGTATTTAAAATAATTTCTTTTATTAATAAAGGTTTAATTTAGTTTTGTAAGAAACCTTTAAGACTTGGTGGTCTTATTACTAGTGAACTCAAGGCACGCATCTCAAAATTTATTGCAGATTGCAAAACAGCTGTAACAGTTGTTTCAAGTTCCCCTTTGGGATTTGAGCAGCTCAACATTTACCATCAGCTGTAACATTATGATGGAAGCTGTTGGAAAATATCATACTTTTTTGAATTTGGTTTATGTTCTTTCTCTTTGGTCCTTATTAATGTTTTCACCCCCGTTAGTCTGTTTGTCTGTAAACAATATATCTTAAAACTAATGCATGGATCTCATAGAGATTTAGTACGTAGATCCTGGAATATTTTTAAAGGATCCATTGGGTGAATTGACTTTTTTTTTAGAATGTGGTGGGTTGTTTTATCTAGAATGTTGTTGATTGTTTTAGAATGCTGGGGTTTGTCTCAGCGGCTGTGGTAGAATTTGTCGCAGCTGTCAAAATGTAAGCAGAGTTTTCAGAGCAATTTGTTGGATGTTGATTGGCCTGAAGCCTCCTAAGTGAGATGGAAGCTCTTAATAAATAAATTTCTTCTTTCAGCTTTGTAATTACGAAGCTTCAAGCAGGCAGGGAAAAGCCTCATGGAAGATCTGCGTGATTGTAATAATGTTGAGTTAACACAGCGTGGCGGAAGTATACATTCTACAGGGCGCGCTCTTTACTTGTCAATCTGTATTTATTTAGAGATTAGCTTTTAGTCTGTTTAAAGTTGTTTTTGTGTTTTTTACATACTCATTTGTACCAGCACTAAAACACTGAATTTTTTTAAATACTGACTACCTCAAGCTTACACAAGCAAATACAAATAGTGAAGTAACAAAGAAGCACCTCCTTCCCCTTCCACACTGAATTCCCACTCTCATCAAACTCTAAACTTTGCACTCTGGGCGGAATCTTGTTAAAGCCTCAGGAGTTTCGCGTACCAGCTGGAAAGCCAGCGAGAGAGCTGCACTGCCTCTTTTCAGGAAGGTCTGCTGAACCACACGTCAATCGAGCAGTGGTGAGGCCAGTGGTGGGTGTTCCCCTGAGGGCAAAAATCTCACCAATCAGAGGCTGGCAACTCTTGTGCTCAGCAGCGCCACTGGGGATACCATGGCTGCTGCCGGAAGGACAAGCGCTAGAGTCCCAGGACAGGGAGCAACCCTGGGCACAGGTGAGTAAAGGGGGGGATTTTGCATGGGGTGGGGGTCGCAGGGAGAGAGGTGCAGGGGGGTCAGCAGCAAGATCAGGGGGTGGCTTTCAGCAGCACCCCTCCCGCCACTACCAGATGTCCAATCCCTTGTTTGAGGGACACCCCCCCCGCACCCCCCATGCCAGCGCATGGTTTCACCTGTCAGTCACGTCCCATCGTGATAGGCCTGCCAGCAGCTGGGTTAATACTGGCGGCGGCTGGTCATTAATTGGCTGCTTAAGGGCCTGCATTCGCTGTGAGGCAGGAAGGACAACTTTGGGCCTTCCCGCCCAGAACTTAATTCTGGCGGAGGCAGGAAGGCGAAGGTTTTCTGGTACGCCACCATCCCACCTAAGTAAACACTATTCCTGCATCCAAGCTCCCCACCAGCAAGGACACAAGACTCCGATTTCTGTTCACAATCCACTCAGTTGCTGTCTATGATCATGCTCTGTTCTGCAGAATGTATTAAGTCTCACAAATAAGGTGTGTGATCCAGAAGGTCTTGCATGGGTTGATAGATTGGACATCATTAGTGCCACAGAGATGGTGGAATGATTCCAGTTAATGGAATGCATATTTGAAGGATTGAAATTGAAGAGTCTCTTCTAGGAGAGACCATGTCAGGAGAAAAGGAGGTGGTGTAGCTGTCCATATAATCTCCAGTTTTGAGGCACAATAGGCAAGAGGATATGAAAATGGAAAAGGCAGACAGGGAGGCCGGAAATTTTCCAGCCTCTAATGCCAGCAGGATCTTCTGGTCCTGCCGATGTGAAAGGAGATTTCAGTGGCTCGCCGGCCCCATCATGGGAACCCGCCGTGGGAGGACTGGAAAATTCTGGCCAGAATCACTTTGGGTAGAATTAAGAGATGATTAGACAGTAAACTATTATGGGGGGCAGTGAGGATGGGGTGTGGGGTGTTGGTGGTGGGTGGCGGTGTTGCTATAGACCCCCAGGCCAGGGTGTCTAGGACTGTGGGATGAATTTAAAGGACCAATTATAGCATAGCAATTGGAAATTTTACCTTAGCAGAAATTGATTTGGACAACAATATCTCTCCTGGTGAGACATGAGGGATTTATAGAGTTAATGGAATACTGTTTTATGAATCATTTAGAGAATAAACCAACATCTTGAACTTAATTACAAGTGATCACAAACAAATCTCCCAAACAAAGGTGGATGAGGTTTTAAATGTCCTGTTTAAACAGGACTATCAAGAAACTCATAAAGAGCGAATAAGAGGCATTTAAGCCATGAAGGAAAATGGTACAGAGTTAAGACAGATTCAACGCCAAAAGGAATGCCAAGTGTATATAGAAAAGGCATCACATTGGTAAAGAATAAAAATCAAATTGAATATGGCAAGAGAAACGAAGGATACTCATAAAAATAATTCTAACCATATTAAAACAAATAGGAAAATGAAGGATGGAGTGAGGTCCCTGAAAGTGAGATCAGGTGAAGACGGGACAACTCTTGCTATACAATTTGCTAAACTGCTAGATAAGTTTATTCTCCCAATTTTTATCCAGCATGCAACAAGTGTTAGAGGTAAAATCCTGGGGCATCTGGATAGAATTGGCAGCCAATATAGGTTCATGAGGGAAGGTCCTGCCAATTTAACTTGCTGGTTTCCTTTGAGGGCGCAAAAAGAAATTTGATAGGTGAAAAGCAGTAGATTCAATTATATGGAATTACCTAGAATTTGCAGCACAAAATCTGGCCATTCTGGTTGCACCAGTTTTTATGCTCCATACAAGCCTCCTTCGTCTCACCTATCTGCATTATCCTTCTCTAGCCCATTTCAACTATTATTTCCCATGTGACCTGCTTATTCTACCTACCAAAATGCAACACCACACATTCACCTACACTGAAATACATTCGTCAATTACACACCCATTCTGAAAGATGTATTTTGTTGCAGACTTCTTCAGTATTAACTACCCCCCCACCACCTCAACCCCTTCCCAATTTGGCGTTGCACGCTTGGATTTCAGTAAAACCTTTGACACAGTTACTCAGGAAAGGCAGGCACTGAAAATAAAGAGAAAGGGAACTGGTGAAAATATTTTGCAACAGGTATGTAATTGGTTGACTGATAGAACCGAGAGCATAGTGGTACAGTGAGTATCACCATCACCTGTGTCCTGTGCCCTTTGTAAATCCGACTGTTGTTGTCCTGCAGGTTATTTCGCACAGTCGGTTTGAAGGGACTCCAAAGAGATCAGACTCAGCATGGCATCTCATGGTAAAGTGGTTCCAGCCGGTAACATCGCCAACCAGGGCTACTTTACTAAAAATATTCTGGCTGAATTCTTTATTGCATTTCCACTACCCTTTGTGTGAAGAAATACTTCCTGACATCACCAATGAAGGGCACAGCCCTGATTTTAAGGTTATGCTCCCTTGTTCTGGTCTCTCACACCAGGGGAAATAGTTTCTTTCCATCTACCATATCAACTCATTCAGTCATTTTAAAGGCATTGATTAGATCAACCCTTAATCTTCTAAAGTCAGGGGGATATAAGACTAGCCTGTGTAGAGTAAAGGGTTAACATCAGGAGCACATGGTACCAATGTAACTGCTGATGTCACTATGATGCAATGTCACATGATTAAGTAACAGATCTGGTGGAAAGCAGAAGTACAACCTCGTGTGGAGTACTGAGATATATGTAGATCTGTAAATAAACAAGAGTAGTTTTTTACAGTCCATTGTAGCATTCTTACGGTAACAAGCAAACCCTAAAGAAATCCCATCTAGACTTGAAACACAAGACAAAACAGTCTGAGCAACCTGTCCTCATAATACGACCCTTCAGCCCCATTTTCATTCTAGTGAATCTGAGCTGCATTCCTTCCAACAATATATCCTCCCTGAAGTGTGGTGAAGGAGAGCAATGGCGGGTCAGCCCAAGGAGAGAGCGTTAAGACACCTGACACACCAGAAAATGGCTGGGCCTCATTTTCTAAATCTTGTTTTCTGTAAGAGATATGAGAACAGTGAGTGGAGTTTAACTGTCCCAGCCCAGCAGAAACTGGATGATTGGTAATTAAATACAAGCAGATTATTAACCCACTCGCACTCCAAACATTTCTTGTTTTAACTTTGCTGCCTGATGAGATAACAAGAAAATAGACCAAAGCCTCATAAATTTAGCAAATTGGGACCATTACGTCAAGGACCTTGATACAGTTTTACCCAGGGCCTGAGTGTGGAGTCCATGGAGAGCCTTTCCCTTGAAGCAGATAGAAGAGACACTGTCAGGTAAAAAAAAGCTTGAAACTTTCTCTTGGGGGATCCAGGAGGAACAGGATTGTTCCCTGGACTCTGCCGATTTCCCTCCTGGGAGGCCCTCCCGAAAACTCACCAATTACGAGGTTCTTAAGCAAATTGATATAGGGAGTGACAAGGTATTGGAGGAGTTGGCAGGCTTAAAAGTAGACAGATCTCCAGGTCCGGATGATTTGTGTCCCAGACTGCTGAGGGAGGTAAGGGAGAAAATCGCAGGGGCTCTGACCCAAATTTTTAATTCCTCTCTGGCCAACAGGGGGGGTGCCAGAAGACTGGAGAACAGCTAATGTGGTTCCGCTATTTAAGAAGGGTTGTAGAGATAAGCCAGAGAACTACTGGCCAGTGAGTCTCACGTCAGTGGTAGGGAAACTATTGGAGACATTTCTGAAGGAGAGTATCTATCTCTACTTGGAGAGGCAAGGTTTGATCAGGGATAGTCATCATGGCTTTGTCAAAGGGAAGTCATGCCATAACAAATTTGATTGAATTTTTTGAGGAGGTGACCAGGTGTGTAGATTAGGGTAGTGCAATTGATGTAGTTTATATGGATTTCAGCAAAGCCTTTGACATGGTCCCACATGGGAGACTTATAAAGAAGGCAAAGGCACATGGGATACAAGGTAATTTGATAAGGTGGATTCAAAATTGGCTTAGTTGTAGGAGGCAGAGGGTGATGACAGAAGGATGCTTTAGTGACTGGAAGCCAGGGTCCAGTGGCGTACCACAGGGACCTGTGCTCGGTTCCCTATTATTTGTCATTTATATAAATGACATAGATGACTATGTGGGGGGTAGGATTAGTAAGTTTGTGGATGACACAAAGATTGACCGGGTGGTTAACAGTGAGGTTGAGTGTCTTGGGCTACAGGAAGATATAGACGGAATGGTCAAATGGGCAGATAAGTGGCAGATGGAATTTAACCCTGAAAAGTGTGAGGTGATACACTTTGGAAGGAGCAGTTTGACAAGGAAATATTCAATGAATGGCATGACACTAGGAAGTTCTGAGGAACAAAGGGACCTTGGCCTGTGTGTCCATAGATCTCTGAAGGCGGAGGGGCATGTTAGTGGGGTGGTGAAAAAGACATATGGGACACTTGCCTTTATCAATAGATAACAAAAGTAGGGAGGTCATGTTAGAGTTGTATAGAACCTTGGTAAGGCCACAGCTGGGGTACTGTGTGCAGTTCTGGTTGCCACATTACAGGAAGGATGTGATTGCGCTGGAGGGGGTGCAGAGGAGATTCACCAGGATGTTGCCTGGGATGAAACATTTAAGTTATGAAGAGAGGTTGGATAGACTTGGGTTGTTTTCGTTGGAGCAGAGAAGACTGAGGGGCGACTTGATTGAGGTGTACAAGATTATGAGGGGCATGGACAGGGTGGATAGGGAGCAGCTGTTCCCCTTAGTTGAAGGGTCAGTCACAAGGGGCATAAGTTCAAGATGAGGGGCAGGAGGTTTAGGGGGGACGTGAGGAAAAGCTTTTTTACCCAGAGGGTGTTGACGGTCTGGAATGCGCTGCCTGGGAGGGTGGTGGAGGCGGGTTGCCTCACATCCTTTAAAAAGTACCTGGATGAGCACTTGGCACGTCATAACATTCAAGGCTATGGGCCAAGTGCTGGTAAATGGGATTAGGTAGGTAGGTCAGGTGTTTCTCACATGTCGGTGCAGACTCGATGGGCCGAAGGGCTTCTTCTGCACTGTGATTCTGTGACTCTGTGAATTACGTTGAAGCCAACAGGTGGCCATGGGCCATGTGATCCTCATCGCCTGCGAGCAGCCACTCTGCTCCTTCACATCTATTTCAGGTAGGAAATAAACTGATAGCATTTAAAAGGGGCCCAAATGTTAAAATACACAGGGCCTGTATTTTTGCATTTCACACTCCACCCTCTCTGCCCGAATCCTGCTCTGAGTTAAAAATTAAGTGTCACCAATGGTTGCTATGGGACAACAACCCAACCCAACTGATGCAAGTATGGAGTCGGGTCAATGTACCCATTTTTTGTGGAGTGCACAGGCGATTTGTTTAAGCCCCTTTAAATGTTTTTGCACAGCTAAACTCATAACATAAAGGCCCACTCAGATATTGAATACTTCTCTTGTCATCACAGCAGTGGTGAATGATACAGACGCAAAGTTCTTCATAGGAGCCAAAAGCGCTGCATTTTGTCAGTGCTTTCAACTTTCCCCAGTGTGCAATGTAGAAGAAGATGGGCGGGAGGATTTCAGTTCGTTGTCTTCCTTTTCAAGGAGTTGTGATTGTTCGAGTCCTGGAGGATTCTCTCTTGAATCAGTTTTTCCGTGAATGGCCTCCTCAGAGTAAGTGGGCGCCCATTTAAAACAGAGATGAGGAGGAATTTCTTCTCTCAGAGGGTATTCAATCTGTGGAATTCTTTACCGCAGAAGGTAAATTCCTCATAAGAACTCCGGTTTTAATGTAATAGCACTCCAGAACTTCTTCAACCTCAGCTTCAGTGTGAGCTAACTGTGCTAACTTGTTTAACTCTGGATCTGCTTTCTGAGCCTCAATTAACCCCTGTAGAGGCTGGGTCGTTAAGTATATTCAAGGCTGAGATAGACAGATTTTTAACCAGTAAGGGAATCGAGGGTTATGGGGAAAAGGCAGGAAAGTGGAGTTGAGGCTTATCAGCCATGATCTCATTGAATGACGGATCAGACTCGATGGGCCGAATGGCCTACCTCTGCTCCTATGTCTTATGGTAACAAGTCATAAGAAATCTAATCCTCTGTTCCAATCCTTTGGGTATTCATGGAAATAGGTATTAATCATGGTTTTAAGAGTCTGATGGTGTCTCTCTAAAGCTCCCTGTGTCTGTGGCTGATAGGTGGTAGACTTTAGTTGTTTGATACCCAAATTGCTGATTATGTCCTGGAAAGTTTTAGACATGAAGTTAGAACCTTGGTCAGATTGTATTTCAATTGGTAGGCCATAATGAGTGAAAAACTGAGTTAACTTTTCCACTACCACCTGAGTTATAATTGTCCTTAAAGGAATAGCTTCTGGAAAGTGGGTTGCCATATCCATGATTGTAAGGATATACTGATGCCCTGCTTTCATTTTGGGTAACGGTCCTACACAATCTACTAATACCCGACTGAATGGTCCTTCAAAAACTGGTATGGGTATTAAAGGTGCTGGTTTGACTACATGTTGAGGTTTATCTACTACCTGACCTGTATGACACGCTTTACAAAATTGCACTTCGTCATTATGAGGTCTTGGCCAGGTAAAATGCCTGTTTATCGATGCTTGGGTTTTCCATATTCCTACATGTCCTGCCATAGGATTTTTATGTGCTACTCGCAATACCTCCTTATGATATTTGGGCGGTACCACTATCTGATGAACAACCATCCATTCCTCATCTGCAGTTCTGAGGGTGTCTCCACTTCCTCATAAGAACTCCGGTTTTAATGTAATAGCACTCCAGAACTTCTTCAGCCTCAGCTTCAGTGTGAGCTAACTGTGCTAACTTGTTTAACTCTGGATCTGCTTTCTGCGCCTCAATTAATGAAGATATCCCTGTTCAATCCCTAATTGAATTAGGCCTTTGAGTTTCACCTACACCCTCAGTACCTTCCTTTCTGATCTGGTAAGGAGATCTCAAGGTACTCCCAGCTATCCATTCGTTACCCTGGCTACTTGTCTTCCTTTCACTCCCCCGTTTTCTATCCTTTCTATTTTTTCCTTTGGCCAGTTCATCGGTTTAGCTATCTTCTCAAATGAAATAAAGAATGCTTCAACATCCCTTTCCTCAAATTTTGAAAGAGCTTGCACAAATTTAAACATTTCCCCACGGGGTTCTGATCTAGAAATAAGTCCTGCCTCACCTACTAGTGCCTCTTTTTTAACTGTCAGCATTTTAAGCTAGAATTTTCTCTCTTTTTCTCTTTCCTCCTTTTCTAATTCCCTTTTTTGTTTTCTTTCTCTCTCTTGCCTTTCTGCCTGTTCGCTTTGGGATGCCCTTTCTCTTTCTGCTGCCTGTAGTTCTGATTTTTTTATTTGCAACTAAATTTGAGCCCATTCCAATTAACCATCCCTTAGAGAACTCAGTCTCTCGGGTATTCCTTCCAATTTCAAATGCTGTGCCATCTTTTCAATTATTTCTGCCTTCCTAGCTTTGGCAGGCAATCCTACTCTTAATTTACTTGCCTATTCAATTAACCTGGCTTTTGGATCCCTTGTAAAATTGTCAGAGCCATCTCTTCCACTTGCAGGAAAGCTTTAGCAGTTTCCAGTACCATCTTATGTTTGACAGTACAAACCTGGTGTTTCATTTTAGCTTTTATTACTTACTAAACCTACACCCAAATAATCATTGTCTTTTGTTCCAAAAAACGGACCTAAGCCCCCAAACTTTGTTACAAATGACTGGGGATACCGCGCCATAATACCAAGCCCCACTGTTCCCTAAGCCGCAACAAATGTGAAAAATTTGACCAAACCACCAGATTGCCCCAATCCTACCTAACTGTTTAATTTAGGTTAAGAGAACACAAGCACCAGGTTTGTAAACCTAATAAGTAAATAACTGTTTATTGAACAAATTGTTGTTAACCAGTAGCAAAAGAAATATGAACTGCTAATTTCTAACACCATAACTTAAACTCTACCCCCTTCTTAAACCCCTATACACACAGACACACAGGACACATAAGAAACACAAATCATGGATTTTAAGGGTGGGATAAAACAGTTCAATTGCACCAATTCCGGAGTACAGGATTCGATGGGTTGATTTTGATCAGTGTCTTCCAAATTCCTTTCAGTTCTTTGTTGATGACACAAGGTGGTCTTCCAGCACTCTCAGTATTTAGTTCACTGATTGAGCACTTGCCTTTCAATGTCTCTCACGGTGATTTTCCCCTTTTGCCTCTTGACAGGGGTTTTCAGAGAGAGAGCAGGTTATAGAGATATGAGAAGAAAAAGCCATCTAGCTATTATTGTGGAATCACTGGAATCTTCCACACACAGGAGTAAGAGATTTTAGGCCTTGTTCCTTTCAGGCTTGGAGTTATTCAGCTGCACTGCTTCTCACGCAAAACCTGGTCATCTGGGGCAGAATTTTCTGCCTGTCGGGCGGGCGGGCCCGACCCAATCTCCGGCTGGCACAGAGCCGATCGCCACCAGGAAAGCGGGCCGCACCGCCATTTTGCACGGGCGGGCCAATTAAGGCTCGCCCAGCATGATGTCTGCCAGGCAGCACCAAGCACTCCCGGTGCAGGCGATTCCCTGAAATCGAGAGTGCGCTCTTTCGCGCATGCGCATGGAAGAGCGCACATCTCCCTGAGGCTAAGTGCAGCCTCAGGGTGATCGTCTTTTAAAAATATTAAAAATAGAGAAAAAAAAATTCTTTTACATGTCCCCTCATGTGACAATGCCACATGAGTTGGGACATGCTCATAATTTACAGAACAACTTTATTACAATTTTTAAAACCCTACATGAAACCTCATCCCGCTGGTGGATGAGGTTTCATGTTTTTTCTATTTGCCGCCGGGGCTCCTGGCCTGCCTGCCAACCTTAAGCTTGGACAGGCAGGTCCTTTAATTGGTTAATTGATCTTGTCAATGGCCTCAAGTGGCCATTGACAGGTCAGCGGGCCTGCAGCTGATTTTGCTGCGCCCCCGCCTTCCTGAAAATTTAAATGGGGTGGGGTGACGTCGGAGATTCTGCCCGACATCATCCCGCATCATTTTACGCATCGGCGAGCGGCCCCCACCCCCAGGTCGCCAACGGCACAATTCTGCCCCTGGTCAGGAGCCAATTTAAAATGTTGTTGTCAGGCAGCTCCCTTGGTCCAAGACTCCTTTCGGGCACCATCCTGTCTTTCATGGCACACTCTGTTCCAAGACTGCAACATTGTATATACCTCTCATCCTGTTCCAGCGGACATGTCTTTCAACCTGCAACCATTGTAATTTTAATCCCCACACCAACAGAAAATAAAAAGATATGTTCTTACAGCATTTCGAGCGGGGCATTCTTCCTACCTGTGGACCTTCCTCCTGTCACAGTGGGGATATTGGAAAGTGGTGGTTGGTGTCTTTTCAGAGCGTTTCCCTGGTTGCTGCCTTGCTATACTTTCAGTTTTACACAATACAAATTGAATTACTTCATCAGGCTGTTGTTGGGAAATTTCCCTCGCATCTCTGGCAAAGGTTTTGTTCTGCCTCTGCCCTTCAGCCTGTCTGGCCAGTTGTACAGCTTTGCTTAAATTTAAATCTTCCCGAGATTGTAAGAAGTGAGAGAGATTCTCATCTAAAACACCAATGGCTATTCTATCTCTGATCAGGTTGTCGTTTAGTGTTCCATACTCAGATTTTCAGCTAAGCGGTACAATTCATTGATGAATGAATCAATCCCTTCACCCTGTTTTTGACTGCGCTGATTAAATTTCACCCTCTCAATGGCAATATTTTTATGAAGACCGAAGTAATAGTCAAAGGCTCTGATGACATCCTCGTAGGAGGCTCTTCGTTCATTCCCTGTCTGGCCAGTACATCGTCTGCTCTGCTCCCAATAGCATATAACAAAAAGTGCTAACTTGATGTTTGTTCTCTTTACTCGCAAGACCTGATGCATTGTGGTACCGGGTAAAATGTCTTGACCAATTTTGCCATTGATCAGCCTGCATACGTCCCTCAATATTTTGAATGGATTCTGGTAGGGACAAAGTAGTAGTCATTTCTCACCATGATTTAAGGTTGCCTTGCCAGTCGCTGGGCTGCCCTTGTTATTCAGTCGTCTCCCGTGTGGTTGCTGGGTTGGCCGCAAAGTCCTTCATCCACTGAGCTGCACTGTTGCTGGGCTTCACTTGAGGTTTTCCCACCGTTTTCTACTGTTTCTCTGTGGGTGCAGACACTGTTGCCACCATCTATTATCTTGGTTTTATCTTGGGATTCATTAGCTTCTTACTCTGGAAGATACTTGCTGGCGGTAATGGTCTCTTGTTGAAAACACATTTATTTACATACTATTTACAAAGGTTATGTAAGGCCAAGACCGAGCTGGAGCTACTCTCTAAAATGCTGCCCAGTCATCTCCTCTCAGTGAGTGACATCACTGACATAGCTACTTATGCACTTGCTCAGTAGCTATTATTAGAATTCACCCCTTACTCTACAACTACAAGTCATGGGACTAATACATCACATCCTGTCGAGGTGGTAGTTCACAGGACTTGGCAAATGTGATGCAAAGCTGAGAGGAAGTGAGAGGCAACAATAACTTGCATTTATATATCCAACTTTAATGTAGTAAAACATCCCAAGCTACTTTACAGGAGCATTAGCAAACAAAATTTTATGAGTAGCATAGGGAGATATTAGGGCAGGTAACCAAAAGCTTGAACAAAGTGGTGGGTTTTAAGGAGCACCTTAAGGATGGAGAGAGAGTTAAAGAGGCGGAGATGTTTAGGGAGGGAATTTCAGAGCTTAGGTGGCTGAAAGACTGCACTGTACAGATAGATCTCCAGACATGTTCACATTACCCAGAGAGAGAGAGACGTTGTGCTGCTTCAGGCTGAGCTCCCTCACTCTACAGGCTCTGCAGTTCCCAGTCACAGTACATCACTGAGATCTCTTTCTTTCAGGTGAAGGTTCTGGAGGTTTTGCTGCGCAGTTGCTGAAATCTCTGAATGAATATCGGGCAAAGCATGGAGCGGGGCCGTTAACCCTGAACCCGGAAATCAGCAAGAAGGCTGAGAAATGGGCAAAGCACCTGGTAAGCTCCAGAACATTGCAGCACAGCGACACACCGTATGGGGAGAATATCTGGTGTCAGCAAGGCCACAGCAGTCTGCAGGTTACAGGTACGTCACATCACTGCCTGAAACATGCACACCCTGTTTCATGGTTAACGTCAGTGTCAGAGAATATACAATGGGTTTAGAGGGTGACCCCAGTCCGTCGAATTTGTTCCTTCCACAGCCAGTGTGTACTTCGCTCTACTCTGGATTCAACCAACTGAAACTCCTGCTAAAGGATACTGCAAAAATGTTCTCTGCCTGAAAGTAAATCCAGGATATTTACTCAACCTTCCTTTTTCATCCTTGGTTTCTTGCATGACATTATTTTGAGTCATTGGACTTATGAACTATAATAATAAAAACAGAAAATGCTTGCAATACTCAGCAAGTCTGGCAGCATCTGTGGAGAGAGAAACAGAATTAATGTTTCAGGTCAGACCTTGGGCCAGTTCCTAACCACGCATCCAGGGCATACTCATTAAAGGTGTTCGTCAGCAACCCTGAACCTATCCACTTTAATCGTTGCTCTAAGAAGGACATAATAGGCTAATGCAACGCACCAATCCAAATAGGGCAGCGAGCAGGGAGCAATGGGGAGATGATCAGTTAGGAAAGGTGAGACCAGGCCAGTAACTATCATGAGGCTTGAATCAACACTCCTGCTCCTCCTGGTTCCCCAGGAATAAGGCTAGGCCATTCAGCCCTTCAAGCTTGTTCAGCCATTCAATTAGATCCTGGCAAGTCTGTAGCCTTTGCCTGAAAAAAACTATCAATTGCAGATTAGAGATTTTCAATTGACCTCCAGCCCAACTTTTTGTGGGAGAGTTCCAGATTTTCACTACTCTTTGTGTGAAGAAGTGCTTCCTGACATCACCCTGAACAGCTTAACTCTTTATGTGTCCTTGTTCTGGACTCCACTCTAAGGTAAGTAAATATAATCACACATCTTTTCTCAGTGGCCTCAGTCGACCCAGAAAAACTGAGCAGAACATGGGGAGCAGAGACTTCTGCCGCTTCATCACATTTGGTCGGTAAATTGATATCAGATCTCTAATTAGTGATATTTAAAGGGTCTAATACCTGTTTCAGACAGATGGCCTGGAGACTTGGAGATTGCCAAAGGTCTCCCCAAAATCCATCCTCCTCCCACTCCCCAACAGAAACAGGCCATTCAGCCCAACAAGTTAATGGCAGTATTAATGCGCCATGCAAGTCTCTTTCCATTTTACTTCATCTAGCCCTATCAGCATATCCTTCTATCCCTTCCACATTCTCACCACATTCCACATTGTAATATGCCCCAGTTACAGAACAGGTTTGACTTCAGTTTGCAGCCGTTGTTTCCAGATGATTTTTCAGTACAGCCCACACCCTGCAACCTCTTCCTTTGCCTGAGGCCACTTCTCCCCCTTCCCTAAGCAAGCCCTAGCGCTGCAACTGTTGAAAAGCCACGCCCACTTTACGGCTGTTCTAGTGGGTGAAGACCTGCCGTGAGCCCCCCTAAAAGTGATGTGGCGTTGCCTGCGAATCCTGGCATTGATGACTACGAATGCTGCCCGAAGCAAGGTGGGCAAACAAACCTCGAAGTCCTGAGTGAAGCGCACCTCACTTTTTTATTTTATTCATTTACGCGATGTGGACATTGCTTTCGCGGCCAACATTAATTGTTCATCCCTAGTTGCCCTTGAGAAGGTGGTGGTGAGCTGCCTGCTTGAACCGCTGCAGTCCGTGTACATTGTGTGCCCAAATGACCCAGCATGGAGAGATGATTCCAGCAAGCAGGGCTTATAATTAGATGCAAATGTATTAAAATAACGTCCCCAATGTTGGACAGTGGGAAGGGTGGCCCGTCATTGATGGGTGGAGCGGACGATCATGAACTAGTTTCACAACTGCATAAAAACAATTTTTGGCCTTCTCGCCATATTGTCTACTCACGCCCGCCATGACGTCCGATGCCAGTGGGGACGGAGAATTACAGCCCAAGATGTTGACATTTTTCCTTAAATGCGATGCCCAGAAATGTACAGGCCCTCCAAGTGAGCTGAATCAATAGTTTATAAAGGTTTAGCATAACTCCTTACTTTTGTGTTCTATTCTTGTATTAACAAAATTAAGGATCCCATACCCTATAACAGCGTTCTCAACTAATTTTACCACCTTAAAGATTTAACTTAAAGACGAAGGACACCATCTTCACGGAGGCACACAACTTTGTGCGTTTCACCGAGGACCAAGAAAACCAGGATGCTAGAGCGCTGGGATTTGCCCAGATCTCTGGTTTCCCACAGGTGCAGGATGCCATTGACTGCACTCATGTGGTACTCAGATCTCCGTGGCAACAAGCAATTAACTATGCCAACTGCAAGGGCTTCCACTTGCTGAATGTGCAGCTGGTGTGCGACCACCACAAATGCATCCTGCAGGTCTGCGCATGGTTTCCATGGAGTGTCCATGACTCCTATATTCTCAGTAGGTCTCAGGTCCCTGATGTCTTCCAGGGGCTACAGAGGCTTCAGGGTTGGCTCCTCAGGGACAACGGCTAGTCGCAGAGGACATGGCTGATGACACCTGTGCGGTGGCCTCAGACTGCAGCAGAGAGAAGGTATAACGAGGCTCGTGCTGTAACTCCCACTTTGGTGGAGCAGACCATCGGGATGCTGAAAATGAGGTTCCGGTGCCTGGACCGATCTGGTGAAGCCCTGCAAAATAGTCCACAGAGGGTGTTACGCATCATTGTTGCCTGCTGCGCCCTTTATAACCTGGCGCTGCAACGGGGAGAGGAGCTGGCTGAGGAGGAGATGGATGAGCTGCACTTTCTCCTCCAATGAGGAGGACATGAACTGGGATGAGGTTGAGGAGGTCCTTGAAAGCGAGGATGACGGCGATGAGGCCCTTGCACCGGCCAATTGAGGCAAGCACGCCCGGGAGGCCCACATAGCTGCTAGGTTCATAGAGGATGATGGTGACAAGTGAGGAAATACTATACATGCTCACATCGCATCTGGGAACGTTTGACTACCGTGTGGCTGATGGCAGCGCACATACCCTCTGTGATAAGGCTCCTGTCACGGAGACACAGCGGAGGCCCTAATAGTCACTTGATTGCAGGAGGATGACGATGACATGCAGAGAGGACATTCCATAGATCTTCAAATAGCCTCTGTGAATGTCTGATTCCTGTCTGACTGAGGGCAGCTCGCTTGCACTCTGTGATCAGGGTCATATCATGGAGACGCAGCCATGAAACTTTAAAAGCACTTTGTCAGCCTTCAGTACCTGACCCCTTCAGAAGCACAGTGTCTCTGGACACAAATGCTGAAGAGATGGGAGCCAGCCCCACCTTAAAGGTGCTGAGAGCAACATTCTGGCAGCAATGACAAGCACTGTCAAGGTGCAAGAATCAGTAATGTGTCCAGTGAATGTGAAGCGGACCATCGCTTTGCTCTGAAGGTTACACACAGCACAGGGAAGAGACCCTGGACTGAGACACCTGCCTTTACCTTGTGCAGGAACCAAGGCTTCACATCTGAATGATGCAAGCACTGCTAATCATAACAAGGAACCATAGGCGAGGAGACATTCTTGGGAGTTTATTTACAATAGTGAACATTATGTACAAGTGATTAACACCTGTGCCCAGGCTGCACAAGTACATTTCTTAACCTTCATAACCCTGCTTCTACGTCTTGGCGCTCCCCGGCCATCCACAGCAGAGGTGGAGGCAGCCTGCTGACCGCTAAGCCCTGTCTGTGACGACCTTGGCGGGCTCCTCTGGAGGGCCCCGGCCTGCTTTCGGGGTCCTGCTGTGTGGCAGTGGCACCCTCCTCGGCCTGTGGAGCTGGAGATGCTGGGGTCGCAGGAAGAGGGAATTCGGACGGGCTGGACACTCCCAAAGTCACCTGGATGGATGGCCCCCAGGGGTGTGCACCTACTGATCCTCCTCCCTATGGGTGCTCAAGTGCCCCTTGGCTGACTCCTTGAGAAGAAGGGGAAGCTGGAGTGAGATCGAGCTGCCCTGCACCCCTCTCGTGTTGGCTCTGTTGGAGGCCAACTATGGCATCAGCAATGAAGTTCAGTCTATGCAGCAGTGCAGGATCAATGTCCTGGACCAAGGCCTCCATGACGGCTGCCATCCTACCAGTATTGACCTCGGTGTATTCGCATGCTGGCGCTTTCACC
Source organism: Cetorhinus maximus (assembly GCF_964194155.1). Taxonomy (NCBI): domain Eukaryota; kingdom Metazoa; phylum Chordata; class Chondrichthyes; order Lamniformes; family Cetorhinidae; genus Cetorhinus; species Cetorhinus maximus. Next base: position 46,078,465 of record NC_135888.1, on the reverse strand, counting down.
TCAGACTAAAGGCGGACGGACTCCTCCATCATGCCTTGGAATCTGAGGAGTGCAGCGGACATCCCTTCCTGATGTTCCCGAGCTTGCCTTTGCAGCTCCAGCAACTGAGGTATGACCGAGTGCAGAGGCTTGTCATCTGACTTGGACTCAGCAGATTTCTGGCCTCCAGCAATCCTCTGCGTGCCAGAACCCTGCTGCCGCCTGCTGTGGATTAGAAAGTGTGATTGGCTCACTACATTGTGATCCCGAGGCTACTCTAGAACTAGGCTACACTGAGGTGTGTGTCTCTGCGCTGGTGAAGGGTGTGAGTGAGCACTGTGACGGGTCTTCAATTGGGGTTTCAGCAAATTCCTCTTCTGAGGTGTTTTTGGGGCTTGAGTCAAGGACCTGGATCATGGACTCCCTCAGCTGTTTCCCAGATGTGCCTGCGAAAGCAATGGGAGATAATTAGTGCATGGCAGTGACCTGTGAAACAGGACACATCACTCACAGCATGGTTGTCTAATGGATGTTGCACTGCTGGACCCTTACTTGATAGAGCACCGCCGACCTCACCGTCAGCACAGGAACTATCCAGATCTTCACCGGCCAGCTGTACAACTCTATTTTCAAACTCCGTGAGGACCTTGATTTCAGGCATTCAGTCAACCATACTTACTCACTTACCTTTCGTACTCCACCATTATGCAACCCTTCCCTTTTGATGTGTGCCAAGTTGTCCTGCATGAAGACAGATAGAGAGAGTGTAAGCAGAGTACCTGCCGGCCAGATGATAAGTAGGACTGGCATGTGCCAAGAGTGGTCTCACAGATGGAATGAGGACAATGAAGGTGTGTGTGTGAGAGAGTGAATGGTGATGTCCCTTGAACTGGCAGTGAGTGAGGGCTCTGTGGGTGTGTGATGGGTTTGTGAGTGTGTGAGTTGAGAGTGATGAGAAGAGTGACTTACCCTGGCGGAACGGAGGAGATCATTCACCCTCTTTCGGCACTGAGTGGCTGTCCTCTTTTGCAGGGTATTGCTAGCACCTCACAGGCCAGATTGGTGATGTTGCTGCCCCTCCTGTGGCCAGAGCAGGGGGGTAGAGGACATCATGGCGGGCCCCCACGGTGTCCAAAAGACTTTTCAGGAACGTGTCATTGAATCGGGGGCTGCTGCAGTCTTGTTGCCTTTCAGGGCCATGTCTTCTGTGCAGCCGTCCTGGGCTGGAAGCACCGAGGGGTGTGCATGCGGCTGCTGTTTAAATATGGCGCCTGGTGTGAGGAACCGGCGAAGTGATGGCATGGAGGGTGAATGAGAGCTCGCCTGCCAACAAAACAGCACCTTCCCAAGAACGTATGATTAATGAGGCGGGTTTGGGATGAAAAAGCTGCCATTGCGGCCGGCAGGTAAAATGTTTATTTGCCCGCCTGCCACTGCACTTAGTGCAAATCTTGGATGATTCCACCCAAAGGGAAATGGACCAGAGTACCAAACCATCTCACCATCATTTGAATGCCCATGTGCAGGGGAAAGGGCAAGTGATGAATCCCTTGGGCTTTAAGGATAGTTGGCATTGGTTGACATGGCAGAAATCTTTGGCAAAAGACAGGAAACGGAGTTATAGCCACAAAGGAGAGGGAAGGAATTTCACCAGAGATCAGTGGAGATACTGAGGCCAAGAATACATAGGTTTTCATAAAGAGGGAGTAACTGAAGGCCTGTGAAAACAGAAGCAGAAGTAGGCCATTCAACCCTTCGAGCCTGCTCCGCCAATCAATATGATCATCTTCCCTAACCAATGGTTCGGCATTTACCTTCACCTATTGCTTTCCAGTGCTCAGTCTCTGTTTAATTCCCATTAACTACAGCACGATAGAATGTTGTTATACCTGGGGGAACTCCTCAGAATCCAGATCCTGCTCTCTAATGGCTTTCCCTTAAATTAAATTTTGTGTAAGCTAATTGCCTTTCTGTGACTGTCAGTATTTTAATGTTCACAGGGCAGGAAGTTGCTGATTCTTGGTACAATGAAATTAAACATTATGATTTCTCCTCTCCTGGATTTCAGAAGAATTGCGGTAACTATCTTTTTATGAACCCAATTTATAATCAGTTCCAGGACTAATGAGGAGAGAAACAACAGCAAGTCTGAAAGGACAATTCTAGTCCAATTATTGCAACCATGGACTGATCCTCATTAAAAGAGAAAGCAGAGAAATCCTAGAACTATGAGCACAGTGAAATGGGCGTAGGGTTGGGAATGGGGGTAGGGAGGCTATGGGGATGGGGGTGTGGAAACGGGTTTGGGAGTAGATAGTGCGGGAGTGGGGAAGGGAGGGGGTGGGGATAGAAATGGGGAAGGTGGTTGGGAGGGGTGTGTGGGGAGGGGAGGGAGTGGGGTTGGGGTGAGGATGGGGGTAGGGATAGGAAGGGGGTTGGGGTAGGGGTGGGCCTGGGATGGGGTGGGGATGGGAAGATGGGGTAAGGGTGGGAAGGGAATAGATGTGGAGAGGGGATGGGGTGGGGCTGGGGAGGGGATGGGGTGAGGGTACGGAGTGAATGGGGTCGGGAAGGGATGGGGTGAGGATAGGGGTGAGGAGGGACTGGGGTGAGTGTGAGGAGGGGGTGGGGTGGGAAGGGGATGAGGTGAGGATGGGGGTGGGGAGTGGATGGGGGGTGTGGAGGGGATGGGGTGGGGATGGAGGGGAAGTGGAAGGGACAGGGTGGGGATGGGGGTTAAGATGGAAGAGGGGATGGGGTGGGGAGAGTATGGGAGGGGAGGGGGTGAGGATGGGGATGAGGTACAAGTGGGCATGAGGAGAAGGGTCTGCCTTTTTAAGTTTAATTACCTAACAGTGACTTAGTTGATTTCCTCACTTTGTTTTGACTGATGATGCGTTCTGTTAATTTCAGTGATAAAACATCGAGCTCTTCATGTACAGTACAAGAACATTCTAATAGCGCTGTGTTTGAGTGATGTTTCTGACTGGTCGTTTGGACAGAGATGAGAACTAACCAGCATCATGGGGGAGGGGGTTGGCAGGGTGCGGGGGGGAGTTTTCCCAGCCTGGTGGAGGCTAGTTTCAAGGCAGGGGCCAGGAAAATTACAAAAAATGTGATTTGGCCAGTATCCAGCTGCATTCCTGCCCCCTTCCGTCTTTGTCCAGGAAGGGTTGCAAATGAAGGTAGGAACCTCCAGGGCTGCAATGGGAAGACAATTAAAACCATGAGGTAGCCAATTATGAGAGATTTTGCACAACAGGGAGCAGTTCCATATTGTATCTCCAACCCAGCAGATAAGAGAAGGTGGAGAAAGTACAGAGACTTCTTCAGTGTTACTGACAAGGTGGGTTTGATCAGTCACACTAAGGAACTGCAGACATGGCCAGGTTAGAAGTTGCTGTGTAAAACTATCAATGCATGACAGGTGATTGCCACCTGCTTGGAAGTCACTTCACATGTCTAGCACTTCACCTGCCTTCAGCTGTACTTCCCTGTTGCCAGCCTTCACCTCGGCTCCACTGTTCATCTCCGCTGAGGGCCCAGGCAACACCAGCAGCAGCACCAATTGCCTTCCCCTCAGCCACATGCCCCTGCACAGGGCAAAGGGGGTGGCCATTGAGACACAGCTGGAAGGAGGTTAGACCCCAGCATCTACAAGCAGAGGACCAGCTATGCCAACATGTGCAAGCACCAGTGCCTCCATAGGCTCAGGCTCTTGTGCTAGGTCAGAGATTACATCTGCATCCTCATGGTGCTAGACCGCCTTCCCAATGGACCTGACGGACATGCATTGCCAGTGGCCGACAAGAAGCCTGTCACTGAAGGCCCACCCCCCTCACCCACTCCAACACATTTCATCTCCTGCAAGGAGAGAAAGCAGAGAAACTGTGTCAAATCAGTGGGAGGCGTTCAAAGGCGAGATTCTACAGGCACAGTGCAAACATGTCCCCACAAAGAAAAAGGGTGGCACTGCCAAATCTAGAGCCCCCTGGCTATCCAGAAGCATACAGGCAAAGATAAAGCAGAAAAAGAAAGCTTATGACAGTCACAAAAGACTGTAGAAAGCCTAGAGGAGTACAGAAAGTACAGAGGTGAAGTAAAAATGGAAATTAGGAAAGCAAAGAGGGATACAAAAAAATATTGGCAAGTAAATTTAAAACAATCCTAAGATGTTTTACCAGTACATTAAGAGCAAGAGAATAACTAAAGAGAAAGAAGGGCCTATCAAAGATGTACGTGGTGACACTAAGGAGAGGGATGATGCAGACATTCTAGTTAAGAGGAGGAGTGTGAAATATCAGATACAATAGCATAGTGAGAGAGGAAATACTGGAGGGACTGGCATCCTCGAAGGTGGATAAATCACCAGGACCAGATGGATTGTATCCCAGGCTGGTAAAGGAAGCCAGCGAGGAAATAGCGGATGCTCTGAGGATCACTTTCCAATCCTCACTAGATACAGGCGAGGTCCCAGAGGATTGGAAGTCTGTGAATGTTGCACCATTATTTAAAAAGGGTGCGAGGGATAGGCCAGAAAATTATAGGCCGGTCAGTCTGATTTCTGGTGGGCAAATTATTGGAAACAATTCTGAGAGACAGGATCAACTGTCATTTAGAAAGGCACAGATTGATCAGGGATACTCAGCGTGGTTTTGTTAGGGGAAGATCGTGTCTTACTAATTAACAAGGAGGATTGATGAGGGTAGTGTAGTGGATGTTGTCTACATGGATTTCAGTAAGGCATTTGACAAGGTCCCACATGGCAGACTAGCCAGGAAAGTGAGATCTCATGGGATACAGGGAACGTGGCAAGTTGGACCCAAAATTGGCTCAGTGACAGGAAGCAAAGGATAATGGTCGATGGATGTTTTTGCAAATGGAAACCAGTTTCCAGTGGTGTTCCACAGGGATCAGTGTTGGGGCCCTTGCTGTTTGTTGTATATATTAATGATTTGGACTTAAATGTGGGAGGCATGATTGGGAAATTTGCAGATGACACAAAAATTGACCATGTAGTTGATAGTGAAAAGGATAGCTTTCGACTCCAGAATGATATCAATGGTTTGGTTGAGTGGACAAAGAGGTGGCAAATGGAATTCAATCCGGAAAAGTGTGAGGTAATGCATTTGGGGGGCAAACAAAGCAAGGGAATACTCAATAAATAGGAAGTCATTGAGAGGGTTTGAGGAAGTGAAAGACCTTGAAGTACATGTCCACAGATCCTTGAAGGTGGCAGGACTAGTGGACAAGGTGGTCAAGGAAGTATATGGAATGTTTTCCTGTATTGGACAAGGTATTGAATACATAAGCAGGGATGTAATGATGGAACTGTATAAAACACTGGTTAGGCCACAGCTGGAATTTTGCGTACAGTTCTGGTCATCACATTACAGGAAGGACATAGTTGCTCTGGGGAGAGTGCAGAGGAGATTTACAAGAATGTTGCCAGGACTTGAAAATTGCAGCTATGAGGAGAGATTGGATCAGCTGGGGTTGTTTTCCTTAGAACAGAGGAGGCTAAGGGGTGACCTAATTCAAATGCACAAAATTATGAGGGGCCAAGATAGGGTATACAAGAAAGATTCGTTTCTCCTAGCTGAGGGGTCAATTACCAGGGGGTATAGATTTAAGGTGATTGGTAGAAGGATTAGAGGGGATATGAGGAAAAACCTTTTCACCCAGAGGGTGGCGGGCATCTGGAATTCACTGCCTAAGTTGGTGGTTGAGGCTGAAATGCTCAACTCAGTTAAAAGATACCTGGATCTGCATCTGAAGTGCTGTAACCTGTAAGGCAATGGAGCAGGTGCTGGAAAGTGGGATTAAAATGAGAGGCTAGTTTCCTTTTTCTCTTTCTGACTGGTGCAGACATGATGGGCTGAATGGCCGCTTTCTGCACCGTAGCTTTTCTATGGTTCTATGGAGTTTTCATAATGGCTTGTGTGGTGTGCAGAGGAGTGATGGCGACAGTTTGTGGAAGGTGACTGAGGCATGGGTGCGAGATGGCTATAAGCTGAGAGTCGGTGTTAGTGTTGGCTCTTCAGATGGTGACGTAAGGTGCCTTCAGGAAGAGGAATGAGTGCGGCTGCAAGATGTGTTGCTCTGAGGAGTGCCTTGCAGAAGAATGCAGAAGAAGTCAGTGAGTGCGATTTGACGCCTGAAAATGTTATGCCGCTCAACTGTCATGCACTCCTGAAGTCCAAGATGCCCATTGTGCACTGTCTCCAGGTTGGAGGGAACCCAGTGCTGCAGTTCACTTTTTTGGCCCTTCCATCCATTCCTGGAGAGCTTTTCCTCTTCTACCTGTCCTTGGGAGAGCTCACTTCATGCAGCCCCTCACCTTCCCAGCTGGAGCTCCAGGTAAGAGCAAGAGACTGGGGCTGGGGATTGCAGCCTTCCCAGGCCTTCTCACTATTCCTGTGTGTGCTGCAGCCTAAAAATCCAAGTGCTGGTGAGCTTCTCTGCATCATGCTGTGGTCCTTTTAAACGGAAATCCTTCCTCTGACAAACTGGCCGTGTCATCCCGCCAGCTCTCCTCAATTGGTCGATAAGCCTGGAGGTAGACTCTTAATCAGTCACGTTCCAGAAAGAGCAGTGGAAAGGTTCACTATTATTACATTCAGGTTTCCAATTCCAATCCTGATACTCCACCAAAATCAAGGTGATAAGATTCTGCCCAAAAGGTTAGGAGATGCCATAGGCCCTGAACTCTATGGAAGATACAACTCATGAACATTACTGGATGGCAGAAGCTGTGGATCATACATGTTGACTGCACTGTCCTGTACTCTTTGTAAATCACCTAATTGTTGTTGCCCTGCAGGTCATTTCACACAGTTGGTTTGGAGAGAGACCAAGGAGATCGGGGTTGGCCTGGCATCTAATGGCAAAGGTCTCACCATTGTGGTGGCTCAGTTCAACCCAGTTGGTAACATCACCAACCCGGGCTACTTTGCTAAAAATGTCTTGCCCATTGGCAGCAAGGTGAAGGAGGACAAAGGTGCATCAGCACAAGGAGAGCGCGGCAAGGCACCTGGAACAAGCAGGGTGGCATCATTGCCAGGTATGGGTTTTGTTCTCTGAGAAACACACACACTTCTTAAATAATCTTTAAGGGAAATCGACTGAATGGAACCATCCCCTTGGAGAAGAAAGGTTGCCCTGAGCATTTCTCTACAAATATGGCCAGCAAATCACCACATCCACAAATGCTTATATGTAGATAAATATTTATATGTAGGATGGTGCCAGTAGATTCACTAGGACTGGAGATCCTACACAGGGAATCCCATTCAACACTTCCTCTGTTAACACTGCTGAAGTTTGTGGGGTTTAGTTGGGGAGCAGGGGTTTGCCTCAAATTGCATCCCACTGGCAGGTGGTCACATGACAAATAGGGTTGCCAACCCTCCAGGATTGCCCTGGAGACTCTAGGCATTAAGGATCCATCTTTCAGACGCTGCTGTGAAAACTCACAGCAGCACTAAAAATAATTGTATGTTTTACATTAAGGCTCTTTGAGAGATTGTCAGAATTCATCCAATCAGCTAAAGGAGAGTCTGTTTGCTCTCTAATTGGTGTAGGATAGCGTTGTTCCACAAGGATTGACATGTCGGGCAACCAATCGCAGAAGCAGTGGGGTTGGGCGGTTGGACATAATGAGATGAAACCTCCCCCCCGGCCCTGGAAATAAGTACCACTGGAGCTGACAACTCTAACACAAGGGATGCATCCAGAGTGAGTGTCTTGCTCCAAAGCCCACAGACCGTGTCACAAATTGCCAGTTCAAGGTAAAGGGCTCCTTAAGTTACACAACCCCTCCCTCTACCCAGCCAGGAAGAACAGCTATATTTGGGAAGAGTCCAGGGCACAATTCCAGCCAGGATCATCAGGGTGGGGCCCAAACATACTGCCTGGCAGGTTAGTATCAGTGATCATTCCACTATCCAGGGTTCCTTTGGGGCCAGAGACATGTGAGCTCCTGACATTGGGAGACCCCTTCCTATACCCATGACCTTCCACGGGATGGGCAGAAACTCTAGCATGATAAAGCTCCACAGAATTCCTGATGTATGGCCAGAAGCTGGCATCCCCAGGTCCTAGTCTGAATTCTGGCCCTTTATGCAGGCTTCAGATGGAGAAATGGCTGGACAGCAGCAGATGAGAAATAAAATGTCAAGCCCAAATGCACCACCATACAGTCATATAGCCCCGAAGGGTGTGGTCACATGGCCATGGGTCACCATATCTTCTGTGGCCACATGGTTATGCAGGGCGTGATCACATGGGGCTGTGATCACATATTGTCTTGCAGGATGCAATCACATGGCTGTGCAGCGTGAGGTTACATGGCTGTGAAAGGACAGCCAATGGCCCCTCAAGATGTGATCACCTGGCCATGCAGGGTGGAGTCACATGGCCATATAGCGACGATCACATTGATCTACAGGGTACAGTCACATGGTCATAGAGGATGCATTCATGGATAACTGTACAGGTGCAGTCATACTGCTGTTTATTGTGGTATAATGCTGGCCTTCCTCTTTGTATGGGCCCTACAAACACTATGGTAAATAATAACCCTCACAACGTGTGCGAATGGATCGGTGGAGGGGTTTCAAAATTTTTAAATCAGCGAACATGACCCCAAACCGGCCATCACCAGTTTTAGGCCTATGGGTAAGTGCCATGCAAGAACCCCACCTTGGAGAAGCAGGACACTTTGTTAGAATATTTAAATCAGGCCCCTTCACTATAATTAATCAGATTGGGTTTCCCAGGACTCAGGAAACCCAGAAGTGAGTTGGAGTTGGCAGCTACCGGCTACAGAAGCTCAGTAACTTGTTACAGAACTCCTTGTGGGCCTGGAGGAGAAAGAGAGCTCCCTCCAACCCACCTTCCCCCACCCCCCCACCCCACAACCCCACCAAGCAAACAATCTTCCAATTCCCCTGGCAATTGTGGTCTGCCTTTTTGCCTTGATGAGTGACCACTCCGCCCCCTGCCCCCTCTAAACTCTGATCTTTCCCTCATTCCTGATTGCTGGACTCTGTCTCATTTCCCCACCCCTTCACACTAAACAAGCCCTGATCTTTCCATTTTGACAGAGACCATCTCCACCCTGTCAGTCGTGCCAGCTGTCAGGCAGGTAACAGAACAAAATATGATAATCAGGCCCTGTCATTAAGTTGGGCAACATTCTTGCATCACCAGGATTTCCAGTGTTCCCCTCTGCAACAATTCTCCATTGCTCCAACACCATCCTGCTGTGCAACACACAGGCACAAGCAAATAACAATGTGCATTTATATCATGTTTTTAATGTAGAAAAGCATCTCGCAGTGTTACCTAACAAAATTTGACACTGAGCCACATAGGCAATGTTAGGACAGGTGACCAAAATCATAGGTAGGTTGAAAGGAGCATCTTAAAGGAGGAGGAAGAGATAAAGAGGCAGAGAAGTTACTAGAGGGAGATTCCAGAGTTTAGGATCTAGACAACTGAAGGCACAACTGCCAATGTTGGAGTGATTAAAATCAGGGACGTATAAGAGATTAGAATTGGAGGAGCGCAGAGATCTCAGAAAGTTGTAATGTAGCATAATGAATATGTTACTGGACGAGTAATCCAGAAGCCTAAATTAATAATCCGATGGATGTGAGTTTGTTATGGCTCACTGGGGATAGTGCGCTGTAATATCAAGCCCCACTGTTCCCTGAGCTGCGACAAATGTGAAAACTTTGACCAAACCACCAGATTGTCCCAATTCTACCTAACCGTTTAATTTAGGTTAACAGAATACGAGCACCAGGTTTGTCAACTTAATAAGTAAATAACTGGTTATTGAACAAACTATCATTAACCAGTGGCAAAAGAAAGAAATATGAACTGCTAATTTCTAACTCTATAACCTAAACTCTGCCCCTTCTTAAATCCCTATACACACACATACAAGACACACAAAAACATAGATTTTAAGGGTGGGATAAAACAGTTTAATAGTACAAATTCTGGAGTACAGCAGTCGATGGGTTGATTTTGATCAATGTCTTCCAAATTCCTTTCAGTTCTTGATGACACAAGGTGATCTTCCAGAACTTTCAGTATTTAGTTCACTAGTTGAGCACTTGTTTTTCAATGTCTCTTAACAGTGATTTTCCCCTTTGCCTCTTGACAGGGATTGTCAGAGAGAGAGCAGGTTATAGAGATATGAGGAGAAAAAGCCAGCCAGCTATTATTGTGGAATTCTTGGAATCTTCCACACACAGGAGAAAGAGGCTTTAGGTCTTTTTCCCTTCAGGCTAGGAGCTATTCTGCTGCTGCACTGCTCGCACACAAAACCTGGTCACCTTGTCAGGAGCCAATTAAAACTTTATTGCCAGGCAGCTCCCTTGGCCCAGGACTCCTTTCCGGCACCATCCTGTCTTTCATGGCATACTCTGTTCCAGGACTGTAACATTGTATATATCGCTCATTCTATTCCAGTGGATATGTCTTTCAAACTGCAGCTAATGTAATTTTAATCCCCAGTCCAACAGAAAATAAAAAGATATGTTCTTTACACCAGTCCAACAGAAATAAAAAGATATGTTCCTTACAGTTTCAAATCCCACCACAGCAACTGTAGATTTCACTTTCAGTTAATTAAGTTAGTATCAGTAATGGTGTCAATGAAACTACTGGATTGCTGCTAAAATCTATTCAGTTCACTAATGTTCTATGTGGAAGGAAACCTGCTGTCCTACTGGGTCTACCCTACATGAGACTGCAGGCCCACAATAATGTGGTTGACTCTTAACTGCCCTCTGAATTGGCCTAGTAAGTCACTCAGTTGTATCAAAACTGCTACAAAAAATACTCATCACACAGACTGTAGTGGTTCCAGAAGGTGGCTCACCACTATTTTCTCAAGGGTAATTAGGGATGGGCAATAAATGTTGGCCTTGCCAGTGACACCTATATGCCCTGAAGGCAGAAATAGAGAATAGGGGGTGAAACCATGGAGGGATTTGAAAACAAGGATGAGAATTTTTGTGCCAAATGAGATGGCTAGACCTGCTGAGTTTTTCCAGCATTTTCTGTTTCTGTATGAGAATTTTAAAATTGACTGTTTACCAGACCGGGAGCCAATGTAGCTCAGTGAGCACAGAGGTGAATGGGACTTGGTATGAGTTAGAATATAGGTAGCACAGTTTTGGATAAGCTGGAGTTTACTAAGATGGAACATGGAAGGCCGACAAAAACACATCAAATAGATTGATACTTCAGGCACTACCACACGGTGGTGCCACATTCCCGGGGGAGAGGGAGAGAGAGAGATGTTGGGCTCCACATTCCCTGGAGAGAGAAAGCAACGTTGTGCTCCACATTTCCTGGAGGGGGAGAGAGAGAGAGACATTGTGCTGCTTCAGGCTGAGCTCCCTCACTCTACAGGCTCTGCAGTTCCCAGTCACAGTACATCACTGAGATCTCTTTCTTTCAGGTGAAGATTCTGGAGGTTTTGCTGCGCAGTTGCTGAAATCTCTGAATGAATATCGGGCGAAGCATGGAGCGGGGCCGTTAACCCTGAACCCGGAGATCAGCAAGAAGGCTGAGAAATGGGCAAAGCACCTGGTAAGCTCCAGAACATTGCAGCACAGCGACACACCGTATGGGGAGAATATCTGGTGTCAGCAAGGCCACAGCAGTCTGCAGGTTACAGGTACGTCACATCACTGCCTGAAATACGCACACCCTGTTTCATGGTTAACATCAGTGTCATGAAAATGTAATAATTTTCATGATATTATTGTGATTTATTGTAAAGCTAGGTTAATAATGGCGTTTGGATTGGTTTTTGTGTGAGATTGTGGGGGGGTTTTAGTTGAATTACAGACAGCTGGTCTGGGTGCTTTGATGTATCAAAGGAAAAGCTAGGTTTGAAATGCTAAATACATAAACATGGCTGAAGTTTTAGAATGTGAGGTGTGAGGAACATTTGTATTTTTAGATAAACCAGAGTCGTGAATTTCAAAGAGATGGTAAGGTGTTACACCTAGCCAACAGAGGCTAAGCCAAACCGTGTATTTATTTTTCCCAAAGATTTCTGATAATATGAGTGCTATATTATGGAAAAAGTAAAGTTACAAAGACCCATTGGAACAATGGGATTTACATTAAAAAGGGAGAAACATGTATAAAGAAGATGAGGTTATGTATAAGAAGAAGGCGTTCTAAAATCTAACAAGTGTGAAAAGCCTCCTGTCTCTATGTACCAAGCTGCTGTCTCCTAAGAGAATTCACTTTGAATATCACTGTCCAGGGTATTGTGTGCATTGCCTGGGTCTGCTGAAATCATTGTTGTTTTACTGTTGCCTTAACGGAGGTGTAACTGAGAGCTAGATTAACTAGGAGATTTAGGAGCTATTACAGTAGTAATTTGTAGACCCATGTACATGCATGAACTCTTTTCTTCTATTAACGAATGTTTATTTTAGTTTTGTCAAAAACCTTCAAGTCGTGGTAGACTTATTACTACTGAATTCAAGGCACGCATCTCGAAATAAAATTACAATTTGAAAAACAGTTATGGCAGCTGTTTCAAGTTTCCCTCCGGGATTTAAGCAGCTCAGCATTTACCATCCGCTGTGCCATAACAATCAGTCAGAGAATATACACTGAGTTTAGATGTCAGAGGGTGACCCCAGTCCAACAAGCTTGTTTCTTCCACAGCCAGTGTGAATTTTGCTTTACCTTGGACTCTAAACAACTCACTTATTTTACAAAGTCTCACCCTCCCCAAAGTAAATCCAGTGAAATTCCAGAATATGTTCCTAGCCTTGTTGAAGACAAGGATGAAGATGTCAGCCTTGGTTCAGTTGGTAGGATTCTCACCTCTGAGTCAGAAACACTACTTGAAAGACTTGAAAATACGGCTACCAATTTGTGCACAGCAAGATCCCACAAATAGCAATAGGATAACAGCCAGATAATCTGTCTTAGTAATGTTGATTAAGGGATAAATATTGGTCACGATGCCAGGGAGAACTCGCCAGCTCTTTGTCAAATTAGTGCCTTGGGATCTTTTACTTCCAGTTGATGGGGCAGGCAGGGCCTTAGTTCAACCTCTCATCTGAAAGGTGGCAGCCCTGACAGTGCAGCACTCCCTCAGTACTAAACAGGAGTGTCAGCCTAGATTATGTGCTCAAAGCTCTGTTTTCTAGAATGTTTTTTTTTCTAAGCATCTTATACAATTTTTACTCATGTCTGAGGCCAAATAGGGTGGCAGTGGGTGAGAATGGAAAGCTGGCCAACAGGCACTGGATCTTTCATTCTTCTTTTCCTTTGCTATCCTCTTCCCTTCAGATACACAGCATCAGTCTGGGTCACTCTCTTGGATAGAGACTATTTTCATTTCTACATGACGAGTAACCCACAATATGCTACGTTCTTAAACTCAGCAAGTGTATATCTTTTCAAAAAAATAAAATCTAAATTGCACCTCTGGTCAAATCCACATCTCACCCCAACAAGCACTAAACCTTACATTGAATTACAAAGTATGTATACCACGGAAACACGCCAATCGACATAGCTGGTCTATGCCAGTGTTTATGATCCACATGAGTATCCTCCCACTAATATCATTTGCCCTATCAGCATATCCTTCTAGTCCTTTCTCCTCATGTGCTTACCTGTCATCCTCTTAAATGCATTTATGATAATTGCCTCAGTCACTCCATGTAGTAGCTAGTTCCACACTCTAACCACTCTGCCAAAGGAGTTTTCCTGAATTCCTCATTGGATTTATTGATAAATTTCTTATGTTTATGACCCTCTGTTTTGGATTGGCCATGTGTGAAAACATCTGTGTCCATTTTATCAGACCCTCCCATAATTAGAAGGATATCTGTTATGTCACATTGCGGACTTCTCTTTTCAGAGAATGTTGTTCCATATGTGACTGAAAAGTATGAATCCAAAGACTGTGAGCAAAGACTGTTTATACTGCAGCCTCAGATTATATCAATGGAAGTGTTCTCTCATAAACCTAATTATATCAGTGTCAAATACAGCTGCAGTTTAGTAATGGTATAATGTAGTATCTAGTGTAGCAGGAGCTCATTGCAACAGGAGTTGATTGTAATAGAGCTATATCATAACACAGCTTTGCTTTAATGAGTTAAATTATAACAAGATTTTATTATTTTAGTAATTTATTATAGAAGGATTTTAGAATACAAATTTATCAAGCAAGTTTTTGCCATAAGTTTATTGGAATGGGTTTTGCTGAAGGAACAGACTGGCAAAACTTGTCATCTTGCGCTCATCAGACACTTCACAAGAATACCAACACAAGGGAAAAACAACAATTTATACTGTATGTGCTGATTGGTTGAGTCATCATGCAAGCTTGATGCTGAAATAGGGTACATCAAAGACACCCTGCGGGATTAAAGCTACCCTGATAAGATTATTTCGCGTTGTATATCATGCAAATTTATGAACAGGCCTAAGGCTGTCACTTTCGGCCCTGAAAAGTGCCTCAGATTACCCTGGAAGGGCAAGGTATCTAAAAAATTTGAGCAACAGGTGAAGCTAGCTGTTTCACACTTTTTAAAAAATCATTCAGGGGATGAAGCCTGGATATTGTCCAGGTCTTGCTGCATTTGGATATGGACTGCTTCGCTGGCTGGGCCAGCATTTATTGCCCATCCCTAGTTGTCCTTGAGAAGGTGGTGGTGAGCTGCCTTCCTGAACCACTGCAGTCTATGTGGTGTAGGTACACCCACAGTGCTGTTAGGAAGAGAGTTCCAGGATTTTGACCAAGCGACAGTGAAGGAACGGTGATATATTTCCAAGTCAGGATGGAGAGACTTGGAGGGGAACTTCCAGGTGGTGGTGTTCCCATCTATCTGCTACCCTTGCCCTTGTCCTTCGAGATGGTAGTGCTCGTGGGTTTGGAAGGTGCTGTCTAAGGAGCCTTGGTGAATTCCTGCAGTGCATCTTGTAGGCGGTACACACTGCTGCTACTGTGCGTCAGTGGTGGAGGGAGTGAATGTTTGTGGATGTGGTGCCAATCAAGCGGGCTGCTTTGTCCTGGAGGGTGTCAAGCTTCTTAAGTGTTGTGGGAGCTGCACTCATCTAAGCAAGTGCCTTGTTGATGGTGGACAGGCATTGGGAGTCAGGAAGTGAGTTACTCATTGTAGGATTCCTAGCCTCTGACTTGCTCTTGTAGCCACAGTAGTTATGTGGCTAGTCCAGTGCAGTTTCTGGTCCATGGTAACCCCCGGGATGTTGATAGTGGGGGATTCAGTGATGGTAATGCCATTAAATGTCAAGGGGTGATGGTTAGATTCTCTCTTGTTAGAAATGGCCATTGCCTGGCACTTGTGTAGTGCAAATGTTAGTTGCCACTTGTCAGCCCAAGCCTGGATATTGTCCAGGTCTTGCTGCTTTTGTTCATGGACTGCTTCAGTATCTGAGGAGTCACGAATGGTGCTGGACATTGTGCAATCATCAGCGAACATCCCCACTTCTGACCTTATGATGGAAGGAAGGTCATTGATGAAGCAGCTGAAGATGATTGGGCCGAGGACACTACCCTGAGGAATTCCTGCAGTGATGTCCTGTAGCTGAGACGACTGTCCTCCAACAACCACAACCATCTTCCTTTGTGCTAGGTATGACTCCAACCACTGGAGAGTTTTTGCCCTGATTCCCATTGACTCCAGTTTTGCTAGGGCTCCTTGATGCCACACTCGGTCAAATGCTGCCTTGACGTCAAGGGCAGTCACTCTCACCTCACCTCTGGAGTTCAGCTCTTTTGTCCATGTTTGAACCAAGGCTGTAATGAAGTCAGGAGCTGAGTGGCCCTGGCAGAACCCAAACTGGGCCTCGGTGAGCAAGTTATTGATAAGCAAGTGCCGCTTGAAAGCACTGTTGATTACCCCTTCCATCACTTTACTGATGATCGAGAGTAGACTGATGGGGCGGTAATTGGACAGGTTGGATTTGTCCTGCTTTTTGTGTAAAGGACAAACCTGGGCAACTTTGCACCTAGCCGGGTAGATGCCAGTGTTGTACCTGTACTTGAGCAGCTTGTCTAGGGACGTGGCAAGTTCTGGAGCACAGGTTTTCAGTACTATTGCCGGAATATTGTCAGGGCCCCAAGCTTTTGCAGTATCCAGTGCCTTCAGCCATTTCTTGTTATCACGTGGAGTGAATCGAATTGGCTGAAGACTGGCATCTGTGATGCTGGGGTCCTCCGGAGGAGGTCGAGATGCACAATCCACTCAGCACTTCTGGCTGAAGATTGTAGCAAATGCTTCAGCCTTATCTTTTGCACTGATGTGCTGGGCTCCCCCATCATTGAGGATGGGATTATTTGTGGAGCCTCCTCCTCCTCCAGTGAGTTGTTTAATTGTCCACCACCATTCACGACTGGATGTGGCAGGACTGCAGAGCTCAGACCTGATCCGTTGGCTGTGGGATCGCTTAGCTCTGTCTATCATTTCAACACAAGTGTTGGACCTGGAAAAATTTCTCAATTTTTCTTCCAGTTTCCACCCCTCAATCTCCTTCACATGGTCCATCTCTGACACTTCCCTTCCCTTCCCTGACCTCTCTGTCTCAATTTCTGTTGATAGACTGTCCACCAGTATTCATTGCAAGCCCACCGACTACCACAGCTACCTCCACTGCAGCTCCTCACACCCGGCTTCCTGTAAGGACTCCATCCCATTTTCTCAGTTCCTTCGCCTCCGTCACATCTGTTCCAATGATGCCACTTTCCAAAACGGCGCTTCTGACATGTCTTCCTTCTTCCTTAACCGAGGTGAGGTGTGGTTGACAGGGCCCTCAACCATGTCCATCCCATCTCCTGCCCCTCTGCCCTCACACTCCTTCCTCTCCCTCCCAGAACCAGTCCTCCTTGTCCTCACTTTTCACCCCACCAGCCTCTGCATTCAAAGGATCATCCTCCGCCATTTCTGCCAACTCCAGCATGTGCCACCACCAAACACATCTTCCCCTCACCACCCCCCCATCAGCATTCCGTAGGGCCTTTCCCTCCAGACACCCTGGTCCACTCCTCCATCCCCCAAATATCTCATCCCCTTCCTACGGCACTTTCCCATGCAATCGCAGAAGGTGCAACACCTTTACCTCCTCCCTTCCAACCGTCCAAGGGCCCAAACACTTATTTCAGATGAAAGCAGCACTTCACTTGCACCTCCTTCAATTTGGTCTACTACATTCGCTATTCCTAATGCGGTCTCCTCTACACTGAGGAGACCAAACGCAGACTGGGTGACCACTTTGTGGAACACCTTCAGTCTGTCCACAAACATGACCCAGACCTTCCTGTTGTTTTCCATTTCAACACCAGCCTGCTCTCATGCCCATATGTTCATCCTTGGCCTGCTGCAATGTTCCAGTGAAGCCCAACGCAAACAGGAGGAACAGCACCTCATCTTCCAACTCGGCACTTTATAGCCTTCCAGATTTAACATCGAGTTCAACAACTTCAGAACATGAACTCTCCCCTCTATCTTCACCCCTTTTTTAATCCTTTTTTTCAAGATTTATTGTTATTTTATATCTACTTATTTTTTATTCATTGTTGTATCCCCTTTTTTATCTGCCCTTCTTTATCCCACTTTCTATCCTTTTCCCCCCCTCCCGCCCCACACCCAAAAGGGCCATCTGTTACTTGTTCCATGTTGTTCTTTCACACAATGCTTACCTTGCTCTGCTATTATCACATTCTGCTTTCTTACCTTTATGTCACTAACAGCACCTTTTTGAGGCCCTTACCACTACCATTAACACTCCCTTTGTCCTTTTGTTCATGCCTTCTTTGTCAATCTCTCCTTTGCCCCCATCCAGCTTCACCTTCTCCACCCCCTTTAAGCAGTATAAATTCCATCACATTTCTATTTCTCTTTAGCTCTGACGAGGGGTCATACGGACTCGAAACGTTAACTCTGTTTCTCTCTCCACAGATGCTGTCAAACCTGCTGAGTTTTTCTGGCATTTTCTGTTTTTGTTTTGATTTCCAGCATCTGCAGTATTTTGTTTTTATCTGTCTACCACTTGCTGTTTATGCTGTTTGGCACGCAGGTAGTTCTGTGTTATAGCTTCACCAGGTTGACGCCTCATTTTTAGGTATGCCTGGTGCTGCTCCTGGCATGCCCTCCTGCATTCTTCATTAAACCAGGGTTGATCCCCTGGCTTGATGGTAATGGTAGAGTGGGGGATATGCCAGGCCATGAGATTACAGATTATGTTTGAGTATAATTCTGCTGCTGTTGATGCCCACAGTGCCTCATGGATGCCCATCTTGAGTTGCTAGATCTGTTAGAAATCTATCCCATTTAGCACGGTGGTAGTGCCACACAACATGATGAAGGATATCCTCAATGTGAAGGCAGGACCTCGTCTCCACAATGACTGTGCGGTGGTCACTCCTATCGATACTGTCATGGACAGATGCATCTGCGGCAAACAGGTTGCTGAGGATGAGGTCAAGTATGTTTTTCCCTCTTGTTGGTTCCCTCACCACCTGCCACAGACCCAGTCTAGCAACTATGTCCTTTAGGACTCGGCCAGCTCGGTCAGCAGTGGTGCTACCGAGCCACTCTTGGTGATAGATATTGAAGTCTCCCACATAGAGTACATTCAGTGCTCTTGCCACCCTCAGTGCTTCCTCCAAGTGGTGTTCAACATGGAGGAGCACTGATTCATCAGCTGAGGGAGGGTGGTATGTGGTAATCAGCAGGAGGTTTCCTTGCCCATGTTTGACCTGATTCCATGAGACTTCATGGGGTCCGGAGTCAATTTTGAGGATTCCCAGGGCAACTCCCTCCAAACTGTATACCACTGTACCGGCACCTCTGCTGGGTCTGTCCTGCCGGTGGGACAGGACATGACTAGGGATGGTGATGGTAGTGTCTGGGACATTATCTGTAAGATATGATTCCATGAGGTTGACTATGTCAGGCTGTTGCTTGACTGACTAGTCTGTGAGATAGCTCTCTCAATTTTGGCACGAGCCCCCAGATGTTAATAAGGAGGAGTTTGCAGGGTCGACAGGGCTGAGTTTGCCACTGTTGTTTCCAGTGCCTAGGTCGATGCCAGGTAGTCCATCCGGTTTCATTCCTTTTTTGAGACTTTGTAGCGGTTTGATGCAACTAAGTAGCTTGCGAGGCCATTTCAGAGGGCATTTAAGAGTCAACCACATTGCTACTATGTAGTAGCAACATGAGTGGTATTCACCACTAACAGGTTGCTGCCATCAAGAAACCTTTCTGCCTATTGCACAAATGAATAATGTAGTATATGAATTTCAGTGCCAGTGTAATGTTAGGTATGTAGGTCCCAAAGACTGGCAATCATATCAAACAGCATGTCCCAGCCACTGTTCACAACGGGCAAGGTACAGACCATACCCAACCAGCCCGTGCTTACAAAACTCAAAACACAGTGTCCAACATTAGATGTGATTCCACGATTGGACAAGATTTGCTAAATAATCCTCAGTGTGTTAAGAATTACGCTGACAACCAATTTAAGATTGTCAGTCGGGCTCACAGTGTGGTGCATTTGCATGTACTGGAAGCTACACATATTAATACACAGGGCCCTGTTCTTTGCAGACAGAAAGAACATGTACAAATTTGTGCCTATTTCAGCTAAACAAAATAAGTGACAGCCATTCGCAGACTTGTTCCTCAGGGCAATGCCTTGACCAATCAGTGTCAAGCTGCCTGGTTTAAATTTCAAACAATGCTTGGCAGTTAACTGTCAGTCACCATCACTGGTGCATTCTCCATGGCAATGCCTCTATCAATCAGAGTCCACTTGCCAACCAATCAGCGCTCTCTTCACATACAGTATAAATTGTTGTTTTCCCCTTATCTTGGTATTCTTGCAAAGTGTCCTGATGAGTGTAAGACGAAAAGCTTTGACATGTCTCTTTTTTCAGTAATACTCAAGTTCTGGACGACCAAACGATTATTTGGAACGGGTTTGTCAAAGTTGTGTTTATTATAATAGAAGCTTATTATAACAGGGGTTAATTAAAATGAATCTATACCAGGAGTGTGTTACAACAGCAATTTTTCATAACATGGTTTATTACAATGGATTTAGCATAATAGTGTATTGTTATATGGGGGTTTATGGTTATTGGAGTTTAATTATGATGTTTCTAAAACAAGGTTACTTGCAATGATATATCAGTCAAACTCTATTTACATGGCAATGGATTTAATTCAATTACTAAATTATTCTCTCTTGTTTACAGGAAAGGAAGTCGTTGATTCTTGGTACAATGAAATTGAAAATTATGATTTCTCCTCTCCCGAATTTCAGAAGAATTGTGGTAAGCTTCTGATTGGCCCAGTGGTATGCGATGATCGGTCAGTCACTCTGGGACCATGAATAAAACACATTGCATAAGGATTTAAAAGATCGACTATGTCATCGTATTTGCCACACTTCAAGGGGATGGTGTAATGTTGGTGCTGTCTTTTGGATAAGACATTAAACTGAGTGCCAGCTGCCTCTCCCAATGGCTCAATCCAGTTACGTATATGATTTCATCAGTGTGGGAAGCGATTGCAAGCTTGGAAAGATAGTCTGAGTGAGGGCTCCAACAATTGAAATAATGGAACTTATCTCAATGAGGAAGATAGAAATTGTACAGCAATCTGAGGAATCCCAATGTTGTGGAGATTTGGAGAGTCACTTTAGTAAACCCAGCACTCCACTTGCATTGGTCCATCAGGTTCGTTGGATGGAAATGAGATAGAACTGGGATGGGATTGGTTGGAGAATTTCTTATTTTCTGTTAGTGGGTTATTTGGTTTTTTGACTGTTTTTAGCTGATGATTCCCTCTATTGATCTCATTGATGAAACATCATACTCTGGGCTATCCATTTATTGATATTATACAAGAATGTCCTTTGTTTTGACAAGCGTTTAAATGTTTCTGAGTGGTGACTGTGATGGATTACCTCTGTTTGTCCTTCTTGGCCTCTCTCCAGCCTTTGACTCAATCAACCACACCTGCCTCCCACACCTCTCCCCTGCTGTCCAGCTCAATGAGACTGCCCTCACTCGGCTCAAGTCTCACTTCTTCAGTCATAGCCAGAGCAATTCCAAAATTAGCTTCAATTTCTGTCCCCACAACATTAGCCACAGATTTCCCCAGGGGTTAATCCTTGGCCTGCCCTCCCTTTCCACATTTCCATTACCCCTTGGGGACACTAACCACACATGGAGTCAATTTCCACATGTATACTGAAAATATCTAGATCTACTTCTCCTCTGTCTCTGTGATTGTCTGATATCCAGCCCTGGATATGCTGCAATTTCCTGCAACTAAATTCCTCTAGCAAATCTATCACTATTGGCCCTCTTGCCAATCCTCCTGGCCACCTGCTGAGACCGAACCAGACCAATTGCAACCTCGCCATCCTATTTGACCCTAAGCTGAGCTTCCTATTCAATAATCTCTCCATCACAAAGCTTACCTAAGTATGACGCTATCAGGTGACTTTCATATCATGCCTCAGCCCATCAACTAATGAAACTCTTATCCATGTTTTTGTCATCTCCACACTTGACTACTCCAATGTCTACATGACCAGCCTCTCACCTTTCATTCTTTGTAAAATTCTGATCATCCAAAACTCTGATATCTATATCCTGCCCTTCACCAAACTCTATTCACCCATCACTCATGACCCCACTGATCTGCAATGATCCCCAGTGCTGGTGATCTTCTGGACAAGTGCTTAACCAAGCCAGCATGTTACCATGGTAACAGATCACTCACACACAAGTAATGTTTCATTTTCTTGACCATGGCTACATTTTATTATAAAAAAGAAAGTGAGGCCAAAGGAAAGATTGAGAGGTGCAACAAGGTGGAGCGAAGAGGGAACCAATAATCACTTTGTGAAGCTAACTTCTTTATTTCAACTTGTTCTTCCTAACATGCACATTGTAAAGCACCCTCTAACTCAACCCTCCCTCTAATCACACCCAGGGGTTGAGCTGCTGCCAACAGCAAAGCCCAGGCACAATTTTGGATGAGGCAGTGGGTGGAAATGGCGTCGAGCGTGTTTGTCGGTGTGAGCAGACAATATGGCGAGAAGGCCAAAAATCAGTTTCACAACATCGTAAAACCAGTTTGCAATCATCCACTCAGCCAGTCGATGGCGGGCCATGTTTCCCGCCTCAGACATCAGGAACTTCATTGTAATACATCTGCATATCATGATAAGGCCAACCCACCGGAATCATCCCTGCCAGCTGGATCATCCGCCCACGTCAGTGGGAAAACACGCCGGTGCAGAACACGTCTTGACAAGTGTGACGTGCAGAAGTCGGGACTTACCGCCGGGGCCTTGCTCACATCGCGGACATCTGAGGACCAGAAGATGCTGGAGTCTGTCCATGGCATTCTGGGTGGATTCTCATGGATATGGCTCTGCTGCGAAGCAGCTCACAAAAGGTGAAAAGTCACCGTTGAGGGTCTGCTCACAACGGATGAGGGACGAAGGGGTGGAGAGGAAGGTCCAGCTGTGTTTGAGAGAGGAAGATATACCAGGGGGTGGAAGAGGAAGGTCTAGGATCAACTAAGAGAGGAAGCGGTTTCGGGAGGGGTGAGGTAGGGGTGGGGGAAAATGAAGGTGTCAGGGGAGATGAGGTAGGGAGGGGGGAACGAAGATGTCGACAGGGTGAGGTTGAGAGGGGGGGAACAAAGGTGTCAGAGGGGAGGGACTACGGGGGCGGGGGGAGGAGAGAGTAACAGGTGAAAAGACAGCAACTGGGGAGGTAGGTGTAAGGGAAGGAGTTCGAAGGGGGGGCAAGAGTCCAGGGGAAGGAAGGAGTCCGGTGGGGAGGGAGTGCGGAGAGGGAAAGAAGTAAGGGTGGAGGAAGGAGGCCGGAGAGGGGAAAGAGTAAGGGCAGCGGAAGAAGTAAGGGTGTCTGAAGGAGTCAGGAAGGGGAAGGACTAAGGGAAGATGGGGGAGTCCAGCGGGGGGAGGGGTTTTGGGGGAGAGTCTGGGGGGGCAGGGAGGACTAAGGCATAGAGTTCTGGTGGAGGGGAAAGAGTTCCAAGGGGGGATGGAGTTCCAAGGGGAGGAATGTCCAGGTGAACGTGCAAGGGAGGGCACTGATGAGTCCATGACTGCCTCCTGGGGAGCAAACTGAGGATGGGCGTGGTACGAGGGAAAGATAAGAATGGCCGAGGGTGAGAGCTTGACGGAATCGATAGAAGGGATGGTGAGGGTGGTTGGTGGGGACTCAGAGGCAGACACAGACCCTGGGGGTGGGAAAGAGGGTGTTGGGGAGGTGAATGTGGATGCGGGTGGAACTTTTGGGAAGGAAGGGAACGTGCACATTCACCTGGACATCCCCGAAAGAAAACTGTTAAGGCTGGTAGGTCATGGAGGGGAGATGGAAGGTGATGCCAGGGGGGCAGACTGTGATGGGGGAAAGGAAATGGATGAATGGGGGAGGGGAAAGGACGGGGGAGCGAAAGAAAAACTGTAGCACTATCATGCAGACTAAATCGAAAGTGAAATGAGAGTTATGGTGGGCGAGATCAGGTTCTGCATGGGAGTATGATCAGTGGGTGGGCGAGATGCAGCTCAGCTCAGATAGACAACAGAAGGCGAACCTTAGCAGGCAGCATTCAAAATGCTCAGGACATTGAGATGAGTGTGATGGAGGAAGGATTCAGATATGTCGGAGAGTGTTTGCACGAGGCTCCGAAAGACCCTGCCCCACACACACTTCTCCCTCCAGAATCACTCATGGGCCGGCTGTGCGCAGCTGAACTGCTGGTAGAGGCGGGGAGATGCGGTGGGAGGACTCGCGAAGCCTGTCAATGAAGCTGAAAGACACCATTACACATTATTCAGCAAAAGTGAAAATATTTCCAGATTATAATGTGACACAATGTGTTCAACCAACTGTGATCAGAATTTCTTAACTTTTGAATGCCTTAGACTTGTAGGTGCTGCCCTCACATCTGCAGCAGGGGTGGAGACAGCCTGTGCAATGGTTGACCCTGTTGCCTCTTATGCCTTCGGCATGTGTCCTCTGATGAGCTGAGGCCTTGGGGGCCCTGGCTTGCTTTGGCTGTCCTCCTGTGGGCCAGCTGCTCCCTCTGCGGTGACAGAGGATGAGGTTGAGTGGGATCACAGGCAAAGGGGACTCAGAGGGAGAGGACAGCCTCAGATCCTGAGTGGATGACCCAGGGGTGTCCAGCTGCCGCTCCTCCTCTCTTTGGGTGTCCGAGGGCCCTGACCTGACTCCTTAAGAGAAAGAAGCACCTAGGGGGACGTCGAAGTGCCCGTTTCCCTCTCATGTCACCACTGCAGGAACTCACCCATGGCTACCGCGATGGAGTGCAGGTGTGCACACACCTCCACATTCTGCTGGATGAGGGTCTTGATGGCGCCCACCATCCTCCATACGCACACATGTGGCCACCACTTCATCAGAGACCGGGCAGACGCACTCCTCCGACTCTCATGCCTCTCTGTTCAAGGCTTCCAACAGCTCCGCCTTCTGCTGGCACTCAACAATGAGTTGGAAAGTCGAATCCAGAGGCTCGGCATCTGACTCAGACCTCACAGATGCCTCTTGCCCAGCAGTCCTCCATGTGCCAGGGAGCTCGGCTGATCCTGCCTCCTCCTGCTGTGAACACGTGTCCGTGTGGTGACCACCAGACTGTGAACCCGAGCCTGCTCTAGATCTAAGGCCCACCAAGGTGTGTGTCCCTGCGCTGGTGGAGGGTGTGCGTAAGCACAGTGACAGATCTTCCAGGCTGCTTATTTCCAGCTCTTCAATGGAGAAGGTGTCCTCTTGGCTGGAGGTGAGGATGTGGATGGAGCTGAGGGACTGGCTGGCTGAGGGTCTCAGTCGCTTGGCAGAGCTCCCTGTGAACCAAAGTAGAGATAATTAGTACATGGCAGCAGAGTCAAAAGCAGGAGAGAGGGATGATGTGGTGCAGGATCTTTACAAGGGTGTTCGCCACCAACCTCACTGTCACCGCAGGCACGGTCCACATCCTCACCAGTCAGTGCGATGGCATGCTCCTCAAAGTGAGTGAGGGGCCTAACATGGGCCACTCCATGCCTGGTCTGGGATCTCTCCCTGCTGCTTTGAGCCAGCTTCTCCTGCATGAAAACAGATGGAGAGAGTGTGAGCAGGACACATGACACTGCGTGGAATGCTTGTGTGGTGAGTGGAGACATGGACGGGATGAAGACACGAGCTGCAGAGGATATGAGCCCGATGGAGATGTGGGGGTGATGTGAGAGTTAGTGGTGTTGTCCCTTGAGGTGTGAGATCTCTGTGAATATGTGATGGATTTGTGAGTATGTGAGTTGAGAGTGATGAGAAGAGTGACTTACCCTGGCGGAACAGATGATACCATTCATCCGGTTGTGGCACTGGGTGGCTGTCCCCTTTTGCAGGGCATGAGGCACTGACCATCGCTGCCACCACCTCCCAAGCCAGATTACTGATGTTGCTGCCTCTCCTGCATCCAGAGCTTGGGTAGAGGACATCGTGGTGAGCCTCCACTGCGTCCAAAAGGTGCTTGAGGGATGCGTCATTAAACCTGGGGGCTGCAGTCTTCTTGCCTTTTGGGGGCATGTCTTCCATGCAACAGTCCTGGGCTGGAAGCACTGAGAGGTGTACACGCAGCTACACTTTAAATGTGGTGCCCGGCGTGATGAAGCGGTGAGGTGATGGTGTGGCGGGTGAATGAGAGCCCACCTGCCATTGAAACTGGGTTTCCCAGGAATGCATAATCAATGCAGCGGGATTGGGATGATACAGCATGAGAAGCCGCCATTGCGGCCGGCTGGTAAAATGTTCTTTTTCCCGCCCGCTACCGCATTTAGAACAAAGAAAAGTACAGCACAGGAACAGGCCCTTCGGCCCTCCAAGCCTGCGCCGATCATATTGCCTGTCAAACTAAAACATTTTGCACTTCCGGGGTCCGTATCCCTCTATTCCCATCCTATTCATGTATTTGTCAAGCTGCCTCTTAAATACCACTATCGTACCTGCTTCCACCACCTCCTCTGGCAGCGAATTCCAGACACTCACTACCCTCTACGTAAAAAAACTTGCCCCGCACATCTCCTCTAAAGTATTCTCTCATCTTAAATCTATGTCCCCAAGTAATTGACTCTTCCACCCTGAGAAAAAGCTTCTGACTATCTACTCTGTCCATGCCACTCCTAATTTTGTAAACTTCTATCAAGTCGCCCCTCAATCTCCGTCGCTCTAGTGAGAACAATCCGAGTTTCTCCAGCCTCTCTTCATAGCTAGTAACCTCCAGACCAGGCAGCATCCTGGTAAATGTCCTCTGCACCCTCTCCAACACCTGCATATCCTTCTGGTAATGTGGCAACCAGAATTGCATGCAATATTCCAAGTGTGGCCTAACCAAGGTTCTATACAGCTGCAGCATGACTTCCCAGCTTTTATACTCAATACCCTTGCCGATGAAGGCAAGCATGCCATATGCCTTCCTGACTACCTTATCCACCTGCGTTGCCACTTTCAGTGATCTGTGGACCTGTACACCCAGATCCCTCTGCCCGTCGATGCACTTAAGTGTTCTGCCATTTACTGTATAATTCCTACCTGTATTAGACCTTCAAAAATGCATTACCTCGATTTGTCCGGATTAAACTCCATCTGCCATTTCTCCGCCCATGTCTCCAACCGATCTATATCCTGTTGTATCCTTTGACAATCCTCTTCACTATCTGCAACTCCTCCAACCTTAGTGCCATCTGCAAACTTATTAATTAGCCCAGTTACATTTTCCTCCAAATCATTTACATATACTGCAAACAGCAAAGGTCCCAGCACTGATCCCTGCGGAACACCACTAGTCACAGTTCTCATTCAGAAAAGCACCCTTCCACTGCCACCCTGTCTTCTATGACCAAGCCAATTCTGTATCCATCTTGCCAGCTCACTTCTGATCCCGTGCGACTTTACCTTCTGTACCAGTCTGCCATGAGGGACCTTGTCAAAGGCCTTACTGAAATCCATATATATAACATCCACTGCCCTTCCATCGTCGATCATCTTTGTCACTTCCTCGAAAAACTCAACCAAGTTAGTGAGACATGACCTCCCCTTCACAAAACCATGCCGCCTCTCACTAATATGCCCATTTGCTTCCAAATGGCAGTAAATCCTGTCACGAAGAATCTTCTCCAATAATTTCCCTACCACCGACGTAAGGCTCACTGGCCTGTAATTTCCTGGATTATCCCTGCTACCCTTCTTAAACAATGGAACAACATTGGCCATTCTCCAGACCTCTGGGACCTCACCCGTAGCCAGTGAGGATATAAAGATTTCTGTCAAGGCCCCAGCAATCTCCTCCCTTGCCTCCCTCAGTGCAAATTTAGTGCAAACCTGGGATGATTCCACCCAGTGTCACATTCGCTTCACCTCACACTCTGCCTCTGATAGTTCACATCCAAATTTACAATTCTAATCTTTGTGTTCTAATCCTATAATACCCTTGCAGTCCTCCCCAGCACCTCCATCTCTGTATCTTCTTTCAGCCCCCCTTTTTCCTAAGCCTCCCATTCAGCTGATCCTGGCGTTCTGTGCATGTCTCCCTCAACCTGTCTTCAGTTGCTTAGGCTGCACGTTCTGAAATTAACCTCCCTTAAACCACCCTGCCTTTCCACTTCCCTCTTTTCATCAAAACCCACCTCTTTGACCAAGCTATTGATAATCTCGTCTAGTATTTCCTTTATTGTTTGTTACCATTTTGTTAAGAAGACCTCTATGAAATGCCTTTGGAAGATGTTCTATGTTAAAGCCAAGTTGCTGTTGCTGGTATCTCCACTGCCATACTGGGAGTGAGTAGCTTCATTTTCCAAGTCCTGGAATAGGCTTTAGATAATGGCTCCATGGCAGGATTGTTTCTTGTGCGCTGTGTCACGACTCATAGGAGATAGTGCGCTGTAATATCAAGCCCCACTGTTCCCTGAGCTGCGACAAATGTGAAAATGTTTGACCAAACCACCAGGTTGTCCCAATTCTACCTAACCATTTAACTTAGGTCAACAGAATACGAGCACCAGGTTTGTAAACTTAATAAGTAAATAACTGTTTATTGAACAAAATGTCATTAACTAGCAGCAAAAGAAAGAAATTTGAACTGCTAATTTCTAACTCTATAATCTAAACTCTACCCCCTTCTTAAATCCCTATACACACACACACAAGACACATAAGACACACAAAAACATGGATTTTAAGGGTGGGATAAAACAGTTCAATAGCACCAATTCCGGAGTACAGGATTTGATGGGTTGATTTTGATCGATGTCTTCCAAATTCCTTTCAGGTCTTGTTGATGACATGAGGCGATCTTCCAGCACTTCCAGTATTTAGTTCACTGGCTGAACACTTGCCTTTCAATGTCTCTAAAAGTGATTTTCCCCTTTTTCCTCTTGATGGGGGTTTTTAGAGAGAGAGCAGGTTATAGAGATATGAGAAGAAAAAGCCAGCCAGCTATTATTGTGCAATTACTGGAATCTTACACACAGGAGAAAGAGGTTTTAGGTTTTTTTCCTTTCAGGCTAGGAGCTATTCTGCTGCACTGCTCTCAAACAAACCCTGGTCACCTTGTCAGGAGCCAATTAAAATGTTGCCAGGCAGCTCCCTTGATCCAGGACTTCTTTCCAGCATCATCCTGTCTTTCATGGCACATTCTGTTCCAGGACTGGAACATTGTATATATCTCTCATCCTGTTCCAGTGGACATGTCTTTCAAACTTCAGCCATTGTAATTTTAATCCACAGTCCAACAGAAAATAAAAAGATATGTTCTTTACAACAGTCCAACAGAAATAAAAAGATATGTTCCTTACAGCTGCTAGACATATAGTCGAAGATATAGTTTATATATGTTGGCTGCACTGTCCTGTTACTCTTTGTAAATCACTTAATTGTTGTTGCCCTGCAGGTCATTTCACACAGTTAGTTTGGAGAGAGTCCAAGGAGATCGGGGTTGGCCTGGCATCTGATGGCAAAGGTCTCACCGTTGTGGTGGCTCAGTTCGACCCGGCCGGTAACATCACCAACCCGGGCTACTTTGCTAAAAATGTCTTGCCCGTTGGCAGTAAGGTGAAGGAGGACAAAGGTGCATCAGCACAAGGAGAGAGCGGCAAGACACCTGGAATAAGCAGGGTGGCACCACTGCCAGGTATGGGTTTTGCTTTCTAAAAGACACTTTTACATCCTGTCAGAAAACTGAAAACTATGTTTAAAATGGAACAGAGGCCCAAGGGTAAGCTCGGGTAGCTCCTAAGCACTTTGAACAGAGTCTCGGGACTGGAGCTTCAAAGGCCCATTAGGGCGAGGTCAGGTGCGAGTGCACATTGACAATCACCATCTCAGAGGCCGTCATTGGATCTCGATGCTTCCTGTACACAATGCAATTTTCAAAGATGGGGGAACCAGCAACCCACTTGGCTCCATTAAACAGATTGTTGAGCTCATTGTGAAGGTCATTATCTTTGGAACAGCAGTTTGAGGTTTTCAGTTAAGAGGCACAGGGAAAACATCTGGGACACCTTAGGATACAGCTGTCATGAACACAGCAGGAGCCATCAGTGTTAAAGGTCAACAATTGTGAGAAATGGGAAATAAACGCAACTACTCAATAGCCTCTTTGACTGCCTCAGCCCTTTCGTTGTGCCCTTACATGCTGGGTGAGGCATCCATTCCAAGCATCTATCTCTGTGCCATCACCGACACTGAGCGGTCGATGCTACAGAGAGTCTCACTCTTTCTGTGCATGTCAGCCTGCTGCTCCTACACCCACCCAGAGTGGTGCTGCATATGGCTCTCCAAGGGGTTGGTCACCCTCTCAATGGAGGAGCTCAGGTGCTCAAAACCCCAGGTCATCACAGAGCATATATGCTGCATGAACTCCATTCTCTTCCCAGGGCCCTGCAATGCCTCAGGGATCTCTGATATTTGGGAACCTATATGCCTCTGACGCTCCAGAAAGTGTGTGTGACACACCACTCTGAGAGGGACTGTCCATAGCTGACTCGTCCTCACCCTCCTCCTCCTCTTCCTGCTCATTCATGATATGCAACTCAACCAGTGCTCCCCATTCTAAGCTAGATTGAGGCCCAACCGAGGTGAGTGTGTCTGCGCAGAAGAGGCAGAGGAATAATGTGACTCCCTGCTGAGGAGCCTGGTGATGACTGAGCAGCTAAACTCAGCTCCCACTTCATGAGTAGTCCTATGAGAAACACAAGAAATTGGTAATGAGAACTTGGCCTACTGTGCAGGTGCCTCAGCACAAAGAACACAATAGATGACAGTGGTTTCATAGCCATGTGCACAGTGGGTAGGAGTGACCTCCATCTTTTCACCTGAAAATTCAGCTATCAAATAACTAAATATCTGGAGCCTCATGTCCTTCCCCACCGCCCCCCCCTTCCTTTTTATTTCTCTTCCACCCGACAAAAGGTTCTGTTTAATGTTCGTCTTCCCCTTCTACTGAAACATAAACCTGTCTTTTTTTCCTTGCACCTGGCTGCATATTTCCAGCATGTTTTTGATCCTCCTTCACATGCTTTCGTTACCACACCCAGATTGTCACTGCACTATCAGTAAAGAGACAGTTACAGTCACACTCCACAGAAAGAGAGAGAGAGACATTGTGCTTCTTCAGGCTGAGCTCCCTCACTCTACAGGCTCTGCAGTTCCCAGTCACAGTACATCACTGAGATCTCTTTCTTTCAGGTGAAGGTTCTGGAGGTTTTGCTGCGCAGTTGCTGAAATCTCTGAATGAATATCGGGCAAAGCATGGAGTGGAGCCGTTAACCCTGAACCCGGAAATCAGCAAGAAGGCTGAGAAATGGGCAAAGCACCTGGTAAGCTCCAGAACATTGCAGCACAGCGACACACCGTATGGGGAGAATATCTGGTGTCAACAAGGCCACAGCAGTCTGCAAGTTACAGGTACGTCACATCACTGCCTGAAACACGCACACCCTGTTTCATGGTTAACATCAGTCAGAGAATATACACTGGATTTGGGTGTCAGCGGGTGACCCCAGCCCATCGAGCTTGATCCTCCCACAACCAGTGTGTACTTTGGTCTACCCTGGACTCTATACAACCCGCTTAATTCTAAAGTTTCGCCCTTGCCAAAGTAAATCCAGTGAATCTCCATAATACTAGTATGATCCATATTTTGTATGATCCATATGGGTCATATGATGATCCTTATCTGTAGCGATCCTCAGAGCAATTCCTCTGATTGGAAGACATTTAATACAGAATTAACTAAAGTTCCAGATACCCACTGCTGGGCTCATTATGTGGTCTAGAAGTTGCTTTCTATCTTACAGCAAAGTGACTCATGGGATGAGGAAACTGCTTCTAGGAATTTCCTGCCCATGTTGTACTAGAATCAACAGATTGTGCTAGATGTTTGAGAGTCTTCTGGGTCTCCAAGTATAGATTATCTGCTGATTGAAGCAAAAGTTAAATGAAGTCTACAAAATAATTGAGATAGCACACCAGATGAATATTACCAAGAAATTGTAAGTTAGATAATTAGAACTATAACAGGAATAGG
Source organism: Cetorhinus maximus (assembly GCF_964194155.1). Classification (NCBI taxonomy): domain Eukaryota; kingdom Metazoa; phylum Chordata; class Chondrichthyes; order Lamniformes; family Cetorhinidae; genus Cetorhinus; species Cetorhinus maximus. The sequence goes on along the minus strand of NC_135888.1, from coordinate 46,046,828 downwards.
AGCATACATTTCAGGTTTTGATTATATCAGTAGTTTATTGTAACAAGAGTGTACTATATCAGAAGCTGAGAGGGTGTTTCTTGTGAATTTATTATGGGAAGAATTTAATTTTAAACAATTTATTTGAACAGAAATGTACTTACACATGGAGTTTTTTTAGACTACGTGTTTATTGTAACAAGAGTTTATTGTAGCAGTATTTTACTCTGACAAGACTTTATTACAACAGAAATTTATCTATAACTTTAGTTTAATATAACAGGAATTTACTGTGGCTGGAATTTATTGTAACTTGAGTGTATTCTGACAAGATTTTGGAATAACAGGAATTCACTCATAACTAGTCTATTATAATAGAAGTTTCTGACAAGACATTATTGTTAGTAGTTTATTTGCAGTGATATCTGAGGGCATTCCTCCTGTTCAAGGCTCCAGTGAGTTCATGCTGTCAATGTTTCAATGTTTACAGGAAAGGAAGCTGTTGAATCCTGGTACAATGAAATTAAAAATTATGACTTCTCCTCTCCTGGTTTCCAGAAGAATTGTGGTAAGTTTTTGATTGTCCAAGTTGTACATAATGATTACATGGAATTATATAAAATATGCACCATAGAAACAGACCATTTGGCCCAACTAGTCTGTGCTGGCGTTTATACTCCACACCAATCTCCTCCTATTCCAGCTATCTCAGCTCAGCCATTTAAACTATTTTTTTATTCCCTTTTCTCACATGTGGTTCATTCATTTCCTTTTAAAAGCATCTAAGCCATTTGCCTCAACCACTTCCTGTGGTAATGAAATTCCACATTCTCACCATTCTATTGTAAAGGGCATGATAACTAGACACTTAGAAAATAATGATCTGATGGGGCAGAATCAACATGGATTTATGAAAGGGAAATCATGCTTGATTTCTGTTGGAGTTATTCGAGGATGTTACTTGTAGCATAAATAAAGGACAACCAATGGGTGTAGTGTATTTGGATTTTCAGAAGGCTTTTGATAAGGTCCCACAGAGGAGGTTAGTAAACAAAATTAGAGCATGTAGGATTGGGGGTAATATACTGGTATGGATTGAAAACTGGTTAACAGACAGAAAAGCGAGTAGGAATAAATGGTCATTCTCAGGATAGTAGGCGGTTACTAGTTGGGTACCACAAGATCAGTGCTAGGGCTACAGCTGTTTACAATCTTTATAAGTGGTCTGGATGTGGGACCAAATGTAGTATTTCCAAATTTGCCGATGACATAAAACTAGGTGTGAAGGTAAGTTGTGAGGAGGATGCAAGAAGGCTTCAATGGGACTTGGACAGGTTAAGTGAATGGGCAAGAACATAGTAGATGGAATATAAGGTGAATAAATGTCAAGTTATCCACTTTGGTAGAAAAAGCAGAGAGGCAGAGTATTTCTTAAATGGTGAGAAGTTGGAAAATGTTGATGTCCAAAGGGACCTTGGTGTCCTTCTTCATGAGTCACTGAAAGCTAGCATGCAGATGCAGCAAGCAATGAGGAAGGCAAATGGTATGTTGGCCTTCATCATAAGGGAATTTCAGTACAGGAGTAAAGATGTCTTACTACAATTGCATAAAGCCTTGGTGAGGCCGCACCTGGAGTACTGTGTATAATTTTGACCTTCTTTTCTGAAGAAGGACATACTTGCGACAGGGGGAGTGCAACAGAGGGTCACCAGACTAATCCCTGGGATGGCTTGATTGTCTTATCAGGAGAGATCGAGGAAACTGGGACTGTATTCTCTAGAGTTTCAAAGAATGAGAGGTGATCTCATTGAAACTTAAAATTCTTCCAGGATGTGACAGGGTAGATGTAGACAGGATGTTCCCCCTGGCTGCTGAGTCTAGAACCAGGGGACACAGTCTCAGAATAAGGGGCAGGCCATTTAAGACTGAGATGAGGAGGAATTTCTTCACTCAGAGGGTGGGGAATCTTTGGAATTTTCTACCCCAGAGGGCCATGGGAGCTCAATCATTCAGCATGTTCAAGACTGAAATCGATAGATTTCTGGAGACTAGTGACATCACGGAATATGGAGAAATGGGAAAGTGGCACTGAGGTAGTTGATCAGCCATGATTTAATTGAATGGTGGAACAGGCTTGAAAGGCTGATTGGCCTACTCCTGCTCCAATGTTCCTATGTTACATCTACTGAGTAAAGAGTTTATCCTTATTTCCTTCATCAGAGGCCAAGGGCCTCTGGTGAAGAGTCATATGGACTCGAAACGTTAACTGTATTCCTCTCCTCAGATGCTGTCAGACCTGCTGAGTTTTTCCAGCTATTTTTGTTTTTGATCCTTATTTCCTTATTGGCTTCATTAGTAACTATCATGCATTTATAGTCCCTAGTTTTGAATTCTCCTACAAGTTGTATAGAACCTTGGTGAGTTCACACCTGGCGTACTGTGTGCAGTTCTGGTTGCCACATTATAGGAAGGATGTGATTGCACTGGAGGGGGTGCAGAGAAGATTCACCAGGATGTTGCCTGGGTTGAAACATTTAAATTATGAAGAGAGGTTGGATAGACTTGGGTTGTTTTCACTGGAGCAGAGAAGACTGAGGGGAGACATGATCGAGGTGTACAAGATTATGAGGGGCATGGACAGGTTGGTTAGGGAGCAGCTGTTCCCCTTAGTTGAAGGGTCAGTCATGAGGGGACATAAGCTCAAGATGAGGGGCAGGAGGTTTAGGGGGGACGTGAGGAAAAACATTTTTACCCAGAGGGTGGTGACGGTCTGGAATGCGCTGCCTGGGAAGGTGGTGGAGGCGGGTTGCCTCACATCCTTTAAAAAGTACCTGGATGAGCACTTGGCACGTCATAACATTCAAGGCCAAGGGCCAAGTGCTGGTAAATGGGATTAGGTAGGTAGGTCAGGTGTTTCTCACGTGTCAGTGCAGACTTGATGGGCCGAAGGGCCTCTTCTGCACTGTGTGATTCTGTAATTCTGTGAAGTGGAAACATTCTCCTCACATCAACACTGTCAAATCCATTCAGAATGTTAAAGACCACAATGAGGTCACTTCTAAGTGTCCTCTATTCCAAAGAAAAAAGCCCCAAACTATTCAATCTTTCCCAAAAGCCATAGCAGGACAGTAGGAGAAAACCATACTCTCCAATGGTGAAAATCAAAATTCAACGGCAGCAACAATGAGAAAAGTATGGACCAATTCCCTTTCTCCCTGCACTACCACCTCTCTTTGTTGTGTAGCCAAGGCATTTGGAATGTTGCAAGCAGCTTTACAAGGTAAGTGCTTGTTTCAGCCGTCCTTGAGCATTAGGAGGAGCAGCAGTGCTTTCCCCCAGTCATGTCCCTCCCATGCACCACCCCCTCCCCCAGACTTCCTGATCAGGGGCCTCACTACCCCCATGAGCCCTTCCAATTGCAGGTTTCTCCAGCCCCCATGCCCAGCCCTCCCAATCGTGGGCCAGCCTGTCCGTTTGGCTGCATGCCAGGTGAGAGACAGACCTACAAGATGTAAGTGACCTTAACAGCAATGTCTCCATGTCTCTGGCCTTGTAAGGTACTTCAGCTGATTTTGACCTCACCCACATCCTTCCCACAAATATCAGGGCCACCGGCATTGCTGCACTTTGAGGCTCGAGCGCATAATCTCCAACGCCACATTGAGGGGAAGATATATCATTGCTGGCACCAGCGATGAGATATTAAACTGAGTGCCAGCTGCCTGTTCCAATGGTTCGGATGGATGTTAAAGATCCCATGACAGTATTTGAAGAAGAATAGTGAACAGTTTGGTATTATTGGGCTGTCTCAGATGACCTGTGTGTCTGGCTGGAGGCAAAGATCTTTCCTTAAAAATACTTTTATTTACATAACTAACAGGACAGAGCTACTGCTTCTCTCAGGTTCTTCTCATTCACCTCTCTCTGAGTAACATCATTATGACATAGCTCCTTTTGCACATGCTCAGTAGCTATTATTAGAGTAGTGTTAAAGTTAACCCTTTACTCTACAAACAGTAGCCTGGGGAACATTAATTTTCCTCAAACTATTGCACTACAGCCAAAAAAGTTCGTCATTGCCAGATCCTTTGGTGAGCGAAATATATAAAGCAGCTACTATGCTTCATGGCATTTCATCGTTTGCAATGGTCTTGGGATGTTTTCAGTAAATGTGCTGAGCATCGCTAAAGGTCTAAGTGTTTCTGCGTGATGTTGGATACACAAAATTGTAGGAAATGGAGGTGCACAGAGATCTTGGAGGGTTGTAATAATGGAGGAGATTACAGAGATAAGAAGATAGGTAGGCATTGAGGAATTTAAAAACAAGGATGAGAATTTCAACATCAAGGCTTTGCCAGACCAGGAGCCAATGTCAGTCAGCAAGAACAGGACTTGGTGCAAGTTAGGGCATAGGGAGCAGAGATTTGGATGAGCTGAAGTTTACAGTAAATGGTAAGTGAGAGTCTGTCCAATAGAGCATTGGATTAGACAGTGGAAGGTGTGGATCATACATGTTGACTGCATTGTCCTGTACTCTTTGTAAATCACCTGATTGTTGTTGCCCTGCAGGTCATTTCACACAGTTGGTTTGGAGAGAGACCAAGGAGATCGGGGTTGGCCTGGCATCTGATGGCAAAGGTCTCACCGTTGTGGTGGCTCAGTTCGACCCAGCCGGTAACATCACCAACCCGGGCTACTTTGCTAAAAATGTCTTGCCTGTTGGCAGCAAGGTGAAGGAGGACAAAGGTGCATTAGCACAAGGAGAGAGCAGCAAGACACCTGGAAGACCAGGAACAAGTAGAGTGAAACAACTGTCAGGTACGGATTTTGTTCTCTATAAGACACTCATACATCCTGTAAGAAAACTGAAATAGTTATTGATATGGGACAGCAGCCCAAACCAACCAACACAAGCATGAATTTGGGTAGCTCCTGAATTCTCTGAACAGAATCCAAGGGAACCTGTTTGGATGGCCCTTCAGAGCAGCCCACAGAATGAGGCTACTACTGACATTCCCACACTGAACTGACAGAAACAGAGAAACAATAGGCCTGATATTAAAGAGGTGGCAGGGAGGGTATGGGAGGTGCATGGGGAAAATACAGCAAGTTCAGTAACAGGGAGATGCTGCTGATCTAAATGACAGGTCTTTACTCAACCAATTGACTGCAGATACATGCTCAACAGCTGGACAAATTGACAACCTTTGCAGGAGCAACAATTTGCAAGAGGAGGTTGCAGCCAGTGACCTGTGGGGAAGATCGTTGGCAGTTAGTGGAGGAGGGGGTCTGGCCACAATTGTTGGGGAGAGCGGGATGGAGGGAGGGGTGGATGGTGTGGTTATTCAAGGGAGGCCCAAAGCTTCCTTGTGGGACCCAGAGGAGAATACCTGGCCTTCTGCCCCTCCTGGCCCACAATAAAACCTGCAAAATAGATTTCCATCTTGCCTATTGGGCTTCTCTGCCTAGAATTCAACTCCCAACCAGCCTTGCCTGATGATTTGACACTGCCACCCTTTCCACTCACACCTTCGGTACTCGGTGAAATGGCCGGATGCACTCTGCATATTTAAGTTTGGTCTCTGCTTCCTTGCAGCAGGTGTCCCACTTGAGGCTGTAATAGGGACATGATGGGAAGAAACAGGATCGAAGATAACTGATCTACGTTATTTTAAGTGCCCAACTCCCCCACGCCACTTACCAGCCTGTTTTTCCCTAGGTGGGTGCAGTTAAAATCAGAGTCAATGAATATTCAACAAAGTGTAATTTTTCTGGTGGTAAGATGGGAGTGTGGGTTTGATTTTCCCAACACCAGCTCCTACTAATGTTATTGTTGTTTTGATTGTAGTTGGTGGGCGTCAATCATCTCAGTCCTGGGACATCACTGCAGGAGTTCTTCAGGGTAGTGTTCTAGGCCCAACCATCTTCAGCTGCTTCATCAATGACCTTCCCTCCATCAGAGGGTCAGAAGTGGGGATGTTTGCTGATGATTGCACAATGTTCAGCCCCATTTGAAACTCCCCGGTTACTGAAGCAGTCCGTGTCGACATGCAGCAAAATCTGAATAACATCGAGCCTTGGGCTGATAAGTGGCAAGTAACACTCATGGCACACCAGTGTCAAGTAATGACCATCCCCAACAAGAGAGAGTCTAATCATCTCCCTTTGACATTCAATGGCATTACCTTCGCTGAATCGCCCACTATCAACAGCCCAGTGGGTACCATTGACCAGAAACTGAACTGGACTAGCCATATGAATAGTGTGGCTACAAGAGTAGGTCAGAGGCTGTGAATTCTGTGAAGAGTAACTCACTTCCTGATTCCCCAAAGCCTGTCCACCATCTATAAGGCATAAGTCAGGAATGTGATGGAATACTCTCTAATTGCCTGGATGAGTATAGCACCGACAACATTCAAGAAGCTTGACACCATCCAGTTTGCTGGATTGACAACCCATCCGCTACCTTCAACATTCACTCCCTCCACCACAAATGCATTGTGGCAGCAGTGTGTACCATCTACATGATGCACTGCAGCAACTCACCAAGGTTCCATCAACAGCACCTTCCAATTCTGCAATCTCTAGCACATAGGGCAAGGGCAGCAGATGCATGGGAACAGCACCTCCTGCAAGTTCCCCTCCAAGCAACTCACCATCCTGACTTGGAACTAAAGCGCTGTTCCTTCACTAATGCTAGGTTAAAATCCTGAAACTTCCTTCCCAACAGCACTCTGGGTGTACCTACAATAAATGGACAATAAATGCTGGCCCAGCCAGTGATGCCAAATCCTGTGAAAGAATAAATGTTAAAATAATATAGCTGAAGACTTCCACACAGCTTGATGCGCTCACAGGGACGCTGATATCACCGTACACAACCAGTACATGCACTTCTGTACACTCATATTTCGGTCACAACAACCCACAGTCACATTCAAACACTAGTAGGCCTTCTTTTTGCCACTCACAGACACCCTGACAACCCACACAGATTTACCCAGGCTTATATTCAGCCTCCACATGCCAACACACCCTTACTCATTCCCAAATTGCTGCTCATATAACGATGCACGTCCTTTGTGGCACAATTCCAGTGGGATGAGGCCTTCAGTGGTAAATGCTGGGCCTGACTTAGAGGATGAGGAAGCTGCTGCAGAGTGCTCTCCGTTCCTGGGGAGGTGCAGGAGCTTTTACCTCATGGGGCCTATTCCTGCTGTCCACATGGAAGCCATCCGAGATAGTGGTAAATGGAGTGGATGGGAGGAGAAATCTGCCAGAGGCTTAGGACCCATGTCCTCCTGCTGCTATTGGCATTCCTTGGGCAGGGAAGGACTCCCAACTGGTCATGGGCAGGAGAAAGAAAAGTCAGGATACTGAGATAGCGATAGACCTGAACTTTCCTCATTATGTACTACAATCCCACCCAATTTCTATAAACGTACGAATTAGGAGCAGGATTAGATCATTTGGCCCCTCGAGCCTGCTCCGCCATTCAATAAGATCATGGCTGATCTGCCTGTTGCCTCAATTCCACATTCCCACCTACCCCCAAAAACCTTTGACTTTCTTGTTAATCAAGAATCTATCTACCTCTACCTTAAAAATATTCACTGACCCAGCCTCCACCGCTCTCTGGGGAAGAGAGTTCCGAAGATTCACGACTCACTGAAAGAAAAATTTTCTTCTCATCTCCGTCTTACATGGGAGACACCTTATATTTAAACTGTATCCCCTAGTTCAAGTCTCTCCCATAAGGGGAAACATCCTTTCATCATCCACCCTGTCAAGTCCCCTCAGGATCTTATATGTTTCAATAAGATCACCTCTCATTCTTCTCAACTCCAATGGATACAGACCCAGCCTGTCCAACCTTTCCTCATAAGATAACCCCCCTCCTTCCATCCCAGGTATCAGTCGAGTGAACCTTCTCAGAACTGCTTCTAATACATTTATATCCTTTCTTAAATAAGGAGACCAAAACTATACATAGTACTCTCGATGTGGTCTCACCAACTGTAGCAAAACATCCCTACTTTTATATTCCATTCCCCTGGCAGTAAAGACTCTCAGGAAGGTATAATAATTCTCATAATGTTATTGGAATTTATTGTAGTGTAATAGTAGGGTCTGTGTCTATGTCTGTGTGTGTATGTGTGACTTAATTGAATTAAAGGCAGCTGGTCTGAAGGCTTTGATGTAACAGAGATAAGCTAGGTTAAGTAGGTAAACATAGATGTAAAGGGAATATTTGCATTTTTAAATAAACCAGACTAGATTGATTTCAAAGGAGGGATGAAATGTGTCACCTAGCCAGGAGAAGTTAAGAAACAGTGTGTTTATTTTTACCAAAGATTACTGGTAAAATTGGTACTATGAGAGATTTTTATTATTAGAGAGGTAAAGTCCAAAGACATAGTGAAACAATAGGAATTTGCATTCAAAGGGGGAAATATGGATAAAGGAGGGAAGGCTTCTAAGATCTAACAAGTGTGAAAAGCCATCAGCATCTAAGCCTCAAGCTGCTGTCTACAAAGAACTGAGGTAAAGAAAACTGACTTTGAATTGGATTGTTCAGGGTATCGTGTTTCTTTGTCTGGGTCTTTTAAAATCTACGTGTCGTACTGTTGCCTTAACGAAACTGGGAGTTAGATTAACTAGGGGAGTTAGAAGTTATTATAGTAGTAATTTGTTGATTTATGTATGTGCTTCAAATTATTTCTTCTATTAATAAAGGTTTAGTTTTGTAACAAACTTATAAGACCTGGTGCTCTTATTACTACTAAATTCAAGGCACGTGTCTCAAAATATATAAAAATTGCAAAACAAGTTGTGGTAGTTGTTTCAAGTTTCCCTCTGGCATTTAAGCAGCTCAGCATTTACCATGAGTTGTGCCGTAACAGACAACATTGCATTTGCCTTTCTAATCGCTTGCTGTATCTGCAAATTAACTTTTCCTGATTCATGTACCAGGACACCCAGTTCCCTCTGTACCACAGAGTTTTGCAATCTCTCTCCATTTAAATATGTTGTTTTTCTATTCTTCCTGCCAAAGTGGACAAGTTCACATTTTCCCACATTATACTCCATCAGCCAAATTTTTGCCCACTCACTTAACCTAACCATGTCCCTATGCAGACTCCTTATGTCCTCTTCGCAACTTACTTTCCTACCTATCTTTGTCTCATCAGTGAATTTAGTAACCATACATTTCGTCCCTTCATCAAAGTCATTGATATACATTGTAAATAGTCGAGGCCTGATCCTTGTGGCACTCCACTTGTTACATCTTACCAACCCGAAAATGACCCATTTACGCTACTCCCTGTTTAGTGTTAGTTAACCAATCCTCTATCCATGTGCGAATATGTTACCCCCTACACCATGATCTCTAATTTTGTATAGTATCCTTTTATTTGGCACCTTGTGTGATACCTTCTGGAAATCTAAGTACAGCACATCCACAGGTTCCCCTTTATCCACATTGCTTGTTACTTCCTCAAAGAACTCCAATAAGTTAGTCAAACATGATTTCCTTTTCACAGAACCATGTTGACTCTGCCTGATTGAATTAAGATTTTCTAAGTGCCCCACTTTAACCTCATTAATAATAGATTCCAGCATTTTCCCTATGACAGATGTTAAGCTAACTGGCCTGTAGTTTCCTGCCACTTCTTTTAAGACCCTAGGATGGTGTCATGGTCAGGCTGTTCATCCACTTTGCAGCCAGCACTTTCATCCACACAGGTTGCAAGATCCTCAAACCTATTGGACAATTGCAAAGGCTGAGGCTCCTCTACTTCTGCTTTCTGGGTCCCCATACCTACCTAACTTGCAGTCACACCCTCCTGTCCCTGACTACTGACCAAATCAGTAAACCGTATCCTAAGGGGTGTGACTGCTTCCTGATACAAAGTGTCCAGGTAATATTTCCCCTCCATGATGCATCACAGTGTCTACAGCTCGGCCTCCAGCTCAATGACTCTGATACTATCCTCATCAAACCTCCCTGTTACTTCCTCAAAAAATTCAATCAAATTAATCAGACACGACCTTCCCTTAACAGAACAATGCTGACTGCCCTTGATTAATCCGTGCATAAGTGACAACTTATCCTGTCTCTGAGAATTGATTCCAATAATTTGCCCACTACTGAGGTCAGAGTGACTGGCCTGTAGTTATTCGGTATATCCATCGCTCCCTTTTTAAAGAACGTTATCAGACCTCCATTGGTTCTCTGATGACTTCTGGAGAAACTTCATTACCCAATAAATGGTAAGAATGTGAAACTTGCTATCACAAGGAGTGATTGAGGCAAATCACATGGATTCTTTTAAGGGGAAACGAGATAAGTACATGAGGGAGAAAGGAGGGTATACTGATCCAGTCAGGTGAAATAAGGTGGGAAGAGGCTCCTGTGAAGCATAAACACCAACACAAATCTGTTGTGCTGAATAGCCTATTTCTGCACTCTAAATGATAGGTAATTCTACAAATGTAAATGTCACATTTAAGCTTCAATAGCGTTCTTGATGGTGCCAATCCACGACGTAGCAATATGAACATTATGTCACATAGCAGCCTCAGTAATGCTCTGTGAAAGATATCAATTGACATCTGGTGTTTTGCAGACAAGGAGAAAAAAGCTTTTCTTGATGAACTGCTTCAAGAACACAACAGGTTACGAGCCCTACACCTGTCACAGCGACTGAAGTTGAACTCTAACCTCTCCAAGCAAGCACAGAAATGGGCAGAGCATCTCATTGGCATCAATAGCCTCCAGCACAGTGGCACCGAGTATGGAGAGAATCTCTGGTATAAATGGAGCAGCAATGCAAAGCTACCAACAGGTATAGAGCTGATAGTTCGGCATGGTCCTCCACACAGCTGAGTGTTCAGAGTGACCTCTTACTGCCAGAGAGCTAAGTGTTCAGAGTGAACTCTCACTGCCAGAGAGCTGAGTGTTCAGAATGACCTCTCACTGCCAGAGAGCTGAATGTTCAGAGTGAGCTCTCACTGCCAGAGAGCTAAGTGTTCAGAGTGACCTCTCACTGCCAGAGCTGAGTGTTCAGAGTGACCTCTCACTGCCAGAGCTGAGTGTTCAGAGTGACCTCTCACTGCCAGAGAGCTGAGTGTTCAGAGTGACCTCTCAGATGTACAGGGGGTTGACTGAGTTATGAGAGCTACCACTGCAATAGCACGAAAATGAATAATGGATTGAGCTAATCATGAATTTGAGCACTGAGGGAGAGAGTGTAAAGGAAACTGTCCTTATATTCTGACATCTCTAGGTTAATTGGCCTCTTCCAGTATAGAAATTGAAAAATGGAAGTTTCCTATCCAATTTTAAAATTGGCATCTGCCACCATCCACCTCTTCTGCCACTGGAAGGTGACAAAATGGGCTCTCACTGGGCTAAAGTGGTATCTACAAGTCAGTATTTGTAAAACCAAGATGGATGTCAACTGACCATTTGATTGGCAGTGACCTTTAACATCCCTCAGTTACCATGCAGCCTTGAGCTGCTCTCAAAGATGGGCATGTAGATTTGAACTTGCTATGTGCAAATTGCCTGCTGTGTTTCCTACATTATATCAGCGACAATACTTCAAAGTTATATCAATGTCTGTAAACTGCACTGAGGTCATGAAAGGTGCTTTCTTTTGATTTAAAATTACCCTTGAGCTGAATAACATAAATTATTTTAGTTTGAATGTATAATTGTTTTTACTTCAAGGTTAAGTTAATACATTTATGATGGGAGGCGATGGCATAGTGGTATTGTCACTGGACTAATAATCCAGAGACCCAGGGTAATGCCCCAGGGACAAATCCCACCACGGCAGATGGTGGAATCTGAATTCAATAAAAAAGAACCTGGAATTAAAAGTCTAATGATAACCATGAAACCTTTGTCGATTGTTGTAAAAACCCATCTGGTTCACTAATGCCCCTTAGGAAATCTGTCGTCCTTACCTTGTCTGGCCTACATGTGACTCCAGACCCACAGCAATGTGGTTGACTCTTAACTGCCCTCTGAAATAGCAAGCTACTCAAGTAGTCACGAGAAAGAAATGAAACTGGACGGACCACCCGACATCAACCTAGGCACCAGAAACGACAACGGCAATTGTCGATTCTGCAAAGTCCTCCTTACTAATATGGGGGCTAGTGCCAAAATTGGGAGAGCTGTCTCACAGACTAGTCAAGCAACAGCCTGACATAGTCATCCTCACGGAATCTTATCTTACAGATAACATCCCAGACTCCACCGTGACCATCCCTGCCGGTGGGACAGACATACCCAACAGAGGTGGCAGCATAGTTGTCCTGGGAGTCCTCAACATCGACTCCGGACCCCATGAAGTCTCATAGCATCAGGTCAAACATAGGCAAGGAAACCTCCTGCTGATTACCACATACCGCCCCCCCTCAACTGATGAATCAGTGCTCCTCCATGTTGAATATTACTTGGAGGAAGCACTGAGGGTGGCAAGGGCGCAGAATGTACTCTGGGTGGGGAACTTCAATGTCCATCACCAAGAGTGGCTCGGTAGCCCCACTACAGACTGAGCTGGCTGAGTCCTAAAGGGCATGGCTGCTAGATTGGGTCTGCGGCAGGTGGTGAGGGAACCAACAAAAGGGAAAAGCATACTTTACCTCATCCTCACCAACCTGCCTGCCGCCGATGCATCTGTCCATGACAGCATCGATAGGAGTGATCACCGCACAGTCATTGTGGAGACCCTCCACCGTGCTAAATAGTATAGATTTCGAACAGATCTACCAACTCAAGACTGGGCATCCATGAGGCGCTGTGGACCATCAGCAGCAGCAGAATTGTACTCGAACACAATCTGTAACCTCATGGCCCGGCATATCCCCCACTCTACCATTACCACCAAGGAGATCAAGCCTGGTTCAATGAAAAGTGCAGGAGGGCATGCCAGGAGCAGCACCAGGCATTCCTAAAAATAAGGTGTCAACCTGGTGAAGCTAGAACACAGGACTACTTGTGTGCCAAACAGCATAAGCAGCATGTGATAGACAGAGCTGAGCGATCCCACAACTAACGGATCAGATCAACATCCAATCATGAATGGTGGTGGACAATCAAGCAACTCACTGGAGGAGGAGGCTCCACAAATATCCCCATCCTCAATGATAGAGGAGCCCAGCACAGTAGTGCAAAAGATAAGACTGAAGCATTTGCAAAAATCTTCAGCCAGAAGTACCGAGTGGATGATCCATCTCGGCCTCCTCCGGAGGTCCCCAGCATCACGGATGCCAGGCTTCAGCCAATTCAATTCACTCAATGTGATATCAAGAAACGGCTGAAGGCACTGGATACTGCAAAGGCTACAGCCCTGACAATGTTCGAGCAATAGTACTGAAAACTTGTGCTCCAGAACTTGCCATGCCCCTAGCCAAGCTGTTCCAATACAGCTACAACACTGGCAACTACCCAGCTATGTGGAAAATTTCCCAGGTGTGTCCTGTACACAAAAAGCAGGACAAATCCAACCCAGCCAATTACCGCCCCATCAGTCTACTCTCAATCATCAGTAAAGTAATGGAAGGGGTCATTAACAGTGCTATCAAGCGGCACTTGCTTAGCAATAACCTGCTCACTGATGCCCAGTTTGTGTTCCGCCAGGGCCACTCAGCTCCTGATCTCATTACAGCCTTGGTTCAAACATGGACAAAAGAGTTGAACTCCAGAGGTGAGGTGAGGGTAACTGCCCTTGACATCACGGCAACATTTGACTGAGTGTGGCATCAAGGAGCTCTAGCAAAACTGGAGTCAATGGGAATCAGGGAGGAAACTCTCCGTTGGTTGGAGTCATACCTAGCCCAAAGGAAGATGGTTGTGGTTGTTGGAAGTCAGTCATCTCAGCTCCAGGGCATCACTGCAGGAGTTCCTCAGTTCCCTAGGCCCAACCATCTTCAGCTACTTCATCAATGACTTTCCTTCCATCATAAGGTCAGAAGTGGGGATGTTTTTGATGATTGCAGAATGTTCAGCACCATTCACGACTCCTCAGATACTGAAGCAGTCCATATCCAAATGCAGCAAGACCTGGAAAATATCCAGGCTTGGACTGACAAGTGGCAAGTAACATTCACACCACACAAGTGTCAGGCAATGACCACCTCCAACAAGAGAGAATGCAACCATCGCCCCTTGATGTTCAATAGCATTACCATCACTGAATCCCCCACTATCAACATCCTCGGGATTACCATTGACCAGAAACTGAACTGGACCAGCCATATAAATACTGTGGCTACAAGAGCAGGTCAAAGGCTAGGAATCATGCGACGAATAACTCACTTCCTGACTCCCCAAAGCCTGTCCACCATCTACAGGGCACAAGTCAGGAGTATGATGGAATATTCCCCAGTTGCCTGGATGAGTGCAGCTTCCACAACACTCAAGGAGCTTGACGCCGTACAGGACAAAGCAGCCCGCTTGATTGGCACTACGTCCTTAAACATTCAGTCCCTCCACCACTGATGCACTGTAGCAGCAGTGTGTACCATCTACAAGGTACACTGCAGGAATTCGCCAAGGCTCCTTAGACATCACCTTCCAAACCCATGACCACTATCACCTAGAAGGACAAGGGCAGCAGATAGATGGGAACACCACCACCTGGAAGTTCCCCTCCAAGCCACACACTATCCTGACTTGGAAATATATCGTCATTCCTTCACTGTTGTTGGGTCAAAATCCTGGAACTCCCTTCCTAACAGCACTGTGGGTGTACCTACACCACACGGACTGCAACGGTTCAAGAAGGCAGCTCACCACCACCTTCTCAAGGGCAACTAGGAATGGGCAATTATTGCTGGCCCAGCCAGCGAATCCCACATCACATGAATTAATAAAAAAACAATATACGGTGGGAGCTGGTGCATAGTGTGGCAGGAAAGGAATGCAACAGCTGCAGGCTGCATTTGAGGTGCCCGCAGCTATATCACTATACCTACTCCCTCTCTTTGACCTACCCCTCAACCCATATACCCTTCCCTCCTCCTTGCTCTGCTGTCACTACAATAACAACTTGCATTCATGTAGAGCTTTTAACATGGTAAACATCCCAAGATGCTTCACAAGAGCTTAGTCAAACAAAACTTGACATTGAGCCACAAGAGAGGTAGGTTTTAGCGAGATTCCTGAAGGAAGAAAGAGATCGAGAGGTTTAGGGTGGGAATTCCAGAGCTGGGGATCTAGGTATCCAAAAGCACAGCCGCTGATGGTAGAGCAATGGATCCCCAAGAAGCCAGAATTGGAGGAGCACAGATACAGTGTTGAAGGGCAGAATGAGGTTACAGAAATAAGGAGGGGGCAAGGTCATGGAGCATTCGGATACACAGATGAGCATTTTAACAATGAGGCACTACCAGCTCAAAGCAGGTTAGTTAGCACAGAGGTAGTGGGTGAGTGGGACTTTACCTAACCTAGCTTTCAACCCCCATCTATTTATCCCAACTCCCACTCATTCCCCAAAGTCAAGGTAGAAGATCAAAGCTCTTCTCACCCTTAACTAATTTGGCTACTCCTGTTCCTTTCTCTTGCCCTCTCTTCCTATCTGTGTTTCTCAAAGCGGGCTTGCCTGATTCCAATTTTGATAAAAAGTTTCCAGGGAAAATGGTTTAAAATGCATAGCTGGAAAATTACTTGTAGCGTGAAGCTAATTTTCTGACAGATGCTCAGGACGAGCTTCCCACCAAGAAGGACAAATACAAGTGAATTAGGAACTGGCACCAAGCTTCTGTTACAAAAGCCTGCAGGGTGTTAGGTGGATGAAAAGGTCAAGGGAGTTGAAGAGTTGCAGTTTTAAAATTTTGGGAAAAAATGTGCCCGAGGAGCAGATGGTGCATTGAGTCTAACACATTTGATGTCAAACCAGTATGAAGCAGAAAGGAGAACGAGTATGGAATTACATAGTACTTCACAATAAAAACAGGTCATTCAGGCCAACGGGTCTATGTGATGTTCCGTACACTCCTCCTCTCACCCTCTTCATCTAATCCTATCATCATAATATTCCCTTACTTTCTCGCTCATGTGTTTACCTAGCTTCCTCTGAAATGCATCTATGCTTTTCATCTCAATTGCTCCTTATGATAATGAGTTCCAGATTTTCAGCACTGTCTGGTTAAGCAAGTTTCTCCTGGTCTCCTTATTGGATTTATTAGTGATTAACTTACATTTAGAGCCCCTGGTTTTGATCTGACTTTCCCTACAAGTGGAAACATCTTCTCTACATCTATCCTATCAAACGCTGTCATGAATATCTTTGTTTTATTTTAGGGACCGAAGTGAGTGAAGCCTGGTACAGTGAAATCAAGAAATACAACTTCAGTGATCCGGGTTTTAAGAGTGGGACAGGTGAGAGAAAAAGATTCAATGGAAAGCACAAGACTTTTGAGAGAGAGACACACAATGAAAGCCAGAGAGTGAGAAAGAGGAAAAGAGACAGATTTGTTGTTTATTGCACTGTGTAACACTAACATATGCTCAACTGCAGACAGCCATTATTACACTAACTTTATTTACACCTCCCCAACAGAGAGGGCAGCAGGGAGAGCAATCTTACAAAATGCTCAGATCTTGCAATCTACTACAAGATAGAGGCAGAGTCAGGTGATAGAGTTACATTAGAGAGAGATGCAGTGAGACAGACAAAACACCACCACCTGCAAGTTCCTCTCTAAGTCAGAGAATGTTCTGATTTGGATTCCATCACCACCTTTGGGTCAAAGTCCTGGAAGTCTCTATCTAGCAGCACTGTGAGTGACTGCAACAGTTCAAGAAGGAGGCTCACCACCACCCCCTCTAGGACAATTAGGGATGGGCAATAAATGCTGGCCTTGCCAATGACACTCACAACCCATGAACAAATAAAAAAGAGAGGCAGTGTTACATGAGAGAAAGACAGCTGGAGAGATAGCAGAACATATAAGCAAATAGATTCAAAAAGATACACAAGGCACCAGATAAAATCTCAGAGAGATATGAGTTAATGTTCTTCTCAGTACCCAACAGATCAACACTTCTGTAAGGCCCTGCACCAACATAACAATGGACCATGTAATCATCTTGTCCCGTGCCATTAATAGGGCCAAGGCACACTCCCACTGAAGGATTTTGTGAACCACAACTGGTTCCTACCCCATTTTATGGAACGACTAATGAATCCTATCTGTGCAATTGTGCACAAATTCATCAATAGTGATACCTGCCATGGACCTGGTGGCAAATCCAGAGACATTGGCACCTCAGACCACACTGCAGCCACAACTCCAAAGATATAAGCACCACAGTACACCACTGGCACAGATCTTAAGCTCAATTGAAATATCTGCTGCAAGTGCTTCAATGACTGCTATAGATTTTCAGTCTTCAATCTACTGGGCAATTGGACTGAGCGAGTCATGACATATACCCGTCCCCCGGTCTGCGCTTAGGAGGTACGAAGAAGAGCTCTGACTGGAGTAGGCATGGATAAGGTTCATGTCTCAAGGTGACCTGAAATCCAACCCATCGTGCAGCCACCAACAATAAATGAAAGACTATAAGATTTTGAGTGCAGGAATCATAGATACCTAAGATAAGCAGTCGAGTATTTACAGGTAATTTTAAGAAGCAACAGTTTAGATATGATGCATTACACAGGAAAAGTATACGACCCATAGCAGGTGGAAATGGTTTACTGATTCCAGAAGACGAACGGATGGTTAAGCACAATGTGCGTTGATCTCAATAGCTTGTGATGGCAGCATTCTGCTCTCTGGTCAAAGTGTTGGGGAACTCTTCCTCCAGTCTTCCCCCATCTTCCCTGGTCCATCATCCATCTGAAGAAGGTGGGGACGTGACAAGGGGACAGAATCATCCCAGATTTGCACTAAGTGCGGTAGCGGGCAGGTAAAACAACGTTCCTGCGGGTTTTCACGCCGTATCGTCCCAAGCCCGCCAAGGGTTTGCCAATACTTATGCATTCCCAGGAAACACGTCATTTCCACGGCGGGAGGGTGGGCTCTCATTCGTCCGCCGTGCCATCGCCTCACCGCTTCAGCATGCTGGGCGCCATATTTAAAGTGCAGCCGTGCACACACCTCTCAGTGCTTCCAGCTCATGACTGCTGCAAAGAAGACATGGCCCTGAAAGGCAAGAAAACTGCAGCCCCAGGTTCAGTGATGCATTCCTCGAACACCTTTTGGACACAGTGGGGGCCCATCACGATGTCCTCTACACCCACTCTGGCCGCAGATGGGCAGCGGCATGACCAACCAGGCTTGGGAGGCAGTGGCAGCGTTGGTCAGTGCCAACGCCCTTCAAAAAAGGACAGTCACCCAATGCCACAAGAGGATGAATGATCTCCTTGTGAGTCACTCTTCTCATCATTCTCAACTCACACTCACAAACCCATCACACATTCACAGTGATCTCACTCACTGCCAGTTCAAGGGACATCACCATTCACTCTCTCACACTCACCTTCAATTGTCCTCATCCCATCCATGGGACCACTCACCACCCACACATGCCAGGCAGACTTATCATCTAGCCTGGCAGGCGTTCTGCTTACACTCTCTCCATCTGTATTCATGCAGGACAAGCTGGCACAGAATAAAAGGGAGAGGCCGCAGACTGGTGGAGAATGCCTGAAATCAAGGCCCTCACAGACTTTGAAAACAGAGCCATCCAGCTGGCTGGCGAGGATCTGGACCGGTCCTGTGCTGACGGTGAGGTCAGTGGAGCTCTACCAAGTGAGGGTCCAGCAGTGCAACATCCATCAGACAACCATGCTGTGAATGGTGTGTCCTGTTTCACAGGCCGCTGCCATGTACTAATTATCTCTCCTTGTTTCTGCAGGCACATCTGGGAAACAGCCGGAGTCCACGACCCAGGGCCTCCAATCAAGCCCCGAAGAAACCTCTGAAGAGGAATCTGAAGGCACCCTCCTTGCAGACCCATCACAGCGCTCACCCACACCCTCCACCAGCGCAGAGGCACACACCTTGGTGGGACCTAGCTTTTCAATAGCCTCAGGGTCACAATCTGGTGAGCACATCGCACCCTATGATCCACAGCAGACGGTGGCAGGGACTTCCCAGATGTCCGGCACTCAGAGGACTGCTGGAGGCCAGAAATTTGCTGAGTCCGAGTCAGATGACGAGCCTCTGGACTTGGTCATGTCACTGTTGCCGGAGCTGCAAAGGCAAGCTCGGGAATATGGATGGGCAGTAAATGCTGGCCCAGCCAGCGAAGCCCACCTCCCATGAATGAATTTAAAAAATAATCAGGAAGGGATGTCTGCTGCACTCCTCAGATTGTAAGGCACAATGGAGGAGTCCATCTGCTTTCAGTCTGAGGTGATAGCGCCAGCATGCCAATGCACCAAGGTCAACACTAGTAGAATGGTGGCTGCCTTGGAGATCTTGGTCCAGGACGTCGTTCCTACATTGCTGTATGGGCTGAATTCCATCGCTGACACCATAGTTGACCTCCAACAGAGTACGCGAGAGGGGTGCGGCTCAATCTCACTCCATCTTCCCCTTCTCCTCAAGGAGTCAGCCAGGGGCCCTCGGGTACCCATAGGGAGGAGGATCATCCACCTAGATGACTCCGGGAGTGTCCAACCCATCTGAATCCCCTCTTCCTGTGACCTCTGCAACTCTAGTTCCCCATGCCGAGGAGGGTTCCACTGCCACACAGCAGGACCCTGAAAGCAGGCAGGTGCCCTCCAGGTCTTGGCCCTCCAGAGGATGCGCACCAAGATCATCACAGACAGGGCATAGCCGTCAGCAGGCTGCCTCCACCTCCGCTGTGGATGGGCGGGGAGCACCAAGAGGTAGTGGCAGGGTTAGGAAAGTGAAGAAGATGTAGTTGAGCAGCCTGGGCATGGGTGTTAATCACTTGTACATACCGTTCACTATTGTCAATAAGCTCCCAAAAATGTCTCTCTGTCTATGGTTCCTTGTTCTGATGAGCGGTGTTCATGTCACTCAGATGTGAATCCTTTCCGCATAAGATAAAGGCAGGTGTCTCAGTTCAGGGCCTCTTCCCTGTGCCTTGTGCAACCTTCAGACCAAAGTGATGGTCCAGCATCACACTCCCTGGACACATTACTGATGCCTGCGCCTCGATGGTGCTTGTCATTGCTGCCAGAATGTTGTGGGCAGGCGCCATAAAGTTCCGTCATTCTGTGTGCTCTTAGCACCTTTAAGGTGGGGCTGGTCCCCATCTCTTCAGCATCTGTGACCAGTGATGCTGTGCTCCTGAAAGGGTCAGGTGCTGAAGGCAGACAATGGATCTGGAGCTTCTAAAGTTTCACGGCTGCATCTCCATGGTATGACCCTAATCACAGAGTGCAAGCAAGCTGCCCTCGGCCAGACAGGAGTCAGACATTCTCAGAGGCTATGTGAAGATCTATGGAGTGTCCTCACTGCATGTCGTCATCATCCTCCTGCAGTCGAACGACTATTAGGTCCTTCACTGCGTCTCCATGACAGGAGTATAAGCACAGAGGGTATGTGCCTTGCCAAAAGCCAGACTGGAGTCAAACATTCACAGATGCAATGCAAGGATCTATGGGGGTCTCCTCGCTGCATGTCATCATCATCCTCCACAAATCTAGCAGCTATAAGGGCCTCCCGAGCGCGCCTCCCTTGTCTGGCCAGTGTGAGGACCTCGTCCCCGTCATCGCAGCCTTCAAGGACCTCCTCACCCTCATCCCCGTCAGAGTCCTCCTCATCCGAGGGGGCCTCCAGCTCCTCCATCTCCTCCTCAGCCAGCTCCTCTCCCCATTGCAGCGCCAGGTTGCAAAGGGCACAGCAGGCGACAACGATGCTTGACACCCTCTGTAGACTGTATTGCAGGGCTCCACACGACCGGTCCAGGCACCGGAACCTTTTCAGCATCCCGATAGTTTGCTCTACCAAGTTGCGAGTTGCAGCATGAGCCTCATCTGCTGCAGTCTGAGGCCGCCACACCGAGTGTCATCAGCCACGTCCTTTGCGGGTAGTCCTTGTCCCCAAGGAGCCATCCCTGCAGATTCTGTGGACCCTGGAATACGTCAGGGATGTGTGACCGACCGAGAATATAGGAGTCGTGCACATTCCCTGGAAACAGTGCGCAGACCTACAGGATGCGTTTGTGGTGGTCATGCACCAGCTGCACATTCAGCGAATGGAAGCCCTTGCGGTTGATGTAGTTGACCACGTGTTGTAGCAGAGATCTGAGCGCCACGTTAGTGCAGTCGATGGCACCCTGCATCTGTGGGAAATCTGAGATCTGGGCAAATCCAATCGCTTTTGCATCCTGGCTGTCCTGGTCCCAGGTGAAATGCACAAAGTTGTGTGCCCTCGTGAAGATGGCACCCGTGACCTCATGGATGCATTTGTGAGTGGAGGCTCGTGATGTCCCACAGAGGTCACCTGTGCCATAAAAATTCAGCACCGCTTTTACTTTCATGGCCACTGACAGTGGATGCCCTCCATGTCCCTGTGGCACCAAATCTTCAGCAGATCCTTGCAGATGACAGATGTGACCGACCAGTTCCCTGGACATGCGCAGTCTTCGGCTACACTAGTTCTCGGTCATCTGCAGGAATGAAAGGCGGCATCTATGGACTCTCGGTGTCGCTAAGTGCCGACTAGCGACGGCTCACTGTGGCTCTTCAGCAGTATGTGTGGGAGCCCCAGCCTTCTTCCTGAGGGTGTTGCTCCTCCCTCTGCGCAGCCAGGCGCCTCAGTCACTCCTCCTCCATCGTCTCCGCTCTCTGTAAGCCACAAGTCATACAGCTAGTTCACCAGGCTCCATGATCCTGATGTACTCTTCCTGCAGGATGAAAGTCAGAGACACGTGGTTAGCATGGGTGTACTAAGAACCTGTCCTGGTTAAATGTGCCAGCCCCTTAACGCTTCCCGGAGAGTGCTGGCCACCACTTGGATGGCCAGAGATTACGCGCTGCATGGCTGCCCGAATCCCTACCCACCTCCGTCCCACTCCACCTGACCGATTGGCAGCAGCTTTGCCCATTGGACTGCATGCTGTGCTCTCAGCTCAGGCACAGGCATTCTCCTAACCCACATTGCAAAGCTGCACTGTTAGCTTGAACCATGGGGGACATTGGTCCAAACCAGGATGCTGACATTTCAAGGGGCTGTGAGCACCTCCACCAGTGACTGCTGCACGGCCAGCTTTAGCAAGGAGATTGTACAACGTGCCCAGTTGTCCAAGTGTTCTTCAGTCCACTAAAACGCTCATTACTTCGCAGTCTGTGCTCGAGGGGTGAAAAGCTGTAGAGCACTTGGTGGCACTTTGATGCCTCAGCATTGCTTGAGTGGGCAGATAAGCTAGAAGCCCAACTCCAGTCATATCGATGGCCGCGCTTGAACTGTCTCAGCTGCAGAGGAATGGTCACTATATATAAGGTGTCCCTAATGTGTGGCCACTTCCCTCACCCACCCTACCCCCACCGTGAATGCTCGTACGTTACATTCAACCACAAGGCAGCCCTAGCACGCCTCCCCCCCGCCCCCCAAGTCACCTCAACCGCAGGGCTGCCCTTTCCCCCCCCCCCCCCCCCCCCCCCCCCCACAAGGCACCTGAACCACAGGGCTGCCCTTACCCACAGCCCCTCCCAACATGCTTCAAGGCTTGAAATCCAACAGATGACCCTCGTGAGTGCTGCACAACGCTACTGTGCACTCTCTTCCGAGTTCCCCTCAAAGTGCAGCCCGCCAAGTGTATGCCTTTAATATGCTGTTGTGAAACACATCGGAGTGCTTTCCTGCCAACGTGGACGGACGATCCAGCTGGAGGTGGGGGGACAATTCCAGCGGGCAGGCCTAATAATGATATGCTGTCGGTTCAGCAATGTTTGTAGAGTCTACTGACTGCAATGCGGGGAGCACAATCTTTGTGACCTTTATCTCAATCTTGTCTTGGTCCCTGACTCGTTAGAATTGTTTTT
Source organism: Cetorhinus maximus (assembly GCF_964194155.1). NCBI lineage: Eukaryota > Metazoa > Chordata > Chondrichthyes > Lamniformes > Cetorhinidae > Cetorhinus > Cetorhinus maximus. The sequence continues at coordinate 46,023,858 of NC_135888.1, read as the reverse complement.
GGTATTTTTCAGAGAGAGAGAGAATCAATGCTGTGCCAGCTAACTCCATTAGAGCTCCATGCAGTTCTAAAAGTACCCATTTCCTAAAGGCCTTATTATTACAGTTCCCCACATCGAGAAGGAAATATCCTTATTGTCTGCTCACAGCTAATTTTTAACTAACATGGTTATTTCTAAAGTACAAGTTTGTTTGCCTAATTTCTTGATTATATATTGTAGATAACATACTAATGCTACTAGAATTATCTGATTATGACCAAATTGGATTGGCACTCCCCACTAGCAGATCACCTCACTCAGTGATATTCCTTAATAATTTCTAATGCATAAACTAATTTCCCTAATTTGTTATTCTTTTTCAGGAGTGCTGTTAATTTCTAGGCTATTAACATATCCATACATATAATTAAAGCAACAGATTATACATGGATTTAAAACTCTCCAGCTCTGCCTTCGCCTGTATCCGTCTTGTGAATAATTCTTATTAAGTCCATAGCTTTCAATTGACCCAACCCAAAATTCCTTTTTCTTTAATATTACTCCTTCTGACCATTACCATCTTAATTGTCTTAGTCAGTTTCTGTATGGTCTATGGAGTATGTGTCAGTGCCTTGATCGTTCAAAAGATGTTTTCTTACTCTTCAGGCCATATTAACCATTTTGTGTCATGAGGTAGCCAAGCGTGTCTGCGACCCCTTCTTCAGCTTCACCATGCACTCTCACATGTTAGTGACTTCACACATAACAAATCACTTCTGCACGTTCACACCAGTGTCCCAATTCCTTTTTTTAAATCCTCTGCTGGAATTTCACATTCATAAGTCATCTTCACACATATCCTTATCTGCTGGATGGGGTCTTCAGTGATTTTTCTTTCCCAAAGCTTTAATCTCAACAATGGTTATTTGCCACTTCATTATTCGCCGTAGTATCCAAACCAGAGACAGCATTTAAAAGCTCCCTGTAAGAAATAGGGACCTTTAAGAAATGGTACTTTTAGAACTGTTTGGAACTCTAATGGAATTAGCTGGCGCAGCATTAATTCTCTCCCTCTCGCGCTCTCTCACTGAAAAAAACCCATAAATAATTCTAAGGAGCCAGGGGCCAAGTCAAGGTAGAACTAAAGGTCACAAAGATTATGACCCTCGCATTGAGGTCACTAGACTCTACAAACATTTCTGAACCAATAGCAGGAAGCCTTCTGCTGGCCTTGTGTACCTCTATATCTAGCAAATCTTGCACAGCATGCGGTAAACAAAAAACATGACATCAAGCCAAAGTGGTGGCGAGGGAAGAGAGGAGGTGACCACCCTGATATCTTAGCTACCTGTCCTGTATTCATTGGTCAGAAGGCTTTGAATGGGTGATTGACACAGGGTAAACTACCAGCCCCTAGAAATAAAGTATATTAACGAGTGCTTGGAGACAGGTGGCAGGCCTTGTCACTTCCCACCTTCTTCAGATGGAAGATGGACCAGGGAAGATGGAGGAAGACCAGGGGAATTGTTCCCTAACACTTAAACTAGAGAGCAGAATGCTGCCATCACAAGCTACTGAGATCAACACACTGTGTCAACCGTTTGCTCGTCTTCTGGGATCAGTGTAGCGCTCCCCACTGTCATGGTAAATACTCGAATGCCTGTCTTAGGTATCTGTGGCTCCCGAACTCAAAATCTTACAAGTCAATGCAGTAAAATGTGAGTGGAACCAGCCAACCATTGTAGTAGTGGTAAAGCCATATTCAACAGCCAACACACCTGCCCCTCCAATCCCATTATCTCCAATTGAAATCCAGAGGCCGGTCACTACACTTACTCTTCCACCTTGGAGTCACTTAGGAGTCGCAGGTTGGGATTAAAAAGGTACAGGTGGTATACACTGTCACTAAGGAGAAGCATGAACTTGGCTTGGACTTCCTCGAGTATAGAATGTTGAGGCATGATCTAAGTGAGGTATTTAAAATGAAAAAAAGAATACAATAGGGTAAATACAGAGAAACTATTTTCTCAGGTGAGGGAAACCAAGAATCACAGTGCAGAAGAGGCCCTTCGGCCCATCGAGTCTGCACCGACACATGAGAAACACCTGACCTACCTTCCTAATTCCATTTACCAGCACTTGGCCCAAAGCCTTGAATGTTATGACGTGCCAAGTGCTCATCCAGGTACTTTTTAAAGGATGTGAGGCAACCCGCCTCCACCACCTTCCCAGGCAGCGCATTCCAGACCGTCACCACCCTCTGGGTAAAAAGGTTTTTCCTCACGTCCCCCCTAAACCTCCTGGCCCTCACCTTGAACTTATGCCCCCTTGTGACTGACCCTTCAACTAAGGGGAACAGCTGCTCCCTATCCACCCTGTCCATGCCCCTCATAATCTTGTACTCCTCGATCAGGTCGCCCCTCAGTCTCCTCTGCTCCAACGAAAACAACCCAAGTCTATCCAACCTCTCTTCATAACTTAAATGTTTCATTCCAGGCAACATCCTGGTGAATCTCCTCTGCATCCCCTCCAGTGCAATCACATCCTTCCTAAAATGTGGCAACCAGAACTGCACACCGTACTCCAGCTGTGGCCTCACTAAGGTTCTATACAACTCCAACATGACCTCCCTATTTTTGTAATCTGTGCCTCGATTGATAAAGGCAAGTGTCCCATATGCCTTTTTCACCATCCCACTAACATGCCCCTCTGCCTTCAGAGATCTATGGACACTCACGCCAAGGTCCCTTTGTTCCTCAGAACTTCCTAGTGCCATGCCGTTCATTGAATACTTCCTTGTCAAATTGCTCCTTCCAAAGTGTATCACCTCACATGTTTCAGGGTTAAATTCCATCTGCCACTTATCTGCCCATTTGACCATCCCGTCTATATCTCCTGTAGCCCAAGACACTCAACCGCACTGTTAACCACCCAGCCAATCTTTGTGTCATCCGCAAACTTACTAATCCTACCCCCCCACATAGTCATCTATGTCATTTATATAAATGACAAATAATAGGGGACCCAGCACAGATCCCTGTGGTACGCCACTGGACACTGGCTTCCAGTCACTAAAGCATCCTTCTGTCATCACCCTCTGCCTCCTACAACTAAGCCAATTTTGAATCCACTTTATCAAATTACCCTGTATCCATGTGCATTTGCCTTCTTTATAAGTCTCCCATGTGGGACCTTGTCAAAGGCTTTGCTGAAATCCATATAAACTACATCAACTGCACTACCCTCATCTACACACCTGGTCACCTCCTCAAAAAATTCAATCAAATTTGTTAGGCATGAACTCCCTTTGACAAAGCCATGCTGACTATCCCTGATCAAACTGTGCCTCTCCTAGTGGAGATAGATACTCTCCTTCAGAACTTTCTCCAATAGTTTCCCTACCACTGACGTGAGACTCACTGGCCTGTAGTTCCCTGGCTTATCTCTACAACCCTTCTTAAATAGCGAAAGCACATTAGCTGTTCTCCAGTCCTCTGGCACCTCCCCCGTGGCCAGAGAGGAATTAAAAATTTGGGTCAGAGCCCCTGCGATCTCCTCCCTTGCCTCCCTCAGCAGTCTGGGACACAAATCATCTGGACCTGGAGATTTGTCCACTGTTAAGCCTGCCAACACCTCCAATGCCTTGTCACTCCCTGTATCATTTTGTTCAAGAACCTCACAGTCTCTCTCCCCGAGTTCAATACCTTCATCCTCATTCTCTTGGGCGAAGACGGATGTGAAGTATTCATTTAACACTCTAGCGATGTCCTCTGGCTCCACCCATAGATTGTCCCCTTGGTCCCTTATGGGCCTTTATGGGGACACAATCTTAAAATTGGAGCTGGATCATTCATGAGTGCAAGCCAGATGTATTTTATGCACCAAAGGCTGTGGATACTGGGACAATTGCAGCTTTCAAAACTGAGATTTTTGTTAGGAATATGGATCAAAGACGAGCAAATGAACTTAAGACACAGATCAGTCATGAGATGATTGAATGGAAGAAGAAGCTCAATCAACTGAATGACCTACCCTTGTTTCTATGTGAACACTATGGCAAAAAGAGTAGAATTATATACGAATAGCACAAAGTAATCAAAAAAAAACTGGTGATGCTTTATTTGAAATTTGTCCCAAGACTTTCTTATTGGGCAACATAACGTAGCAGCATCACAAAGTATGCAAGTGGACAGGAGTTGAAAAAATGCCAAGAAGCACAGGCATTGTTAGATGTAAAAAGTTTGAGGTCCGTCTATTTCACCTATCCCCTGGTGGTGACATGACACAATGACAATGCAGTTGTTGATTGATAGAGATTGATTACTATGATTAATGAGAGAGACCAATGAGAGAATCTGGAATTGTTTTTTTTTTAATTCATTTACAGGATGTGGGGCTCGCTGGCTAGGCCAGCATTGATTCCCCATCCCTAATTGCCCTTGAGAAGGTGGTGAGCTGCTTTCTTGAACCGCTGCAGTCCCTGTGGTATACGTACACACACAGTGATGTTAGGGAGGGAGTTCCAGGATTTTGACCCAGCAACAGTGAAGGAACATGGTATATTTCCAAGTCAGGATGGTGAGTGGTTTGGAGGAGAACTTCCAGGTGGTGGTGTTCCGATCTATCTGCTACCCTTGTCCTTCTAGATGGTAGTGGTCATGGGTTAGGAAGGTGCTGTCTAAGGGGTCTTGGTGAGTTTCTGCAATGCATCTTGTAAACGCACTGCTGTTGCTGTTCATCGGTGGTGGAGGGAATGAATGTTTGTGGATGGGGTGCCAAGCAAGCGGGCTGCTTTGTCCTGGATGGTGTCAAGCTCCTTGATACTGTTGGAACTGCATTCATCCAGGCAAGTGGAGACTATTCCATCACACTCTTGACTTGTGCCTTGTAGATGGTGGACAGGCTTTGGGGAGTCAGGAAATGAGTTACTCACCGCAGGATTCCTAGCCTCTGACCTGCTCTTGTAGCTACAGTATTTATATGGCTAGTCCAGTTCAGTTTCTGGTCAATGGTAACACCCAGGATGTTGATAGTGGGGGATTCAGCGATGGTAATGCTATTGAACATCAAAGGGCGATGGTTAAATTCTCTTTTGCTGGAGATAATCATTGCCTGACACTTGTGTGGCCCAAATGTTATTTGCCACTTGTCAGCCCAAGCCTGGATATTGTCCAGGTCTTGCTACATTTGGACGTGGACTGCTTCAGTATCTGAAGAGTCACGATTGGTGCTGAACATTGTGCAATCATCGGCGAACATCCCCACTTCTGACCTTATGATGGAAGGAAGGTTATTGATGAAACAGCTGAAGATGTTTGGCCTAGGACACTACCCTGAGGAACTCCTGCAGTGATGTCCTGGAACCGAGATGTTTGACCTCCAACAACCACAATCATCTTCTTTTGAGCTAGGTATGACTCCAACTGGTGGAGAGCTTTCTCCCGGATTTTCATTGACTCCAGTTTTGCTCGGGTTCCTTGATGCCACACTCGGTCAAATGCTGCCTTGGTGTCAAGGGCACTCACTCTCACCTCACCTCTGGAGTTCAGCTCTTTTGTCCATGTTTGAACCAAGGCTGTAATGAGGTCAGAAGCTGAATGGCCCTAGCGTAACCCAAACTGAGTGTCAGTGAGCAGGTTATTGCTAAGCAAGTGCTGTTTGATAGCACTGTTGATGATCCATTCCATTGTTTTACTAATGATGAAGAGTAGACTGATGGGGCGGAATTGGCTGGGTTGTGTACAGGACATACCTGGGCAATTTCCCACATTGCCGGGTAGATGTCTATGTTGTAGCTGTACTGGAACAGCTTGGCTAAGGATGCAGCAGGTTCTGGAGCACAAGTTTTCCGTACTATTGCCGGAATATTGTCTTTGGAGCAAACAAGTTAAAGGGGAGATTTAATAAAGGTGTTCAGAGTTACGAAGGGCTTTGATTGAGTAAAGAAAGAAAACCTTTTACCACTGGCAAGCTGGTCAGCAACAGAGGAGACAAATTATAGGTAATTGGCAAAAGAAGCAGAGAGAAGGTGAGGAGATTTTTTTTTTACACAGCGAGATGTTGTGGTTTGGAATAAATTGTTTGAAAAGGCAGTTAAAGCAATTCAATTGTAACTTCTGAAAGGGAAGTGGATAGATATTTGAAAGGGAAAAAATCTGCAGGGCTATGGGGAAAGACGCTGGGGAGTGAGACTAATAGCACAGCTCTTTCAAAGATTTGTTACAGGCACAATGGGCCAAATAATTTCCTTCTTTGCTGTAAGATTCTATAAATTTGTCTATAACAAACTCTGACATGATGCAAGGAAAACCACAGTGGAGGAGAGTTTCAGGAACCATAGGCCCAAAGTCACCTGTTCCTCCCAAGCATACTACATTAACTACATCCTGTTTCAAACAACTCAATCTGTATTCACAAACTTTATTTTCTGAATTAAATTTATTTAGTTTTATTTGAATGAACCCACGTTGTGAATATTGTCAGAGGGAGAACATTGGGGATGATGTTTTCAACTCACTTGATTGAATACATGTGAAAGAAGGGGTCTGTTCCCCTGCTGGAACATAAAGTGGGTAGTCCAAACAGGTTAACATTTGATGGGTTAAAGTTTCAAGTACACAATGCACTTTCTGGTGCCTCATCCCATGGCCATTACCCATGTGTGAGCTTTGATGGTGAGTGTTGCACAGATATTACACCAATGGGCAACATAAACAAGTTCGATATTCTCCATACATAATGTCCACACGAATGCCCTTTCAGCTATAGGAGCACAAAATCTAGGCTGACAGTCTCAGTGGCTTACTAAAGAAGTGCTGAGCTGTGGAGGCAACGTCTTTAAGATGAGCTGTTAAACTAAAGTCCCATCTGCCCTCTCGGGTGAGGGTAAAAGATCCCATGGCACTCTTCGAAGATGATCAGGGTATTCTCCCCGGTGTCCTGATCAATATTCATCTCTTAACCAACATCACGAAAACAAATTTATTGGTCATTATCATATAATTGTGGGCTGTCTGAGCTCTCTGTGCACTAATTGGCTCCCACATTTCCTACAGCACACAATGACTACATTTCATAATGTATTTCATTGGCTGTGAAGTGCTTTAGAACAGCCCGAGGTTGTGATTGTCTCTGTAGAAATATAGAAAAAGTCTTTCTTTTTGTGCTGATTCCAGGGCACTTCACCCAGCTGGTGTGGAAGGCATCAAAAGAGATGGGTGCTGGCTGTGCGACAGATGGGAAGGGCACGTTCATGGTGGTGGCAGTTTACAATCCACCAGGAAATATCACCAATCCTGGCTACTTCAAGGACAATGTTTCACCTCCCAGTAAAAATTGACAAAGAAGGAAGAGGAATGGAGTCAATTGCCAGACACAGTTGTACCGTACACCAAAACCACTGGGATTACTGGTACTCTCATTTGGGACTTAATTAGAATTTTAAATAAGATTTCTTTCCAGGCTTTGTGTGATTTTACTATGATATAGCTTTAACAATACCATGCAGATAACACCAACATACAGAAGATTGCACATCCCGGATTTCCTTCATTCCATCATTGGCGTCCATGCCTTTAGCTGCCTGGCTCTAATTCTCTTGCTGAACCTCTCCACCACTCTACCTCACTTTCCTTATGTGGCTTGGTGTGAGATTATGTTTAATATCATTCTTGTGAAGTGCATTGGGATGTTTTACTATGCTAAAAGTGCTATATAAATACAAGTTGTTGTTGGAATATGCTCGGAGTATAATGGAATGAAGTACTTTGTGTATTCCTGCGATTCTGGTCACTGTAATCTGTACAGGACTTTGAAGGAACAAAACCGTTTTTGTATTGGTTATCAAAGGGTTCTTTTGGGTCAAAATTTTTTTAAAAAACAACTCTACTGGAGTTATGGGCAAAGAAATGCTTTGGATTTCTCCTAGCAATGTGTATTCCTTCCTACAAGCTGGAGCTGACCAAGGGAGATCAGGCACTTTAACTTGCTTGTTGACTTGCTTCACCTCCTATTGGGTCCTGTTCTTACTCTCACTCTCCAATCCACTCCATGCACTGATTTTAAACACTTTCTGATTACAGTCAGGCTTTCCTTTCCTCCACCTGGTGAATCCAAAAGCACACAGGCCTCCTTCTGAGCCTTGACAATGCACCGCAGTAACAGTGTTTTGAAGTTAAGGAAGTCACGTTTGCAGTAAGACTTTCTCATGATGGGCTGAATGTTCACCAAGTCGGGAAGTCTCAGGAGCTCTCTAAAGATGGCAGGCGGGTCCCGAGTCCAGGATTCCCGACCCCATTCCCAAGCTGTCTGATTTTTGGGAGTGCCTTTAAAGGTTGCAGGCTGATCCCTGTCAAAAGCCTGCATTCGGCACTCTTGACCTGGCCTGCTCCATTGTGAAGACAGGCATGTCTTACTCCTCAGTAATTTTCATGGAGTCGGGCCAGGTTTTTAAAAAGTCCATGTTCACAGCCCCTCAGAGGAGACATGAACCATAGTGTGCATGAGGGGGATTTTTTAAAAGGTGAGTTCAAAAAGTCCTCATACCCCAATGCCAAGCTATTCATACATACATAATGAGGCTAGGCTGAGAGCCAGACAAACATTATTCCTGTTGAAACAGCTGTGCCCCAGAGAAACCATTGCTTAATTGACAGCTCAGACTTTCTGATCTCTGCTGTCAGTTTCACTATGTTTATTTACACAAGGATAAGTGGTTTCAAGGGCTTGTGGTTTTTGTTATTGATACTTTAAAGGGCCTGGATGATGGACGTTTATTTTGCCTGTAGTGAAGTTACTTTTTCCTGATATGGTGGAAAGTTACTTTTCAAAAAAACTTTGTTATTTGCACATCCTGCTGTCACTATCGGGTTCATTGATGCATTATACACTGTATAGAACCTATGGGCATGAAAATACCTTAGCTTGGCATTGGGGGTATATTGGCTGCCTCCAAACTCTTTCGCAGGTTGGCTGGCCTGACTCCAGCTTGCACTTGCCCCCTGACAACAAAGATCCCACCATTGTGAGCACTTTCTCCCAAGACTGGTGAGACAAGCTGGGAATTTTCCTGACTCCCACTACCCGCTTCGAGGTGTAAATTCAGGCTGAGTAACTGAAACATTTCTCTTCGGAATCTGGAAATAGTCATCCATTTTTAAGGCATCAGGTGTTCAGCACATATGAGGCTGAGCAAATGACTGTTCTCGGTACCTGCTTGCCAGTGCACGCTGCATTGACACTGACGCCAGTTTGTGCCAGTGAATCACAATGGACGATGGAAGGTGTTTTGTCACCCCTCAGCAAGGATCGCCAACTCCGGTAGTCCATGTTTCTGGAGATCACATCACATGATTTCTGACCTCCAATCACATCCACACCCCACCCCCATCACCAATATATTTTAACAAATAAATGGAAGAGCTCAAAGAAGATTAAACGGTCACTACCTCTACGATATTTTTCTAGGGGAGGTTAAACTTTAATTGCTGGACTCATCAAGAGTCTCTGGAGGGTTGGAAACTCTGAACCCCAGTTGGAACCCTTCCAGTTTCATTTTCTACCATTGCAATTGGCAAATATAACCTTACCATGAGTGTCACCTGATGTGAGTAAGCCTCAGTGATGTAAACGTTGACTGTGACTGATTCTGAACCATGTGTCTGATCTGCTGATTTTCACTTGTGATGTTGGGATCTGTTTAAACATAAATGTAGAACTCATAACTTTGAATTACAAATAGGGCGAAAGGTGTCCAAGATACATGTTTTGTGTTAACGTTATGACTCTTCCATGATTCTGATGTAACCAATTGTACTCTGTGGGATATTCTTCAAATAAAAATTGTTAACGATCATTTTTTGTCATCAGCATTCACTTATTCCTCTCTCTATTTTCAATTCCTACCCAGCCCCTCTCCAGCTTCCTTACTGTGGTCAGATTCTAACTGTGAGAATTTCACCCACAAGCTGCAACCAATCTGGCCTCATTGTTTGCAGTTTGCTAATCACATCACATCATAACCCCAACACAGGAGGGCAGGAGATAACAATCTCACTGAATGTGACAGTGTCAGCCGGGCCATCTCTCAGTCTGCATAGCCTTCAATTCACTCTGGCTGACGTTAGCAAGCAATATGAACACATTGGTATTCCCTACCTTGTATATTAACCTCTCTCCTCATCCTCTTATTTTAAATTAGTTATTAACTTTGCTACTATAGCTATAATATAAACATGTTCAGTATATTGCCAACAGTGATAGATCTCTGAAAGTTTAATTCTCTTAGGCCTGGATTTTCACTTCCGAATGTGCAGAACCGGGAAATCTCCAGGCTCGCCATGGTCGACTTGGGAAAAGGTGCCCCATATGGTAAGAACTTTATTCCGGGGGGCAGATATGGTGTGGAGTCAGGCATGCTGGCCCTGAGCACAGATCAGAGGCAACCACAGGTTTTGTCACATGCAGAGGTGGGTTGTTTAAAAGGCTTGTCTCGGTTCTCTGTGACTTTGTCCAAGTTGTTTCCTTAAACATCAGACCCACTAGTCCCACCCCTCACACCCAGTTATCCCCCACCCACTCTCCATGCCTAGACGTGCCAAGTCATGAACCCCACTCATCCCCATGCCCCCGTCATAGATCACGATCATAGATAAGCACAATCCTGTTCTTCCTCAATGATTTCTTTGTGACCAAGGTTGAGATCAACCATTCAACTGCCCCTCCTGTTTCCTCCCCGTTCCCCCTTGTCACAAACCAAACCTCCCTCCACCCCCCCTCAAATCCCTGATCCTACATCTCTCTCCAGGTCCTCTCCCATCTCCACTCATGCCCTCTCAGAGCCCGTCCCTCCCAAGTGCACTGGCATTCCCTGGTATACACCCATCAAGCTTTCTCTTCTATGTTTGTTTTTGAGAAAAGCTTCCTGGAATGGGATGCGGCAGAGCCTAACGTGAGACATGCATCACTCAAAAGGATTGGCCAGCTCTGATTAGCTGCATGATTCATCATGTGACATCTGACCTCCAACCGCCCCACCCACTCAAACAGCCATTTTCCTCCATCATCAAAATTTTTATGACTGATGAACAAAAGTGCTAAAAAAAAATGAAAAAGACAAACAGTGTTAATGCCACAATGATTTTTCTCACATGTTTGCTTGCAGCAGTGTCCAGAAGATTAGTCTCTAATTCTAGGACACTACAGGACAATCCTGGAGGTATGGCAACTCGAATCACTCTATCCCAGTATTTCTTGATGCGCCATTGGCACTTTCTACTTGGCTTTTGGCTCTGCACACTCTTTGCTATCATGTTTTCTCTCCCTCTCCTTCCTCTGTCTGAAGACATGGCTCTTTCTGGTCATTCTTTGACTCATCATGACCGTAATATCCTTCTTCTGAGTGTTACAGCGAGAATTTGTTCAGGAAAATCTGTCACACCTATGCAGTTACACCCACGGACGTATAAAAAACTGAAGAATCTGAACGATCTGCATTGTAACAAGACGGAGCCAAGGTGGGTAGGTGCCCTCCCTCCTTGTCTGTAAACACACATGAAACTGTCCAAGGCTGGAAGTAGCTTGCTTCTCTGGCTAGGACATTAAAATGTCAAAGACCTTTTGGAACTTTCCTTTGAGAAGACATTAAAAATGCAATAGATCTCTCCTGTGGATTCAAAAGCTACTATTGTCAAATACCACAGAAACTGATGCATAATGACCAAACATTCTTAGTGAATGCAGAATGAAGTTCCACAGAATAGGTGTGAGGAGAAACCATTCTATTGCAAGGAGATGCAAATAGCTAAAATTCAAACGACATTGTCTGTCAATGCCAATGTCATCGGGAACCATTTGTATGGACCATGGGAACACCAATACCATGGTCACCTGACAGAAAACAGCTTGTGATAAGAACCATTTATTCACACACCTTGAGAGCAGCCTTAGGTCAGTCAACCTGAGAGACAAGGAAACCACAGAAAGAAGACATCCCACCAGCAAAGGAAGAATCCTGCCTAGAATCCACTAATAGGTAGAGAAGAGGGGCTCCCCTTTTACCAACAAGTTCACAGAACCAAGTCAGACCTTCACTACAGGAGTTCAACTACAACTTTGACTGGAGCATAGCCACAAAGCTACTGTTTCATGTAGTAAGCTATTGTAAATACATCGCCAGAAACTTCCAACATGCATTTTCTTCAATGAACAAAAAGTAAATCATCAGGCCTGCAACTTTTCCAGCTTCCATTTCAAAAGACAAGAGTAATAGTGACTCTTTGGACTCTGTACAAGCTTAAGTGCATGCTCCCTCTTTTGTAATCACCTTTCCTTGTGTGTGTGTGTATCTTGTGTGAGTATTTAAGTGGGTGCTGTTGTGATTATATTTGGGTGTTGAGAAATAAACATTTCGTCTTTCATTTTCTTAAACCTTATGAGAAAATTGCTGTGTCTGTTCTTAAGAGTTACAGCACTCAAGGGGTTAAAATACTTCTTCTTAAAAACACATTTTGTTGTGGTTAGTTGAGAGATGAGGAAATAAGAAGGAACTATCCTATCATCTCTCTCCTGTGGGTAACAGACCGGAGTTTGTGTCCATGATTGGAAACATTAGACAATGTATAAATTAGAAGCAGGAAATGAAATTGGCCTCTGAAATTGTTAAAAATCAATCATGTCATGATAATGAAATAAAAGACATCCAATTGTGTCCAGAAATATTGGACTTTAAAAATAAGACCTGAGTTTTTAAAAATGCACACAAGCCACTGGCTGGAATGCTGCAGAGTGACTCCCTAAAATGTAATGGAACTCCACTCTGTTGCCAGACAAAGTACTTTGAAAGACATCCAGAAACTAATTGCTCCCTCTGGAAGAGACAATGGGGCATAATGGGAGCTGAGTATCATCTCATCAAGAAATCCTGTGAGCAATGCCCAGATAGATTTGTGAATGCGCTTCCCTCTTGGAATATACAAAGGAGGGGTTAAAAGTGAACTGAAAAGCTGCCCCAGTGTCTATCTGTTGGTGAGTGTTCTTAGAGAGAGCAAGTGCGGACTGCCACTTGGAGAAGGACCTGAGGGTGGGCAGGGGGGCATGGAAGCTAAATGTGCAACTGCTGACCCCAGAGAACATTGAGGAGCTCAAGAGGGATTACAAAGGTTGGAGAACCGTGAAACCCCTCTTTGAGTGCCTGACACACTGGTGGGAAGCGATCAAGGGAAACATCAAGAGGTTTTTCATCCTCAAAGGCACCCAGAAAGCTAGAAAGGAACAGAGGGAAATGTCCCGACTCCAGAAAAACATGCAGAATCTGCTCCGGCTGCAGTCGATGGGGGTCGATGTCAAGGAGGAGCTCCAAGAGGTGAAGAGCCAGCAAGCCTCGCACTTTGCCTCGGAGGCCTCCAAGATCATCTTCCGTTCCAGAGTCCGCTCCGTGGAGCAGGATGAGACGTGCTCACGTTTCTTCTTCCAAAAGGTACACAGAGAGAGCTCTGTGATCAGCAGCCTGAAGGAAGAAGACGGCTCAGTAAAGTCATCACGGTCCGACATTTTGAGGATCAGCAAATCCTTTTATGCCGGATTGTATGACGTGAAGCCCACGGACAGCACGGCCTCCCAGTCCTTCCTGTCCTCTATCACGGAGGTCTTAGACCACAGTACGCGGGAGAGCCTGGACAAACCGCTAACTCCTGATGAACTGACTAAGGCCCTTGAGTCCTTCGAGAAGAGTAAAACTCCCGGAAGCGACGGCTTGCCGGCGGAGTTGTATTCGGCTCTGTGGGACTTGATCGGCCCAGACCTGCTAGGAGTGTACAAGAGTATGCTCCTGGCCGGTAGTATGTCAGAATCCATGAGGAAAGGCATCATCACCCTCATCTACAAGCACAAGGGGGAAAGGGAGGATATTAGAAATTGGCGACCCATTTCACTGTTGAATGTGGACTATAAGATTCTGTCCAAGGTCATCGCCAATCGGGTCAAATCCGCTCTGGAATTGGTGATTCACCCTGACCAGACCTGCGCTGTGCCAGGCAGGAAGATCTCTGACAGCCTCGCGCTGCTCAGGGATACGATTGCCTACGTACAGGACAGGGGTGTGGATACCTGCCTCATCAGCTTGGATCAGGAGAAGGCCTTTGACAGAATATCGCACACCTACATGGTGGATGTGCTCTCCAAAATGGGGTTTGGGGAGGGAATTCGCAATTGGATCCAACTGCTCTACACTAACATCAGAAGCGCAGTCTCAATCAATGGGTGGGAAACAGATAGCTTTCCGATTAAATCTGGAGTCAGGCAGGGCTGTCCTCTCTCGCCTATTCTTTTCGTGTGTTGCATAGAACCCTTTGCCAAGTCCATCAGGAAGGATCCGGGCATAAGAGGAGTGACGATCCCAGGCAGTGGAGGCACTCAGGTAAAAGCCTCCCTGTGCATGGACGACGTCGCCGTCTTCTGCTCGGATCCGCTGTCGGTGCGCAGACTGATCCACATCTGCGACCAGTTCGAACTGGCCTCGGGAGCCAAGGTAAATCGTGGGAAGAGCGAGGCCATGTTCTTTGGGAACTGGGCTGACCGATCCTTTGTCCCCTTCACTGTCAGGGCTGACGGCCTGAAGGTGCTGGGGATATGGTTCGGAGGGACCAGGGCATGCGTTAGAAACTGGAAGGAGCGAGTGGCTATGGTGAAAAGGAAACTGGGCATGTGGGAGCGACGCTCCCTCTCCATTGCGGGTAAGAACCTGGTCATCAGGTGTGAGGCACTCTCGCTGTTGCTGTACGTGGCGCAGGTCTGGCCCATTCCAGACTCCTGCGCGACGGCGATCACTCGAGCCATCTTCCGCTTTATCTGGAGGTCGAAAATGGATCGTGTCCGCAGGGACGCGATGTACAAGCCTCTAGATAAAGGGGGAAAAAACGTGCCCAACATCGCCCTCATACTGATGGCCACCTTTGTGTGTGGCTGCATCAAGCGGTGCGTAGACCCTCAGTACGCAAACACCAAGTGTCACTACGTGCTGAGGTTCTACCTGTCCCCGGTGTTGCGAAGGATGGGTCTGGCCACGCTGCCGCGGAACGCTCCAAGTAGTTGGACCGTGCCGTACCACCTGTCCCTCGTGGAAAAATTTATGCAGAAAAACACCTTTGACCACAAGTCCATCAGGCAGTGGTCAGCACGTAACGTCCTAGAGGCCCTGAGGGAAAAGGAGAGGGTGGACCCTGTGGGATGGTTCCCCGAGCAGACTGTCAAAGTCATTTGGCAGAATGCCTCATCGCCAGAACTTTCCAACAAGCACCAAGACGTGGCTTGGCTGGTGGTGAGAAAGGCCCTCCCCATCAGATCCTTCCTACACGCCAGCAGTCTCACCCCCTCTGCACGTTGCCCTCGAGGTGGCTGTGGTGGGGAAGAGACCGTTGTTCACCTCCTTGTGGATTGTGCCTTTGCAAAGAAAGTCTGGAGAGAGATGCAGTGGTTGCTGTCGAGGTTCATCCCGAGCAGTTCTGTGACACAGGACTCTGTGCTCTACGGGCTGTTCCCAGGGACACACACCGAGACAAACATCAACTGCAGCTGGAGGATCATCAACTCGGTGAAAGACGCGCTTTGGTCTGCCCGAAACTTGTTGGTCTTCCAGCACAAAGAGTTGTCCCCGACCGATTGTTGCAGACTGGCACAATCCAAAGTCCAGGACTACGTGCTGAGGGACGCACTAAAGCTTGGGGCAGCTGCCGCAAAGGCGCAATGGGGAAGGGTCGCTGTCTAAGACCTTTCTGCCACAGGGCACCGAGGGACTGGGAACTGTTTAGAGCCCCTCGGGCTGTACAGCTCAAAATGAAAGGCTGTAAATGATTGTAATATTGTTTGTACTGATGCACCTGGTGATACATTTTGTAAAAGTTTAACCGGATTGTACCCTTGTAATGGTGTTTTTGAAATGGTTTGGAATGTGATTGAAGATATTTTATGAATAAAGTATCTTTTTGCATAAAAAAAAGAGAGCAAGTGCTGGAAGTTTGACTCAGAAGTAACACACAGTCCCCCTGCAAATCACCATTTTGCAGGTATCCCAATCTCTCTACCGAAGTCAACACGACTGGAACCTCGAAACCGACTATTCGTCTACCAGAGTCAACACTATTGGAACATTGAAACTGACTATTTGTCTACCGAAGTCACTTCTACTGGAATCTCGAATCACAATGGCCTCAACACTCAATCACCTACTTCCCACGAGTCAAGGACAGTCCTGTACACCTTTTTTTGTATATATATATTCACTTACTTCAAGCTAAATTCTTACTTTTAACCTGTATAACCGTATATGCATATGTTTTATTCTTTCTTGCCTTTAGTAGTTAATAAACTTACTCTTACCCTTTAACTCAAGTCTGACCAAATTGGATCCTTCAAAACCAGAACGATTGGGTCTGGGAAAAAGGTATCCGTGAAAGGGATCCTTTTTAGATTAAATCTTGCAGCGACCAACAGAGGAGGGGGTCTGAATAAAGACAGGGAGCTAGTTCATCCCTCCTCACACAGGGCATAACAATTTGGGCATGTCCCAGCCAGACGGTGACAAATTGAGGGGTCTTGCCTAAATCAACAACTTTGGGGAACCTCACCTGGGGATGGGTCATAACAATCAGCAGGTTTTATCCTAGTTTCACTGTGTTAAGTGCCATTGTGATGTGTTAAGTACTTAAGATGGCCACATTCAACACCAAAACCTTTGTAGACCAAGGTGAGGTAACTGAGTGCATTAAAAGCATCAGCTATTGCAGAATTGAAAGCTGTAGTCAAGCAGATGGAAGTAAATGTAAGACCAAAATCAAGGAGGCCTGAGATCACCCAAATTCTAGCTACTCAATCAGAAACAGAGGAAACAAACATAGAACCAGAAACTGACACAGTAGCGTTAACTAGCATGCAAATGGATAAGGAAATTGGCATGTGAAAAATGGAACTGGCATTCCAAATGCAAATGCAAAAGGAAAAAGAGCAGAGAGAAGAAAGAGAAAGGAAGAGAGAGATCCCAATGCAAAAGGAAAAAGAGAAAAAATAAATGGAGCCAGCAAGAGAGATCAGGCAGTGCAGTTCAGGTACTGATTCAGATTCAGAGCAAAGCTTTGGTTTCTTGACACACTTATGGCTAGTGCAGGAATTTAATGAAGAGGAAATTAAATCCTATTTTAGTTCATTGGAGAAAATTGCTACAAGGTTAAAGTGGCCAAAAAAATCTTGGATCCTGCTTTTGCAGGGCGAGTTAGTTGGGAGAGCTTGGGAAGCTTACCCCATGTTATAGAGGAGAGTTCTGTAGAGTATGAAGAGGCTAAACCTGTCATTTTAAATCCATATGAGTTACTATCTGAGACAGACCATCAGAAATTGCCGAAAAGGACCTGCCCCGATCCACGTTAAATTTGAGGGAGAGAGAAACACTTGCCTTTTGATCGTTCAGTAAGATCTCTAAAATTAGATTCCTCTTATGAAAACTTACGGGAGGTAATCCTATTGGAAGAATTTGAAAACAATATCCCAATTAACATTAGATCCCATATTAAGGAACAAAAGAGTCACAAGGATGAGGGACATTGCTACAATGGGAGACATGTTATTTTGAAAAAGGTTAAGGCAGTTAACCCTGGTGCCCTGGTCAATATTTATCCATCAATCAACATCACTGAAACAGATTATCAGGTCATTATCACATTGCTGTTTGTGGGAGCTTCCTGCGCGCAAATTAGCTGCTGCAGCACATTTCAAAAGTGACTACACTTCAAAAACTATTTCATTAACTGTGAAGTGCTTGAGATGTCCTGAGGTTGTGAAAGGCTCGACATAAATGCAAGTCTTTCTTTTTTGTAGTCACTATTCTCTCAGCCCTGCTCTATTTGCTAGAATGATGTTTAGTGAAATTCAAAATGCCTTTTGGTGCTGCAATATTTCATGGCTAATGAGACAGGGAGTGGTTGATTCCTGTTACACCAAAAGTATAAACAATGACTTCTGCTTAAGACAGAGGACCCTGCAACCTTCCTTTCAGTTCTTAATGTTTGAGACCTTGAATGATCTCGGGGACCCAGACAAGGGACACTAGTCCTTTGTCAAAGACAATGTGGAAAGGTGGGAGTTACGTGACATGGGCCTCTGGCTTGTGGAACCAGTAATATTGCCTTGCTGAACTGCAAAGCCTTAGTCTGCCTTTTTATCATCTGATCAGCAGCCTCACAGACAAGGAACTCTGGCCCAGGTTGGACACATGGCCCCATCTACACTGCTTCTGCTGGAAATTCTGTACCATCTGATTCAAGACTGATTCAGCTCTTCATGCCTATCTCATTGTGCGAAGTTAACACCACTGGAAAATTGAATTATACAGCATCGGTTTTTCAACCCACTAACCTCCATGAAGGAATACCTCATTGGACTTTGATTCTGGAACCCACATGAAACGATTTCCCTTTTCTCTGTGGTCTCTGCCATTATAAATCCTTCTTTTCCCTATCCATCTTTTACTGTATGAATGCAAAGGAGGCAAAATGGCGACCTTCCTCCCGCGTTTTGAGTGTGTACAAATAAATTAACCCTTTGAGTTCATCCTATCTCGAGTGTGAGGTTATTAATAGCAAATTGGATTGCACCAAAACTGAGGGTTTGGGAAATATGCCACTGCTTATAAAGAGGGAAACAAATCAAATCACCTTTATGGACAGGTGTTGACAGGAGAAATTATTGCTGTCCAAATTAACCCCCCTCCTGTCCATAACAACCACTGCAGTAAAACTTCCTATTATAATCCAATCCCCTTGCAATAAACACCAACATTCCATTTACATTCCAAATCACTTGCTCTGACTGCACATCAAAGCTGACTGCTGGTGGCTAAAGAGGAAACCAGTGGATTTTATTGGGGTTCACAAGGCCAGTACGGGAAAGGGTTCATGGACAGATGGCACAGTGGACAACACTTTGGCCCTAATCATGGTAATTGACCGCTCCAGGGACATAATGTTATGTTCCCCAGCCAGTGGATTTGTAGGCAGGAGGGTGACTGTAAAATTTCTCTGACGGCCTTCCTACTGGTTTTCTGCCCGCCCAACCTCTCCCCAATTTTATAAGTGGACGGATGAGGCCTAACCCAGCCCGCCCACCTTTGCATCAATTGAGGCCTTTAAGTGGCCAATTATTGACTACTTAAGAGCTATTTCCCACCCAGCCTCAATTTTAAGGCTGAAGCGAGGAATTCAGCAGCGGGGGTGAGCCAGAAAATGCACCGTGTTCTGGCTTCAGGCGGGCGGATGTTGGGGTCGCCTCCTTCAGCAGCCCACTTTTAACACTGGGTGTCCCCTCAAAAAGTCCGACTCCTGCGGGGTCTCCCTCCAACCCCCCGGCCTTTCTACCAACCCCCCACCTACCTCTGCCTCCTCCACTGGGCCTCACCTCTGCTCCCCACCCTGAGAGCCCCACTCACACCTGGTCCTATACTCTCAGGCATTTGGCTCTCAGGACTGCATGCAGTCCCAGTCCTGTCCACTGCAGCCTCTGGCGCTGCAGGGATACGAGAGCTGCCAGTCAATCAGATTGGCCCACAGGTCTCTGAGGTGGGACTGCCTCCTGAGTGAGCTGTGGAAGTCCCGTCTCCAACTAATTAACTCTTTTGGAGCGTGAAATGGTTGAGGGCAGGCAGTATCAGCGACGATGTGTTCTCAGCCAACTTTGCAGATGGCAGGAAGGGAAACCCCACCGTCCTATGAACCCTGACCCAGGAGTACCACGATGGGTACAGTTGAGTCCGACAAAATCTCTGAGGGTCACCTTCCGTTTAAAGGAAAGGTTGGGTTGGGGAGGACTTTTTTTTCTCTTTCCTTTTTCTTCTTCTTCCTCCTACTTCTCTTTTCCTTGCTTTCTCTTTCTCTTCCAAATGGGAGCGTGTTGAATTATTACTGTACTGTAAGCTTTTTCGTTTTTACGGTTACTCACAATGACTTGTTTTTTTTTAAATAAAGAATTAATTATTAAAAAAAGGAAAGGTGCTCCCATACCCCTCTCATCAGGCAAGCAAGTCCATTGATCTGCTCAAAGATACAGGGGCCACCAAATTACTAATGCTGAATAAGGGCATGACCTTCCCAACAGAGTGTGTGGTGAAGGCAAAGGTCCTAGTAAAGGATATTGAAAGTGGGTACATGCCCATACCCCTATATCAGGCCAGAATATAACCTTGTTTTGGGAGATTGTCCCTAATCTGCCTGTAGGTGGAGTGGACTTGCTCTCAAGCAATGTTTTAGTTGGGGTAGAATGGCACCCTCTCCAGTAGTCTCAGATAAGCCAAGTGAGGTCAGGGAGAGGGAGCACTTGCAGGGAGAAATCCCTGGTATCTTCCCTGATTGTGTGGTAACCTGATCCATGGCAAAGCAAACTCCACCAGAGAGAGTTGAGTCAGCACTTCAGACACATAGACCAATGGTCTGGCTATCTGAAACATTTTATGGAGACTTAAATGAATAGAAGGAGCTATTCAGCAGAACTTCCTTGATTGAGGACCATCAAGCACACCCATGTGAAAGTGTAACAGGGTTAACTATGAGAAAAATTTATAATTAAATTGTATCATTATAGAATAAAAGTAGAATGTTACAATACCATTAAATACAAAAAGATATATCATGATGTTTTATTATTGTACACTCGAGTTTATGATCACAGGAGTAATTGCAATCGGCATTTCATCCTAACTGTAGTTTATTAGAACTAATTTAGTGTCAGTTGTGTCTCAGTTGATAACACTCACATTTCTGAGCTGGAAGGTCATGGATTTAAGCCCCGCTCCAGAGGCTTGAGCACAAGACTCCAAACTGATACTCCAGTGCAGCGCTATGGGAGGACTGCGCTATCAGTGATGCTGTCTTTCAAATGGGGCCTCAAACCAAAGCTCCATTTGCCCTCTCAAATGGAGGTAAAAGATCCCATGACATTATTTTGAAAAAGGTCAAGGCAGTTTCCCTCTGGTGTCTTGGCAAATATTTATCCATCTATCAAAATCACAGAAACAGGTTATCAGGTCGTTATCATATTGCTGTTTGTGGGCAATTTCCTGTGTGCAAATTGGCTGCTGTAACACATTTCAAAAGTCTATACAACTCTAAAAGTACTTCATTAGCTGCAAAGGGCGTGGGATGTCCTGGGGATATGAAAGCTTTATATGAATGCTAGTCTTCATGTTTTGGAGAGTTACTTTTCTATCAGTCCTGCTCCATTTGTTAGAATTATGTTTTGTGGAATTCAAATTGCCTTTGGGTGATGCAATATTTTATGGCTAAAGGGGCAGGAGTGGTTGATTCCTGTTACACCAAAATTATAAACAATAACTTCTCCAGAATTTCAGAAGAATTGCAGTCAGTTAATTTGACGCCTCTTGAGTGTCTATAATGAGTTTTAAAAAACAAATCCTTTAACCACGAAAAACCCTTCATTACTATTCTCCAGAGGCTAGGGAAGGACAGAAAGTGAGAGAACAATAGAAGATGGTGTCATAATCAGAGCAAAAATAAAAATAAGATCACAGGAATCCCAGCTCAGGTCAAGAAGGAAGAGCAGCGGGTAACAATTGGAATAATTCCCAAAATCTGGTGTGTTTTCACTATAATAAGAGAAGGCACATGAACACAGGATATAGGTACAAAAGTAGGCCATTCGGCCCTTCAAGCCTGCTCTGCCATTCAGCCCTGGCAGATCTGGTTTGATCTCAACTCCACTTTCCTGGCTGTTCCTCAGAACCCTTGACTCCCTTGTTTTTCAAAAATCTACCTCACTCTCCCTTAAATAAATTCAATGACCCAGCCTTCACTGCTTTTTGGGGAACAGAATTCCACATACTAACAACCCTCTGAGAGAAAAGAAATTCTCCTCACCCCTGTCTTAAAATGAGACCACTTATTCTTAAACTCCATCCCCTAGTTATAGTCCTCCCTACAAGTGGAAGCATCCTCCCAGTATCCACCCTTTCAAGTCCCCTCAGGGTCTGATACGTTTCAATTACACCATCTTTCATTCTTCTAGAAGCCAATTGATATAGACCTAAAATGTTCAATCTTTCTTCATAGGATAAGCCCCTCATTCAGGAATGAGTCGAGTGAACCTACTCTGAACTGTTTCTCACTCAATTATATCGTTTTTCAAATAAGGAGACCAAGACTGTACATAGTATTCCAGATGTGCTCTCACCAAGGCCCTCTGCAGCTGCAATAAAAATTGCCTACTTTTGTATTCCATTCCCCTTCCAATAACTGCCAACATTTCATTTGCCTTCCTAATCACTTGCTGTGCCTGCACATCAAGGTTGACTGCTGGAGGCTGAAGAGGAAACCAGTGGGTTTTATTGGGGTTCACAAGACCGGTACAGGATAGGATATCCTGGACATGTCTATGGTCCCAACCATGGTTATTCACCACTCCAGAAGTACCGCCATGGCTGGGGTAGTGTCTGACAAAATCCCTGAGGGTTATCTTCTGCTTAAAGGAAAGGTGTCCCCATTCCCCTCAAATAACACAAGTAAGCCCATTGACCTGCTCAGAGGTACAGGGCCACCCTATCACTGATGCTGTGTAAAGACATGACCTTCCCATCGGAGTGTGTAGTGAAGGCGAAGGTCCTAGTAAAGGATATTGAAGGTTGGTACATGTCCATACCACTATATCGGGTCCACCTGCAGGGTAACCTTGTTTTGGGGTCGGTTACAATAGAGATTGTCACTAGTCTGCCTGTAGATGGAGTAGACTTGCTCCTGGGCAATGATTAAGTGAGTGTACAGTGGGAGCTTGCCCAGTGCCTCAGATAAGCCAAGTGAGGAAAGGGAGATGGAACACTTACAGGAAGAAATCCCTGGTATGCCTGATTGTGTGGTAACCTGGTTCATGGTGAAGCAAACTCCACCAGAAGGAATTGAGCCAGCACTTCAGATACAGCGCCCAATGGTCTGGCTATCTGAAACTTTCTATGGAGATTTAAATCAACAGATGGAGATATTCAACAGAACCTCTTTGATTGAGGCCCACCAAGCAGACCCATGTGAAAGTTTAACAGGGTTAACTATGAGAACAATTTATAATAAAATGGTATCATTTAGTATAAAAGTTGCATGGTATAATACCATTGAATATAACAAGGCATGTCATTATGTTTTAGTATATCATCATTTCGTTATATCAGGGGTTTAATTGTAACAGCTGCTTATCGTAACAGGAATTTATTATGGTGATGTTTATTCTCATTCTCACAGATTTTGTTAAAACAGGAGTTTAATCGGGACAGGGTTTTGTTAAATAGGACCTTATTTTAGCAGCATGAGTAAATGTGAACTAGAGGTCATGGTGATAGGAGTTTAAATGCCATAGTCATTTCATTCTAACTGGTTTATTAGAACTAGTTTAGCCTCAGTTGTGGCTCAGTTGATAACACTCACATTTCTGAGCTGGAAGGTCTTGGGTTTAAGCCCCGCTCCAGAGGCTTAAATACAAAACTCCAAGCTGCCACTACAGTGCAGTATTAAGGGAGTGCTGCACTATCAGTGATTGTGTCTTTCAGATGAGACCTCAAGCCAACGTCCTATTTGCCCTCACAGATGGAGGTAAAAGATCCCATGACATTATTTTGAAAAAAGTCAAGGCAGTTTCCCTCTGATGCCTTGGCAAATATTTATCCATCTATCAACATCACTGAAACAGATTATCAGGTCATTATCACATTGCTGTTTGTGGGAGTTTCCTGTGTGCAAAATGACTGCTGCTGCACATTTCAAAAGTCTATACGATTCTAAAAGTACATCATTAGCTGTGAAGGGCATGGGATGTCCTGAGGATGTGAAAGGTTCTATATGGATGCTAGTCTTCATGTTTTGGAGAGTTACTTTGCCAACAGTCCTGCTCTATTTGCTAGAATTATGTTTTGTGGAATTTAAATTGGCTTTCGGTGATGCAATTTTTCATGGCTAATGGGACAGGGAGTGGCTGATTCCTGTTCACCAAAATTATAAACAATGGCTTCTCCAGGATTTCAGAAGAATTGTGGTCAGTTAATTTGACACCTCTTGCATGTTTATAATGAGTTTAAAAACAAATCCTTTCACGAAGCATAACCCATCGTTACCATTCTCCAGATGTTAGGGAAGGACAGAAAATGGGAGAATGATAGAAGATGTTCCAATAATATAAAAATAGGACCACAGGAATCCTGCCTCAGGTCAAGAAGGGAGTGCAGAGGGTTAGAACAATTCCAAAAGCTGGTGTGTTTTCAGTCAGGTGGAGCGCCTAGATTTCACTCCAGCTGCCCCACCTCCTTAAGGAGTTTAGCAGGGGCCCTTGGGCACCCGTAGGGAGGAGGACCAGCAGTTGGACACCCTGGGTCCAACCACCCAAATGAATCCAGCACTGTCCGGTCAATCCCAATCCACTCTCCCATCACCCTATCACCTCCAGCTCCACAGGCCAAGGAGGGTGCACCAATTCCACAGCAGGCCGGGCCCTCCAGGTCTCGGCTCTTCAGAGGACACCTGCCAAAGCCATCACAGACAATCAGCAGGCTGCTTCCACCTCCGCTGTAGATGTTGGAGATGCACCCAGATGTAGCAGTCAGGTTTGGAAAGTTAAAAAGATTTAGGAACACAACAGTGTATATAATGTTCACAAATGTAAATAGAATCGCACCCATTTCACATCCCCTCTTGTGCTGTCTCCTTTTCATGATCAGCTGTGTTGCTGTCAATCAGGTGCGATACCATGGTCCCTCCCGCCACTTATCGCACATGTCGCTATCACGAGCCTCTCATCTATGTAGTGTGCTTCCATATCACCACAGTGTGTGCCCCTTTTTCGGATCATTCTCGACATCAGTGATCTCTTGACCTTAATTGTTAAGTGTGCTTTTGGAAGGAACCTCATTCAAATGCTTTGCAGGGCCATGTCAAGTTTATTCCTGGCTGTGTAAGATTGAGGTGGAGGTGTTCTCCTATCTCGTCTCTATTCTTGAAAGGTGAAGGTGCAGTGTACAAGGAGAGATGTTTAAGCACAGAGAAGGGTCATATATCGTGCAACTCCATGTGCCCTCTGTCTCTCGGCAGGGTTTTCACACTCTGAGCTCACACTCAGAGCACTGTGTGTGCTGCTGTCAGCCAACCACATTTCTGACTTTCCCAGTGTACATGTGCTAAGCTCACCAATAAGCGGGAACACCTCGCCATCTCCAGGTGCTGAAGATCTGCCCTTCTCAGCCACATTATTGCCCTGGCGCTCGAACGTCCAACCTTGATCGTTTCTCAACCTGTAATCGTCTGGATTGTGGCCACAAGACTCTCGTCACAATGTTGGGACGCAGCCCGGTGCATCCCATCAGCTAAACTCTCACTGAGACCAGTGATGCTAATTGCAAATGGTGATATCTAGCAGTCAATAGGGTTATTAGGGATGGGCAATAAATGCTGGCCTAGCCAGCGACACACACATCCTGTAAATGAATTTTAAAAAGAGCCTTTGAGCAGGCTGTCGCAACGCACATCGTAGCTTTAGACAATGTTATGGGGAGAAATGGGATAGGAGTGAGGATGTACTGAAGCTGAAGTCTGCTCTTTATTAGCAAAAATTCATGACCTTGAGGCCTTCATTGTGTTTGAGAATTTTGGAGTATACAAGGGCCAGGGCTGGCCATGAGGGCACAACGTGTGTTTTAAAGAGGAGGCATTTTAATGTCTGGCACACAAGTGGTTGAACATTGTCATCCTCAGGTGGGCCACGTGCATAGTGAGGTGAGGATAAAAGCAGGCCAGAATCCCTAACTGAGAGTGCTGGATGTTATAACTGATAGAGAAGAAGGTGACACAGAGCATTGAGTCATCTTAGAATAAATGCACACCTGCAGAACGTCCTCGCCTGTCTTGGCCCGAGTGTCAGCTATCGGTTTAACCATCGAGGTTACATGGAATGCGTTCTCCCATTGCTACAGATGGATCTCCTTAAGGAGCTTTGTCACATTGAAGGCGTACAGCTACAAGCCCACTGAGGATAGCGGAACAGCTCCTGGCTCTCATAGGCTGCCACTGTGACTGGGATGCTGGAGATACAGTTGAAGAGGCAGCACCTTCCGATGTCTGATGCCAGGATTCCTTCCTTCAGTTAGCACCTCATCTCAGCAAGGACACATATGCTCCCGAGGCTTCATCATCCTTCAATGAATCAGGACAACATGGGCCTGATGTGTAACTGTTCACTCTCACATTGAGGTGCATGGTTGAAATGAGAGGAATAACAACACTGTTGTTAATGTTAGTCCATGATGGAGGGCACTTGTCCGAGAGGGTACTCGCTGCATCGTGTCATCCATCTTATGGAACCTGGTGTATAGAGGGCCTCTCGTGCATGCCTGCCTCATCTGGCCTGTGCTATGGCCTCCTTCCTTGCAGCCTCAGTTTCCTCAAACTCAACGCCCTCATCCTCTTTGATGTCCTCCTCATCGGAGGAGATGTGCGGCTCCTCCATGTCAGCATCTGGCATGTCCTCCCCCCTTTGCAGCACCAGGTTGTGCAGCATGCAGCAAGCCATGATGATCAGTGAGACTCTGTAAGGATTGTACTGGAGCACTCTATCAGGTCTGTCCAGGCATTGGAATTGCCTCTTTAAGATCCCTATGGTGTGCTCCACCAATATTCAGCTAGCGGCATGAGTCTTGTTGTACTTTCTCTCTTCAGGAGTCTGAGGCCACCACACATACGTCATTAGCCACATCCTTTGCATGTACCCTTTGTCACTGAGAAGCCAACCCTGGATCCTGTGTGGTCCCTCAAAGGTGTCCGGGATCTGCAATCTACTCAAGATGCATGAGTTGTGGACGCTTCCTGGGTATCTGGCGCAAACTTGCATGATTAGTTTCTTATGGTCGCGGACCAGTTGTACATTGAGCAAGTGATAGCCTTTCTGTCTATGTATAGGAGTGCCTGTAGCCAAGGAGCTTTTATAGCCACATGAGTGCAGCTGATGCCACCCTGCACTTGTAGGAATCCAGGAATCTCAGCAAAGCCCAGTGCTCTGGGTTCCTGGCTTGCTTGATCTCTGTTGAAGTTGATGTAATTGTGGCCTTGGCAAAAATGGTGTCTGTTACCTCATGAATGCATTATGCACGGATGCTTGAGAGATCCCACAGAGGTCCCAGGTAGAGCTGAGGAAGGAGTCACTGAAGTAGAAGTTGAGTGCAGCTGTTACTTTCAGAGCCACTGGAAATGAATGTCCTCCCAGTCCCCATGATGCCAATTCCTGGAGAATGTGGCAAACGTGAGTCATCAGACACCTGGACATGCGGAGGGATTGGTTCTCGTTGGTTCTCGCTCATCTGCAGATAAGACAGGAGAGCTCTGTACACCCTCAGTCTTGCGAGCCACCTACACAGTACATTTCTGTGAGCCTCATCCTCCGTGTCTGGAAGGGGCCCTGCTGGCCCTTGGTCTTGAGGGTTTTGGTCCTCCCTTTGGGGAGCCAGGTACCTCTGGCACAATCTTCCTCTTCTTATCTCCTGCCTATATGTAATTATGTGGGCAGTGATAAATCCAGGATCCATTTTCCTGATGGTCTCCGCTCTCTGGTATCAATGAGAAACAAGCAAGATTCAGCATTAACCTCCAAAGGTACTCCTTCTGTCAATGACTCATCAGTGAATGTGGATTCAAGGGCTTTGGTCCCATGTCGGCAACTACGTCCCAGAAATGATGGCCAGTGGGGGGTGCATTTCAAGGTGCTCCCCCCACCTTTATATGACCAACTGCTATGACATTGCTTTGGCCAGGCACTTGTATGTGCTGCTTTCAGCTCAGATGCTAGGATTCTCATTCATTGCACTCTAATACTACATTCTTTGGAATAAACATGAGGGTGAATGTTTAGTTAGGAAATGAGATTATTTGAGGGGAGCCTGAGGCTTCTCTTCTGTGAACCGCCCAGCGACACAATTCTAACAGGCTTCTGAAGCTTGTCCAGTCACCCAATTGCTCTGTAATTCATTATCGCTCTGGGGAATTTCCACGCTACAAGCAAGGGGTTAAAACAAGGAGATCGATTACTGCCACTTTGTGGGGTTAGTCTTGCAT
Source organism: Cetorhinus maximus (assembly GCF_964194155.1). Classification (NCBI taxonomy): domain Eukaryota; kingdom Metazoa; phylum Chordata; class Chondrichthyes; order Lamniformes; family Cetorhinidae; genus Cetorhinus; species Cetorhinus maximus. Next base: position 45,995,758 of record NC_135888.1, on the reverse strand, counting down.
AGATGTGCATCATTGCTTCACTATCCTGATTCCCTACATTGTCATTGAAAGTCTCCTAACATGTCTCAGCTGTGCCTCTCTCCTCATTTGGGAATGCACAGTTCAGTTGAGTACCCCTTTATTCAGCACCCCAGTGCATGCACCTGCCCTCCAATTGGCCCTCAGAACCCTCGCCAGTAGAGTATAACCTCATTTTAATTTTGTACTGTGCCATCGCTGCAGGTTGGAAGATGGTGGTGTTCAGCTCCTATTACCAGACCAGCTTGGGCCCTCCCTGTATGGATATCAAAATCCCTCCCATTGTCCCAGAGGAGCTTAATGTTCAGGTTTCCCACCCTCCAAGACCTCTCAATCCTCTCGCGTATTCCTTAATCTCATCGTGATTGTGGTGGATCTGTTTCTTCTTAGGCAGTCCCTCGGGGTCTTGCTTTCATGCTAAGAATGAGTCCAATGTGTGACCTACATTCTCTGTCACAGGTGGGGCAGATGGTGCTAGGGGGAATTGGTGAGTGGGGTGCCTGTGTTGCCACGTACTCCTTTCGCTGTCAATGCTTGGCTTAAGCTAGCCCTTGGTGACGAGACTCGAGGTGTTTAGCTCCTTCCTGGATGCTTTCCCCCCACTTTGGGCGGTCTTGGGCGAGGGATTCCAGATGTCGGTGGGGATGTTGCACTTTCTCAAGGAGGCTTTGAGGGTGTCCATGAAGAATTTCTTCTGCCCTCCTAGGAATTGCTTGCCATGTTGAAGCTCCAAATAGAGAGCTTGTTTTGGGAGTCTTGTGTCAGGCATGCAGATGGTGTGGCCCGCCCAGTGGAGCTGATCGAATGTGGTCAATGCTTCGATGCTGGGAATGTTGGCCTGAGCGAGAACACTGACATTGGTGTGCCTATCCTGCCAATGGATTTACAGGATCTTGCAGAGGCAGTTCTGGGGGTAGTTCTCCAGAGTTTTGAGGTGCCTGCTGTACATAGACCATGCTTCTGAGCCATGTAGGTGGGCGGGTTTCACTACTGCTCTGTAGACCATGAGCTTAGTGCTGGGTTTGAGATCCTGGTCTTCAAACACTCTCTTCCTCAGGTGGCCGAAGGTTGTGCTGGCAAACTGAAGGTAGTGTTGAACCTTGTTGTCAATGTCTGCCCTTTTTGACAATAGGCTCCCAAGGTATGGGAAGTGGTCCATGTTACCCAAGGCCTTGTCGTAGATTTTGATAACCAGGGGGCAGTGCGGTGTGGAGAGGGCAGGTTGGTAGAGGACCTTTATCTTACGGATGTCTAGCGTAAGGCCTATGCTCTCGTACGCCTCAGTGAAGGTGTTGACGATGGCTTGGATCTCGGCCTCCGAGTGTGCGCAGATGCAAGCATCGTCTGCATACTGTAGTACAATGGCAGAGGATGGGATGACCTTGGATTGGGCCTCCAGGCGGTGGAGGTTGAATAAGTTCCTGCTTGTTCTGTAGTTTAGCTCCGCTCCAGTGAGAAGCTTGCTGAGGGTGGGATGGAACATCACGGCGAGGAAGATCGAGAAGAGCGTTGGTGCGATGACACAGCCGTGCTTGACCCTGGTCTGAACGTGGATAGGGTCTGTGGTGGATCCATTGGGCAGGATCAAGGTTAGCATGTTATTGTGAAGCAGGCGGAGGATGGGGACAAACTTTTGGGGGCAGCCGAAATGGAGGAGGATGCTCCATAATCCTTTGTGGTTGACAGTGTTGAAGGCTTTGTGAGGTCAAAGAAGGCCATGTACAAGGGTTGGTGCTGTTCCCTGTATTTCTCTTGCAGTTGCTGTGCGGTGAAGATCATGCCCATTGTGCCCCTTAGTGGGCGGAATCCACATTGTGACTCTGGGAGGAGACCTTCAGCCACAGGGAGAAGGCGATTGAGGAGGATTCTTGCGATGACCTTCCCTGTGGCCGACAGCAGGGAGATTCCTCTATAGTTTCCGCAGTCGGACTTGTCGCCTTTCGTGAAGATGGCCACAATTACAGCGTCTCTGAGATCTCTTGGCACGCCCTCCTCCTTCCAGATAAGGGAGATGAGGCCATGTATTCGCGACAATAGCGTTTCTCTACCGTGTTTAGTGCTTGTGGTGGATATCCATTTGTTAGCCCCTGAATATTTTGAGGTAGATGTGCCTATGCCCCGTGTAGATCTCACCCCTCCCCATTTTGAGGCGACTTGCACAGTTACACATATACCCCCTCAGGCACCCTCAGATACCCCCACAGTGCCTTTTCCCCATCTGTAGGCTGCAGGTTCCTCCCTTGACTGAGTGTGCCAACTGCAGCCCAGTATGATGCCAGAAACCCCATGGACTGAGGCGTGTGATGTTACGACAACGCCCTGTGCACAACATGTTGAGCGTGACTGAGACTGGACAGACATGCCCTTCTCCCTCCCGGGGCTGAGATAAGGACAGTCTTCGTAAGCTCAACAGTGTAAACTGAAGCGCTTCTTTACACAGCGCTCCTCCCATTCTGGCCCCAAGTGGCTTATGTCATTTTGCAACATACTCTCTACCCGTCCTGGTGCTGAGGATGGTAACCTCAGCACCAACTCTTCAATCATGTTTCTGATTGCAGCCTTCCCCACTAGTACCTCCCAGTACAACCCTGGGCCTGGAGCCACTTCCCATGCCTCAGGCCAGTTCCCCACCTTCCCCAGTACAGCCCTAACCCTATAGCCCTTTAAAAATCAACACTGCCTCACCGCCTGTCTGGTAGGGAGAGATGTGTCTCTAACACCACCCCCTGAAAGCGATGTGGTGCTGTCTTTGAAGCCTGGCACTGATGACCGTGAGCGCTGCATGATGCAAGGTAGGCGCACGAAACTTAAAGTCACAAGCACAGTGCAGGTCCCCAGGTACACATTGCTTATAAACTCATCATTCTAATTGCATGTGTCAATAAGATCACCTCTCACTCTTCTGAACTCTAGTGGGGATAGACCCAACTTTGTTCAATCTTTCTTTGCAAGATAAGCCCCTCGTCCCAGGTATGAGTCGAGGGAACCTTCTCTGAGCTACTTGTAATGATATTATATCTTTTCTTCAAATAAGGAAACCAAGACTGTACACAATATTCCAGATGTGGTCTCACCAAGGCCCTCTACAGCTACAGTAAAACCTCCCTACTTTTATATTCCATTCCCCTTACAATAAACACCAACATTCCATTTGCCTTCCTAATCACTTGCTGTACCTGCACATCAAAGTCAACTGCTAGAGGTTAAAGAGAAAAACAGTGGGTTTTATTGGGGTTCAAAAGACAAGTACAGGAAAGGGTATCCTGACAGGTAGCACTGTGGACATGTCTGTAGCCCAAACCACGGTGAGTGACCACTCCAGGAGTACCAGTATGGGTGCGGTAAATTCTGACAAAATCTCTGAGGGTCACCTTCTGTTTAAAGTAAAGGTGTCCCCATTTGCTTCTAATTAGATGAGCAAACCCATTGTCCTGCTCAGATTACAGGGGTCACCCAGTCACTAATTGCTGGAAAAAGGCAAGATCTTCCTATCAGAGAGTATGGTGAAGGCAAAGGTCCTAGTAAAAGAAAATTGAAGGTACATGTCCATGTCCCTATATCATGTCCACTTGGAGTATAACCTTGTTTTAGGACCAGTTACAATAGAGATTGTCCCTAGTCTGCCTGTAGATGGAGTAGACTTGCTCCTTGGCAATGATTTAGTAGGGACAGAATGGACGCCTGCCCATTAGTCTCAGATAAGCCAATTGAGTTCAGGGAGACAGAGGAGTTCCAGGAAGAAATCCCTGATATCTTCATTGGTTGTGTGGTAATCTGCTCCATGACAAAGCAAACTCCACCAGAGAGAGTTGAGCCAGCACTTCAGATGCTATCTGAAATTTTCCATGGAGATTTAAATAAACAGAAGAAGATATTCAGCAGAACCTCATTGATTGAGGCCCAACAGCAGACCCATGTGAATGTGTAACAGGGTTAACTACAAGAACAATTTATAATAAAATGGTATCATTATGTTACAAAATTAGCATGTTATAATATCATTAAATACAACAAGGTATACCATGATGTTTTATGATATCATAATTTCATTACATCAGAGGTTTAATTGTAACAGCTCTTTATTATAACAGCAGTTTATTGTAGTGATGTTTATTTTCATTATCACAGATTTTGTTATAACAGGAGTTTAATTGGGACAGGGTTTTGTTAAATAGGATCTTATTTTAGCAGCACAAGTATTGTAAGCTCAAGTTAATGATGACAGGAGTTTAAACGTAATAGGCATTTCATGCTGATTAGTTTATTAAAACTAGTTTATTGTCAGTTATGGCTCAGTTGATAACACTCACATTTCTGAGCTGGAAGGTCTTGGGTTTAAGCCCCGCTCCAGAAGCTTAAATACAAAACTCCAAGCTGACACTCCAGTGCAGTACTATGGGAGTACTGTCAGAGTCAGAGGTGCTGTCTTTCAAATAAGGCCTCAAACCAAAGTCCTATTTGCCCTCTCTGGCAGACATAAAAGATCCGATGACATTATTCTGAAAAAGGTTAAGACAGTTTCCCAGGAAGCCCCAGCTAATATATCTCCATCATTCAACATCACTGAAACAGATTATCATGTCATTATCATATTATATTACAAAATTAGCATTTTAGAATACCATTAAATACAACAAGGTATACCATGATGTTTTATTATATCATAATTTCATTACATCAGAGATTTAATTGTAACAGATGTTTATTATAACAGCAGTTTATTATAGTGATGTTTGTGAGAGCTTGCTATGCGCAAATTGGCTGTCGCGGCACATTTCAAACACTTCAAAAAGTATTTCATTAGCTGTAAAGTGCTTGGGACATCCTGAGTTTGAGAAAGGCTTCATATAAATGCAAGCCTTTCTTCTTAGGAGGGTCGCTTTTCTCTCAGTCCTGCTCTGTTTACTAGAATTATGTTTTGTGAAATTCAAATTGTCTTTTGGTGATGCAATATTTCATGGCTAATGGGACAGGGAGTGGCTGATTCCTGTTACACCAAAATTAAAAATAATGACTTCTCCAGAATCTCAGAAGAATTGTGGCCAATTAATTTGATGCCTCTTGAATGTCTGTAATGATCTGAGGGTTGGAAAAATTCCCAAAATGTGTGTGTTTTTACTGCAAGAAGGCAGGGCATAGGAACATAGGACTTAGGAGCAGGAGTGGGTCATTCAGCCCTTCGTGCCTGCTCCGACATTCTAATAAGATCATGGCTGATCTGGCAGTGGTCTCAACCCCCCTTTCCTGTCTGCCCCCCCATAATCCCTGAATCTGTCTAACTCTGCCTTAAATAAATTCAATGACCCAGCCTTCCTTGCTTTCTGGGGAACAGAATTCCACATACTAACGACCCTCTGATAGAAAAAAAATTCTCCTCACCTCCGTCTTAAAAGGAACACCGCTTATTCTTAAATTCCATCCCCTAGTTTTACGCTCCCCCACAAGTTGAAACATCCTCCAGTATCTACCCTATTCAAGTCCCCTCAGGATCTTATATGTTTCAGTAAGATCACCTCTCAGTCTTCTAAACTCCAATGGGTATAGTAACAACTTGTTCAACTTTTCTTCATAAGACAAGTCCCTCATCCCAGGAATGAGTCAAGTGAACCTTCTCTGAACTGCTTCTAACACAATTATATCTTATTTCAATAAAGGGGCCAAAACTGTACACAGTATTACAGATGTGGTATCACCAAAGCTGCAGCAAAACTTCCCTACTTTTATATTCCATTCCCCTTTCTAAAAATGCCAACATTCCATTTGCCTTTCTAATCACTTGCTGTACCTGCACATCAAAGCCAATTGCTGGTGGCTGAAGAGGAAACCAGTGGGTTTTATTGGGGTTCACAAGGCCAGTACAGCAAAGGGTATGCTGACAGATGGCACAGTGGACATGTCTGTGGCCCTAACCACCATGATTCACCACTCCAGGAGTATCACCATGGATGCAATAGAGTCTGACACAATCCCTGAGAGTTACCTTCTGTTTAAAGAAAAGGCATCCCTGTTCCATGGTGAAGCAAACTCCACCACTTCAGCCCAATGATCTGGCTGTCTGAAACTTTTTATGGGGCCCTTAAACCAATGTGCCATTTGCCCTCTCAAGGGGGGCATAAAAGATCCCATAACATTATTTTGAAAAGGGTTAAGGCAATTCCCTCTAGTGTCCTGGCCAATGTTTATCTATCAACCAACATCACTGAAATAAATTATCAGGTCATTATCACATTGCTGTTTTTGTGATCTTGCCATGCACCAATTGGCTGCCTTGTTACCTACATTTCAAAAGTGACTACACTTCAAAACATACTTCATTAACTGTAAAGTGCTTGGGACATCGAGAGGTTGTGAAAGTCTTTATTTGGAGAGTTACTTTTTTCTCAGTCCCGCTCTATTTACTAGGATTATGTTTGATGAAATTCAAATTGCCTTTTGGTGATTCAATATTTAATGGCTGGTGGGACAGAGAGTGGCTGATTCCTATTACACCAAAATTATAAACAATGACTTCTCCCGAATTTCAGAAGAATTATGGTGTTAGTTTGAAGACTCTTGAATTTTTCTCATACATGATGCAGCTTATTAATAGGAAAGACAACAAAGTGTTAGCAGAGTGTTGCACCAGAATGTCAGAATAGATCTTTTGCTCAGGTCTCTGGAGTACGACTTGAACCCACAAACTGTCTCAGGTGTGAGAGCACTGGGGCATGGCTGGCACTTTAATTAATTTTATCAAAGGTTCCCTATTTGGCCTTGACTGTAGGGCAGTAGTCCCATAGTCCCATAGGACAGTCGGCCCTTAAATCCTTAGACCAGTAGGACTGTACAGTAATCCATATCTGCAACTGATTCCAGAGATAAAGAACTGTAGCTATGAGGATAGACTAGAGAGGTTGGGACTGTTTTCCTTGGAGAAAAGAAGGCTGAGAGGAGACTTGATGGAGGTATTCAAGATCCGGAGGGGTATGGACAGGGTAAATAGTGAGAAACTGTTCAACTCAAGAGAACATCAAGAACTAGAGAACGCAGATTCAAAATATTTGGCAAAAGGAGTAAATGTGATGTGAGGAAAAATTTTTTCATCCAGAGGGTGGTTGAAGCCTGGAACAAACTTCCTGAAAGGGTGGTGGAGGCAGGTTCAATCGAGGTATTTAAATTGGATTGCTACCTGAAAAGATAGAATGTGCAAGCTTACAGGGATAAGGCAGGGGAATGGGACTAGGTGGAATGCTCTTTCAGAGAGCCAGTGCAGACTCGATGGGCCAATTGGCCTCCTTCTGCACTGTAAAGATATTGTGGTGCACAATACAAGCCTGAAAGCACTGGGGAGACATGATAACCCAGTTCAGTTCTGCTGCCTCTGTTGTGTTGCTGGCATTCTGCGGCACTGCTGTCTGCTTGACACTGTTCACAGAATCACTGATTGCATCAATAGCACAGCTACATTTTCTTCAGAGCATTGCTGTTTGATTGAATAAACAAACATCCCCTGCAGCTGGTCATCAGCCAACAAGAATTCAATGTTCAGTGGTTAAAGCAGTTTCAGAATAACTGCATTGCTGTTGCAATTCTTGCCATGAGTCTTTTTAAAGATCCTCCTCTTCAACTGTTTCCATTTTACATTTCATTTCTACCTTGCAAACCTACAGGATCAGTACAAGATACCTTGTGAGTCCAGTTATTCAGGTCTGTGCTCTTGCATCCAAGTGCCAGACTGATAGAAACATACGCTTCAAGGTCTGCACCACTTGTTAGCACAGGTAAGCAGAGAATACTTTATACCATCTTTTTAAAATTTTAAGTCAATCCACCTGTTCGGGATATTGGAATGTATTAATAGAACCATTCAGTACATATGAAAGGAGAACATTCTCATTACACTAGTTGTTGACTAGACCACATCTGGAGTACATCGCAATAAAGGGTTCAGAGGAGAGCTCCAAGAATAAGCCATAGTTTAATTACTCAGATAGGCTTAAGGAGCAGGGTCCTTAGTTTAGACCTGTCTAGATTTTAGAGGGAAGTTGATAGAGATGTAACAAAATGAAAGGACTGGATTTCATACCTGGTGACAGATTATTTCAATTTAACTGATCGGGGTGAACCAGGGAACATGTGCTTAAATTATGTAAGAATAGGAATGGACTGGTTATTAGGAGATTCTTCTTTTCCCAGAGAAGTGTGAGCCTCTGGAAACTTTGCCAGCTGGTGTGCGTGGTGCTGACTCTCTGGATGTCTTCAAGAGGGAGCTGGGTGGGTTCCTGACCAAGGCAGAGATCATATAGAAAGGTGTCTATATTGATAACACTTGGACTGTGTGACCTCCTGAGGAAGTCAGAGAGGAATTTTCCAATTATTCTTTTCCCCTGTTGACTCTTGGTTTGTTTCTGTTTTCTTGCCTTTCTCCCAGGAGATTACAAGGCTTTGGGCTGGGGCAGGTGAGGGTGCCTGGTCATAATGTTACAGCTAACATGAATGTGGGGTAGGCTTGATGCACCAGCTGGTCTTTTCCAGGCAAGTTTGAATGTTCTACATAGAGGGATAATGCTGGTGCTCCAGAATTTTTTGCCCTGTTCTTGCTGTACTCTTTGCTGGTGTTGCTTTCACTGTCATGTGCCTTGCTGTCAAAACTTTTTAAAAATTTATTCTTTCACGGATTGTGGACATCTCTGGCAAGGCCAGCATTTGTTGCCTATCCCTAATTTCCCTTTAGAAGGTGGTGATGAGCCGCCTTCTTGAACCTCTGCAGCCCATATGGTGTAGGTACACCCACAATGCTGCCAGGACAGGAGTTGGCCATCGGTTTTCATTCACTCGGCCATACATATTTTATTTACAATTGCATCAAGACAACATAATATTTACACTGGGTAAGGAATTTACAAGTTCAGTCTTTCAGGTGGTTTCCAGGTACGTGTGGAACGTCTCAGCGCCACAACTTCAGATTCTTTGTCAGGAACCTCCTTTTCTGGAGTTGCCTGAACATCAGGTGCTTTGGTGGGCACTTGCAGTTCTGTATCCTCAACTCTTACAGGAATATCAGACATGTCTGTCCTGGGTCGAGTACCCTCAACAGAAAATGCAAACCCGGTCATGATCACTGGTGGAACCAAATCTTGATGATTTGTCTCTCTCTTTCTTAAATGGTCCACATGTTTCCCGATGATCCAGCCTTCCACCTTCATGTGGTAAGATAGAGGTCCAGCCACTGCACTGATTTCACCCGGTAACCACTTTGGGCCTTCTCCAAAGTTCTTCACGTATACCGTCTCTCCCACGGTAAATTTCCTCTCGCGACTATGTCAGCCATATCCAGTTTCCTGGCTTCGCTGACTCCTTTCCATCTTCCCCTCATTATTCAGCTCAATCTCGTCCTGAGACGCCATTTCAACAATAACTCCATGTGAGGGGTAGTCCTGTAATGAAAACGAAAGCGTGCTAGCTTGGTTGCTAAGGAATCACGAATTAGCTTTCTCATACTTGCCTTGAATATTTGAGCCACCCATTCAGCCAGTCCGTTTGAGGAAGGGTGGTATGGTGCAGTTTTTACATGAGTGATACCGTTGAGGCTGATAAACCATTGAAACTCAGTACTTGTAAATGCCATGTTGTTATCGGAAATGACTACTTCTGGTAGTCCATGAATGGCAAAACTTTGATGTAGTTTCTCAATTGTAGCAGTCGACATTGGTGACTTCATCTCATATATGTCCATCCATTTTGAATGGGCATCGACAATGAGCAGAAACATTGTTCCCAGCAAAGATCCAACGTAGTCAATGTGTAACTGGACCCAGGATCTACCTGGCCACTCCCATGAGTGTAACGGAGCTGTCACTGGCAACTTTTGCAGTTGCTGACATTGGACACAGTGTTTCACTAAACTCCCTATTTCGTCATCCATCCCAGGCCCCCATAGATAGCTGCGTGCTGTAGAAATTTGGGAAATTCCTGGATGGGCACTATGTAATTCAATTAAAAGTGGCTCCCTTCCCTTTGGAGGAACTATCACTCGTACTCCCCACAATAAGATGCCATTCTGGGTGGCTATTTCATGTCTTCTGTTGAAGTACGGTTTCATTTCATAGATACGGGCTCCTGTGACCAACCATGCAGCACTTATTCTCGTACTTGAGATAGGATTGGGTCCCGACTTGTCCAGTCTCTGATCTGTCGAGCACAGGAATCAAAGAAACTTAACAGTAAAACATGTTCTGTGGAACTGGGACATGCTCATCATTTTCTTGTAGAGGCAAAAGACTAAGTGCATCAGCATTTACGATTTGTTTGCCAGGCCTATGTACGAAAGTGGATTCGTATGCTGCCAGGATTAAAGCCATTTGTTGTATTCTTGCTGAGGCTATGGGTGGTATAGTCTTGTCCTCACTAAACAATACTAGCAATAGTTTGTGGTCTGAAACGATTGTAAAATGGTGGCCGTGTACGTACTGGTGAAATTTCTTGACAGCAAAGATAATGGACAGACCACCTTTTTCTATCTGCGAGTATCCCTTTTCCACTGTGGTGAGCATTCTTGATACGTAACCTATTGGCCATTCGTGCCATCATCCATCTGAGTAGAGAGAACTGCTCCCACTCCGTAGGGTGTTATGACACAGCCAATGGTAAATGCTGAGTTCTTCAAATCCCAAAGGAAAACTTGAAACAACTGCCTCAACTTGTTTTGCAATTTGTATAAATTTCGAGATGTGTGCCTTGAATTCAGTTGTAATAAAACCAGCAAGTCTTATAGGTTTTTACAAAACTAGATTAAACATTCTTTAAAACATGCATAGATCTACAAATTACTATTACAATAACTTTAAAATCCCCTATTTAATCTGACTCCCAGTTACACTTTTGTTAAGGCAACAATAAGACACATAGATTTTAAAAGACCCAGGCAAAGAAACATAATACCCTGAACCAGTCAAATTCAAAGTGAGTTTTCTTAACTTCAGTCCTGTGAAGACAGCAGCTTGAGGCTTAGAAACATAGATGCTAAAGTCTTTTCACACTTGTTAGATCTTAGAAAATGTCTACCCTTACACACAGCCTTTGTTCCTTTATCCATATTTTCCCCTTTGAATGCAAATACCCATTGTTACTATGTCTTTGGACTTTACCTTCCTGATAATAAAAATCTCTCATAGCACTAACTTTTACCAGTAATCTTTGGGAAAAATAAACACAGTTTCTAAACTTCACCTGGCTAGGTGACACATTTCACCCCCACTTTGAAAACAATCTAGTCTGGTTTATTTAAAAATGCAAATGTCCTTTTACACTTTACATTGTAAACTTTCCCTGTGTTTACATCAAAGCCTTCAAATCGGTTGCCTTTAATCCAATTAAGTCTCTCTCTCACACACAGACACACTCACAGACAACACACACAGATACTGATACCACTGATAGTCACAGCTTCCCCTTCCTCAACCCATGCTTTCTCCTTGGCTGTGACTGTGTTCTGGGTAAAACAATCCAGAAATTCCTCTCACTCCTTTCTGTTTTGGAGGCCAGGATTTTCTGGTCCCACCAGCGACTGTTATCATCACGGGCAGAACTGAAAAATTTGGAGAGCAGCCAAAAGTCCGTTGACTTTGTGCGGCAATTCAACGGGACCAGAAAATCCTACCTGGAGTGTCTTTAAGTCACATTGCTATTCAATCACTCTCAGCTGGAGTAACTGAAGGCAGACACAATTCCTGCAGAATGGTGGCATGGTAGTAATGTCACTTGACTAATAATCCAGAGGCCCAGGCTAATGCCATGACTGGGTACAAATCCCATAATGGCAGTTGGTGGAATTTGATTTCAATTAATAAATCTGGAATGTAAAGCTAGCCTCAGTAATGGTGACCGTGGCGGCTATCATTGATTGTTGTAAAAATCCATCTGGTTCACCAATACCCTTTGGGGACAGTAATCTGCCATCACATGACCTGGTCTGGCCTACATGTGACACCAGACACACAGCAATGTGGTTCACTCTTAACTGTTCTCTGAAATGGCCTAGGAAACCATTTAGTTCAAAGGCCATTAGGGATGGGCAACAAATGCTGGCCTTGCCAGCAACACCCACAATCCATGAAAGAATGAAGAAAAAAATGTGGGAAACAAGGCAGTCGTCTTGTCCACAAACTCCCACATACTACAGCCCTAACACAATGCTTGCCCTGCTATCTCTTGTCATTTTATTTATTTGTTTATTGATAGCCTGATTTAAAATTAGGTAGATGGTTTTGTTAAAATAAACAAATTGCTCACTGTTTACTGAACCTAGAGCAAAAAAACTCACTAACCAATCACCAACATGTTTTTTTATGTGATGTCATCAGGTCCAGAAGTTGTTGACCCCAAGCCTAATGGAAGCTACTGGGAAATCTCATGCTTTTTTTGAATTTGGTTTATGTATCTTAGTTCCTTCTCTTTGGTCATTACATTATTAATGTTTTAGCCTCTGTTAGTCTGTTTACCTGTAAACAAAATACTTCAAAAACTAACCGACAGATTTCAAAGATATTGGTACACAGGTAGGGTATGGCCCATTGAAGTGACACCCTACACCAGACCTGAGGATTGGGAGCACTTTAGAATTTAGCAAAGGAGGACCAAGGGATTGATTAAGAAGGGGAAAAAAGAGTATGAGAGTAAGCTTGAGGGGAACATTAAAACTGACTGTAAAAGTTTCTATAGGTATGTGAAGAGAAAAAAATTGGTGAAGGTAAATGTAGGTCCCTTACGGTCAGAAACAGGGGAATTTATAATGGGGAACAAAGAAATGGCCGACCAACTAAATACATACTTTGATTCTGTCTTCACAAAGGAGGACACAAATAACATACCAGAAATGTTGGGGAACACAGGGTTTAGAGAGAGGGAGGAACTGAAAGAAATCAGTGTTAGTAGGGAAATGGTGTTGGAGAAATTGATGGGATTGAAGGCCGATAAATCCCCAGGGCCTAATAATCTACATCTCAGAGTACTTAAGGAAGTGGCCCTAGAAATAGTGGATGCATTGGTGGTCATCTTCTGAGATTCTATAGACTCTGGAACTGTTCCTACAGATTGGAGGGTAGCTAATGTAACCTCACTATTTAAAAAGGGAGGTAGAGAGAAAACATGGAATAATAGACCAGTCAGCCTGATGTCAGTAGTGGGGAAAATTCTAGAGTCTATCATAAAAGATTTAATAGCTGAGCACTTGGAAAACAGTGGCAGAATCAGACAGAGTCAGCATGGATTTACAAAAGGGAAATCATGCTAGACAAATCTACTGGAATTTTTCGAGAATGTAACTAGTAGAGTTAATGAGGGGGAGCAAGTGGATGTAGTTTATTTGGACTTTCAGAAGGCTTTCGACAAAGTCCCACCTAAGAGATTAGCGTGTAAAATTAAAGCGCATGGGATTGGGGGTAGTGTATTGAGATGGATAGAAAACTGGTTGGCAGACAGGAAACAAAGAGTAGGAATAAACGAGTCTTTTTTCAAATCGCAGGCAGTGACTATTGGGGTACCGCAGGGATCGGTGCTGGGACCCTAGTTATTCACAATATATATTGAAGATTTAGATGAGGGAGCTAAATGTAATATCTCCAAATTTGCAGATGACACAAAGCTGGGAGGGAGGGTGAGCTGTGAGGAGGATGCAGAGATGCTTCAGTGTGATCTGGACAAGCTGAGTGAGTGGGCAAATGCATGGCAGATGCAGTATAATGTGGATAAATGTGAGGTTATCCACTTTGGTAGCAAAAACAGGAAGACAGATTATTATCTGAATGGTTATAAATTGAGAAAAGGGAATGTGCAACGAGACCTGGGTGTCCTCATACACCAGTCGCTGAAGGTAAACATGCAGGTGCAGCAGACGGTAAAGAAGGCAAATGGTATGTTGGCCTTCATAGTGAGAGGATTCGAGTACAGGAGCAGGGATGTTTTGCTGCAATTATACAGGGCCACACTTGGAATATTGTGTGCAGTTTTGGTCTCCTTATCTGAGGAAGGATGTTCTTGCTATAGAGGGAGCGCAGCGAAGGTTTACCAGACTGATTCCTGGGATGGCGGGACTGACATATGAGGAGAGATTGAGTCGATTAGGATTATATTCGCTGGAGTTCAGAAGAATGAGGGGGGATCTCATAGAAACCTATAAAATTCTAACAGGACTAGGCAGGGTAGATGTAGGAAGTATGTTCCCGATGGTAGGGGAGTCCAGAACCAGGGGTCACAGTCTGAGGATACGGGGTAGACCATTTAGGACTGAGATGAGAAGAATTTTCTTCACCCAGAGAGTGGTGAGCCTGTGGAATTCGCTACCACAGAAAGTAGTTGAGGCCAAAACATTGTAGGTTTTCAAGAAGAAGTTAGATATAGCTCTTGGGGCGAAAGGGTTCAAAGGGTATGGGGAGAAAGCGGGAGCAGGCTATTGAGTTGGATGATCATCATAATAAATGGGGGAGCAGGCTCAAAGGGCCGAATGGCCTACTCCTGCTCCTATTTTCTATGTTTCTATGCTTCTATGAAGAACTGATTAGTTTTTGGTGATGATGTGGATCCGGCTCCTGGAATTTTTTAAAGGATCTGTTAACTTTGTGAGAGTGGGTGAATTGGCTTTTTTTTAAACATGTGGTGGGTTGTTTATTTATAATGTTGTTGATTGTTTTAGAATGTTGGGGATTGTCTCAGCTGCTGTGGTGGAATTTGTCACAACTGTCAAAGCGTGAGCAGGGTTTTCAGTGCAGGTTATTGAATGTTGGTTGGCCTAAAGACGCCTCCATGAGAGGGAAGCTCTTAATAAAAAGATATATTTTTTTCAGCATTGTAGTTCTTAGACCTACAAGAGCAGGTCAGAGGCTATGAACCCTACAGTGAGTAACTCACCTCCTGACTCCCCAAAGCCTGTCCACCATCTACAAGGCATAAGTCAGGAGTGTGATGAATAACTCTCCACTTGCCTGGATGAGTGCAGCTCCAACAACCTTCAAGAAGCTTGACACCTTCCAATACAAAGCAGCCCACTTGGTTGGCACCACATCCACAAAACATTCACTCCCTCCATCACCAACAAACAGTAGCAGCAGTGTGTACCATCTACAAGATGCACTGTAGGAACTTACCAAGGCTCCTTAGACAGCACCTTCCAAACCCACTACAACTACCATCTAGAAGGACAAGGGCAGCAGATACATGGGAACACCACCACCTAGAAGATCCCCTCCAAATCACACATCATCCTGACTTGGAACTATATTGCCATTCCTTCAGTGTCGTTGGGTCAAAATCCTGGAACTCCCTCCCTAACAGCACTGTGGGTGTACCTACACCATATGGACTGCAGCGGTTTAAGATGGCAGCTCACCACCACCTTCTCAAGGGCAATTAGGGATTGGCAATAAATGCTGTCCTGGCCAGCGAAGCCCACATCCCATAAATGAATATAAAAAAGCTACAGGGAAAAGCCTCAAGGGAGAGCTGCATAATTGTAATATTGCTGAGTTAATACAGCATGGCAGTTATGGGTTCTACTGAGTGCTCTCTTTACTTTGTTTAGTCTATTTATTTAGAGGTAATTGCCTTTTAGTCTGTTTGAGGATTTTTTGTTTGATATTTGTACATACTCATTTGCACTAAAACACAACAAAATTTTAAATACTCACTCCTCAAGCTTACACAAGCAAATACAAATGTTAAAGTAACAAAGAACCACCTCCTTCCACCTCTGCATTGAATTCCCATTCTCACCAAATTCTATACTTCCCACTCTGTTCACAATATACTTAGTTGCTGTCTGTGATTACACTATGTGCTGCAGCATGTATTAAATCTGACAAATAAGATGTGTGATCCAGAAGGTCTTGCAGGGATTGATAGATTGGACATCATCAGTGCCACTGAGAGATTGTAGAATGATTCCAATTAATAGAATAGATTTGGAAGGATTGAAATTGATAGAAGAAACCACGTCAGGAGAAAAGGGGGTGGCTGTCTGTATAAACTCGAGTATTGAGGTACAAGTGAAAGAGGATATCAAAAAGGAAAGGGCAGACGCAGAATTACTTTGGGTAGAATTAACAGATGATAAAAGAGTAAACAATTACTCGGGGGGTTGTTATAGACCTCCAGACCACAGTACCTAGAACTGTGGGATAAATTAAGGAAGACGATTGATAAAGGACCAACTATAGCAGTTGGAAATTTTACCTTACCAGAAATTGATTGGGACAACAATGTCTTTCCTGGTGAAATATGAGAAATTTATTGAGTTAATCTAATCCTGTTCTATGAATCATTTTGTAATAAGCTGACACCTTGAACTTAATTACAAGTGATCTCAGACAAATCTCCCAAAGGCGGGTGAGGTTTTAACTGCCAAGAAACTCATAAAGGGTGAAAAAGAGGCATTTAAGCCATGAAGGTAAATGGTACAGAATTAAGGGAAATAGTGAAAATATTTAGCAACAGATATGTAATTGGTTGGCTGACAGAACCGAGAATTTAGTGGTAAGGGGAGTATCATTATCACCTGTGTCCTGTGCCCTTTCTAAATCCGACCGTTGTTGCCCTGCAGGTTATTTCACACAGACGGTTTGAAGGGACTCCAAGAAGAGCGGGCTCAGCATGGCATCTCATGGTAAAGTGGTTCCAGCAGGTAACATCACCAACCAGGGCTACTTTACTAAAAATATTCTGCCTGGATTGCATTTATTGCATTTCCACCACACTTTGTGTGAAGAAATACATCCTGACATCACCACTGAATGCCCAGAAGGGAAAAAACAGTTCGGGCCAGTACTCTTATTTCCCAGTTTTTACTGTTTTTTCCTTCTGGGTGGCCCAGCTCTGATTTTAAGGTTATGCTCTCTTGTTCTGGTCTCTCAGACCAGAGGAAATAGTTTCTCTCCATCTACCCTATAAACTCATTCAATCATTTTAAAGGCACCGATTAGGTCAACCCTTAATCTTCTAAAATCAGGGGAATATGAGACTAGTCTGAGCAACCTGTCCTCATAGTCCAACCTTTCAGCCCCATTTCCATTCTAGTGAATCTGAGCTGCATCCCCTCTGACAATATATCCTCCCTGAAGTGTGGTGAAGGAAAGCAATGGTGGGTCAGCCTAAGGAGAGAGCATTAAGACACTGACACACCAGGAAATGGCTGGGCCTCGTTGTCTAAATCTTGTTTTCTGTAAGAGATATGAGAACAATGAGTGGAGTTTAACTGTCCCAGCCCAGCAGAAACTGGATGATTGGTAATTAAATGCAAGCAGATTATGAACCCACTCGCACTACGTTCATTTCCTGTTTATCTTTGCAGCCCGATGACCACTCTCCATTGGTTGGAGTCATATCTAGCACAAAGGAAGATGGTTGTGGTTGTTGGAGGTCAATCATCTCAGAACATCACTGCAGGAGTTCCTCAGGGTAGTGTCCTAGGCCCAACCATCTTCAGCTCCTTCATCAATGACCTTCCTTCCATCATAAGGTCAGAAGTGGGGATGTTCGCTGATGATTGCACAATGTCCAGCACCATTCGCAACTCCTCAGATACTGAAGCAGTCCATGTCCAAATGCTGCAAAACCTGGACAATATCCAGGCTTGGGCTGACGCTGGATCAAAAGCCTGGAACTCCCTTCGTAACAGCATTGTGGGTGTACCTACACCACATGGACCGCAGGGGTTCAAGGAGGCAGCTCACCACCACCTTCTCAAGCGCAACAAGAGATGGGCAATAAATGCTGGCCTAGCCAGTGACACCCGCATCCTTTGAATGAATAAAAAAAAATAGACCAAAGCCTCATAAATTTTGCAAATTGAGTCCATTATGTCGAGGACCCTGATACAGTTTTACCCAGGGCCTGAGTGTGGAGTCCGTGGGGGGCCTTTCCCATGAAGCCGGTCAGCAGATAGAAGAGACACTGTCAGGTAAAATAAGCCTGAAACTTCCTCTTGGGGGAATCAGGAGGAACAGGATTGTTCCCTGGACTCTGCCTATTTCCCTCCTGGGAGGCCCTCCCGAAAACTCACCAATTACATTGAAGCCAAAAGGTGGCCATGAGCCATGTGATGCTCTTCGCCTGCGAGCAGCCACTCTGCTCCTTCACATTTATTTCAGGTGGGAAATGAACTGACAGTATTTAAAAGGGGCCCAAATGTTAAAATACTCAGGGCCTGTATTTTGCATTTCAGACTCCACCCTCTCTGCCCAAATCCTGCTCTGGGTTAAAAAACCAGTGGCTGTTATGGTACAGCAACCCAACCCAACTGATGCAAGTATGGAGTTGGGTCAACGTACCATTTTTTTTTTGAGTGTGTGGTGATTTATTTAAGCCACTTTAAATGTATTTTCACAGTCAAACATGTGTGGCCCAAATGACGTAGGGTCAGATGATGTAGAATCTGTGTGGGTAGAGTTGAGGAACCGCAAAGGTAAAAAAACCATAATGGGAATTATGTACAGGCCTCCGAACAGTAGTGAGGATGTGGGGCACAAGATACACCAGGAGATAGAAAAGGCGTGTAAGAAAGACAAAGTTACAGTGATCATGGGGGATTTCAATATGCAGGTAGACTGGGAAAATCAGGTTGGTAGTGGATCCCAAGAAAAGGAATTTGTGGAATGTCTACGAGATGGCTTTTTGGAGCAGCTTGTGGTGGAGCCCACTAGGGAACAGGCAATTCTAGATTTAGTGATGTGTAATGAGGCAGATTTGATAAGGGAGCTTAAGGTGAAGGAACCCTTAGGAGGAAGTGACCATAATATGATAGAATTTACCCTGCAATTTGAGAGGAAAAAGCTGAAATCAGATGTAACAGTATTACAGTTGAATAAAGGCAACTACAGAGGCATGAGGGAGGAGCTGGCCAGAATTGACTGGGAGATGAGCCTAGCAGGAAAGACAGTGGAACAGCAATGGCAGGAGTTTCTGGGAGTAATTTGGGAGACACAGCAAAAATTCATCCCTAGGAAGAAGAAGCATACCAAAGGGAGGACGAGGCAACCATGGCTGACAAGGGAAGTCAGGGACAGCATAAAAGCTAAAGAAAAAGCATACTATGCAGCGAAGAGCAGTGGATTGGATTGGACCAGGGGATTAGGAAGCCTACAAAGACCAACAGAGGACAACTAAAAAAGAAAATAGGAGGGAGAAGATTAAATATGAGGGTAAACTAGCCAGTAATATAAAAGAAGATTGCAAGAGTTTTTTTAGATATATAAAGGGTAAGAGAGAGGCAAAAGTGGACATTGGGCCGCTGGAAAATGATGCTGGAGAAGTAGTAGTGGGGAACAAAGAAGTGGTGGAGGAATTGAATAAGTACTTTGCATCAGTCTTCATGGTGGAAGACACAAGTAACATCCCCAAAGTTCAAGAGAGTCGGGGGGCAGAGGTGAGTATGGTGGCCATTACCAAGGAGAAGACGCTAGGAAAACTGAAAGGTCTGAAGGTGGATAAATCACCTGGACCAGATGGATTACACCCCAGAGTTCTGAAGAAGATAGCTGAAGAGATAGTGGAGGTGTTAGTGGTGATCTTTCAGGAATCACTGGAGTCAGGGAGGGTCCCAGAGGACTGGAAAATCGCTAATGTAACCCCCCTGTTTAAGAAGGGAGTGAGGCAAAAGACGGGAAATTACAGGCCGATTAGCCTGACCTCAGTCGTTGGTAAGATCTTAGAGTCCATTATTAATGATGAGATTTCAGAATACTTGGAAGTGCATGGTAAAATAGGGCAAAGTCAGCATGGTTTCATCAAGGGGAGGTCATGCCTGACAAATCTGTTAGAATTCTTTGAGGGGTTAACGAGTAGGTTAGACAAAGGAGAGCCAATGGATGTTATCTACTTGGACTTCCAGAAGGCCTTTGACAAGGTGCCGCACAGGAGGCTGCTCAGTAAGATAAGAGCCCATGATGTTTGAGGCAAGGTACTAGCATGGATAGAAGATTGGCTGTCTGGCAGGAGGCAGAGAGTGGGGATAAGGGGGTCCTTTTCAGGATGGCAGGTGGTGACTAGTGGGGTTCCGCAGGGGTCAGTGTTGGGACCACAACTTTTCACTTTATACATTAATGATCTAGATGAAGGAACTGAGGGCATCCTGGCTAAGTTTGCAGTTGATATAAAGATAGGTGGAGGGACAGGTAGTATTGAGGAGGCGGGGAGGCTGCAGAAGGATTTGGACAGGTTAGGAGAATGGGCAAAGAAGTGGCAGATGGAATACAATGTGGGGAAGTGTGAGGTCATGCACTTTGGTAGGAAGAATAGAGGCATAGACTATTTTCTAAATGGGGAGAGAATTCAGAAATCTGGAGTGCAAAGGGACTTGGGAGTCCTAGTCCAGGATTCTCTTAAAGTTAACTTGCAGGTTGAGTCAGTAGTTAGGAAGGCAAGTGCAATGTTGGCATTTATTTCGAGAGGACTAGAATATAAAAGCAGGGATGTGCTGCTGAGGCTTTATAAGGCTCTGGTCAGACCACATTTAGAATATTGTGAGCAATTTTGGGCCCCGTATCTCAGGAAGGATGTTCTGGCCCTGGAGAGGGTCCAGAGGAGGTTCACAAGAATGATCCCAGGAATGAAAGACTTTACATATGAGGAACGTTTGAGGACTCTGGGTCTATACTCGATGGAGTTTAGAAGGATGAGGGGGGATCTGATTGAAACTTACAGAATACTGAAAGGCCTGGATAGAGTGGACGTGGGGAAGATGTTTCCATTAGTAGGAGAGACTAGGACCCGAGGGCACAGCCTCAGAGTAAAGGGAAGACCTTTTAGAACAGAGATGAGGAGAAACTTCTTTCGCCAGAGAGTGGTGAATCTATGGAATTCATTGCCACAAAAGGCTGTGGAGGCCAGGTCATTGAGTGTATTTAAGACCGAGATAGATAGGTTCTTGATTGGTAAGGGGATCAAAGGTTACGGGGAGAAGGCGGGAGAATGGGATTGAGAAACTTATCAGCCATGATTGAATGGCGGAGCAGACTCGATGGGCCGAATGGCCTAATTTCTGCTCCGATGTCTTATGGTCTTATGTGGAAACTTTCAGTTTGTGGATCCACAGATTAGAAGGAACATTGATTTGGGTATTTCCTGGGCTTTCTCAGAGAGTTCAATGAAGCCTGGTTTACACTGTCCATCAGAGCAGTCCACAGACTAAGAGTTCGACAGATGCTTTCACTTTAAACTGACAGCAACACAGCGAAAAAACAATAGAGAGAAACAATGAATATTCAGCACAGTGTAATTGTTCTCTGGCATTAGGGTTTCCAACTCTGGAAGTTTAATCCCGCAACTTCCCATCTCCAACTGCCCGGCCCCCACACTCTCATCATTGATCACCCGACATGTCCAAAATTATGGCGCGTCACGTTCTCATTGGAAAGTGGACCGGCTCTTTGTTGATTGGATAACTTTTGATAGTCAGACAAACAGCCTTTTCGTCCATGGTCAATGTTTTATAAATAATGAATCAAGTGTTAAAAGAGAATGAAAATGCCATTGTTTGTAATGCCCAATCTTTTTTCTCCCAGGTCTCTTGCAGCAATGTCCAGGAGTTTAATCTTTAAATCCTGGAAACTCCAAGACAACTCTGTGGGGTTGATAACCGGATGGAGTATGAGTTTGACGATCCCCATCACTGATGCTGCTGTTCCATTAATTGAAATTGGATGCAGATCATTACATTGATGAGCAATTTCCTTGATGTAACTGCAGACACAGACAGGCTCCCAATGGAACACCAATGAATTCCCATTCACACAATGCAACTGAATCAGGCTTCCATTATCTGATACCAGAGATAGTAGGGGTGAAAATGCACATGATGGGAGACGCAAAACAAGTGGAGCTTGTTTGGCATCTCCCATATAACAATGACTATACTTCAAAAAGTATTTCCTTAGCTATGTCGCGCAAGGAATTGAGTACAACAGCCTAGGCTAACACACCATTGCAGTACTGTAGTGCTGCACTGCTAGATGAGCTGCCTTTTGAATAAAATGTTAAAGTGAGGCACCATCTGCTGTCACGGTGGATGTAAGAAAGCTAACGACACTCTTCTGAAGAAGAGAAGGGCTGCTCTCCCTGGTGTCCTACTTGATATTTATCCCTCAATCAACATCACAAAAATAGGTTATTGCATCGTTGTTTGTGGGAGCTTGCTGCACAGGGTTTGCTTGCAACGTATCGAACATTACAACAGAGGCTGTGCTTCAAACATTACTTTATTGGCTGTAAAGCACTTTGGCATGTCTGGTGGCCATGAAAGACACTTTTTTTATTCTTTCAGGGATGCTAGGCCAACATTTGTTGCCCATCCCTAATTGCCCTTGAGAAGGTGGTGGTGAGCAGCCTTCTTAAACCGCTGGAGCCCATGTGGTGTAGGTACACCCTCAGTGCTGTTAGGGAGCAGCAGCATGGACTGCAGCAGTTCAAGAAGGTGGCTCACCACCACCTTCTCAAGGGCAATTAGGGATGGGCAATAAATGCTGGCCTAGGCAGCCACGCATACATCCTGTGAAAGAATAAATTAACTAAAAAATAGCTGCAGACTTCCACACAGCTTGATGCACTCACAGAGACGCTGACATCACCGTACACGACCAGTACATGCACTTCTGTACACTCATATTTCAGTCACACCAACCCACAGTCACATTCAAACACTCGTAGGCCTTCACATTCCTGACAACCCAAACAGATTCTCCCAGGCTTATTTTCAGGTCCACATACCAACATACTCTTACTCATTCCCAAACTGCTGCTTGTATAAGAATGCACACCCTTTGTGGCACAATTCTAGTGGGATCAGGCCTTCAGTAGTAAATGCTGGACTTGACTTGGAGGGTGAGGAAGCTGCTGCAGGGTGCTCTCCCTTCCTGGGGTGGTTTCAGGGGCCTTTATCTCATGGGTCCGATCCCTCCTGTCCGTATGGCAGCCATGTGAGACAGTGGTAAATGCAGTGGATGAGAAGGGAAATGTGCCAGAGACCAAGGACCTATGTCCCACTGCTGCCATTGGCATGGCCTAGGGAGGGAAGAACTCACTAATAGCCACGGACAGGTGAAAGCTATGTTTGTGTTTTTGCCTCTTGCCCTGTTCTATTTATTCCACTGTTTCACTATTACATGGCTGAGCCACTGGTCAGACAAAATCATACTGCTCCCATTCATTATAGGGACAGTGGTGAAGCTTGAGGTCCTCTATTTGATGACTTCTGGAAAAATTCTTTACCCAGAGAATGGTAGGAATGTGAAACTTGCTATCACAAGGAGTGATTGATGAAAAACACAGATACCATTAAGGGGAAACTAGATAAGTACGTGAAAGAGAAAAGAGGATATACTGATCAGATTAGATGCTCCTGTGGAGCATCAACACCGGCACAATATAGAGGGTGAGTGAACTATGAGAGCTGCCCACTGTGATAGCATGCAAGTAAATAATGGATTGAGCTAAGCTTGAGCTTGAGCATTGAGGGAGAGAGTGTAAATGAAACTGTCCTTATCTTCTGATCTTTCTGGTTGTAATTGGCCTCTTCCAGTATAGAAAGTGAAAAAAATGGAAGCTTCCTACCCCATTTTAATATTGACCTCCGCCACCATCCACCCTTTCTGCCACTGAGAGGTGACAAAATGCACTCTCACTGGGCCAAAGTGGCAAGTAACATTCATGCCTCACAGTGCCAGGCAATGACCATCTCCAACAAGAGAGAATCTAACCATCACCCTTTGACATTCAATGGCATCACCATCGCTGAATCCCCCACTATCAACATCCTGGAGGTTACCATTGATCAGAAACTGAACTGGTCTAGCCATATAAATACTGTGGCTACAAGAGCAGGTCAGAGGCTAGGAATCCTGCAGCGAGTAACTCACCACCTGATTCCCTAAAGCCTGTCCATCATCTACGAAGCACAAGTCATGGATTACTCTCCACTTGCCTGGATGAGTGCAGAACCAAAAACACTCAAAAAGCTTGAACCAGCCAGGACAAAGCAGCCCACCTGATTGGCTTCCCATCCACAAACATTCACTCCCTCGACCACCGACGCACAGTAGCAGCAGTGTGTACCATCTACAAGATGCATTGCAGAAACTCACCAAGACTCTTTAGACAGCACCTTCCAAATCCACGACCACTACTACCTAGAAGGACAAGGACAGCAGATAGATGGGAACACCACCACCTCCAAGTTGACCTCCAAGTCACTCACCATCCTGACTTGGAACTATATCGCCGTTCCTTCACTGTCACTGGGTCAAAATCCTGGAACTCCCTCCCTAACAGCACTGTAGGTGTACCTACACCACATGGACTGCAGCGGTTCAAGAAGGCAGCTCACCTCCACCTTCTCAAGGGCAACTAGGGATGGGAAATAAACGCTGGCCTAACCAGCGAGGTCCACATCCCATGAACGAATAAAAACAAATTTACTAGTCGGTATTTGTTAATCCAAAGTGGATGAAAACTGACCATTTGATTGGCAGTGGCCTTTAACATTACTCAGCTTCCATGCAGCCTTGAGGTGCTGTCAAAGATGGGCATGTGGATTTGATATTCCAATGTGCAAATTGGCTGCTGAAAAGCCTGTTTCTGTGCTCTAAAAGCTGGGTAATTCTACAAATGTAAATGTCACATTTAAGCTTCAATAGCGTTCTTGATGGTGCCAATCCACGACGTAGCAATATGAACATTATGTCAAATAGCAGCCTCAGTAATGCTCTGTGAAAGATATCAATTGACATCTGGTGTTTTGCAGACAAGGAGATAAAAGCTTTTCTTGATGAACTGCTTCAAGAACACAACAGGTTACGAGCCCTGCACCTGTCACAGCAACTGAAGTTGAACTCTGACCTCTCCAAGCAAGCACAGAAATGGGCAGAGCATCTCATTGGCATCAATCGCCTCCAGCACAGTGGCACCGAGTATGGAGAGAATCTCTGGTCTAAATGGGGCAGTGATGCAAAGCTACCAACAGGTATAGAGCTGATAGTTCGGCATGGTCCTCCACACAGCTGAGTGTTCAGAGTGACCTCTCACTGCCAGAGAGCTGAGTGTTCAGAGTGACCTCTCACTGCCAGAGAGCTGAGTGTTCAGAGTGACCTCTCAGATGTACAGGGGGATGACTGAGTTATGAGAGCTACCACTGCAATAGCACGAAAATGAATAATGGATTGAGCTAATCATGAATTTGAGCACTGAGGGAGAGAGTGTAAAGGAAACTGTCCTTATATTCTGACATCTCTAGGTTAATTGGCCTCTTCCAGTATAGAAATTGAAAAATGGAAGTTTCCTATCCAATTTTAAAATTGGCATCTGCCACCATCCACCTCTTCTGCCACTGGAAGGTGACAAAATGGGCTCTCACTGGGCTAAAGTGGTATCTAAAAGTCAGTATTTGTAAAACCAAGATGGATGTCAACTGACCATTTGATTGGCAGTGACCTTTAACATCCCTCAGTTACCATGCAGCCTTGAGCTGCTCTCAAAGATGGGCATGTAGATTTGAACTTGCTATGTGCAAATTGTCTGCTGTGTTTCCTACATTATATCAGCGACAATACTTCAAAGTTATATCAATGTCTGTAAACTGCATTGGGACGTCTTGAGATCATGAAAGGTGCTTTCTTTTGATTTAAAATTACCCTTAAGCTGAATAACACAAATTATTTTAGTTTGAATGAATAATATGTCTTTTTTACTACAAGGTTGAATTAATACATATACGATGGGAGTTGGTGCATAGTGTGGCAGGAAAGGAATGCAACAGCTGCAGGCTGCATTTGAGGTGCCCGCAGCTATATCGCTATACCTACTCCCTCTCTTTGAACTACCTCTCAACCCGTATACCCTTCCCTCCTCCTTGCTCTGCTGTCACTACAATAACAACTTGCATTCATGTAGAGCTTTTAACATGGTAAAACATCCCAAGGTGCTTCACAAGAGCTTAGTCAAACAAAACTTGACATTGAGCCACAAAAGAAGTAGGTTTCAGCGAGATTCCTGAAGGAAGAAAGAGGTCAAGAGGTTTAGGGTGGGAATTCCAGAACTGGGGATCTAGGTATCCAAAAGCACAGCTGCCGATGGCAGAGCAATGGATCCCCAAGAAGCCAGAATTGGAGGAGCACAGATAAAGGGCAGGATGTCTAGGTTGAAGGGCAGGATGAGGTTACAGAAATAAGGAGGGAGCGAGGCTATGGAGAGATTTGGATACATGGATGAGCATTTTAACAATGAGGCACTACCAGCTCAAAGCAGGTTAGTTAGCACAGAAGTAGTGGGTGAGAGGGATTTTACCTAACCTAGCTTTCAACCCCCATCTATTTATCCCAGCTCCCACTCATTCCCCAAAGTCATAAGGCAGAGTGTCAAAGCCCTTCTCACTGTCTACATCTCCGCCTATACCTTTCTCCTTCTCTTCCTATCTGTTTTCCTCAGGACAAGCTTCTCACCAAGAAGGACAAATACAAGTGAATTAGAAACTGGCACCAAGCTTCTGTTTAAAAAGCCGACGGGTTGTTAGGAGGATGAAAAGTCAAGGGAGTTAGGGAGTTTCACAGTTTTAAAATCTTGGGAAAAAATGTGCCCGAGGAGCAGATGGTGCATTGACTCTAACACATTTGATATCAAACCAGTGTGAAGCAGGAAGGAGAACGAGTATGGAATTACATAGTACTTCCCAATAAAAACAGGTCATTCAGGCCAACAGGTCTATGTGATGTTCCACACACTCCTCCTCTCACCCTCTTCATCTAATCCTATCATCATAATGGGCCCATCTTCCAGTCTCTGGTTAATTGGGAGACCCGATATACCCCCACCAAGATGTGCTACGCCCTCAGAAGTCCCAATGCACTGACTCCATGGGAATTGCCTGGGAATTTTGAACTTCTGATAGGCAATTCCCCTGCTCCCCAGGACCCTCCAAAAATATATCAAACTCGGAGTTAGAGTTGGAGACTTCGGACAGTGCTCACTTACTTGCCTGGATAGTTACCCAGAAATGTTAGACAAGTAAAACCCTAGTCTAACACCTGGGTAACTATACAACTGCCAAATCACTCACACTGACCCTCAACTCCCCCACTACTCTCCTGACAGTCCAATACCCCCCTCTGACCTGACATGATCTCCCCATCCAACTGCCCCCGACCCCTGACTACCCCCCCAAACCAATTGACCCTATCTCTAACCACTCGACTCCATCCCTTGAACTACCCACCAATTCCTCCCTGACCTCCCAACTCTTCTTGTGACCCCCAACTCCCCTGAGCCATCCTGACCACCCGACTCTCTCTGACCCCCCCACTCCCCTCCCCGTCTACCCAACCATCAGACGATTGACCAGAAAAATTGGACTAAGGTAAGTGGGTATTTTTTTTTTGTCTGATCAGGGTTGGAAATAGGGGCTCTAATTCTGATCAGAAGATTTTGGCCAATATTCCATTACCTTCTTCCACGTGTTTACCTAGCTTTCCCTAAAATGCATCTATGCTTTTCTTCTCAACTCCTTGTTATAGTAAGTTCCAGATTCTCACCGTTTCTGATTAAACAAGTTTCCCTGAACTCATTATTGGATTTATTAGTGACTAACCAACTAACTAACCATCCACTACCAATGCACAGTGGCAGCAGTGTACACCATCTACAAGATGCACTGCAGGAACTCACCAAGCCTTCTTAGATAGCATCTTCCAAACCCACGACCACTACCACCTAGAAGGACAAGCGCAGCAGACACATGGGAACACCACCACCTGGAAGATCCCCTCCAAGCCGCTTACCATCCTGACTTGGAAATATATCATCATTCCTTCAATGTCGCTGGGTCAAAATCCTGGAACTCCCTCCCTAACAGCACTGTGGGTGTACCTACATCACATGGATGCAGCAGTTCAAG